>NC_089837.1:325421162-326031162 GCF_035609145.1 Eleutherodactylus coqui | reverse complement strand
CGCTCATCTCTATTTGTAAGTCATTTAGTCTATGTTTATTATTTCTGTCATTTTCTATATGTAATGCACTTAAACCCCTGTTTTCATATATACAGCACCCTGGAATTAATAGCACTTTAAAATAATAAAATTATTATAAATATTCATCGGGCAAAAAACGGATCCTTTTTTGCCCAGTAGAAAGTAAAACTCATAAAAGCAAATAGAGAAGCAAATACACATGAAATACTGATGCAATTGTATTTGTAATATGTTCGTGTGATACTGGCCTAAGGTTAGGTTAATTTCTAGCATTGTGGTAAAACGTTCTATTTTTAATTGTGTAAAAAGGGAATATGAATCAGGCCCATATTTGCTACTAGGCACTGCAGGTGAATGGGACATGAGAGGGACACTATGATGAGAGTGGAGATTACCACATGAGAAGGACACTGACTAGTGGGTGGGAAGCCAACCCTGGAAGGAGAACAGGAGAGGACACTGCATGAGTGGGGGAAGGGAGGGAAAAGAACATTGTGTGAGCTGCTGGGGGATGGAATGGGTAAACAGAATTTAGAACTTGTTCACACGGTCCTTTGTGAGCTTAGACATTGTATTGCTTTATCATAGTTTTGTGAACTTAATGCTGTACTTATTCTAAATGAAGGGCACTATATTGTTATTCTTTATTATGCATACCATTACTGTAGTCAGTCTTAGACATAGTTAGGATTACGTACGGAACAGTACATTTGTGCTCAAACTATTTTCCACATTGCATAACCATATTCCTTTAGAGTTTGGTAGTTAAAATAAAAGTTTCTATTTTTGTAACTCCGTTGTCTGTCTTTTATCCTGTAACCTGTGTTGCACTGCAACACTCACAGCATGTTCAGGGTGCTACTTCCTTTACGAGTTCTCATGTAATATTACAGCTTTATTCCTTTACTGTTTTCTCCTTCTAAGGGTTCTTTTACATGAGCATATATTGGCCGCCGTTTTCACGGCCATCCGATATATGCTACGCTCTGATGCATTGGATTTTAATGCATCAGATCACATGGCCATATTCCTGCAGAGTAAAAGCGCCCTGCCAGGCCAATATAGCGCAGGGTGCTTTCACACCGGGCTGAAAAGATGGTCCTGAGACTTTCCGTCCGGAATACGTCAGCCAATGCATTGGCTCCTATAGGACTGCTACACTCCCTCCCTGTTCTCTCCTCCTCTCTCCTCCCCTCCGGCTGTTTGCAACGGGAGGTGGTGGAAGCTCCACCCCCGCTCCACCCCTTCCATTGCTGGCTGTGGACAAGGGGCGGGAAGAGGCATGTGCTTAGCTCCACCCACTCCCATTGCAAACAGTCGAAGGGAGAGAGGAGGTGAGTCGGTGAGGGGGAGGGAAGGGGAGGCAATGGCATTGCGGCCTCAGTGTATATTCGCCAGAGCATGTGCCATCTGAACGGGTGCACAAACGTTACATAAAAGCGCCTACGGCCGTGGGAAGGGGGCCTGAAACTCATAAGGGATCTCTTGTGCTGACAATGAGGCTTCTTTGCCGCGAGCGTATATATACATTTTCACGGCCGCCCGATACAATGCATCAGATCACATGGCCATATTCTTGTGACGTAAAAGAGCCCAGCTGGCTAATATAGCACTGGGCGTTTTTACGTTGGGCCCAAAGGATAGTCGTGGAACTATCTTTTGGGTCGGAATACGTCAGCTGCTGCATGGGCTCATGACAGCAGCCGAAGGGGGTTTAGCAACGTGGCTCTCCTCCTCACTCATTCTTTCCAATGTGAGGGACTGAAGCGGAGGTGGAGCTAAGCACCGCCCCATCCCGCCTCCTCCCATTTCTGGCTGTGGACGTGGACGGGGGTGAAGAGCAGAAGTGAGCCTGTGATGGGGAAGGAGGGAAAAGGGGAGACGGCATGGCAGCCTTGGCGTATATGCGCCGGGGTCCATGCCGTCTGAACGGGTGCGCAAACATTTGATTTGTGCGCCTGTTCACCAGTTTTATTTCTCCCATCATAGCGTATATCGTAGCTGTGAAAACAGAGGTGGGAAATGCTCGTGGGAAAGAAGCCTGCTGCTGAATGTATCATTCTCCCCAAGTTTTCTCCTCTCTCATTATACTGATACACAACCAATGTGATTCACCCTCCCCCTGTGCTTTCTTCTATATACAGTCAGTGTGATCTGCCCTTCCTGATAACTTGAATGCTTTCCTCCATTTCCTCAGTGTGATCTGCTGTTTACATACTCTTTTCCCTCCCTAGTACTTGCAACAAAGGTGGAGCTCGATATAATTTAGATGAAAAAGAAGTAACTCTCTATGTAATATTCCACTGCTCAGAATCTGGAAGAGGCAGGGAGGCGGTAATGTGCTGTTCATTGAGCATGTGACCAATCAGCCAATCACAGGCTTCATGAGTAATTTTTCCAATTGTGCACAATGTACGGCATGTGACTGCTGGTTTCATCTGGGTTCTGAGCAGTGAGCATCAGGGTCCCAGTGCTGAATGGGAAGCAGCCGAGCATACATTTTCCCTCTATTTTCCACAATTTTAGACTTCTTTCCTATGAGCGCACATCGGCTGGCCGTTTTCCCGGGCCAGCCGATATACACTATGTTGGGAGCAGAAAATCTGTTCAGGCCATTGCCCATTTCCCCTGCCTCCCCATCACAGGCTCACCTCTGTTCCTCCCTGCTCGTTCTGTGCAATGGGAGGGGGCAGGCGGGGGCAGAGCTAAGCGCCGGTTCACCCCGCCTTCTCCCATTGATGGCTATGGACAAGGGGTGGGGAGAGGGCAGGCTCTTAGCTCCACCCCACGTCCCACCCCTTGGCCATAGCATCAATTAGAGAAGGCAGGGTGGACCGGTGCTTAGCTCCACCCCCATCCTGCCCCCTCTCATTGCACAGAATGAGCGTGGAAGAAGAGAGGTGAGCCTGCACTGGGGGAGGAGAACAGAGGGAGGGAGTTTAGCAACCATGCTGCTAAACTCCCTCCCACCTACGGCCACTGCCATGGGCTCCCATAGGAGCCCATGCAACGGCTGACGTATTGCAGCCCAAAACATAGTTCCAGGACTATGTTTTGGGCTCGACGTAAAAACGCCTGGCGCTATATTGCCTTTGCTGGGCGTTTTTACGTCTCACAAACACGCCCATGTGATCTGATGCATTGGGGTCCATGAAAAGGGTCGGCCGATATGCGCTCATGTGAAAGCAGCCTGAAGCATATGAATTTTTTACAGTGCTGGGAAACTCCATTAAATGTAGAATGAATAAGCACCGTTCTACTACAATCAAAACCTTTTTTAAAACATAGCATTTCCAGACACTGCGCCTTTATGCAAGAATTTAGTGAGATTTAAATTGCTCCCATTGAGCACATACTAGTGTCCACCCCTAATTGGTATCCTAAATTAAGACAACAAAAGTTTTATTGGATTTTCAGATTATCATCACTCCAAGTGAACGGTCTGAATGACTTGTTGGAATTCTCATTTTAATCCTCAATGTTATATGGTACCCCAAATCCGTTTTCCTTAAAGACATTTGGCTTCAAGCTATTATGAGAGCAACAGTTTACAAGTAATGTGTTTTTTTTTGTTTATGTGGTTTTATATGTGTATAGATTTTTATATTGTTCTTTTGGTAATTCTTTTAGGTATGTGGTTTTATTACAGTTTAACAGGAATACTTGCTATTATCTTAAGATATGAGCAATGATTATGTCAATCTACTTAATAGTTTTATAAGTCTTTTATTTCAACTTGTCAAGTCCTCCACCATAACTTCACATTAGACAGTTGTGGGATTAGTGTTTTTACTGTTTTTATTTTGTTAGTTATAAACTAGGAAATCATATAACTTTCTAATATATAAATATTGAAAATTCTTCCCACGTACCTTTCTTATATCAGTGCAGTGACCCCTGTTTGCACAGTAGAATGATATAATGCATGGACTGGTCTGTCAATAGTAATGGACATTAGTCATGTGAGCTACCAAACATGTCATGTGAGCCAATGTATTCAACTGACACTGATCAGGCTTCTGATAGGTAATAGTAGTTTACTGAAACTATTTGGCAATCTCCATCCATCACATAGAAGGGAATGGAATGGTGGTCAAGCATGTGTACCACTTCTATATTCACATGGGGTAACCAGGAAAGAACGCTAGTATACCGATCCTATTGATCTTCTTCCACTGGGTACACAGATACAGAAAGCCACTGTTTGAGAACCATGGACAAGGAAGTTCCAGCAGTTCAAAACTATAGAAACTACTTTAATTCATGTGCACAATCATAGAATAAAACTATACATAGGATATAATAGACCTACACATTTTGAGCAAAGCTGTTAGGGCAGCTTCACGTGAGTGTAAGCGCAAAAACACCCGCGATAGTGTGACTTTTGCGTAATTACGGTTGCGCTATCAAGCACATTTTAACGCATTTTACGGTACTTTACTGTACTTTTTGACCTGCAAAGTTATGCAGCCTAATTAGTCTATACTAGAGATGAGCGAGTATATTCGCTAAGGCACATTACTCGAGCGAGAAGTGCCTTAGCCGATCTCTCTCTACCTCTTTCCCCCCGGCTCCCCGCCGCAACTCACCTGTCACCGGCGCCGGCCCCCGAGCGGGGAGATTCTCGGCTAAGGCAGTACTCGCTCAAGTAATGTGCCTTAGCGAGTATACTTGCTCATCTGTAGTCTATACACATGGAATAAAGTCATTTCTATATTTTTGTAGTGCTGGAACTTCTTACTTGCTAAGGATTCACATGGGCCAATTGTGTGCACTGGTCTTGGGATCGCTGGAGGTCCCAGTGGTCAGACTACCAATGATCCAAAAAATGTATCCCCTTTCTTTTGTCTTTTATGAGAAAACATCTTTAATGCTAAATTCAGTATTAAAATGATTAAAGGGGTTGTCACACAGAAATATTGTTTGTAGGTAAATCCAGCGCATAATCCTTAACATTTTTTGTACTTACGTTTATTAAAAATATGTTTTTATCATCAGATATTCCAGGACTAATGTTAAAACAGCGCCACCTGCTGTGCAATTTTTTGTTCACCTCATTAAATGCTCCAAAGTGTTCAGTCTTGCTTCTCTCTCTATTCAACTGTGTATATGGAGGAACCCTGGGGGCTGCAGTGTCTTCTCTACTTGTCAGAAGAGATGCTGAGCAAGTGATGAGAATGACATAGTGTTACTGTAATTGCTCAGCATTGCTTCTGAGCAATGCAGCCCCAGAAGCAGATGATTCATCAAACTGGGGATACCCAGTGGAACAGAGAGAGAGGCAAGACTGAGCATGTGTGACCACCAGCATTGAGTGAGGTAGACAAAGACTACAAAAGATAGATGGCGCTATTCTAACATTAGTCCTGCATTATCTGAGGATAGAAACATTGTAACCCCTTAGCGACAAGCTTATTTTGTGCCTTAACCCATTCGTGACCACCCAATAGTGTTTTTACGTCCTGGCTTGCTGGGCTTTAATCTCCAGAGACGTAAAAACATGCTTCTTCTGGGGATTAAAAATTCTGCAAGCTGTGGATGTGACAGCTCTATGCCGTCGGTTACCGGAGGTAGCTGACAACCTTGAGCTGTCATCCCAGGCCGCAGGACCCCTCCCCCTCTTCCCCTGGTTACATGATCGCCAGCATTTACCGAATGCCAGTGATCATTTGAAACCCAATGAAAAGTAAATAAAATTTAAAGATTCAGCTGCCCTCATGGATCGGCTGAAAGTACTAACCCCCATTCTCCGCAATGATCCTTGGCGTTTTGGCCTTCTGGACCCAACAGTGCCTTCTACGTATATGCACCAGACGTCATACGGCGGGCGCGTGCACAGAAGGACGCACGGCCTTGGAAATTTAAAATCTCTCTGACTCCCGGTTAGCATGTATAGCCCAGACCAGAGAGATATCACCCGAAACCGCTGTATGTGGTTCCCGGTCACATGATCACTGATATCCAATGGATAACAGCGATCATATAAAGTAAAAAAAAAAGTTTTAAAAGGTAAAAAAAAAGGATTGTTTCATCTTCCCTCATGGATCATATGCGTGAGGGGAGATGAAATTATTTATCTAAGGCCCCTAGATTTATCCACAGACCTCACCACGGCTTCTATGCACGCCACCAAAATGTTGCCCGGGTAATTTAAAATGTCTCTGTTCCTGACTACCAAACATAGCCAAGAGCCTGGAGATTTCACGGGGGGCCGCGGTACGTGGTCCCTGGTCACGTGATCACCATTTCCCAATAGAAAATAGTGATAGTGTAAAAGTTAAAGTTTTACTTTCCATCACGGATCCGATCCATAAGGGGAGGTTAAATTACTTACCTAAGGACTCCAGGGATGTCCCCCGATGGGATCTTTATCTGCGGACCTCTCCTCAACTTTGGCAGATGTGCCCATTTGCAAAATAGTGGACGCAAGCGCAGAAACTGGGAAGGGCCCAGGAAATTTAAAGACTCCTTTCTCCTGGGTACTACAGGTAGACGAGATCCTGGAACGTTGACCGAGAGCTGCGGCGAGTGGTCCTCAGTCAAGTGATCGCCATTATTCAGTGGATAATGGCGATTATATAAAAGTTAAAACAGTTGAAGTTTAATGCTTGTTTCGGTTTGAGCCCCGTTGTACATACAGACATAATATTAGGGCCACAATGGGTATGTTTCTGAACATGGAACAAATGGGGATTTCCATTTTGGGCTGAAAGTCTTCATTCATATGTGTGCTGTACAAAAAAACCCCTGTTTTTAAAATGACACAACTGCCACCCCCAAAAATCGCAATTTTTTCCTTCTGCTTTGCTCAAATCCATTTAAAAACTTTGGGGTCAAAATACGCCATACACCTCTAAATGAATGCGATAAGGGGTCTAGTTTTCAAACTGGGGTCATTTGTGGGGGTTCCCTAGCGTTTTGGACATTCAAGGGCTCTACAAGTGGGCAATGGGGCCTAAAACACCAAGCAAAATGTCTGTTCTAAAAGCCACCGGCTGCTCCTTTCAGGTTTAGGCCCCATTGTGCATACAGATATAAGAGTAGGGCCACAATGGGTATGTTTCTGAACACAAGACAAACAGGGGGATCCATTCTGGGTGCAAATCCTCAATATCATGTGCACTACAGAAAAAAAATCTTTCTATTAAGTGACATATTTGCTAAGAAAATTTTTTATTTTTTTCTCTTCTAAATTGCATTAGTTCTTCAAAATACACTGTGGGGTCAAAATATTCAAGACACCCCTCAGTGAATGCATTCAAATGTGTATTTTTAATATTTATAAAAGTCATTTGTGGGGGTATGTATCATTATAACACCTATGAGCCTTTGCAATCTTGGCTTGGTGCAGGAAAACAAAATGTTCCTTCTCAATGTTAAATTTATACATCTAATAAATGGTTTTAAAAAACTGAAGTTTTTCCAATGTGCATCCAGAATAGGGTAAACAGGTGGAAATATATATCTCATCAAAAATTTGTATAGAATGTTTGAACATATTTGAGATATTGCAGTTGAAAACGTGAAAAATTACAGTGTTTTCAAAATGTTCCCAAATTTGGTGCTTTTCATAAATATTCACAAATTCTATCAGTCTATTTTTACCACCTAAATGAAGTACAATATGTGGTGAAAAAACAATGTCAGAATCACTTGGATATGCAAAACCTTTACGGAGTGACACGTCAGGTTTCCAAAATTTGGCTTGGTCACTAAGGCGCAAACAGGCTTTGTCACTAAGGAGTTAAAGACCAAGTCATTGACATAGCCATATGAGCTTTTGTTTATTTTTGGGACAAATCGTATATTTTATTGGCACCACCCTGGGGTACATATAATGTGTTATATAACTTTTATTACATTTTTTTTTCTTTGGGGAAGGCCCATGGGAAAAACATCCAGAAATGCTACCACTGCTTTGGGATTTTTATAGTGTTCACTGTTAAAGTAAAATGATAATTTTCTTATCTGGATCGGCATGATTACCGCGATACCAAGTTTATATAGATTTCTTATTTTTTTTACTACTTTTGCACAATTAAAACACGTTTTTCAAGAAATACTATTTAATCTAGATCATCGCATTCTAAGACCCATAACATTTTATTTTTCTGGCAAAGAACCTATTCAAGGGCTTGTTTTTTGCGGGAAGATGGTAGATGTTATTGGTACCATTTTGAGGTACATGTGACTTTTGGACTGCATTTTATTGCATTTTGTGGGAGGTGAACAAAATAAAAATAGCAATTCTGGCATTACTTTTAAAATTATTTTTACGGCATTCACTATGTGAGATTAATAGCAAAATATTTTCATTGTTTGGGTTGTTATGAACCTAGTAATAGCTACTATGTGTTGGTTTTTAAGTTTTCTGGCTTTTTTATCCAATTAGAACAAGTTTTTGTGGGAAAAATATGTATTTTTTTAGTTTGATTTTTTTCTTTAAATTAAACTTTATTTAACTTTTTTGATGCAATTTTTTAGTCCCTGAAGGGAACTTGAAGATATGATTGTTTGGTTGCTAGAATAGTGCCCTGCATTACTTATGTAGTGCATTCTACTAAGTCTATGACAACAGCCTATTAGGTTCTGTGGGAGGCGTGGCCTAATAGGCTGAGTTATATGGCAGACATGGAGGCCTTTGTCAGGCTAATGACTGCCATGGGAACCCACTGGTACCTTGCGATTGCCTGCGGGATCCTGATGGGTGACAGAAAGCTCCCTCCTCCTGTCATCTGCTTAGATACTGCAGTTGTTATTAATTGTGGTTAAAGTGCCCGGATATAAGCTTTTTTCATTCCTGGCTGTCAGTATTCTGCTTAGCCACCACCTTAAAAAGATGTATGTACAGGTTTAAAGCCGATTAGTAACTGCCATAAAAAGGAATATTGGTGGTCACTAAGGAGTTAATTAATAAGTGTAAATTTAAAAAATCTTTCAAATTCTCGGCTCTAACTATGAATGGTATTCTTTGTGGCACAAACCCCTTAAGAATTCATTTAAGGCTGTTTATATCTGTATTACAACATTATATCAGGGGTTCTGTCATGCGTTTCCATCACTGATGATGGTAAGGGCTCCCACCCACTAGCGTTTTTTTCTTCACTGCGCTGCGAGAGTAAGTGAAAACTCTCGCAGAGCAGTGCGAGAAATCGCAGCGATATCGCTGGACAGTCTTTTCAATGGGGCCAGCGGCCAGTAATGCGGCCAGCTGGCAGTAACTTATTTATTATTTAGCAATATCTTAGCTATTCATGAATGAATAGCTAAGAGCTATCTGCCATCGGCTGAGCGCTCAGCCAATAGCTAAGCAATAGCTGCTATTGGCTGAGCCCTCAGCCAATCTGCACAGCCTTTTCACGAGGCGGGGATTTTTAAATCCCAGTCTGCTGAAGGAGCTCAGTAGCAGTGTCGGGGAGCCAGCCGGAGGATGCGGCTGACAGCAGGAGAGGTGAGTAACTTATTTATTATTTTTGTAACCGCTTTTTTATAATTATCGGGGAAGGGCTTATATTTCAAGCCCTTCTCCGATAATCATTCTGCAGGGCTTGTCAGAAACCACTGCTTTCAATGGGATCAGCAGCAGTGCCAATCCCATTGAAAGCAATGGGATAGCATGCAGCGGACTTCTGTCACAGCTGTGGCAGAAGTCAGCGGCATTCTCCATATCTTTTCAATGGGGCTAGCGCTGCTGCCGCTGGCCCCATTGAAAAGACGGGCGATGTCGCAGTGATATCCCAGCGATTTTGGGATATCTGCCTGCGTTTTTCTCGCACTGCGATGCGAGACTTTAACTTTAAAATCGCATCGCAGTGGAGAAAAAAACGCCAGTGGGTGGGAGCCCTGAGAATAGCACAATACGCAGGGCTGTTCTTAAACTGATCTGAAACAATAGTATGGCAATTCAAATATGTTCCTATATTAGAAGTTTTTAAATTATAAGGATTTATATAAAAAAGTCTATTGATCTTAATGAATTTAGCTTCAATTTCCATGTGAAAGAACAAGTACTGTATGTTTTACTCTAGATAGCTAAATGATGGAGAATAAACTGATTGAATAGTTTGGGATATCTTAACTTTGCATCTGAAAACTCTAAAGAGTATTGTAAAAGAAAACAAAAATGTCAATTTACAACTCTTAAGATCCAGGAGAACTCAACGGACACTAGAAAGGACAGCTGTTCTATGTGAAATGACAATATTTATTCTCCCCTGGAGAGCTTATTAGTCACTTAGATTACATTCCTTATCCACATCACCAACTCTCACCAATCTAGGCATCCAGAACTGGCTTTACTTATCTCCAAGGCAATGGATTATCTAATGCTTTCTGGTATTATACCTGAACAATTCTTTGAACACAAAATCATGAAAAATCCCAGCAAAACTACAGCTTTACATGTCATATACATAGCATTTTTCTCCTTAACAATAGATATGGTTTCCATGGGAACATGATGAGTTTAACAGGAATGCTCCATGAGTCACAGCTGTATAGGGATAAGACACAGCTGATATTTCCTTTTCACGTTGCAGGTTATAAGTTTCCCATCTTCAAACTATTGTGTAGATATGTTTTATGTGAGTAGAATTGTAATGTTTCACCTGAAAGGCTAATTTAATACATTGTGCATGATACTTAATATCAAACATATCCATTCAATATTGTGCATTTATGCCTATGTAGGGAATATGTTAAATGAATGAAATGTATACAACATACAGCACATCAAATTGAAAGTTATACAACGTGGTCTGAACCTTTTCTTCCCCTTTCTATCCAATAACTATACTATTAGGTCATAAAAAACTGTCGTTTCTGCAAATTGATGCAATAAGTAGTCATAGCGATTACCGGGCACAGGATCTATGCCAGTATGATCAGTGCCGGAGCTTAACTGTGGTGGACAAATGGCCTCTTACTACAAGGGCCAGGATTGGAGATTAGTCCAATCTTGGCCGTTTAACTCTTTAGATGCCACTTCAATATGTACCATGGCAACATGGTTGACAGAGGGAGCGGCTTCCCCAGGACGCAGTTGTTGGATGCCGATAGGTTGCTGTAGCAGGCCTAACAATGATATTAAGGTTTGTCATCTATGGGACCTTATTGGGACCTACCAGAGGTAGGATCTAATAATCTCTATGTTTGTGTAAAACTGACAGGTATAATACACTATAACACAGAAGATCACCTGTATAATAATAATCTTTATTTGTATAGTGCCAACATATTCCGCAGCGCTTACAAAAACAGGGGCAATACAGAAAGACAAAAGTACAAAAATTACAGAACCACGGTTACATAGTAATCAGTTGATGGAAACAATAGGGGCGAGGGTCCTGCTCCAATGAGTTTACATACTACAAATAATGGGGTGATACAGAAGGTAAAGGGGCTGGAGAGGTGCACGGTATGGTGAGATGGAGAGTGAGGGATACTATATACATAGACAATGGTCAGACATTTTGCTGTGTGACAGCAGAATCAGTATGACTGCAGGGGCAGTTCATAGTGGCTGGCAAGGATTGCAGTCAGTAGGTTAGGGAGCATGTTATCAGGTGGCGTACAGAGGGGTTTGTTTAGGAAATGCGGTATGCCTTCCTGAAGAGGTGCATTTTTAGAGCACGCCTGAAGTTTTGTGAGTCCTGGATTGTCGAGGTAGCCTTTGGTAGTGCGTTCCAGAGGACTGGTGCTCTGGAGACGTCTTGGAGGCGGGAGTGAGAAGTTCAAATTAGAGGGGCGTGCAGTCTAGTTTTGTTAGCAGAGCGGAGAGCCCAGGCTGGGTGATGGATTGAGATGAGGGAGGCAATATATCGTGGCGCTGCTCGGTGGAGGGCTTTGTGGATGAAGGTAGCGAGTTTGAATTGAATTCTGTATTTAACGGGCAGTCAGTGCAGTGACTGGCACAGGGCAGAGGTGTCCGAGTAGCGGCTGGACAGAAAGATGAGCCTGGCTGTTGCATTCAGGATGGATTGGAGAGGGTAGAATCTGGTGCAGGGGAGGCCAATCAGCAACGAGTTGCAATAATCGAGCCGAGAGTGAAGGACAGCAACAATAAGCATTTTTAGCATGTCTATGGTGAGAAAAGAGCAGATTCTTGCGATGTTCTTGAGGCGCAGCTGACATGTTCGGGCAAGAGATTGGATGTAGGGGGTAAAGGAGAGATCGGAGTCGAATATGACCCCAAGGCAGTGGGCATGCTGTCTGGGAGTTATGGTGGCACCACACACTGAGATGGTGATGTCAGGATGAGGTCGGTTAGTGGAGGGTGTAAATACCAGTAGGTCAGTTTTAGAGAGGTTTAGTTTTAGGTAGAGAGAGGACATAGTGTTGGAGACAGCGGACAGACACTCGGTGATGTTTTGGAGGAAAGGTGCAGAAATGTCAGAGGAAGAGATGTATAGCTGGGTGTCGTCAGCGTACAGGTGGTATTGGATGCCAAAACTCCTGAGGGTTTTTCCAATAGGGACTGTGTAAATGGAGAAAAGGAGGGGGCCAAGGATCGAGGCCTGGGGGACCACAACAGCAAGGGGAAGAGGAGGGGAGGTAGAGCCAGCAAAGGAGATGCTGAATGAGCGGTCAGATAGGTAGGAGGAAAACCAAGAGAGAGCAGTGTCCTTTAGGCTGATGGAGTGAAGCATACTGAGGAGGAGTTTATGGTCAACAGTGTTGAATGCTGCAGGGAGGTTGAGGAGGATCAGTAGGGAGTAATTGCCCCTCGATTTGGCTGTCAGGAGATCGTTTGATACCCTTGGAAGGGCAGTTTCTGTCAAGTGTTGGGGTCGAAAGCCAGACTGTAGAGGGTCGAGGAGAGAGTTCTCTAATAGGTAGCTTACAAGGCGGATGTAAACTAGGCATGCTAGTAGTTTGGAGATGAAGGGGAAATTAGTAGTTGGCAGCGTCAGGTCCCAAAGACTAAGAAACATGCTCCCACCCACCCAAAAAGTCCTATTTTGGAACTACATCCTTCAAGGAATTTATCTAGCATGGTTGTGTCTCTTTTATTTTCACATGTGATATATGGAAACTATTAGAATTGGGTGGTGAATATTAAAAATGTCATTTTTACAAAAGAATGTTGTACCTTAACTCAAAAATTTTCATCTTTACAAGGGGGAATAAATATGGTGTACAAAGTTGCCTGAAGGAATCTACATAGGGGGAAACAAGGCAAGAACTACAGTCAAGGATGAATTTGCACAGACATATGAAGAAGCTTGAAATACCTGTGGGCAAACATTCTCTGTAACCAGACCACAGCATGACATCTTATATATAAAATGCAAAACCTGTTTGCTTGTGTCCTATACAAATCCACAGTTCAGGCCGTCATATTTCATTTCATGGATTTACCTACAATTATATGTAACAGATGATTAGCTTAGCAGTATTTGATTCCATGGGTTGCAGGGCTCGCACAGCAACAAACGTGAATGCACTGGTACACTCATAGTTCTGAAAATATAACCGCTGTTGAGCAGGGACCTTCAGATAACTCATAATCCCTTTTTTTCCCTCTACTTTAATTAATAGCAGTATCATCTTCCTGCAGCAAAGTATAGTTTTATATACAGGAGACAATGGTGGGGGGATCTAACAATTGATATCCTCTTGTTACTTGGTATCTTTGGTAGCATGATACCAGAAGCATCATGGTCAGTTCAAAGGAACAAATGGAATCAAAGATCCTCAACCAGGTGTGAATTAACATGCAAATTTATCTGCTTGTGACAGGATACAAGCATTTTAACAACTGGCAGTATTCATGTTTCTGATATTTAGCTTCTCCTGGGCACAAAGGTGGCAGATAACAGAGAGAGAGAGAGTAGCTTACATGCTTGGATGGCTGCACATACTACAATAGGGTACAGACTTTCAACAAGCAGGCGCTTATTGTGACATATTGTTTTGAATGGTTTATTGCTAAATGCTTACTTTGTAGCTGTTCTTGTGTCGGGGGTTGCTGAGTTCATTGCTAATGCTCTCTCTTGGTTTCATTGGGAAAGGTTCCGTCAGTTAACAATAAAAAGATTAGTGCCCCCAATCAGAGTCAATCCCATTAGGCACACTAGCCTGTTACTACCCCCATTGAAACGTAACCTTTATTATCAAGTTTAAAAACACCTACAAGTTACATTTCAAAATCTGCAACTCTGCACTTGCACTGCAGGACCACTAGGAAGTTCTATGTATACCATATCTATCTACATGGAAGGCGGTTTAAACTGTATTGCTGATTTAAAAAAAAAAAAACTATAGCCCCCCTTACATGATTTGCTGCACCAGCACCATCCTCAGAGGGTAGGGCTAGAAGGATGTAAAGTGGAGTCACGCCAAGCATTTATAACTTTCCATTATGACATGATCGCGCTGCACCCTATACTTGCCAGCCAATGACTGCTTCCTCAGATCACCACCCACTCAGTCTACTGTAATCTTATCACTGATGTCATATACCTGTAATCCCCTCCTCTCCGTGTTACCTTGAGTCCAGGGATTACAACAAACTTTATCTACACTGTGTCTGTATACTGTGTCCCCTGCCGCCTCTGCCAATACGGTTCCTATTTCGGACTGTGCATGTCTGTTGCTTATCCTTTGTTGCTATGTAACACCTGTAATGGTTACTGATTGTGGAGTTCTTACAATATATCTGATTTCTCCATTCAGCAATTACGTAAAAGAATCTTGTAGCATCAAAGTTCTATCAGAACGAAAATCGATACGCTGGTTGTGCAACATATGAATATATTTCATGGGGGTGTTGTTGACAACTTAAAATTTTATGGTCTAAGCCAGATTCATAGGAACCATATTGGTAGCAGTGGTAGGTATACATAATTTCCTCAGAGGCTTCTTTCCCAGATTAATAACTTACAACTCCACGGCCTCGTCACATCCAGCTCTACATACTACATGCTGCTGCACATTATTCCGTGCCATACTGTGCCATTGCATCAACATTTTTCATAGCGTCTAATGCAGTACATCTGAAACACATAACATAGTGGTTAACCTGCAAGGCTTTACTTTAAACTATCTGGCACCAAATTCAAATCTGTACACTAACATATAACAGTCCATTTGCGAGATACGCTTCCAATCAATACCCTTCCTTTACCAGGGATCCTATGCAGTCCCAGGAAACATGTGCCCACATGCAGATGCTGCTGTGAGTCCATGGTGCTGTCATCCACTTCAGCCCCCAGTCATCAGGGCTTGCTGGTCTAGCGATGTAATCTTATTCTGCGCCCAGGTCATCAAGGCTCACTGGTCTCATCTCTCATGGCAGCAACCCAGCATGGTGAAACTACCTGCTGCAATGCCCTGGAGTAGGCCTCCGCCACCTTAAGGCCTACTGCTGCTGGCTCTGTGTGTGTGCAGCTGCTCTCTCTTGTCTGGGCTGCTGCTCTGCTCAGGAGCTGTGATGTAGCCCCTTCCCTTAAATAGCAGAAGCTTGAGAATGTTCCTGATGATTCTGGAAGGGGGCGGGGCATAACATTCTCACACTTAGCCCTGCTCCAAAGCCACAAAATCACAATTAATAAAATTATGTGACCTCTATCTGAACATACAGAAGTGCACCCTGTATAGGCAGGCACATCAAAGGGGTTTAACCCCTTACAGTCCTACTAGCAGTATTATAAATTGTTTTTAATTGGGGGTCACTGCATTATAGAGCGTACATTCAATGTTGTAGGAGGGTTATAAGAGGAATGACTTCATGGTTATGCCTTTATTTTCATCTAAGATTAATTGATTTGTGTGTATTTGTCTTTCACAGTTATCCAGGTGCTTGGCATGGATTTTTGGCCATTCTTTTGTCTACTAGAGTAAGCTGAGAATTGATGTCAGGCCAGATGAATGATTGATGACTGAGCTTTAGCAAGGATGAGCTGATTTGCTGCAGTTGACTTGCTGCAGTTAAGGGTGGACTTTTCCGATATGTTGATCATTTTGTCGGACATAGTAACACGAAGAACATTGAGTCAGATGCAGCCTGTAGACCAGGTGAATGGAAAATTAGATAAAAGTGAACAAGAAGGTGGGCAGGTTTGTAATATGAAACAGCAGTTTTGTGGTGAGATACTGATATGCTACTGGGGAATTTTGGTATGAGGATGGTGTGCATCTTAGTACCATTGACATAAATGTGTAATTTTTGGGCCTACATGAGGGTCTAGAGAGAGCATTTAAAGTGTGAAGGGACGAGCACCTTTAAAGTGTCACAGGTAGACCATGATGTAGTTCTTTCTGAGTTTCTATTCACTCCACATGGAGACTTAACGAAGCCTTTCTCACTAACCTTATTCTGGTGTCCACCATTCAACAGAAACTAGAGGAATATTTCCATTACAATAACTCTGATGACGTAGAGGTGGATATCTGCTGGCTAGCAGACAAACCTGTGATTCGGGGCACCTTGATTTCCCTGGCATCGCAACAAAAAGAAAGAAAGAACTCGTGCCCAAACCAACATAGAACACAAAATTCAAAAACTAAAAATAGCTTATACTCGACATCCCTCACATTACCTGCAGAAGGCCATCCAGGATTCTAGATTAGAGCTAAATGCCGTACTGACCCATAAAATGGAAAAGGCACTTGCTTGGACTCAAGCAACATATTTTCAATACACAAATAAACCTGATCGACTTTTAGCCAGGAAACTCAGAGACAAACAATTGGTCAATACAATTCATGAAATACAACTTAGACCTGGATGCCCTACTTCTAATCCTGATAAAATTTATAGTACATTTCATTAATACTATCAGAAATTGTATAAAGCCCCACAAGCCCCTCCAGAAGCCCATAATATAAATTTTCTTTCCCATCTCAAGCTACCCACCTGACTGAGACAGCTCTGTCAGATCTCTGATATAGCTGTGGAGGATGTGGAATGGGCAATTAAACATCTTAAACAAGGAAAAGCTCCAGGCCCTGATGGCTTTACTTCTATATACCCTGTTTCCCCAAAAATAAGACGCGTCTTATACTAATTTTTGCTCCCAAATATGCGCTACGTCTTATTTTCAGGGGGTGTCTTATTTCACCACGGCAAATCCGTCTGTGGCCGCTAATCTCTCAATTGGCCAGCTTTGTGGACGAAATTTCTCAGAAATCTCGTCCACATGGGACAGCAAATCTGTCAAGGCAAAGCTGGGAGAAGCCGGCGTGGTGATGCGGATTCACCAGCCACAGAAACGGAAAAGTGTGCAGCCAGGTCGCTTCAAAACAAGCGGCTGAGTGCCGTGGGTTTTGAAGCAGCGCTTTCCCGGCGGAAATCTCGCTGTTTATCGCTGTGGCCAAACTGCGAGACTTCCGCTGGAAATACGCTCTGTGAGAACCCAGCCTTAAGAATCACACACACAGCCATAAAAAAATAAGGGCTGTAAAGTAACGAACCTGTCTGCAGACAGAAGTTCCTGTACCACTTGTAAGCAGGGATGGTATTGCAGCTTCCGGCCACCAGGGGGCGCTCATCACAGCAGACATGTACAGCAGGAACAGAACGTACAGTATGGACTTTTCCAGCCAGCAAGGGGAGCTCACAACAGCACACTTGTACAGCACAGCAGGGACAGGATAACAGCAGACTGTCTGCAGATCTACCTATACATCTGGAGGTAGGAGACAATGGGGATGGCAGCAGGGGACAGGCCTCTTAACTTGCCTGCACACTTTACTATGCCTTACTATCGGGGGGGGGGGGGTGCCTTATATTTGGGACTTCTGCAAATTTCAGGGGGTGCATTGTTTTCAGGGGGTGCCTTATTTTCGGGGAAACACGGTACTATAAAAAATTTGCCCTGATATTAAAACCCTGATCACAAGCCCTGATCACAGCCATACCTAAACCGGGAAAAGACCACACTCTTCCCTCTAATTACAGGCCCATTTCCCTCCTCAATATTGATCTTAAACTCTTTACCTCTATAATTGCTAACAGAATCAATAGATTATTACCCCTATTAATACATCGAGATCAAGTGGGTTTCATTCCAGGTAGGCAAGTTCCTGATAATGTACTAAAAATTCTCAATCTTGTTCATATCGCAAACAATGCCAAAACCCCAATGTCCGTTAAAGCTTTAGATGTAGAAAAAGCTTTTGACTCCCTTTCATGGCCTTACCTACGCCTTGTCCTCCGCAAACTAGGATTTGATGGTGTTTTTTTAGATGTAATAGCCACCCTTTACTCTAACCCCTCAGCGTATCTTAAAATCTCATCAACCCACCCAAACCCAATCCAAATTGTCAGAGGCACCCATCAAAGATGCCCGCTCTCTCCAGCACTGTTTGCAGTCGCAATAGAGCCACTAGCTATTGCTATCTGTGAAAATCCTAATATAACTGGTATATCGGTCGGCAATATAAACCATAAACTCAGTTTATTTGCTGACGACTTACTCTTAACTTCAACCAAACCATTAACCTCCCTTCCCAATTTGCTGACACTCCTTGAAAAATGTAGTTTGATCTCAGGCCTTAAAATTAATCAATCAAAATCTGAAATTCTCTTCTGTAACACTCCCTCCCATGCGCAAAACTCGGCACCACTATCTTTTTTATCTGGGAATTAAACTTAAAAACACATTAGGAACCCTTTATAAATGGAATTATGAGCCAGTTTTCTGCCAACAGAGCCTAGATCTAACCAGATGGGAATGCCCATACCTTTCATGGTTGGGTCGTATCCATAGTGTAAAGATTAACGTTTATCTGGGCACATAAACACCCCAGAATCCAAATCCATAATGTATCTGCATAAGAAATTTAGTGGTCTTTCCGTCCCATGTATTTTAAATTATTATAAAGCAGCCCGCTTGGCGCAGATTCCACCCATCTATGCTGGAAGCCATATGTAAATTTTTCCCCATGCATCCAGGCACCTTATCTCACTTCTATAATATCCTGAATGAGACGTTGCAGGACTCCAAGCTTCCCTTCATGCTTCAATAGGAGTCAGAATTACACTCCTAACTGATATTAGAGCTTTGGCACCACTATTGTGAGATTATGAGCAAAAATGGCTAGCAAGTCTCCCTGCCCGAGACATCCTTAAAGGTGCTGCACAGAGCTTATCTCGTTCCCATGAGGCTTTATGCTATTTACCCAGAGGTCTCCAGTTTATGCTTCCGTGGCTGTGATGACAAGGGCTCACACTACTGCATTGGTGGATCTGCCCAACTGCACAGACTTTCTGGAAAAGAGTCTCTCACCTCATGGCCTCTGTTACTGGGAAAAGTCCTGAACTCAACCCCTTTGTCTACTAGGAGACAAACCTGCGGGTATGCGCAATGCCCCCTTTATACTTCTGCAGTACATTACAATGGCAGCATGTATGTCGATAGCACAACAGTGGCGAAAAATAACACCCCCATTTGAGCCACTTATATCTAGCAGGAATAAAATTCTTTTAAACGAAAAACTTACTGCTATACGTCAGGATAAAATCATTCAGTGTGAAAGGATATGGGACCCTTGGATAGCTTATGATAACGTTCCAAACCTACATTATTTTGTGAGACTAAGGCCTTAGTCAGACGGGCGTTTTTTCGCGCGATTTGCGGATCGCATGACGGATGCGCATCCGCAAATCGCGTGACCGGTGCGCGCAAGTCGCCCGCAAATCGCCCGAAAATCTGCTCCTAGCCGCGTTTCATTAGAAACGGGCCGGAGCTGTCCAGCGCATTGCATTCAATGGAGATGGCAATACAGCCGTCTCCATTGAAAGCAATGCGCTGCGGGCGAGCCCGGGATGAATTGTCGGGAAGGGCTTAAATATATAAGCCCTTCCCTGCAATTCATCCTAAAATGTGTAAAAATAAAAAATATATATGTACTCACCTTCTCCCGGCAGCCGGAGCTCCGCGCGGCCGTCCTGCAGTGGGTGTGAAGGGGGTGTGAGTCAGACCTGCCCCCTGATTGGCTCAGCGCTGAGCCAATCAGAGGCATGTCTCACTCACACCCATTCATGAATTCATGAATGGATGTGAGTCAGACCTGCCCCTGATTGGCTCAGCGCTGAGAGGCAGCAGTCACTCACCCATTCATGAATTCATGAATGGGTGTGTGAGTGAACCCTGCCTCTGATTGGTCAGGGCTGTGACCAATCAGAGGCAGATCATTTAGCAGGCGGGGATTTTAAAGCCCCGCCGGCTGAATAGTGCCGAGAAGCAGTTCAGGAGAACTGACAGCTGTTACAGCTGTGGCAGAGAAGAATGATTTGTCTTCTATATGTTCTCAATGGGGTCGGCGCTGCTGCCGCCGGCCCCATTGAGCGCATATAGAGAAGAGAACAGGAATCGCAGATCGCAGATCGCAGATAGGTGCGATCTGCGATTTTTTGTTCTATAATTTATCGGACGAGCGCATAAAAAGCGCTCATGTGTCCGATACCATTGCAAAGCAATGGTTTTATAAAATTGCCGGACGCATGCACATGCGCAAATCGCGGCTAAAAACGCCCGTTTGACTAAGGCCTTATAGGGAGAATTAATTAATAAATCACCCGGAGATGAACGGTAATATACAAGCTGAACTGGACCTACTCGACTTAAACTTCCAGAACAAAGGAGACACTTTGATGCATCCCTTCCTTGTATCATATATAGGGTTATTTTTAATATTCCCTGGATACAATTTATACTTTTTCTATTGTTTTCTCCCTTTTTTCTGTTAAAATATTGATGAATCTCTGTACTCCATTGAAAACTATCTTTTCCCCCTGCGTGGGGTCTTTGAGGCAGAATGTAGCCATTTTACTAATTAAATCTCAATAAATTCCTTTGAAACATAAAGTGTCCTTCTGGTTGTGTGAAAGGAGTTTTTGGAGGAACTGAATTGGGAGATTTATACAGAAAGAAAGGGTCATGCACCATATTTCAAATTTAGTTATAAAGAATGGATAGGAAGATATGTTAAAAGTACCCAGGAACATACTGGAATTAATTTTGGCGATCCTAGATTAGATGAGAGCAGCTAAGGGTAAGATTCGATATAATAGTGTGATGGTGGGTGGTGCTGCCTTCAAGGGCCTTTACCTCATACAATAGTTTTACATACAAAATATGCATTTAAATGTATATTTTATTAATGGTTATTGATTTGTAATGTTAGAAATTTAAGTAGAGTGTTTTGCAGTCTTTCAAGCTGTGGTTACTAAACATGGCTGTTTATGCCCTTTTCAGCATATACCAATCTCTATCCTAGAGTTAAGAAAGCAATGCACGAGGATGCAGCATAAGGGCAAAAATGCGGTCGTGTTAGTGAACCTTTAGTGAGTGTGCCCTTATTGGTGATAGAAGCAAGGAGGTCTATAAGGGACGGAGATTTGGAATTTGGGACAATTTAGGGCTATAAGAGGTTAATATAATAGGAAGGAGGGTGGGTGGGGGGCGGGCTTAGCTAAGGAAGAGGTGCGGAATTTATATAGGAGACCGGGAGAGGGAAGGCTTCATTAGGTTGTGGACCCAGAGAGTTAAGAAGTTCTGTCCTTTCTCTTTCTTTGTAATAGGTTTCAAATCGGAATGTAATCATTGCATTATAAGAAGCGGCATACAAGTAATTCTTGGAGACAGTAAATTGTGAGATAGATGCATGAAGAATGGATTAAGCACCATATTTAGAGTTCAGATTGAAGGTATGTGTTCCTGTAAGAACAAATTAGAATTAAAGGGAACTTGTCATCACCTTTGAGCCCCTTAAACTCTGTTATGAAGCTCAAAGTTGATGGAACGAGGAGTCTAGAGAGCTGCGTTTCATACTCACTGGGCCCCTGTTCTAGCACCGTGTCCCTGTGAAGTTGCGACGCACACACAATGTGAGTCTTTTTAGCCTGCTTCGTGCATGCATTCTCCAATTCATCACTAAAATTAAATATGAGGCTATCTATCCGAAAGCAAAAGCTTAAATAAAACTGACAGGACAATGATAACAAGTACAACAGCAAATCTACATCAGAATGGCTGAAAAAGATTCAAGCGTTGTTGTTCTTCCCTCCGTTGTTTAGGTGCTGCGTGAGGGATCATCTTCTAGCGGCTCCTGCGCGCACATGTGCGCTCCCGCCGTCCTGGCTGCATCTAACCTCTGACGTCCACGGAGAGTTGACGGCAAGTGTGCATACGTGCCAGGAGGGCATGCACACTCGCCGTTGACTCTCCGAGGACTGCAGAGGTTAGATGCGGCCAGGCCAATCAGTGGGTGACGTGCCGACCACTGACCCAGGCGGCAGTACTTGCTGACCGGCATGGTCAGAGCAGGGACAGAAGCTGGAAGTTTGCCAGCTTCTGCCCTGCGATTGGACAGCTGCCGGAGGGAAAGAAGAGGAGCAGCAGCCTCCCAGTGACCAGCCCTGTATGGCACAAGTGAGTATGTTTTTTTTTCTTTTTGACAGAACCACTTTAAGGGGCTTAACTGGGAATAAAAGAACAATGTCTCTTACATAGAGTCCTTCTGTCAATTAACGTCCATTAAGGGAAATGGAAATTGTTGTGTGGAAACAAAATTCTCGCGATTTCCAACCACTGACTTTCTCCACTGTCTGCACCAGCCGTAGCTGCTTAAGCGCTGTTACTCACCAACAGCTCCTCATCATCTTACAGTCTCATGGAGCTGGTGGTAGGAGAAGTTGATGCAGTGTCCATGACAGTTGAAGAGGATGCAGCAGGTCTTCTCAGCGGTGTCCGCAGGGACAGTCCAGATGTGGCCTGCTCCTCTCCCATGAAGTGGAAAGAGAAATTAGAATCTCCATATTCCATGACAAAAGGTCGGAGTAACTCCGGGATAAAATCTCTAACAATCCTGTTGCGTTGGTGGATTAATATCCACAGCAGATATCTTGCCTGTAACACCATCTCTTCGGAAAAAATAAAGAGGCTGTGAGGGCCCAATTGCACTACCAGCATCCGTCCCTGATTGTAAATCCATGGGTGCTGAATTGGTAGGCAACTAAATTAATTGTGGATCCTCGTCCCAGAACAGGAATCCAAAGAGAAAAAATATATATCCAAAAGCGCTTCACGGGATGAAGAAAAATAATAATGTGTATATATATTCTTTCACCGCTGGGTGAAGTTTTTATTGCAACGCGTTTCTGCCCGCTGAGGGGCCTTTTTCAAGCATACAAACTGTGAAGCGCTTTTGGATATATTTTTTCTCTTTGGATTCCTATCTACACTGGGTTCCCTATCACAGGGACCCCAGACATCCAAGCAGCTCTCCAGCCAGGATTGGGAAGAAGGATTTATCAACTTACAGGCCATCCAGGATTTGGAGGTACTAGTGAGGAATCCCATGGTTTGGGACCCTCATCTAGTGCCGGGTAAGTCCCATATTTTAATTCTATCCCATTTCCACTATTCCATTTATACTGAAGGGGCGCTATTCTGATCCCGGCATTATTGTCATTTTCATCCCAGAACAGAGGCTGCCTCCTCGGGGTTGGTTCCACTGCAGCCACCGGGACGGGGCGTAGTCTCAGCCGTCTATGGGTAGAATCCTTCTTAACTCAAACCCAACAAGAAGTGTTCTGAGCCCAGGGGCCTGCAAGTCCATTTATTAGGGGTGGTCCTTCCCCCTACTTTGCGCCTGGCCAGAGTGCAGTCCTTTTTGGCGCTAAGACTTTGGCAGAGGAGCCAGGAGTTTTTTTGGGGGAGTGAGCCAAAGTGGAGCATTGGGGATTGGGCGCCATTTTGCATAGCCACATAAGAAATGTATAATACAAACACGCACAGTCCATCATTATGTGGCACAGAGGTATTGATCTTGTTCTTAGTGATGCCAGAATTTGTGTACCTGCAGCGTCCTATAGGGAGACCCCAGACATCTGACCTAAGAATAGACAAATACATTTTCTCTATAAAATCATGGGCAAAGTGAGGCGAATGTTGAGGGGAGCGATGATAGTCTGCAGGGATTTAATATAGTAGAGACTATGAGCCAGACACGGAGGGGACGGCATCATCCTGGGTAAATGGTTACAAAAGGAAGCACTGTACGACACTTTTCACGGCCGTAACACCTCAGTGACTCTTACTACTCTCCGAGACATAGGTCACTTTCCCGAATTGACCTGTGTCTTGTAAATAGAGGGACTTTTGCCTCAGTGGAAAAATCAGATATTGGCACTGCCACATGGTCGGACCATGCTCCACTGATGATAGCCCTGATTGTGGGTAGTAGTCAAACCTCCCATAAACAATGGAGGAACAATACTTTCCTCATGAGATTGCCCAAATATAGGGAAGAGATACAATCTCTTCAACGACACACAAGAGATAAATCCAATGATTCTATGGAGGGCTCTGTCACACGGGCGTTTGTACACACATCTGTCAGTTGCATTTCCAGTTCATATCTATATTGAACCAATGCTTTTCAATGGGAGTGGTCACATGTGCGAATTTTACATGTGCACAAACGCATGCGGCAAAAATAATAGCACACCGGTTTGCAAAACGCAGGTAACTGCGGCAGCCGGTGTTTTTCGTATGTGAAACAGCAGCAGCGCTAACCCCGTTGAGAACATATAGTGGAAATCACTGTCCTCTGCCACAGCTGTGACAGCTGTGGCAGTGGAGCACGATGTTCTCCCATTGAATTCAATGGAGCTGGCAATACAGCCGGCTCCATTGAAAGCAATGGGCTGCCAGCAAGCCCTGCAGTGATTTTCGGGGAAGGGCTTAAAAAATAAGCCCTTGCCTGAAAAGCATCCCAAAAATGTGTAAAAAATGTAAAAAAATCTATACTCACCTCTCTGCAGCTGCTGGGGCTCAGGTGCGTCCAGCCAGCTCTTCTCCTGCACTGCTATGAAGAGCTTTCAGTAGGCAGGGATTCAAAATCTGCCTGTGATTGGTCCCTGCGCTCAGCCAATCAGAGGCAGCACTCATTCATGAATTCAGTGCAGTGCAGGAGAAGAGCCAGCTGGACGCACCTGAGCGCCCGCAGCCTCAGAGCGGTAAGTATAGATTTTAAAAATTTTTTTACACATTTTTGGGATGCTTTTCAGGAAAGGGCTTGTATTTTAAGCCCTTCCCCAAAAATCACTGCAGGGCTTGCCCGCAGCCCATTGCTTTCAAGGGAGCCGGCTGTTTTGCCAGCTCCATTGAATTCAATGGGAGAACATTGTCACTGGACACTGTGACAATGCTGTCACAGTGTTCAGTGACAAAGGGACTCCCTGCGAAGATGAAGAAGTCCTCTGCCACAGCTGTCACAGCTGTAGCAGAGGATTGCGATGTTCTCTGTATGTCAATGGGGCCGCCGCAACTGCCACCAGCCCCATTGACCACAGGTGAAACTCCTGGATGTGACAGCATCCAGGGGTTTCGCATCCAAGGAATCCCCTGCTGCAGCAGGGAATAGCGGGCAGCGCACTTGTTGAGTGGAAAAACGCTGCTAGGTTCATTTTTTGCTCTGTGCCGCCTGCTTCGGTTGCGCAAATTTTTGAACACATCAGTTATGCACACAAAAATTCATGCGTCAAAATGCCTGTGTGACGGAGCCCTCATAAAGTATACATGAGGAGACTGCTCATAAAATTGGGTGCTAAATATAAAAAAGAGAAATACACTACAGTCAACGATTTTCTCTCCCATATCGAATCCCTGAAGACTAAGCTGAAGCAACCCTCTCTGTTGACTCACATAAAGGTCTTTTCAAGTTGAGGCAAGAACTATGTAAAGTTATGATGGGTGACTTTGATAGAGAAGTGAATGCTCAAAGGGCCTCAATTCCTCCCTGAACAAACCTTCTCGATGAATGGCTAATTTTGTGAGAAAAAGATTAGTGTCCCATATGACTGGGCCTCAAAAGGGAAACAGTTTAAATTGACACATCCAAATCAAATAGCAGAGTCCTTCCACATTTATTATAGTAATCTTTATAATTTATAGGATAGTGTTTGTCCTTTGGTAATTTAAAGGATAGCATGAGGATAGCAAATTTTCTCTGAGGTGTGGACTTCCCTGCTGTTTCAACCACTCAAGCGGAGGTGATGGATCAACAACTAATGAATTCTGAAGTCATTGTGATAATTACCTCTCTAGAAAAAAACAAAAAACAGGACCTGACAGCTTTTCAGCCGAATATTATAGGACTTTTATAATGTCACTGTGCCCTTAAAATTTAAAATTCTTTAACACAGCAATGCAACGAGGAGTCTTCCCTGAAGAAATGCTTCAGGCCACAATAGTTGCTTTGCCTAAGCTAGGAAAGAAACATAGTAACCCGGCAAACGTCAGACCTATATCATTGCTTAATACTGACATAAAAATATATGCTAATACACTGGCAGACTGAATTCAGAAAATCCTCCCTGATATTGTCCACACTGATCAGATAGGCTTTGTCTAGGGCAGGAAGCCCTCAGATGGCACGAGAAAGATCCTCAATCTTATACATTCAAAGGAAGCCTTTATAACACCATCACTAATGCAAGCTCTTGATGCAGAAAAGGCCTTTTATAGAATCCACTGGGGCTACGTCTTCGAAACATTGAAGCAGTTCGACTTCAGACAAGGGGCGATTCGTGCCATCCAGGCCCTGTACTTAAATCCTACGGCGAAGGTTTTGGTGGTTGGAACCATGTCTGGTCCCTTCTCCATAACCAATAGCATGCGGCAGGGTTTTTCGCTCTTGCTGTTGCTGTTTGTCCTCACGATAGACCCACTAGCAGAAATGATAAGGACCTCGTTGGATTTAAGGGAAATTCCTCTGGGCTCTCGAGAACACAAGATTGGGCTATTCGGCGATGATATAATCCTGACATTGTCCTGCCCTCTGGAATCATTGAGAGCAGCTAAATAAGCCCTGGATCAATTTAGTAAGGTTTCCTATTATAAACCTAATGTAGGGGAAACACTAATGTTGGCCCTAAACATACCTAGGGATCTGAAAAACATAATCCACTTAGAATTCTCTTTTAGTTGGCAAGAAAAAAGTCTCCCGTACCTGGGAGTGACCTTAACATCATCCTTAACTGACATGGAAAAAGAGAACTACCGTCTACTAATAACCTGTATACAAAAAGAAATGGACCTCCTGTCCAAACTTTGCCTAACTTGGTTCGGCAAAATAATGACTTACAAAATGAAACTTCTAACCAGGATATTATATATTTTTTAGAGCCCTCCCATTTCCAATTTGTAGACTTACTCTAGCCAGAATGCAAAGGCAGGTATTGAGTTTCATTTGGGGGAGGAAAAAGCCCCGCTTAGCCCTTTCAATTCTAGCTCTCCATCGAAAAAAGGGCAGCGCAGATGTCCCAAATATAGAGGCATACTATAAATCCACCATACTGAACCAAGTAAAATTTTGGAGAAAGAATACATCCAACCCATGTTGGGTGAACATGGAGAGGGGGTCTATAAAGGGCAAGCCACTGGTTTCATTATTGTATGCAGTGTCGCTGGCAGCAATGATGGATAACTCACAGGTGAAACTGTTGACTCAAGGATTATTAGCTCCTATAATTGCCACAATTGAGGCGTGGCAATCCCTTTCTCAGGGGTTCATGCAAAAGGAGTGTTTACACAAACCCTCACTACCTACAGAAACCCTAAGTTATTTACTACCAAATCTGAGGGTATCCAAGTGGAGAGCAATAGGGTTGTCGAGGATAGATGACCTTGTTTCTATAATGGGGTAAAATATTTTCCTTTCTTACAATCAGAATATAACATACCCTTATGCGACAAATTCATGTACCTTAGGATTAGATCCTTCCTAAACAATTTCCCCTATTTCCAACATGAAAATCCCTGATAAAATTATGCTTAGGATAACTGCACAACCAGATGTGGACAGGTCAGAAACTAGATGCTATTATGATCTATTGACTGATAAACCACAATCTATGAAAAAAGCACACTTACTCAACTGTGAGAAAGAGATAGGGGAGGTCTTCTCCATGGAGACATGGGAAAAAACATTCAGTGGGATATTGCAGTGCACTAGAGGTGCCACCATCTTAGAGACACAATTAAAATTACTGATGAGATGGTACTATTCTCCACAACTGATAGTTATCTGCATGAAGGGAGGTGACAGCCTCTGCTGGAGAGAATGTGGGCAGAAAGGCTTACTGACACATTTTTTGGGCTTGCCCGAAATTGAGCACCTTCTGGGGAAACGTATTCAATTTACTGCAAAAAAAATAAATATTAAAATTAAAAATTTCAAAAGATCCCCAAATAATCCTACTATTGATAAACCTTAACAAATTCCCCTGGCCCAGTAGATACCTGATAGGTCACTCTCTTATGATGGCCAAGACAATTATAACAAAACACTGGAAATCCCCTATTTCCCTGACAATAGAAGAGTTCATGAACCGTATGGCAGAGCACTGTCTATTTGAAAAATGGATGGTCCTTCGTACTAAATCCTTTCAGAAATATCTAAATACTTGGGATACGTAGATAAAATATCGCCAACAATTATATCTACCTTTTACAAATAGGGATGCCATGTTATGTGTGGTATTTTATGTTATAGATGTTTCTTTGTATAAGAGTAACAAAGAACTGTTAAAAAATTTTCAGGAGAATTTGTGATTATTCTAATTTAATATGATTTGTACAGAATTGTCAGCAGTTTCTATGTAAGCAAACATCTGTGATGGTACAAATACGCAACAAGTATATGTTTTAGTAAATCTCCTGTATTAATTTTCTTTTTTCAATAAAAAACAATGGTGTAAAAAAAAGGATGCAAGATGCAGTTACCGATTGTAGCTTTCTGGTACAGTTCTAAGTAAGGTAATCTTGCACCCCATAATGTTTTAGGCCATGTTAGTATTATATAGTTAAGGCGTGGTGAGGAGTTTCGACAAAATTAATGATTATTAATATTAATATTTAGGCAGGTCCTGTGCAATTGCCTGGAAAATATATAAAATTTTGGGTAGGATATCCATGTTTAGTGCATTGATTCTACCAAACCATGAGAGTGGGAGTCTTTGCCAATCTTTTAATTCTAATTCTAGAGTCGATAGGAAGAATTTATAGTTTGATTCAAAAATTTGGTCAGGACTAGCCAAGATCTGAATTCCCAAATACTTTATAGAGGAGCCTTTCCATTGGAAGGTGAATAGTTCATTATACACTATTTTAACCAATTTCTGGGTGGAACACAGTGTTCCCCAGATGTGTGGCTATATTCCCATAAAATTTGGGGGCTTAGATCAGTGGTCCCCAACCTTTTTGGCACCAGGGACCAGCTTCAAGCAAGACCATTTTTACAAGGCCCAGCAGGGTTGGGCGGGACATGGGCGGGGCTTTGGTTATATGGGGCGGGGTTATGAAGGGAGTTGGAGTTTAGTGCATTCTTATTTAATTATGACATTTAGAATGTCCTGGCAGTACACACATAGGGCAGTATATAATCTATCCCCCCCCAGCACAAACATAGGGCAGCATATAATTTATCTCCCCTCCCCCTGTAATAGACAGCCCCCACCCCTCACTAATAGGCAGCCCCCACCTCTCAGTAGTTAGCAGCCCCTCCCCCTGTAATAAGTTGCCCCCCCAGTAATAAGCAGCCCCCCCCAGTAATAAGCAGGTCCCATCCGTAATAAGCAGGTCCCCTCCAGTAATAGGCAGCCGCCCACCCCAGTAATAGGCAGCCCCTCCCCAGTAATAGGCAGCCCCCCCAGTAATAGGCAGCCCCCCACCTCAGTAATAGGCAGCCCCCCACCCCAGTAATAGGCAGCCCCCCAGTAATAAGCAGCCCCCCCAGTAATAAGCAGCCCCTTCCCCTGTAATAAGTAGCCCCCCCAGTAATAAGCAGCCCCCCCAGTAAGCAATCCCCCCAGTAATAAGCAGGTCCCCCCAGTAATAGGCAGCCCCCCCCCCAGTAATAAGCAGACCCTTCCCCTGTAATAAGTAGCCCCCCCAGTAATAGGCAACCCCCCCAGTAATAAGCAACCCCTTCCCCTGTAATAAGTAGCCCCCACCACCCCCGGTAATAAGCAGCCCCCCCAGTAATAAGCTGGTCCCCCCTCAGTAATAAGCAGCCCCCCCAGTAATAGGCAGCCCCTTCCCCTGTAATAAGTAGCCCCCCGTAATACGCAGCCCCCCTGTAATAGGCAGCCCCCCCCAGTAATAGGCAGCCCCTTCCCCTGTAATAAGTAGCCCCCCAGTAATAGGCAGCCCCTTCCCCTGTAATAAGTAGCCCCCACCCCCCCAGTAATAGGCAGCCCCTTCCCCTGTAATAAGTAGCCCCCACCCCCCAGTAATAGGCAGCCCCTTCCCCTGTAATAAGTAGCCCCCACCCTCCCAGTAATAACAAGCCCCCCCAGTAATAAGCAGGTCCCCCCTCAGTAATAAGCAGGTCCCATCCGTAATAAGCAGGTCCCCTCCAGTAATAGGCAGCCCCCCACCCCAGTAATAGGCAGCCCCTCCCCAGTAATAGGCAGCCCCCCCAGTAATAGGCAGCCCCCCACCTCAGTAATAGGCAGCCTCCCACCCCAGTAATAGGCAGCCCCCCAGTAATAAGCAGCCCCCCCTAGTAATAAGCAGCCCCTTCCCCTGTAATAAGTAGCCCCCCCCCAGTAATAAGCAGCCCCCCCAGTAAGCAATCCCCCCAGTAATAAGCAGGTCCCCCCAGTAATAGGCAGCCCCCCAGTAATAAGCAGCCCCTTCCCCTGTAATAAGTACCCCCCCCCCAGTAATAGGCAACCCCCCCAGTAATAAGCAACCCCTTCCCCTGTAATAAGTAGCCCCCACCACCCCCAGTAATAAGCTGCCCCCACCCCAGTAATAAGCAGGTCCCCCCTCAGTAATAAGCAGCCCCCCCCCAGTAATAGGCAGCCCCTTCCCCTGTAATAAGTAGCCCCCCCCCCCGTAATACGCAGCCCCCCTGTAATAGGCAGCCCCCCCAGTAATAGGCAGCCCCTTCCCCTGTAATAAGTAGCCCCAACCCCCCCAGTAATAGGCAGCCCCTTCCCCTGTAATAAGTAGCCCCCACCCCCCAGTAATAGGCAGCCACTTCCCCTGTAATAAGTAGCCCCCACCCCCCAGTAATAACCAGCCCCCCCAGTAATAGGCAGCCCCTTCCCCTGTAATAAGTACCCCCCCGTAATAGGCAGCCCCCCCAGTAATAGGCAGCCCCTTCCCCTGTAATAAGTACTCCCCCCGTAATAGGAAGCCCCCCAGTAGTAAGCAGCCCCCCAACCCATATACTTACCTCCTCCCTGCTGTCAGCGTTGCTCTCTGTCTGCTTGCCCTGACGTCAGTGTGCAGCCCAGAACGCTTCCTCCCCGAGTCCTCTCCTGCGGAACTAATGAGCAGGGGACTCGGGGAGGAGTTCCTGGCTGCACAGATGTCAGTGTGTGCGCCAGGATCAGCGCAATTACCAGCGGGGAGCTGTGGCGCCCCCGCTGGTAATCGCGTCGGTGGTCAGCGGCGGGCCACATAGCACAAGGCAGCGGGCTGGATTCGGCCCGCGGGCCTTGTGTTTAGGGCAAAAGTTCCCAGCGGTGCCGCGGACCGGCGCTAGACACCTAACGGCCCGGCCCCGGTCCGCGGTCCGGTGGTTGGGGACCCCTGGCTTAGATGAATTGGGGACCTTCCAAAGGGCAAATTAGGGAACCAGATTTTTACTACCATTGACTTTAAAAGAGGTAAAAATCGTCTATTTCGATTCCCGATGATTTTGGTGAAATTGTCCCAATTGCGACACAAACGATTATTCCACTAGCATCATAGAATAATAGAATGGTAGAGTTGGAAGGGACCTCCAGCGTCATCTGGTCCAACTCCCGGCTCAATGCAGGATTCGTTAAATCATCCCAGACAGATATTTGTCCAGCCTTTGTTTGAACACGTCCGTGGAAGGAGAACTCACCACCTCCCGTGGTAAGCTGTTCCATTCGTTGATCACCTGTCAGAAAGTTTTTTCTAATATCTAATTTGTGTCTCCTCCCTTTTAGTTTCATCCCATTGCTTCTAGTCTTTCCTTGTGCAAATTAGGATAGGGCTGATCCCTCTGTACTGTGACAGCCCTTCAAATATTTGTAGACAGCTATTAAGTTTCCTCTCAGCCTTCTTTTTTGCAAGCTAAACATTCCCAGATCTTTTAACCGTTCCTCATAGGACATGATTTGTAGACTGCTCACCATCTTGGTAACTGTTCTCTGAACTTGCTCCAGTTTGTCTATGTCTTTTTTTGAAGTGGGATGCCCAGAACTGGACACAGTATTTCAGATGAGGTCTGACTAAGAAAGAGTAGAGGGGGATAATTACCTCACGTGATCTACACTCTATGCTTCTCTTAATACATCCCAGAATTGTGTTTGCCTTTTTGGTTGCTGCATCACATTGTTGACTCATGTTCATCGCTAATTATGCTGTGTATATATCCATAACCGAAGATGAGGGAGTGTCTCCTTTCTATTTCCCTCAACAGTTGGATTATCCCACTGATCCCAGAAGAGCGTTGTGTGTGGTGAGGTGTATGAATATTAATTCTTCTCCTGTGTCCAAAGAAGGCAACCCTGCCTTCTTTTGAAACAGAGTTAAAACAATGAGACACTGTCAATAATATTCTCTTGAATTTAGATAGTTGAAAATTAGAGTAGATTTCCAAATTTGTTACTATGGCTCATGCTGTATGATAAATTTGGCTCATCTTTAGATTTTCTTTTTTTAACTTTATGTCACCTTTTGTTTGACTTATTTAAGTTATTTTTTTATGAATTTATAAAGTTTTGCCACTTGTTTGTGCATCTTACGCCACGCCCTCTTTTCCTATAAGCCATGTCCCCATGTGTAGTGGTTTGCAAAGTGGGTCTAAACAATAGAATAAATCTGGTGCATAAGTTTGTTTTTTTGTGCAAATTAAGCCACAATTCTAGTGTATTTAACTTAGTAAATCTACCCCATTATGTGAGCCATTATAAAAGTTGTTAAGATTAGCACTAGACAGACTTGTTGGTAGGTTAGGGGTATTGAAGGAGGATGCCAAACTGTGGAATGTTTGTGGAGGTTCTTAGTGTCAAGTGAAAAAAAATCTAGTCTCTGTATCTGAGCTAGTGGAGCCAGTGGGATACAGTTAATGGGTTAGGATTAGCTCAATGGACTGGGATGAGGGACTGTGCTGCAGTGTAGTGTGCTCACAGCTGGCATTTATTGAAGGGGCACTGGAGGGGGAGGTTCAGGAACAACAGTTTGCTATAATACAGATCTGTTCAGCACAATACATGTTGATGATTCCTTTAGCCTTACTGAATGTGGGAAATTTATGTTGTCCTCAATAGTCATCAGGCTGTGAAGTAACTGACAGGTATTCTATCTATTCAGCACATCTCTTCTACAAACAGTTGTACTCTTGCTGTGAACAGGGAGATTGTTCATAGCAATTTATTGCATTACATCTTTGCACTTCACCTGCAATACTGGTACACCGCATGGCACTTTTAGGGCACTATTATGGTGTTCTATATATGGACTAGTTTATTGGGGGCAATATATTGGCATAGCATACAGCATCTGATCAATTGTAACTCTTCAAGAAGCTACGACTAAGGATGAGAGTTTTGTCTGAAAGGTGAGCCTGTTGAACCTCAAATATTTGTTGGATTTTAATATGAATTAATAAAAATGTTGACATTTTTATTCAATTCTACTTGCTGGATCATTCAGATCATTTTGGAGAGCTGTTTCACCCATTAGAAAAAACACTGATACCAGAAACTGGACAAAGATTACCCATTCAGCTAGTGGTTGAAACAGCATTTCAGTTGAGCTCTATGATTTAACCACCAGTCTGAACATTCCCTGCACCAGAACTCCACATACACTCAATACATATGCCCTGTGAAGTATATTTTAAAAGTCAATGTTGTTCTTAGAACACCCAGCTGAAAAAGATGTAGTGTTCTCAAACACGTAATTAAAGGCTGATATCCAACAGAAACACCATTTCGTGTTTTTCTCTTAAGTTAAAAAAAGTTTCTTAAAAGATCCAAAATGTGTGAAAACATTTTGGGTGAATGTGCAGTATATTTCCAGACCTCAATGACATCACAGTTATTATTCTTAATTCCAATTGTGAAGCCGATTAATGACTCAAAGCTCTTTAATGTCCAAGATTGATCAAGATAGTGGAATTGCCTAAAACACCACAGGATAAGGGAGATATACATTAACTGCCACCAGCTGACTGTTATTGGGTATTTTTGTACTTCAGCTATCTCTTAATGGTACAATGTGCCTGGCTATATTGTGGAAACACTATAGCTTTTTGTTATGAGACCTGCCACTAGTATGTGGACACTACACTGCCAATGAGGATACTGTTGCTTTGTGTTTTGTCACAGTAGGGTTCTGTTATATCTCTAAAACATAGCTTTTAATCAAAACCAAATAAAAAGGAATTTGTATCCCAAAGTCCTAAATTCTAGACACACAAATACATAAATAAAAACTGCACCCCTATATCGTATAAGGGGAAAAAACAGTGTATGAGTCGCCTAGGAAACCGATAATTTATACCAACGGTATCAGAATTTCTATCTCTGTACCCAGTGGTATACGTCCTAGAGCTAGAAAAGAAATTGGGTCGGCTCACTAAAGATGGTGTTCCCGGCTTACTTAGGCAGCTACAGCTATTCAGTAGATGAGAGACATATAAAAATATATATCCGCTTTTTAAAGCAGGTACGTTGTTCCTCCCATATAGAAAATGCTGTCTTTGCTGTCAAAAAATGCCGTAAGTGTGAAAACAATCACGCTATTTTGGCTAATTTCAAAGAAATCAGGTATATAGCTGACATCTAGGCGCTAAAGCTCACCATAGTTTTTTTTTTTTGTGAGCTGTAGCCAACCGAAAAACAATGCAGTACACCAAACTGCCAAATCAATTATTTCGTGGGTTCTTATTTCGTGGGTTCAACGCGTTTCTGCTACAAATGGCGTAGCCTCATCAGGAACCACCAAAGAATTTTTTGAAAAAAATCAGCTTCTAGCTAATCGGTTAGTCCCAAGATCGGGATAATATAACCTCTAAAAAGAGGGAGATAGACGATCCTATCACTAGGTAAATCAAAATAAATAAACCCAGTTTCCCCAAAAAATTTGCAGGAACAAAACAACAAAGTAGCAGCACCAGCCTCTGTGGTAGGCTGGCGGCTATGACTACTGTTGCTTTGTGTAGCTATGCTGACAGTCTTTAATGGTGACATTCTAACCATAATGTATAGGGCACTGCAGTTGTTCACTTTGGGAATACTATGGCTGTATATATGTCAATATTTCAAACGTGGTTGGCACTAGTAAAACTTTGACATCTAAAAAATAGATTTTGTTTTTTTTAAAGGTTGAGCTACAGATATAACTGAATCTTTTGCAACTACATTACATTTCTGAATGTTAAAGTTGATAGAAAATTGTATTTTTTAATTTTTATAATTCTTTTGAAGAAACTTTATTTACAATACCTACTAACATCTTTTGTACAAACTAAGATGATATAATAAGAAACCAATCAAAAACAAAACTGAGATAAACAAAAAAAGAGAGCAAAAGTCACACTCTTCAAACTCCTCCAACTCCACCCTTTACACTGTGTTAAAGTTTGTGTGTAATTTCCCAAATCCTAGGCCAGCATGGCCAAAAATTAACAAATTCATATAGGTTATCCCTTCTATGAATGACCCAGTTCATGCCTCTGGTGCACTACCCAAACTTGTGTATTTATCTATTATTCGATTTCTCAAAATTAGATTCCTTGTGGAAAAAAAAAGAGATTTCGATATTGTCATTTTTTTTCTCTCTAGAACGAAGAATACCTGCAATATTACAAACCACAGGCAGGCTTGGTTGATTTATTAAAGACATAACAATATTTTTTCCCTTAAATGTAAAAATGCTGCCTCCAAGTTTTGGACAACACCACAAATTATGAACCAGGTCATCCATTTCTCTTTTACATTTAGGAAATAAATCTGAGGTGCTGTAACCCATCCTGTATAATCCTGAGGGGTTATAATACAATCTATTCAAGAAAAAAAGCTGCAAAATTGTGTTAAACCCCACAGTTCCCTATGGAACTAATAATAGAGATCCATTATGCATCAGATAATTTCCATTATCCAGGTTCCCTTTAACCCCTTAATGACATGGCCTATTTTGGCGTTGAGGACCAAGCGATTTTTTGGTATTTTTCCATCTCCATTTTTCAAAAGCCATAACTTTTTTATTTTTCCGTCGACGCGGCCGTATAAGGGCTCGTTTTTTGCGTGGCGATCTGTAGTTTTTATCGGTGCCACTTTTGGGTATATAGACAATATCGTAAATTTTTTATTTTTTTTTTTAATGATAACAGGGAGAGAAAACGCATCAATTCTGCCATAGATTTTTTTTTTTTTTTTTTACAGCGTTAATCATGCAGCATAAATGACACACTAAATTTTTTCTGCGGGTCGGTACGGTAACAACGATACCAAAATTGTTATATTTTTTTTAGGTTTTTACACTTTTTTGCAATAAAACCCCCTTTTTTTGGAAATCTTTTTTTTTTCTCTATAGCTGCATTCAAAGTCATGTAACTTTTTTATTTTTCTATGTACGGAGCTCTATGAGGGCTTATTTTTGCGAGACGAGCTGTAGTTTTTATTGGTACCATTTTGGGAAATGTACGGCTTTTTTGATCACTTTTATTGCATTTTTTGTGAGGCAAAATGCTAAAAATTAGCATTTTGCCTCTGTTTTTTAGCGTTTTTTTTTACGCTTTTTGTCGTACAAAATAGAAAGCGTGTTCAACTTTTTGTACACGTCGTTACGGACGCGTCAATACCAAATATGTGGGGTTTTAGTTTTTTTTTCCCTTTTTTTATGCTAATATTAGAAAAAGCATAAAAAAAGGGGTTTTTTACATTTTTTTTTTACATTTTTCTTTTTTTTACACTTTTCTTTTCTTTTTTTTACACTATTTGAGTCCCTCTGAGGGACTTGCAGCACTATGCCTATGATCGCTGTCATAAGGCATGGCAAAGCTACTGCTCTGCCATGCCTTATCGCTTGTACAGCGATTATAGGCACAGGCAATACAGGACGCCGGTGTCTGGCGTCCTGTTGCCATGGTGACAGGCCGGGCTCTCGCGATAACATCGCGAGTTCCGGCCGGAGACACACAGGGATCGCGATCCCTCTGTGAACTCTTTCCCTGCCGCGATCTACTTAGATCGCGGCAGGGAAGGGGTTAACAGCGGCGGGCGCATCTCCGATGCCCCCCCGCTGTTGGAGCGGGACGCCGGCTGTGACTGACAGCCGGCTCCCGCTGCGGGATAGCGCGGGATCTTATGTGATCCCGCGCTATCTCCAGGACGTACCAGGTACGTCATGTTGCGGGAAGTACCAGGCTGCCATGACGTACCAGGTACGTCCAGGAGCGGGAAGGGGTTAAGACCAATTTATACACACAGATGATCGCTCAAAATTCATCAGAAACTGACAGTTTTGAGTGATAATTTTGCATTAGCTACTAATGCTGCTAAAGCTAACTAGCTTCATTTGCATGTATTTAGAGAACAGCGTGTGGCCTGTTATCTAAATACATCCTTATTATTCTCCAGCTGGACAGCTGCTGAAAGAATATTATCAGCGCTGCCCGTGGAGAACTCAGCATGCAATCCCTCTTATCAGGGACGACGGATTTTAAGCTGAGCTGAACTCACCGATGGACGAAAAGTGCACGACGGGCGCACATTTACAAGCAATGATTATCGCTCAAAAGATGGTTTTGAGCTAACTTTGAGCAATAATCGCTGTGTGTAGAAGGGCCTTTAGTTTGAAAACTAGATAAAGATTCAGTAGTACCCTCCTTTGATCAATAATTTATATATTTTTGACATTAAACTTCTGTGTTGTAACAATAATACTCTTATAAAAACAAGGTGCATCTCAACACCAAAATCCTTAAATTTACTTGATTTTACCACATGAGATATTTGAATACAGTACAAATAATTCTGACCCTCTAACCCCAAATAATTCTTGAAATTACTATTAATATAACATAAATGAAAAACCTTTACGATTTCTCTTTAGGCCTCGGTCACACTGGCGTTTTTTGCCGTGATTTGCGGATCGCATGACGGATGCGCATCCGCAAATCGCGTGACCGGGGCCGAAAAATCGCCCGAAAAATCTGCTCCTAGCCGCGTTTCATTAGAAACGGGCCGGAGCAGTGCAGCGCTGTCCAGCGCATTGAATTCAATGGAGCTGGCAATACAGCTGGCTCCATTGAAAGCAATGGGCTGCGGGCGATCTCAGGATGAATTTTCGGGAAGGGCTTAAAAATATAAGCCCTTACCTGAAAATCATCCAAAACTGTGTAAAAAGTAAAAAAAAATATATACTCACCTTGTCCCGGCAGACGGAGTTCAGCCACGGCCGGCCGGCAGTTCTCCTGAACTGCTCTGAGTAGTATTCAGCAGTCGGGGATTAAAATTCCCCGCCTGCTGAATGAGCTGCCTCTGATTGGTCACAGCCCTCACCAATCAGAGGCAGCTCTCACTCACCTATTCATGAATTCATGAATGGGTGAGTGAGTGCTGCCTCTGATTGGCTCAGCGCAGGGACCAATCAGGGGCAGCTCTCAGCTGAATGATGTCCGTCTGCCGGGACAAGGTGAGTATATATATTTTTTTTACTTTTTACACAGTTTTGGATGATTTTCAGGGAAGGGCTTATATTTTTAAGCCCTTCCCAAAAATTCATCCCGCGCTCGCCGGCAGCCCATTGCTTTCAATGGAGCTGGCTGTATTGCCGGCTCCATTGAATTCAATGGGCAAACATCATTCTTCTCTGCCACAGCTGTTACAGCTGTGGCAGAGGAGAATGTTTTGTGTAGTATATGTTCTCAATGGGGTCGGCGCTGCTGCCGCCGGCCCCATTGAGCACATATAGAGAAGAGCAGGAATCGCAGATCGCAGATAGGTCTAGAGAAGAACAGGAATCGCAGATCGCAGATAGATCTATAATTAATCGGACGAGCGCATAAAAAGCGCTCATGTGTCCGATACCATTGCAAAGCAATGGTTCTATAAAATCGCCGGACGCATGCGCAAATCGGGCGTAAAAACGCCCGTCTGACCGAGGCCTAAAACACAAAATTTATTATCATTCATTTTATAAAACTCAACCAAATTTTGCTCTCCCAAATGGAAGCAAATTTAAAAGTTTACCTATATTCAAATATCTTTTGCTGCCTGCCCATACTTTAAGCATTATTTTACAGGTAGGGTATAGAGATGAGCGAATGTACTCGTCCGAGCTTGATATTCGTGCGAATATTAGGGTGTTCGGGATGCTCGTTACTCTTAACGAGCACCACGCGGTGTTCGGGTTACTTTCACTTTCCTCTGTGAGACGTTAGCGCGCTTTTCTGGCCAATTGAAAGACAGGGAAGGCATTACAACTTCCCCCTGCAACGTTTAAGCCCTATACCACCCCCCTGCTGTGAGTGACTGGGGAGATAAGGTGTCACCCGAGTATTGAAATCTGCCCTTCCCGCGGCTCGCTACGGATGTATTCTGACATTAGTTCAGGGAAAGTGGTATCGTGTTGGAGCTGCTATAGGGAGAGTGTTAGGTGTATTGTAGGCTTCAAGAACCCCAACAGTCCTTCTAAAGGCCATAAATCGTCTCTATATGCGCTCAGTGGGGCCGGCGGCAGCAGCGCCGACCCCATTGAGAACATATAGAAGACAAATCCTTCTTTTCTGCCACAGCTGTAACAGCTGTAGCAGAGAAGAACGATGTTTGCCCATTGAATTCAATGAACCGGCAATACAGCAGGTTCCACTGAATGCAATGGGCTGCCGGCGATCGCAGGATGAATGGTCGGGAAGGGGTTAAATATATAACCCCTTCCCTGCAATTCATCCAGAAATGTGATACACTAAAAATATATACCGGCGTATAAGGCGACGGGGCGTATAAGACGACCCCCCAACTGTCACCTTATACGCCGGCAATACAGTGGAGCAAAGAATAAAAAGCATTACTTACTTCTTCAGACGATCTGCGCCCATTGCTGTTACAGCTGTGGCAGAGAAGAATGATTTGTCTTCTATATGTTCTCAATGGGGTCGGCGCTGCTGCCGCCGGCCCCATTGAGTGCATATAGAGAAGAGAACAGGAATCGCAGATCGCAGATAGGTGCGATTTCTGTTCTATAATTTATCGGACGAGCGCATAAAAAGCGCTCATGTGTCCGATACCATTGCAAAGCAATGGTTTTATAAAATCGCCGGACGCATGCGCATGCGCAAATCGCGGCTAAAAACGCCCGTCTGACTAAGGCCTCAGTAACAAGTCCAAAAATGTATTGATTTTAATTACTGGTGTTTTAAACTTCCAATTAGGATTATTACAACACAATACAAATTTTGGAAAACTCCTATGTCAATACAAATAAAATCCAATTAAAAACATGTATAAAACCTATGGAAGCAAAACCATCTTAATAGGAGCAACCAAAGATAAGTCTTTTTTGCACCAGGTGCTCATTTTTATTTTAAGCTTCTCTAACAAGGGTATAATATTCAAAAAGGTAAATTGATTACCATCCAGACTCAAATAAATTCCCAACTATTTAGAGAAATCTTTAGGGCTTAATATAGATAAATCATGTCTAAATTATTTACATCCATAAATATAGAAGAAAGTCCAAACTGCTTTACGACCTCCATAGCCCTATTGACTGATTAGAAATATCATCAATAAATGACAGAACATTGATCAGAATAACAAAAATGTTCTCCCAAACACCACTATATTTAAAGTCCTTAATAACTTTGTCTTTTTATCATCTCCAATGGTTTAAATGTGATGGCATACAAAATAGGAGACATTGGGCCACACTATCTAGTCTCTCTCGTTAATGGGAAAGTATCATATAATCTCTTTAATATTATTACATGCCACTGGGTTATGAGAAAGTAGCTTAACCCATTTTGTAAATTGCTCATCAAAGCCTTTCTTGCTTAAAACTGCCCACATAAAACTCCACTCAGTTCTATCAAAGGTCTCAGTAGCATCCAAGGAGAATATAGATTTCTCTCCAATTATGCTTTTGCCTTTTTGAATTTTAATAAATGCTCTAATATTATGATTAGAGATGAGCGAACACCAAAATGTTCGGGTGTTCGTTATTCGGAACGAACTTCCCGTGATGCTCGAGGGTTCGTTTCGAACAACGAACCCCATTGAAGTCAATGGGCGACCAGAACATTTTTGTATTTCGCCGATGCTCGCTAAGGTTTTCATGTGTGAAAATCTGGGCAATTCAAGAAAGTGATGGGAATGACACAGTGACGGATAGGGCAGGCGAGGGGCTACATGTTGGGCTGCATCTCAAGTTCACAGGTCCCACTATTAAGCCACAATACCGGCAAGAGTGGGCCCCCCCCCCCTCCCAACAACTTTTACTTCTGAAAAGCCCTCATTAGCATGGCATACCTTTGCTAAGCACCACACTACCTCCAACAAAGCACAATCACTGCCTGCATGACACTCCACTGACACTTCTCCTGGGTTACATGCTGACCAACCGCCCCCCCTCCCCCCCACAGCGCACACCAAAGTGTCCCTGGGCAGCCTTCAGCTGCCCTCATGCCACACCACGCTCATGTCTATTTAGAATTGCGTCTGCCATGACGAGGGACCGCAGGCACACACTGCAGAGGTTGGCACGGCTAGGCAGCGACCCTCTTTAAAAGTGGCGGAGCGATAGCCCACAATGCTGTACAGAAGCAATGAGAAATAGAATCCTGTGCCACCGCCATCAGGAGCTGCACACGTGGGCATAGCAATGGGGAACCTATGTGCCACACACTATTCATTCTGTCAAGGTGTCTGCATGCCCCAGTCAGACCGGGCTTTTTAATTCATAGACACAGGCAGGTACAACTCCCTATTGTGAAGTCCCTGTCGACCCACAGCATGGGTGGCTCCCTGGAACCCACCGGTGGTACACAGAAATATCCCATTGCATTGCCCAACACAGCTGAGGTAGTAATGTCGTGCTTAATGCAGGTGGGCTTCGGCCCACACTGCATGCCCCAGTCTGACTGGGGTTCTTTATAAGTGTACAGATGTAGTAAAAACTCCGTGTGCACCTACAGCATGGGTGGGTGCCAGGAAGCCACCGGCGGTACATAGAAATATCCCATTGCATTGCCCAACACAGCTGAGGTAGTAATGTTGTGCTTAACCCTTTCCAATCCAATTTGTATATGGTTTTCCTAGGGGGCTTACTCTTTTTCTGCCGTTATACAACGGCGCTATATGCTGGCTAAAGCCAGTACTGCATGAGCTGACACGTAGGATAGGCTCCGACAGCAGAGAGGCTGGCAATATACAGTAAGAGAACCCCGACGGACGTCTACCAACAACGGAGCTGTACAGCCTTAAACCCTAATGTCTTCACAGGTCACACAGTGGACTGGAAAGGGTTAATGCAGGTGGGTTTCGGCCCACACTGCATGCCCCAGTCAGACTGGGTTTCTTTATAAGTGGAAACAGATGCATTTATAATTCCCTGTGGACCCACTGCCTGGGTGGGTGCCAGGAAGCCACCGGCGGTACATAGAAATATCCCATTGCATTGCCCAACACAGCTGAGGTAGTAATGTTGTGCGTAATACAGGTGGGCTTCGGCCCACACTGCATGCCCCAGTCAGACTGGGGTTCTTTAGAAGTGTACAGATGTATTAAAAACTCCGTGTGCACCTACAGCATGGGTGGCTCCCTGGAACCCACCGGCGGTACACAAAAATATCCCATTGCATTGCCCAACACAGCTGAGGTAGTAATGTCGTGCTTAATGCAGGTGGGCTTCGGCCCACACTGCATGCCCCAGTCAGACTGGGGTTCTTTACAAGTGGACACATGTAGGTTAAACTCCCTGTGGACCCACTGCCTGGGTGGGTGCCAGGAAGCCACCGGCGGTACATAGAAATATCCCATTGCATTGCCCAACACAGCTGAGGTAGTAATGTTGTGCGTAATACAGGTGGGCTTCGGCCCACACTGCATGCCCCAGTCAGACTGGGGTTCTTTAGAAGTGTACAGATGTATTAAAAACTCCGTGTGCACCTACAGCATGGGTGGCTCCCTGGAACCCACCGGCGGTACATAAAAATATCCCATTGCATTGCCCAACACAGCTGAGGTTACGTCAGCTGTAATGCAGGTGGGCTAAAAATTAATTTGATTACACTGTAGGCGAGGGCCCACAAAAATTGCTGTATCAACAGTACTAATGTACATCCCAAAAATTGGCCATGGCCAGCCAAGAGGGCAGGTGAAACACATTAATCGCTTTGGTTAATGTGGCTTAAGTGGTAACTAGGCCTGGAGGCAGCCCAGTGTAACGAAAAATTGGTTCAAGTTAAAGTTCCAATGCTTTTAAGCGCATTGAAACTTTTAAAAATTGTTCTGAAAAATTATTTGACTGAGCCTTGTGGCCCTAAGAAAAATTGCCCGTTCAGCGTGATTACGTGAGGTTTCAGGAGGAGGAGCAGGAGGAGGAGGAGGAGGAATATTAGACACAGATTGATGAAGCAGAAATGTCCCCGTTTTGGATGGTGAGAGAGAACGTAGCTTCCATCCGCGGGTGCAGCCTACGTATTGCTTACGTATCGCTGCTGTCCGCTGGTGGAGAACAGAAGTCTGGGGAAATCCAGCCTTTGTTCATCTTGATGAGTGTTAGCCTGTCGGCACTGTCGGTTGACAAGCGGCTACGCTTATCTGTGATGATTCCCCCAGCCGCACTAAACACCCTTTCCGACAAGACGCTAGCCGCAGGACAAGCAAGCACCTCCAGGGCATACAGCGCGAGTTCAGGCCACGTGTCCAGCTTCGACACCCAGTAGTTGTAGGGGGCAGAGGCGTCACCAAGGATGGTCGTGCGATCCGCTACGTACTCCCTCACCATCCTTTTACAGTGCTCCCGCCGACTCAGCCGTGACTGGGGAGCGGTGACACAGTCTTGGTGGGGAGCCATAAAGCTGGCCAGGCCCTTAAAGACTGTTGCACTGCCTGGGATGTACATGCTGCTCGATCTACGCACATCCCCTGCTACCTTGCCCTCGGTACTGCGCCTTCTGCCACTAGCGCTGTCGGCTGGGAATTTTACCATCAGCTTGTCCGCAAGGGTCCTGTGGTATAGCAACACTCTCGAACCCCTTTCCTCTTCAGGAATCAGAGTGGGCAGGTTCTCCTTATACCGTGGATCGAGCAGTGTGTACACCCAGTAATCCGTCGTGGCCAGAATGCGTGCAACGCGAGGGTCACGAGAAAGGCATCCTAACATGAAGTCAGCCATGTGTGCCAGGGTACCTGTACGCAACACATGGCTGTCCTCACTAGGAAGATCACTTTCAGGATCCTCCTCCTCCTCCTCCTCCTCCTCCTCCTCAGGCCATACACGCTGAAAGGATGACAGGCAATCAGCCGGTGTACCGTCAGCAGCGGCCCAAGCTGTCTCTTCCCCCTCCTCCTCATGCTCCTCCTCCTCCTCCTGTACGCGCTGAGAAATAGACAGGAGGGTGCCCTGACTATCCAGCGGCATACTGTCTTCCCCCGCCCCCGTTTCCGAGCGCAAAGCAGCTGCCTTTATGGTTTGCAGGGAATTTCTCAAGATGCATAGCAGAGGAATGGTGACGCTAATGATTGTAGCATCGCCGCTCACCACCTGGGTAGACTCCTCAAAATTACCAAGGACATGGCAGATGTCTGCCAACCAGGCCCACTCTTCTGAAAGGAATTGAGGAGGCTGACTCCCACTGCGCCGCCCATGTTGGAGTTGGTATTCGACTATAGCTCTCCGTTGTTCATAGAGCCTGGCCAACATGTGGAGCGTAGAGTTCCACCGTGTGGGCACGTCGCACAGCAGTCGGTGCACTGGCAGCTTAAAGTGATGTTGCAGGGTGCGCAGGGTGGCAGCGTCCGTGTGGGACTTGCGGAAATGTGCGCAGAGCCGGCGCGCCTTTACGAGCAGGTCTGACAAGCGTGGGTAGCTTTTCAGAAAGCGCTGAACCACCAACTTAAAGACGTGGGCCAGGCATGGCACGTGCGTGAGGCTGCCGAGCTGCAGAGCCGCCACCAGGTTACGGCCGTTGTCACACACGACCATGCCCGGTTGGAGGCTCAGCGGCGCAAGCCAGCGGTCGGTCTGCTGTGTCAGACCCTGCAGCAGTTCGTGGGCCGTGTGCCTCTTATCGCCTAAGCTGAGTAGTTTCAGCACGGCCTGCTGACGCTTGCCCACCGCTGTGCTGCCACACCGCGCGACACCGACTGCTGGCGACATGCTGCTGCTAACACATCTTGATTGCGAGACAGAGGAGGAGGAGGAGGAGGAGGAGGGTGCTTTAGTGGAGGAAGCATACACCTCCGCAGATACCAGCACCGAGCTGGGGCCCGCAATTCTGGGGGTGGGTAGGACGTGAGCGGTCCCAGGCTCTGACTCGGTCCCAGCCTCCACTAAATTCACCCAATGTGCCGTCAGGGAGATGTAGTGGCCCTGCCCGCCTGTGCTTGTCCACGTGTCCGTAGTTAAGTGGACCGTGGCAGTAACCGCGTTGGTGAGGGCGCGTACAATGTTGCGGGAGACGTGGTCGTGCAGGGCTGGGACGGCACATCGGGAAAAGTAGTGGCGACTGGGAACTGAGTAGCGCGGGGCCGCCGCCTCCATGATACTTTTGAAGGACTCCGTTTCCACAACCCTATACGGCAGCATCTCAAGGCTGATGAATTTTGCTATGCGGACGGTTAACGTTTGAGCGTGCGGGTGCGTGGCGGCGTACTTGCGCTTGCGCTCCAACAGTTGCGCTAGCGACGGCTGGACTGTGCGGTGCGAGACATTGGAGGATGGGGCCGAGGACAGCGGAGGTGAGGGTGTGGGTGCAGGCCATGAGACGGTCGTGCCTGTGTCCTGAGAGGGGGGTTGCATCTCAGTGGCAGGTTGGGGCACAGGGGGAGAGGCAGGGGTGCAAACCGGAGGCGGTGAACGGCCTTCGTCCCACCTTGTGGGGTGCTTGGCCATCATATGCCTGCGCATGGTGGTGGTGGTGAGGCTGTTGGTGTTGGCTCCCCGGCTGAGCTTTGCGCGACAAAGGTTGCACACCACAGTTCGTCGGTCGTCAGGCGTCTCTGTGAAAAACTGCCAGACCTTAGAGCACCTCGGCCTCTGCAGGGTGGCATGGCGCGAGGGGGCGCTTTGGGAAACACTTGGTGGATTATTCGGTCTGGCCCTGCCTCTACCCCTGGCCACCGCACTGCCTCTTGCAACCTGCCCTGCTGATGCCCTTGACTCCCCCTCTGAAGACCTGTCCTCCTGAGTAAGCGTTGCACACCAGGTGGGGTCAGTCACCTCATCGTCCTGCTGCTCTTCCTCCGAATCCTCTGTGCGCTGCTCCCTCGGACTTACTGCCCTTACTACTACCTCACTGCAAGACAACTGTGTCTGATCGTCATCGTCCTCCTCACCCACAGAAAGTTGTTGAGACAGTTGGCGGAAGTCCCCAGCCTCATCCCCCGGACCCCGGGAACTTTCGAATGGTTGGGCATCAGTGACTATAAACTCCTCTGGTGGGAGAGGAACCGCTGCTGCCCAATCTGAGCAGGGGCCCGAGAACAGTTCCTGGGAGTGTTCCCGCTCCTGAGCAGGTATCATTGTAGTGGAGTGAGGAGGCTGGGAGGAAGGAGGAGCAGCAGACAGAGGATTCGGATTTGCAGCAGTGGACGGCGCAGAACTGCGTGTTGACGATAGGTTGCTCGAAGCACTTTCTGCCATCCAGGACAGGACCTGCTCACACTGCTCATTTTCTAATAACCGTCTCCCGCGTGGACCCATTAATTGGGCGATGAATGTGGGGACGCCAGAAACGTGCCTCTCTCCTAATCGCGCAGCAGTCGGCTGCGACACACCGGGATCCGGAGCTCGGCCTGTGCCCACACCCTGACTTGGCCCTCCGCGTCCTCGGCCGCGTCCACGTCCTCTAGGCCTACCCCTACCCCTCAGCATGCTGTATTACCAGTGATTTGATTTCACAGGCAGGAAATAAATTGGCGCAAGACTGCAGGCCAAATATAATTTTTGCCCTTTTTGGAAAACGAAAGGCCCCACTGCCTCTAGTGAATGAATAATCTCAGTTTAATAACTGTGCTGTGTCCCTGCTAATGTGTCACAGAACGTGAGGGTAGCAGAGTTATTATAACTCTGGCAGAGCAGGTATTTTTTTTCCCAATTAAGGAAAGCAAATGGCGAAGCCAGCAGTAAAGCGTAGCTGGGTGCGTATGATTTAGCAATGTATTTCACGCAGCTCACACGTGTCCACAGGCGTTAGGACGGACAGAGGCTGGACAAATAGATTTGTTTTCAGTTTTTTCCCACCAAAAGGCAGCACTGCGTATATTCAATGAACATGAGAAGTTTAATAACTGTGCTGTGTCCCTGCTTATGTGTCACAGAACGTGAGGGTAGCAGAGTTATTATAACTCTGGCAGAGCAGGTATTTTTTTTCCCAATTAAGGAAAGCAAATGGCGAAGCCAGCAGTAAAGCGTAGCTGGGTGCGTATGATTTAGCAATGTATTTCACGCAGCTCACACGTGTCCACAGGCGTTAGGACGGACAGAGGCTGGACAAATAGATTTGTTTTCAGTTTTTTCCCACCAAAAGGCAGCACTGCGTATATTCAATGAACATGAGAAGTTTAATAACTGTGCTGTGTCCCTGCTTATGTGTCACAGAACGTGAGGGTAGCAGAGTTATTATAACTCTGGCAGAGCAGGTATTTTTTTTCCCAATTAAGGAAAGCAAATGGCGAAGCCAGCAGTAAAGCGTAGCTGGGTGCGTATGATTTAGCAATGTATTTCACGCAGCTCACACGTGTCCACAGGCGTTAGGACGGACAGAGGCTGGACAAATAGAATTATTTTCACTTGTTTTACAAGCAAAAGGCCGCACTGCGTATATTCTATGAATAATAACTGTGTTGTGGCCCTGCCTATACAATTCTTTCCCTGCAGTATCAATGGAGGGTGGAATGCTCTGCAGAGGCGATTTTGAGAAGCCCAAAAAAAATGCAGCACAGCTAACAGCAGCCTAAACAGAACTGCACACGGATAAATATGGCCCTAGAAAGGACCGTTGAGGTTCTTGAAGGCTACACTCACTCCTAACACTCTCCCTGCCTATGCAGCACTTCTGTCCCTAATGCCAGGTGCAACGCTCTGCAGAGCCGATTTTGAGAAAAATAAAAATGCCACTGCTAACAGCAGCCAACACACAGCTATCAGTGGCCCTAATAAGGACCTTTGGGGGGTCTTGAAGCCTACACTAACTACCAATTCTTTCCCTACAGCAGCTCCGGTACAAACAGCACTGTCCCTCATCTAACTCACCAGGCATCTGAAGCGAGCCGCGGGAGGGGCCGACTTTTATATTAGGCGAACACCTGATCTTCCCAGCCACTCACAGCAGGGGGGTGGTATAGGGCTTGAACGTCACAGGGGGAAGTTGTAATGCCTTCCCTGTCTTTCAATTGGCCAGAAAAGCGCGCAAACGTCTCAGGGAAGTAAGTGAAAGTAACCAGAACACCGCATGGTGTTCGTTACGAATAACGAACATCCCGAACACCCTAATATTCGCACGAATATCAAGCTCGGACGAACGCGTTCGCTCATCTCTAATTATGATGTATGATGTTATGCCAGAAATAAACTCTGACCGATCACAATGAATCATTGAGCCTATATCTTTAGATAATTGAGTTGCAAAAGCTTGAGCCAATAATTTCAATCATTACGGAGCAGAGTAATTAATTAATAAGACTCCAGGCTCCAGTGGTCCCTACTCTCTTTCGGTATCATTATAATGCTTGCTTCCAACAAAGATACAAGTAATAATTTTTTCTGAAAGGAAGCTTTCAGCACAGCCAACAATTCCTCCAATAGGACATCATCACCCTATTTTTAAAATAATTCTATAGGATTACCATCGGAGCCCAGAGCGCTACGGATTGACACCACTTTCAACGTCTCTTATAAGGGGTAGAAGCCTGCATTAAATCTATTTGCTCCATAGTGAGCTTTGATATTTCTATCTCATCAAGATATACTTCAAACTCTTTGCTACTATACCTAAACTTCCAAAGTGTATATACCTTCATAAAAATAAAGAAGGATTATCTTTTGCTACAGAAGGTAGATATTTGCTATATACTAAAAAGAAATAAAAAAATTAAATAAGCATACAAACATTGGATATCATGGAACTGCAATGGCCCATACCCTCAGTGTTCTATTTCCAGTAACCTGAGAAAGGAAAACCAGTAACAACTGATATAAGTGAACATGTACTAGTGGTAATATAAAAATACGTTATTCTTTTTCTGTATTTGGAGCAAATAATGATTGCATTAATAAAGAAATAATCAAATAAAAATAAAAACATATATTTTTTAACAGGTATGGTATTGATATAAATGGCACAATGTGATTTCATTCATTTGAAAAAATAATAGATGCCCAATTGAAAAAATGGGATTCTAGTTCAAATTCAATGCTTACATTTCAAGATTTTTGTTTACAGAAAATATAGCATGCCTTATGAAAATCAAAATTGACTCTTTAGCTATTGACAAATAGATAACAGAGCTGTGACTCACAAGACACAACAATTTGATAAGTGTTGCAACTCCCTAACAAATGTATTTTTATTAATTACATTCCAAAGCAGCTAATTTCTAATGTTATAAATGCAATTACATGTCTTTTATATTATCTTTCAAGAAATGTTATTCAAATTTTTAAACAAAATTATGCAACAGTTAGAAATCAGATGGAGAAATAGATTGCAATCAATCAAGAGGACCTGTCACAAGATAGAATCTGCAGGCTGCATACCTCTGCAACCATGGCCTCGCTGACTCAACCCCCATTTTTTTTCATGCACACCTCCCTTTGCCCAGATGAGCTCTTCTCAGGGCAAGCTCCCAGCATTTTCAATGTGTCAAACTGACTTCACTGTCAATTGGTGATGTTGGACTTGATTGACAGTCTGATATCACCTATTGACAATAAGCAGTGAGGGGATTTCTAGGGAGAATACTATTGATGACCTATCCTCATAAACAAGAATGCAACTACTCAGTGACTACATGACTAATCAGAGACAGACAGTGGCAGAATAAATAATGACATTGTGACTCACACATGATGTCATCTCTAATAAGTGTTATAATTTTCTTCTCCATCCAGTCCAGATCGACATGACAGATTCTCTTAGACCAGCGCTTCCCAACTGGGGTGCCGCAGCTCTCTGGCTGGAAATCACATTGGTACTGTTGTACCTTGATGCAGTGGCGTAGCAAGTTGGGTATGGGAGGGGTGGCCGACCCTGAGTGCTATCAGTGAGGGGGTTGACAGCTCAGCCAGTCAGATGTGGTCCTAGCCCACAACAACTTGGCAGTGGTCGGTGGAGGAGCTACTATTGGAGTCTGCCATAAGCCCCTCATAGAGCTTCCACTGCCCCCTAGTGCTGTTAACCCTCCCCAGGCAGTCCTATCATGAGGGGACACACAAACCTACAGAGCCGGCAGCTGTGTTTGTGATATGTGGGGATAAGGATGGATGCAGCAGTGCTGTATGTGTGATGTGTGAGGATCAGGATAGATGTAGCGGAGCTGTGTGTGTGATGTCTTGGGATCAGTTTGGATGTAGCAGAGCTGTGTGTGTGAGGTCTGGGGATCAGGATGGATGTAGCAAAGTTGTCTGTATGATGTCTGGGAATCAGGATGGATGCAGCGGAGCTGTGTGTGTGATGTTTGGGGATCAGGATGGCTGCAGCGGAGCTGTGTGTGTGTGATGTCTGGGGAAGAGGATGGATGTAGCGAAGCTCTGTATGTGATAACTGGGGATCAGAAAGGATGTTGCAGAGCTGTATGTGTGATGTGTGGGGATCAGAATTGATGTCGCGAAGCTGTGTAAGTGATGTCTGATGATCAAGATGGATGTAGCGAAGCTGTGTGTGTGATGTCTGGGGATCAGGATAGATGTAACAGTGCAGTGTGTGTGAGGTCTGGGAATCAGGATGGATGTAGCGAAGTTGTCTCTGTAATGTCTGGGGATCAGGATAGATGCAGTGGAGCTGTATATGGATTCTGGGGAGCTGTGTGTGGGATGTCTGGAGATCGAGATGGATGTAGCGGAGTTGTGTGTGTGATGTTTGGGGATGAGAATGGATGTAGCAGAGCTGTGTGTGTGATAACTGGGGATCAGGATGGATGAAGCAGAGCTGTATGTGTGATGTGTGGGGATTAGGATGGATGTAGCGAAGCTGTGTGTGATGTGTGGGGATCAGGATGGATGTAGCGGAGCTGTGTGTGTGATGTCTGGGGATCAGGATAGATGTAGCAGAGCTGTGTGTGTGATGTCTGGGGATCAGGATGGATGTAGTGGAGCTGTGTGTGTAATGTCTGGGGATCAGGATAGATGCAGTGGAGCTGTATGTGTGATGTGTGGGGATCAGGATGGATGTAATGGAGCTGTGTGTGGGATGTCTGGGGATCAGGATAGATGTAGCAGAGCTGTGTGTGTGATGTCTGGGGATCAGGATGGATGTAGTGGAGCTGTGTGTGTAATGTATGGGGATCAGGATGGATGTAGCAGAGCTGTGTGTGTGAGGTCTGGGGATCAGGATAGATGTAGCGGAGCTTTGGGTGTGAATTCTGGAGATCAGTTTGGATGTAGTAGAGCTGTAAGTGTCATGTCTGAGGATCAGAATGGATGTATCAGAGCTGTGTGTGTGATGTCTGGGCATTAGGATGGATGTAGCAGAGCTGTGTGTGTGATGTGTAGGGATGAGGATGGATGTAGCGGAGCTGTGTTTGTGATGTCTGGGGATCAAGATGGATGTAGTGGAGCTGTGTGTGATGTCTGGGGATCAGGAAAGATGTAGCGGAACTGTGTGTGTGATGTTACGGGATCAGTTTGGATGTAGTGGAGCTGTGTGTATGATGTGTAGGGATCAGGATAGATGTAGTGGAGCTGTATGTGATGTCTGGGGATCAAGATGGATGTAGCGAAGCTGTGTGTGATGTCTGGGGATCAGGATGGATGCAGAGGAGCTGTGTGTGTGATGTGTGGGGATCAGAATGGATGCAGCCGAGCTGTGTGTGATGTGTGGGGATGAGGATGGATGTAGCAAAGCTGTGTGTGTGTGTGATGTGTGGGGATCAGAATGGATGCAGCAGAGCAGTGTGTGTGATGTCTGGGGATTAGGATGGATGTAGTGGACTTGTGTGTGTGATGTCTGGGGATCAGGATAGATGTAGCGGAGCTTTGGCTGTGAATACTGGAGATCAGCTTGGATGTAGTAGAGCTGTACGTGTCATGTCTGGGGATCAGAATGGATGCATCAGAGCTGTGTGAGTGATGTCTGGGCATCAGGATGGATGTAGTGGAGCTGTATGTATGATGTGTCGGGATCAGGATGGATGTAGTGGTGCTGTATGTGTGATGTGTGGGGATCAGGATGGATGTAGCAGAGTTGTGTGTGATGTCTGGGGATCAGGATAGATGTAGCGGAGCTGTGTGTTAGATGTCTGGGGATCAGTTTGGATTCTGGGGAGCTGTGTGTGGGATGTCTGGAGATCAAGATGGATGTAGCGGAGTTGTGTGTGTGATGTTTGGGGATGAGAATGGATGTAGCAGAGCTGTGTGTGTGATAACTGGGGATCAGGATGGATGAAGCAGAGCTGTATGTGTGATGTGTGGGGATTAGGATGGATGTAGCGAAGCTGTGTGTGATGTCTGGGGATCAGGATGGATGTAGCGAAGCTGCGTGTGTGATGTCTGGGGATCAGGATGGATGTAGCAGAGCTATCTGTGTGATGTCTGGGGATCAGGATAGATGTAGCAGAACTGTGTGTGTGAGGTCTGGGGATCAGGATGGATGTAGCAAAGTTGTCTGTGTGATGTCTGGGGATCAGGATGGATGCAACGGAGCTGTGTGTGTGATGTCTGGGGATCAGGATAGATGTAGCGGAGCTGTGTGTTAGATGTCTGGGGATCAGTTTGGATTCTGGGGAGCTGTGTGTGGGATGTCTGGAGATCAAGATGGATGTAGCGGAGTTGTGTGTGTGATGTTTGGGGATGAGAATGGATGTAGCAGAGCTGTGTGTGTGATAACTGGGGATCAGGATGGATGAAGCAGAGCTGTATGTGTGATGTGTGGGGATTAGGATGGTTGTAGCGAAGCTGTGTGTGATGTCTGGGGATCAGGATGGATGTAGCGAAGCTGCGTGTGTGATGTCTGGGGATCAGGATGGTTTTACAGAGCTATCTGTGTGATGTCTGGGGATCAGGATAGATGTAGCAGAACTGTGTGTGTGAGGTCTGGGGATCAGGATGGATGTAGCAAAGTTGTCTGTGTGATGTCTGGGGATCAGGATGGATGCAACGGAGCTGTGTGTGGGTTGTCTAGAGATCAGTTTGGATGTTGGAAAGCTGTGTGTGGGATGACGGGGGATCAGGATGGATGTAGTGGAGCCGTGTGTGTGATGTCTTGGGATCAGGATGGATGTAGCAGAGCTGTGTATGTGATGTCTGGGGGTCAGGATGGATGTAGCGAAGCTGTGTGTGTGATGTCTGGGGATCAGGATAGATGTAACAGTGCAGTGTGTGTGAGGTCTGGGGATCAGGATGGATGTAGCGAAGTTGTCTCTGTAATGTCTGGGGATCAGGATAGATGCAGTGGAGCTGTATATGGATTCTGGGGAGCTGTGTGTGGGATGTCTGGAGATCAAGATGGATGTAGCGGAGTTGTGTGTGTGTTGTTTGGGGATGAGAATGGATGTAGCAGAGCTGTGTGTGTGATAACTGGGGATCAGGATGGATGAAGCAGAGCTGTATGTGTGATGTGTGGGGATTAGGATGGATGTAGCGAAGCTGTGTGTGATGTCTGGGGATCAGGATGGATGTAGCGAAGCTGCGTGTGTGATGTCTGGGGATCAGGATGGATGTAGCAGAGCTATCTGTGTGATGTCTGGGGATCAGGATAGATGTAGCAGAACTGTGTGTGTGAGGTCTGGGGATCAGGATGGATGTAGCAAAGTTGTCTGTGTGATGTCTGGGGATCAGGATTGATGCAACGGAGCTGTGTGTGTGATGTCTGGGGATCAGGATGGATGCAACGGAGCTGTGTGTGGGATGTGTGGGAATGAGGATGGATGTAGCGGAGCTGTGTGTGGGTTGTCTAGGGATCAGTTTGGATGTTGGAAAGCTGTGTGTGGGATGACGGGGGATCAGGATGGATGTAGTGGAGCCGTGTGTGTGATGTCTTGGGATCAGGATGGATGTAGCAGAGCTGTGTATGTGATGTCTGGGGGTCAGGATGGATGTAGCAGAGCTGTGTTTGATGTCTGGGAATCAGGATAGATGTTTTGTAGCTCTGTGTGTGATGTATGAGGATCAGGATGGATGTAGCAGGGATCAGGATCTCCTGTATATAATTTTATATGTACAGCTGGTATAAGCTAAACAACCCCTGTATATAGTGAGGTCAAATAATATGTTGTAATAAGCCACACCCTAGCCATGCCCCTAACAACACCATAGTCACACCCCTAACTACACCCTCTTTTGGTAGGGGTGCCACGCTGTAAAAAGAATTTCCAAGGGCTCCCCCAAGGCTGAAAAGGTTGGGAAATACTGTCTTAGACACTTTTCTCTTCAGAAGTTTCCCCACAGATGGCTTGATTTCTTTGTTTTTCAGAACCATAATACCTTTATTAAGATAAACTTGTAATACTGTCACACATTGTCTCTTCTAAATACTGTATAAGAGTGCAGTTCACAGTGCCCCATAAGTAATAAATAACAAGCCACATTGTCTCCCTGTAGTAAATAAGGTGCTATTCTGTCCCCCTGTTGTAATATATAGCCATCGTGTCTGGCTGTACTAACAAATTACCATATTCTGCCGATGTAGGGATAAATAGCTGTATTGTACCCCAGTAGTAATATATAGTGATACTGTCCCCCTATAGTTATAAATAGCCTTACTGTTGCCCTCTAATAATAAATAGCTATAATGTCCCCTTTAGGAAATATAGCCATAAAGTCCCCTGGAACCATAATGTCCCCCTGTTGAATTAAAAGTAATAATGTCAACTATATTAAAATATTAAACTTACTCACCTTCCCCATTGTCTCATGACACTTTCCATCCTCTGCCTCGCTTCTCTGGCCGACCTCATGCAGAATGGTGCAGGCAATGCAATGACATCATCGCACCACCTGCGGCACTTTGAAGACTCTGGACAGTGGAGCTGGGAGCCCAGCATGATGAAAGGATCACGCTGGGCGCAGGAACATGTTGGCATGACCTGAGCTGGCCAGGACCAGCAGAAGACCGCCTCTGACGGCAAGACACCAGTTTATACAGGCTGGGGCGTAACTATAGGGGATGCAGAGGATGCTGTTGCACCCAAGCCGAGGAGCCTTAGGGGCCCATAAGGCCTATCTTCACCATATAGAGAGCCCAGTACTATGAATAAAGCATTATAGTTGGGGGCCCTGTTACAGGTTTTGCATTGGGGCCCAGAAGCTTCAAGTTACGTCTCTGCATGCAGGGACTGCCCCAGTGGATCTGGGACGGTTGGAAGGTGTGCTATTAGGTAGCTGGGTCTCAGAGTGACTGCTACCTTTACACCTCTTTAGGTCCAAGCAGAGGTATAGAGAAGTTGTGCAAACAGCTGAATGGGGGCATTTTGAATAAGCATGCAGTTAGCATTTGCTGATTTCTCATACTGTAATATATTTGCTAAGATTTTAAATGTTTTAAAGTTTATGACTTAATATTATAAAGCAAATGTTATATTTGCAGAATTTTCTGAGACTCACATTTTGTAAGAAGTTGCTTCCACAACATTTCCTTTTACTCTTATAATCCCATGTTTATAAAGCAATGCATGGCTAAAATACCACATGACTTTGAGAATGAACAAGCATTCTGAGCTAAGTCCTTACAGGGTTAATACCACTATATCTACGCTATTTTTTTCCTATATGTCAAAAGTATGTATATGACTATTCCAAATATATAGGCATACATATGGAAATTCCATCTCCAACATATCCTGGTAATGTGGCTTATACAGACAGTGGTTTAAGAAACCAGCACACAATCAGACCACCCTCGATGAAGCTTGCTATTCTACTTACCTAGAACCACAGTAGTTTTTTATGCAGCTCTGTATTTTAAGTAGACTATATCAATATACATGTTTATGTATGTAAAATGCTGTGGCCTGTTAAAAGTCATAGTAAAATTTATGGATTAGTAAGAATGCTGACTATGAACTATTCCTTTCCTTTAAAAGGAAGGCAACAATATTAGTGTTCCTGTGCCTACTAATAAAATGTAATGTAAATTTGCTTAAAGTTGCAAATAACAAATCTAGAATCCTATATTGTTGCCAATTCTACCTGTAACTAAATATTTTGCATTTATTTACTGTAAATTATAGTAGTCAGTTTTCAATTTCAGCCAATATAAGTCAAATTTTTAAAAAAGGGCATCAAACAGCAAAAGAGAATCCTAAGCAGCATCAGAAAACTATAAATAATGTAAAACAAATGCGGAAAATAAGAAAAAATGTGTATTGTCAGGCAATGGGCAACTTACCCATAAAGCTTATGGGGTGAAGGGTTGTTTATTGGTTTTAATCCCAAGGTAACCTATCAGAACAGGTACATTAAGGACTATAACTAGAGTCATATGGGCCTCATGGCAAAATTTGAACCGACCCTTTCCTTCCCACTACCACCATGCATGGACCAAAGTGGAGTTGTTGGGTCTATGAAGATCTATGCCTCCGCAAAATATGAAAAACGTAATACAAATACATACATACAAACAAATAATGTATATCCACATATATTACTGTAGTTGCATGTATAAGCCGCTGGGGGGCAGATTATAGGAAAGTGGTCGGTGGAAAAAGGGTTTATTCTGCATTGGATCTAGCTGATTATGGTTCTAATGGAAGGACTTAAAAAGCAAGTGTGTTACTGACAGTTGGAACTCTAATTCTGGAAGAGAGACGCATAAAACAAGGCATTACACCATTCTGTCAAACAGAGAAAAAACATATTTTTAGTCTTTCAATGCAGCAATACAATTGTTTTAAGGTATATTTATGGTGCAAAACTAGTAAAACAAAACAAAGTATACTGGCTATCACTGTACTCATACTGAGCCACAAAAAGTAACTATTCATTTATAGCACGTGGTGCATTCAGTTACAACAGACAAGATTGTTTACATTTTTTCCAGCATATAATGTAGCTGTCCTAAAATGGTGCAGTTTCCCCATGAAAAAAGAAAAAGCCTTCACATGGCTATGACAACAAAAAAATAAAAGATATGTCTCCTGGAAGATGGATGAAAAAAAACGAAAAAATGGCAACTCAATATGAACAGTGATCCCCAAAGCAGAAGATAGTCTGTGTGATCTGCCAACTCCTATGAGCAAATGAAGGGGATATGTTTCCTAAAGGCAATAAGTACTCCTCTATGCTCTTCTGTTTAGCTTGCCTGGAAGAAAAACAGGCAGTGAGAACTCAAAAAACCGAGTATTCAGAAAGTGGAAAATCTTGTTTCCTTCAGACATAGGATGTAGGCATGCTTGGATTTATATAAGTGAAATGCAATCCTGAAAATCGTAAAAAATTAGTTGATGGCAAGAGACTTCTAGGAGTTATCTAGGAAAAAAAAGAAGGGAGAAGTGGATAAAGAATAAAGAAGAAAAAAAAGAGCAAAAAAAGTATAAAAATAAGGAAAAAGAGTTTGCAGGGACTAGCCGCTAGATAAACAAGGAGTATTAAAAGATTATCACTGGTGGCAATCCGGACCTCCTCCATTTCAGAGTCCTAAGCAGAGAGTATATCCAGTGCAATCGCCTAGGTCATGAGTTCAGTAGTAAGTCTGGTAGTCATAGCCAATAGTTGTTATTGAAAGAGCAGCTTGAACGTCTCTAAGAGATTAATGTTACAAAATGTGGCCTCGAAATCTAGGTGACTAGATGGAACTAAAAGGGTCTCCTGGGAAGCAGAAGCAGATAAATGGCTATTCGATAAAAGTGTTGGGGATGTCAGCCATGTTCAGTGCAGAGGGGGTCTCAATAGGGTCTGGAATGAGCTTTTTAGAAATATAGAGTTTCTTTGTGGACTTTAAGCACTTTAAGTATACTGCTAAATAGAGATGAGCGAGCACCAAAATGCTCGGGTGCTCGTTACTCGAGACAAACTTTTCGCGATGCTCGAGGGTTCGTTTCGAGTAACAAACCCCATTGAAGTCAATGGGCGACCCGAGCATTTTTGTATATCGCCGATGCTCGCTAAGGTTTTCATTTGTGAAAATCTGGGAAATTCAAGAAAGTGATGGGAACGACACAGAAACAGATAGGGCAGGCGAGGGGCTACATGTTGGGCTGCATCTCAAGTTCCCAGGTCCCACTATTAAGCCACAATAGCGGCAAGAGTGGGCCCCCCCTCCCAACAATTTTTACTTCTGAAAAACCCTCATTAGCAAGGCATACCTTAGCTAAGCACCACACTACCTCCAACAAAGCACAATCACTGCCTGCATGACACTCCGCTGCCACTTCTCCTGGGTTACATGCTGCCCAACCCCCCCCCCCCCGCATGACCCAGTGTTCACAGCGCACACCAAAGTGTCCCTGTGCAGCCTTCAGCTGCCCTCATGCCACACGCTGGCCTCATAGCCACACCACCCTCATGTCTATTTATAAGTGCGTCTGCCATGAGGAGGAACCGGAGGCACACACTGCAGAGGGTTGGCAGGGTCAGGCAGCGACCCTCTTTAAAAGGGGCGGGGCGATAGCCCACAATGCTGTACAGAAGCAATGAGAAATCCAATCCTGTGCCACCTCCATCAGGAGCTGCACACGTGGGCATAGCAATGGGGAACCCATGTGCCACACACTATTCATTCTGTCAAGGTGTCTGCATGCCCCAGTCAGACCGGGGTTTTTTATAAATAGTTACAGGCAGGTACAACTCCGCAATGGGAATTCCGTGTGCACCCACAGCATGGGTGGCTCCCTGGAACCCACCAGCTGTACATAAATGTATCCCATTGCAGTGCCCTGGACAGCAGAGCTAACGTCAGATTAAATGCAGGTGGGCTTCGGCCCACACTGCATGCCCCAGTCACACTGGGGTTTTTTATAAGTAGACACAGGCAGGTACAACTCCCTATTGTGAAGTCCCTGTGGACTCACAGCATGGGTGGCTCCCTAGAACCCACCGGCAGTACATAAATAAATCCCATTGCAGTGCCCAGCACAGCTGAGGTAACGTCAGGTTTAATGCAGGTGGGCTTCGGCCCACACTGCATGCCCCAGTCACACTGGGGTTTTTTATAAGTAGACACAGGCAGGTACAACTCCCTATTGTGAAGTCCATGTGGACCCACAGCATGGGTGGCTCCCTGGAACCCACCAGCGGTACATAAATAAATCCCATTGCAGTGCCCAGCACAGCTGAGGTAACATCAGGTTTAATGCAGGTGGGCTTTGGCCCACACTGCATGCCCCAGTCAGACTGGGGTTCTTTATAAGTAGACACATGCAGTTACAACTCCGTGTGGACCGACAGCATGGGTGGGTCCCAGGAAGCCACCGGCGGTACATAAATATATCCCATTGCATTGCCCATCACAGCTGAGGTAACGTCCGATTAAATGCAGGTGGTCTTCGGCCCACACTGCATGCCCCAGTCTGACCATGGTTTTTAATACATAGACACTGGCAGGTACAAATCCCTAATGTGAAGTCCCTGTGGACCCACAGCATGGGTGGCTCCCTGGAACCCACCGGCGGTACATAAATAAATCCCATTGCAGTGCCCTGCTCAGCAGAGCTAACGTCACATACAATACAGGTGTGCTTTGGCCCACAGTGCATGCCCCAGTCAGACTGGTAATATGTACCTTAACAGTAACCGCTTTGGTGGGAATGTGGTGGCGACTGCGGACATAGTAGCGCGGTTTTATTTAGTTGGTTTTTGGAATGTGGCCAGGATTAAGTGGGCCGTGGCGGGGGGATGGTGGGGGGGGGGCTCTCTTGTTGTGTCGGTAAAGGTGAAATTCTTGGACTGCCACCAGACGGACCAATGCAAAGGTATTTGCCAAGAATGTTTTCATTGTTGGAGGAGGAGGGGGATGTTTTTGAGGCACTACGTGTCCTCTCCACGTGTCCATGGTTATATGCACCTTAACAGTAACCGCGTTGGTGGGAAATGGCCTCGCCACCATCATGGCTTTGGGAAGCCTCCGTTTCCACACCCCAGTGACATAGCATTAGCAGCAGTATAGGCAGAGTCCAGAATTAGTAACATTTCAGCGGTAGCATTAGGGACAGGCCCCAGTAACATATCACTAGCAGCATTATAGGGGGAGCACAGTATTAGTTCCATTTCAGTAGTAGTAGCAGTCCAGACAGGCTCCAGTAACAATTCTGAAGCAGCAGTATAGGGGGAGCACAGTCTTAGTTCCATTTCAGTAATAGTAGCAGTCAAGACAGGCCCCAGTAACAATTCCGAAGCAGCAGTATAGGGGGAGCACAGTATTAGTTCCATTTCAGTAGTAGTAGCAGTCAAGACAGGCCACAGTAACATTCCCGTTGCAGCAGTTTAGGGAGATAACAGTCTCTTTCACATTTCAGTAGTTGCAGTATAGACAAGGCCCCAGTTACATTTATGTAGCAAAAGTGTAGGCCAACCCCACACACCTTGCTGTACCATGAGTGCAGGCGAAGCCCATAAAAATTAGTAGGATTACACTGTAGGCGAGGGCCCAAAAAAATTGGTGTACCAACAGTACTAATGTACCTCAGAAAAATTGCCCATGCCCAACCAAGAGGGCAGGTGAAACCCATTAATAGCTTTGCTTAATGTGGCTTAATTTGTAACTAGGCCTGTAGGCAGTCCAGTTAAAATAAAAATTGGTTCAGGTGCAAGTTTGTAGTGAGACGTAGGTGCATATGACTGAGCTAGTGGAATTCACAGCGCAGAAGCAGTCAAGTGGCCAAAGGGCAGTGGTAGGCCTTAAGTATTTTGCTTCAATTTTTTTTAATGGTGAGCTGAAACACCAGACAGATACTGTATGCAGCGTATATTATGTATACTGTTTCCCTCTGGCGCTATGACGGCGGTGATGTAACGGGCACAGCAGAGCCAGGAAACAATTTTGCGCAAGCCTACTGTAACGCTTAGCTGCGTATTCATTAGGACTACTACCCCCAGCAGACACGCAGTACACTGAAGACGGTCACAGGCAGCCCAAATATAGTATTTTTCCCCAATTTTTTTGAAAAAGCCCACTGCCTATATAGACAGTATATCTCTTTCACCTTCCCCACTGTCCCTGTCTCACCAGTACTGCCCCTATACAATGACTGCAGACTGAGAACGCAATGCTCTGCACGCCCGATATACAAAAAAATAATAATTGTGCAACACTGCTAAAAGCAGCCTCAACAGTACTGCACATGGTCAGATGTGGCCCTAAGAAGGACCGTTGGGGTTCTTCAAGACGAATATAACACCTAACACTCTCCCTTTAGCAGCTAAAGCAAGACAGCACTTTCCCTGATCTATGTCAGAATGCATCTGTGGCGAGCCGCGGGCGGGGCAGATTTTAATACTCGGGTGTCACCTGATCTCCCCAGCCACTCACTGCAGGGGGGTGGTATAGGGCTGGAATGTCACAGGAGGAAGTTGTAATGCCTTCCATGTCTTTCTATTGGCCAGAAAAGCACGCAAATGTGAAAGTGAAAGTAACTCGAACATCGCGTGGTGCTCATCTCGAGTAACGAGCATCTCGAACACCCTAATACTCGAACGAGCATCAAGCTCGGACGAGTACGCTCGCTCATCTCTACTGCTAAAGTTAAAGTTAGATCAGTCCAAAAAATAGGGATGAAGGGATGTAAGTGATTATATTAACAGAGGGTAGGCAGAAATTTTACAAAATTTATTGTTGCTGGCTTATCAGCCATTTATCTTGTTGCGCTTGCTCAAAAGTAGTATTAGCTATGTATAAGTAGATTAATGCAGCAATGGAACAGTTCCTCCTCTGAGAGAGGAACGGCATGAGGCCCCAGCTTCTTATTAAGGAGGTTGAAGAGCCTGTGTCTCAGGCCAGCCCGGAGCTTCAGTCCTACCTTCTGGAGCCTAGATGTGAATTCAAGGGTATGGTGGAGACTAGAGAGCCCTCTTACCTCCTCCTCCTGTGGGCATCAGTGGTTAGAATGCAAGGTGTCAACAAAGCAGGATTTGATGAGCCCAAAGATTCTCCCAAGGGAGTAGGCCACACTCATCACTCTTGAGATTCTTCTGTGCCAACCTTATCTTTTCCGAAAGACAAGACATGCTGCGATTGTTTTCCTGCACAGCATCGCAGTGCAGTGATATGCAGGAAAACATTGCAAGTGTGAATGAACCCATTCAAAAAAATGGGTTTCATATGTGTGCGAGATTTGTGTGTCTCGCAACGCACAAATCTCGGATGGTTTTCTCGCTAGTGTGAAGCCGGCCTGAATGTATTTTTTGTTAAATTGGAGATTTTAAGTCCAGATTCCAACAGGCATAAGCGTTTTTGGGCAGCGTTATTGTGAAACTAAAGTTGCGTATTTGCACAAGTAATTGCATTTTTTTACTGCACTTTTTTGTGTGAGCATGTCGTGTGCAGTTGCATGCACAAAAAAATGCACACTGATGCTCCCAGCCATTGAAATAGCCAAATTCTTTAAATATGTGCTTATGAATGAACCCATTGAAATCAAATGAAATGGGTTCTATTTTCTGTGTATTGTGCTCTAAAAATTTCATTTTTGCAGGAAAAGTACCCATCTGGCACTCATTTAAGAATGTGGCCATTTCAATAGCTGGAAGCAGAGGTACAAATTTTTTTGGATGCAAAATTGAGCATGACTTGTGTGCGCAAAAAGTACAGTAAAATAAGCAGATGCATGCGCAAATACACTACTAATATTACGCAAAAATGCACACAATTAAGCTTATGCTCATGTGAATCCAGCCTAACGCTCAATCTGGGGGTTATATGGGAATTAGAGATGAGCGAGTATACTCGCTAAGGCACATTACTCGAGCGAGTAGTGCCTTAGCCGAGTATCTCCCCGCTCGTCTCTAAAGATTCGGCGGCCGGTGGGGGGCGGGGAGCGGCGGGGGAGAGCGAGGAGGAACGGAGGGGAGATCTCTCTCTCCCTCTCTCCCCCCCACTCCCCGCCGCAACTCACCTGTCACCCGTGCCTGCCCCCGAATCTTTAGAGACGAGCGGGGAGACACTCGGCTAAGGCACTACGCGCTCGAGTAGTCTGCCTTATCGAGTATACTCGCTCATCTCTAATGGGAATACCTTTTTCAATTTTAGTTGACCAGGCAGACTTCAAGAGGTATTCCAAACCTTCATTGAGGGACATTTATACAGACTTTTATGCCAGTGAATTTTGCTCCTCCATGCCACTTTCCTGAAAAGGGGGTGTGGTTTGTCATGAGAGGTCTTGGCCATGAATGTGGACCAACACATTTTTGTATAACGTATGCCAGAAACTGGTGGAATTATACCAGAGATATATCTGGTATACATTTCCCTGTAGGTGCATGGAGGAGCCAAGATGCACCTATTATATAAAGAGGCATGTGCTTCTTCATATATTCGGCGCATTGTACACTGGCAGAAATTATATTACAACCGGTGTTTGAAATAATGATCTTAAGAGATTTTCCTTATAATGTACTGAATGTGACTAGCTGCTAGTGGCTGAATATGTAGTAGAGAACAAACTGTTAGCCTTTCCATGGTGCAATTGTCATAAAGTGTCTACTAGGGCGGTTAGTATACCGTACTTATCTGCTGCTTTATTGATGAGAGACCCATTCTGGTATGGTTCCCCATCCTCCCACTTGACATTTACTGTGCTGAGCCAAATCTAACAGCAGATCAGAATTCATTATCTATTCATTCCTATGAGACTGACATAATGTCTCTCGAAGGAATGAATAGAGAGTGACTTCTGCCACATCTAAGTGGTTTGAAAAAGAGCGCCATCCTTCCTTATGCAATAGCAGGGAAAATAGCAATGGGTTTCCATGATAAAGTCCCCCATATTTCCCATGGCTATATACCTATTACGTCTTCATTAGGCTACATTCACATGGGCGACCGCTATATCAGGACAAGAAACTCTGCCCAATATTGCTCTTGCCAACGTATGTTTTTTACGCCAATGCGAGGCATTTTTTATTCAAAAATACTTTCCATCACTTCTGTGAAACAGAAATCCTCAGATGAGTGTTTCATGCGCGTCAAAGGATCACAAGTGTTTCCCATTTATTTCAATAAGAAACATCACATCACATTCATATAAACATAGTAACATAGTATGTAAGGCCAAAAAAAGACATATATCCATCCAGTTCAGCCTATTACGCCCCCCCCCCTCAACTCCCCAATGTTGATCCAGAGGTAGGAAAAAAACTATGAGGTAGAAGTGGTCTGACTAGTAACTTGTAGATAGATAAAACAATATTCTTGTCATGTGCCCCTAGACCCTTTTTTGATTCACCCCATGCCTTGGCAGCAGCTGCCTGATGCTGGTTGCTCCAGTTAAGCTTACAGTTAACTAAAACCCCCAAGTCCTTTTCCATGTCAGTGTTACCCAGTGGTTTCCCATTTAGTGTGTAATGGTGACATGTATTTCCCCTGCCCATGTGCATAACCTTACATTTATCAATGTTAAACCTTATTTGTCACTTTTCTACCCAGGCCCCCAACTTATCCAGATCCTCTTTCAAGCACCTTATGTTAACTACTTTACATAGTTTTCTATCATCTGCAAATATTGATATATTACTGTCCAATCCTTCTATCAGGTCTTTAATAAATATATTAAAAAGAATACTAGCCCAATACTAACCCTGTGGTACTCCACGAATAATGGTGACCCAATCAGAGTACATACCATTAATAACCATCCTCTTCTTTCTATCACTGACCAGTTACTTACCCACTTACACACATTCTCGTCCGGACCCAGTATTCTTATTTTAAATACCAACCATTTATGTGGCACGGTCTCAAATGCTTTGGAAAAATCAAGATATACAAGATCCAATGACTCTCCCCAATCCAGTTTAGGATTTACACTATCTTCTGGTAGAAGCTGATAAGATTGGTGTGACAGGAGTGATCTCTCATAAACCCATGTTGATATGGAGTTATACAGCTATTTTCTTTGAGGTACTTCACAATAGCATCTCTTAGAAACCACTCAAACATTTTACCCACAATAGAAGTTAGACTTACCGGCGTATAGTTGAAAGGTTCACTTTTTGACCCAATTTTAAAACTATCACTAGAGAGTCCTTAAATATTAGAAACAATGGTTTAGTATTTTTTGTGGCTCCATGACAAAACACCCTACTTAAATCCAAGTGGAAATGTATTATATGATGGTGATTATTTCCTAGGTGCCCTTCATCCTGCACCCCTGTTATTCTGTCAGGTCTGTTGATTAATATTAAGTCCAAAATGCCCATTCCTCTAGTTGGGTAGTGCACAGGTTGGGAAAGGTAATTATCTCTAGTTATTTACAGAAACTTATTTCCTTTATGAGATCCACAGGTTTACTTTCCCAGCTTATATTTAGATCTCTAAAGTCTCCCATAATAATTACTTCATCATTATGCTTCATTTAGTTGCCTTAGTAATAGATTTTCAGTGGCTTCTGTTATATTTGGTGGCCTATAGAAACTCTTATGAAGATTTTGTTTTGCCCTCCATGTATTTCTATCCATAGAGTCTCCATATGTTCATTTCCCTCACATATCTTTAAGTAGTGTGGGCCTTATACAGGACTTTACATGAAGACAAACCTTGCCCCATGTCTGTTTTTTATGATCCGTTTTGAGCAAACTATAACTCTGTAAGTTAGCTACCCAGTCAGTACAACCTTCATCCAACCAAGTCTTGGATGGTCAGTTATTCCCAATATGTGATATTTTTTTTCACACATTATTACTTCCAGTTCATAAATATTATTTGACAGACTTCTAGAATTAATCACTATACAGTTTGGAAGTTTTTTTGTTATTTTTTATTTTAAGTGTATCCCAACTAACTGCTTTGACAGTTCTAACTGTACTCACCCTTCTCCCTGCTCCACCTGCATTTTCATTACTTAGTTCCACATCACTATCTATACTATCTTCCTCTCTATATCTCTAATTGCCATTCCCAGTCCCTAATTTAAACACTACTCTCAGCCTTCCTATTGAGATGCAGCCTATCCCTATGATAGAACCTATAGCCAACAGTAAAGTCAGCCCAGTGCTCTAGGAACCCAAATCCCTTTTTCATACACCAACTCTTGAGCCACATGTTTACCTCTCTAATCTTCTGCTGCCTTTCTGGTGTGACATGTGGTAAAGATAGTATTTAAAAAAATACTACTTTGGAGGTCCTTGCTCTCATTTAACATCTTAGGTCTGTAAAATCGTTTTTAAGGACCTTCCACCTATCGCTAACTCTGTCATTGGTTGCAATATGCACCATGACCACCAGATCCACATCTGCCTCTCCCTGTAATCTGTCAACTCAATTTGTGATATATCAAACTCAAATGCCAGGAAGACAACACACCAACAATCTTTGTGACAGATTGCCCTGTCTGTCCTCCTAATAAGTGAATCCTCCAATACCAAGACATGTCTAGCTTTCCCTGCACTTCTATTCCCCTTCTTGCTAAAGCAGACATCTCCCTGGTGGTCAGAGGGCATGTTGTGCAGCAGCATTGCTAACCTTGTAATAAAATTCCCTTCATATACCAACTTTGCAAACTTGTTGGGATGTGCCAGTGCAGAACTGGCCTCCCTAAATTTCTTCCCTCTACCCCCTATTCTAACTGTTACCCAGCCAGCAGCCGGATCATCCTGCTCTCCCAAACTACCATCCACCCCCCCACATCAACCTCAGTGAGGGTCTGCTCAGTGGGCAGCAAACTCCTTTCCATGTTATCAATGGATCTCAATGTTGCAAGCTGCTCATTTAGATCCAGGATCTGGGCTTCCAAATGCACAACATGCTCACATTTCGCAAAGTAGTATGCACTCCAGAACAGCTGTTTAAGGACTTCATATATGACACAAGATGTACACAGGAGATCATTGCCAAGTGAAAAATAACAGTTAATAGATATATGTGACTCCCTTCTAAAGTCACTGAATCTCTAGTCATCCCATTTTAAGTCATACACACTTAAAACAAAATTAGATACTAATACACTTGCTGCTTTAAATGGATATTTTCAGCTTTTATGTCATATCCATAGGATATGCTATAAAAGTCAGACAGATGTAGGTTCCACCTCTGCTCTGGTTCCCAATGCCAACTGCCTGGCTGTATGAGGTGGCTGGGTGCTCAGGATTATGGAAATCGCTGAGTGGGCTTACCTACACGTTTTCCATAATTCCCATAGAAGTCAGTGGGAGTTGCACAAACAGCATAGCATAGTGAAATATGCTGTTTTCATAACTCCTGAATTATGGTCCCTGACTTTTATGGAAGGTACATAAACAGTGTAGCCCAGCCACACTCAGCTGTTTCCATAATCCCGTGCACCAAGCCATGTTGTACATGGCAGTGTTCTCATTTCAACCATGTTTGGCTAAGAAAATAACAAGCCTTAAATTCTGCTTCCATTCAGATACAAGGGTGGACATACTACAAGAGCCCTGAAGAACAGGGAGAGTTTGGCTTCTGGACTCCTATACTTGTCTGATCTGGGGGGCCACTATTGACCTGAATGCTCAGGCAGTGTGAACCTGGGAAATGCCAGCTGACTCTCCCCAGCACACAAAAAAATGTGCCGCTCGCGTGTGCTGAAAACGTGTGAACGGGCAATGTTTCATATGTGCATCGCATGAAACATTGCCCATTCACTGGAGCTGCTGCGCTTAGAGAAATGCAGCTGCTCCAAGAGGAGAGAGAAGTAGCCCGCAGGGCTTTGGGATTTCCCCAAAGCAGATAGAGTGAGCGGAGCTATGGGGGGTTTCCCCATAGCATGAAAAAAAGATCTAGCAGGGTGAAGGGTTAATCCCCCATTGCTCCTCTCTCTGCCCTTTGCTATGGGGAAATCCCCCATAGGTCTGCTCTATCTCCCTGCTCTGGGGCGATCCCTCATAGCTCCGCTAAATCTTCCTGCTATGGGGAAATCCGCATAGTGGAGAATGAGTGGGTGGGGCTTGAAAGAGTGGGCGGAGCTATAGGGATTCTCAGTGAGGTTTGCAATAGGGAGTCTCGCAGAGACTCCCTATTGCAAACCATAGGGTGCGGGGCTAGAACATGATCCATCTAGCCCTGCCCCCTTCTCCCACACTCTCGGGGGAAATCCTGTAACCCCACCACCTCTCTCTCCCAGCAATAGGGAAATCCCTTGTGGAGAGAGGTGGGAGGAGTCACCTACTGCTCCCCGCTGCTGGGGAATTGCCCAGCAAGGGGCAGGAGAAATATATCGCTGCTTATAGCGGGACATTTAAAAGGTGCTTCTGGCCAGAAGCTATTCTGTGTGCAGGAGTTTCCATTACTCCTCCTTCCATAGGAGTCAATGGAAACTCCTGCCCGTCACGCACCGAAGATAGTGCATGTTCTATCTTTCTTAGCTGTGCGGTGTTTTAGGCCCCTAATTCTGCGCGTATGAACGCTTCTGCAGGAACCCATTGGTTCTTTTAAAAGCGGTTATTTTGCGCGCGCAAAAACCATGCTCGTCTGACTGAGGCCCTAAGTCTGTGTCACGCGATCATATTTGTGCAGCATTTTGCACGAACAAAAATTTACATGCCCAATACACATTGATTAGAACCCATTGATTTCATTGGCTTCATTCACATAAGCGTACTTTGCGCACACATTTTATTTGCGCAAAAAAATATGCAATGTGCTCTGTTTTCTTGTGCATTACCACAAGTAAAGAGCACTTATTAAACTAATTACACTAATTGCCCATTTCAATGAATGGGAGCATGGTTGCGACTGTTACGCAAATATGAGGTGCAAATCCGCTCATACATGCGCTTCTGCCCATGTGACACTGACCTTACTGGGCAGCAATATATATCCTGTCACAGTGAATGTATTTGTATATTTGTGTAGTAATAGTATTTGTATATTTGTGTAGTAATAGTGACCCCAATTGCAGCTCCAGTAGTGATAGCACCCCCTATTGCCGCCCTAATAGTGATAGGGTTCCCCATTGCAGCCCCAGTAGTAATAGGGTCCTCAAAATGTCAGGACAGCGCTCCTCCCATAGAATGCTGGCTCAAATTATTCAGTATAAACGCAGCTCAATAACTTACCCGATGTGGGTGGGAAGGCTCCCAATGGAGTGAGAGCCCCCCACGCAACACCTCCAAGTCCTAGTTAGCACGTAATAAATCCTGATGGTAATCCATGTTTACGTTCCACCGCTCCCTGTATGGACAGGGGGGAGCTAGCCAGAGTCCATCGTATCCCCAGGGTTGGGGCTCAACCATTCATTAGAGAATGGATAAAAGAAAAAGAAAAAATGGGGACTCGGCCCTCCACGAAACGGGTCAAGCCAGATGATGTAAAGATCAAAATATAGAATCCTTTAATAAGGTTAAAATATATAGACTATGCAACGCGTTTCGTCGCGGTAAATGCGACTTTTTCAAGCATGCTTGACCCGTTTCGTGGAGCGCCGAGTCCCCGTTTCTTCTTTTTCTTTTATCCAGTAGTGATAGGGTCCCTCATTGCCACTATGCTCTTCAGATGCAGGGAGAAGTTTAGCAGTTTGGATTACAATAGGGGCAATTGGGATGACCATGCGCCCCTTTGGAGTCTCCGTCCCGGGGCGGTCGCCCCCAATCTCCCCTATTATTATCTACTATTGGTCCCAGCCCTATTCACCTCAGCAATGGTGTCCCAACAGCCTGTACTAAGGAAATCAGCATGCAGGACTTGTGGTTGGTATAGCAAGGGGGATTGCATGACCGGAGCTGGCTCATGTGATCCGCATTGCTATGCCGACCGCAGGTTTTACATACTGATTTCCCCAATACAGATTATCCTGACACCACTACAGCGGTGTGAAGAGTGGAAACCTAGACCCTCCATCCGAGCCCCTGGCAGGATCTCCACGGAGCACACTTTGGGAAACCCTGCTCTAGACGATGGCTGAATACAGCACTTATACTACAATGAGGACATGTGCGGGATCCCTACTCGTGGCAGGATTTAACCACTTCCTACCTGAACCAGTTTTGTCTTATGTGACCAATCCCACGTTTTCAAATCTTACATGTGCCACTTCATATGGTAATAATTTTGGAGTGGTATTATGTATTCAATTGATCCTGAGTCTTTTTTTCATGACACATTTTACTTTATATCCATGGTAAATTTTTGTCAGTTTATTTTGCATTGATTTGGAAAAAAATCCTAAATTTCAAGAAAGTTTCGAAAAATTAACATTTTTCAAAATCTGACTTTTTATGCTTGTAATAGAGACAGTCATACCACGCAAAATAGTTAGTAATTAACATTTACCATAGGATCACTTGGTGTCAGCATAATTTTTTTGCTTTTATTTTTTCTGGACCTTACGAGGCTTAGAAGCATAGCAGCAATATATAAAATCGCCCCTATACCTCTTTTGATTGCTCCAGTTAAATCTACAGTCAGCTTGTACCTCCAAGTCTTTTTCCATCTCACTTTTCCCTAGCAGTACCCCGTTTATTGTATATTGGTGGCATCCATTTTTTCTGACTATGTGCATAACCTTACATTATCAATATCAATATTGATATTGCTAGGAAACTCAAAGATACCTCTATATTTTTTTGTATCGTTCCCTATGAAAATTAAATTAACAAAGATTATGTAGCAGATTTAAAAAACTGCCTATAATAACCAATCACAGAACAACTTTCATGTTGCAAAAGCGTTATGAAGAATGAAAGCTGTGATACGATTGATTGCCATAGGCAACAAAGGCAGTTTTCATTTTAGATAGTTTGATAAATCTCCCTCTATGTCTATCGAATCATCACACCTTTTTAACGAAGTGGACTGTATCTATGACGTCGAGATATGACCGCTGAACATGTGCACCACAAACATGTACTCAGTTGACTACCATCTGTTTATTGATCCTGTATCCTAGGGAGAGATTTTGTTTAAACAATGTCAAAGTGCATTATGGAATAAATACTATGAGGGAAGTCTACTGACAAAATCCTGAAAATTGGTGAAAAAGTGGGAAGTAAATAAGCAGAGGGTCTATTTCAACAAGATGCCACACATCTAATGTAAGCATGATGGAAATTGAAAGTTATTTTAGTGACCGATTAATTTAGAAAAATCTGTGGTTGGACTGAGCGGTAGCAGTACTATGAGGCCAGTTGAGCTTCTCTCTTCAAGTGGCACCCTGCAGCTCTTCAGAGCTACTGGCTTAATTTAAGATTGGTAGGAAGGACCAGTGGCAACATCACTATCATGTGATCAGGAGGCGGAGTTCATCAGTATAGATGATATTTATCAGTGAAGAGCCATGATGATGGTCATGTGATGCAAGAAGCTGGTAATGTATTAGAAGAAACTGGAGAAGTATGGGAAAGAGACAGCCAGAGAGACAGCAACAACAGTGTGTGCTGCTCAGCTACACAGAGAAAAGAGCCCCAGTTTGGTCTGAAAAGGGGCAAGCAGCATAACATGAGTGATGTAGCGGCTGACACTGCAACAAGGGGCAGTATGGGCGCTGTCACCATTCTGGGGGAGCAGCCCTGGGAGAACAGACCACCAAAGGGCCTTGATGACCACGGGCCAACTATATACAACTAAAGGCCCTGATGATCAAGGATGAGGAAAATAACCGAAAAGGTTGGAGGAAGCTGAACTTAGACAGCCAATTGGATAAAAGAAATGACCAGAATTGCTATACGGAGCATCACACAGTTTTGAGGTTATACCACCACACGTAAGATAGGCTGGTCTCAGAAAACACAGATGTGCACATGTGACAAGGACTAAGGGCTGGTAGGAAATGAGCCTAGGATTATAGGACAATAGTGTGTGAGTCAATGCAAGTCCACAGGATGCGGAAAGTATTTTTGTGACGTACAAACTATGCGTTGCAATGATTGCTCAAAGGATGTGTTACTGGTATTGTAATGATTATGTTAAGCTATGCATAAAATGCTATCACTCGCGTAATGGGGCAGCAGGTCAACTGCTATGAGATGAAAGTTTGAGAAAAGGTAGTCTTATCAGGACAGAATTTGTGCAGTCTTATTTGAAGGGCATGGTTCCAATGGGGCGTAATAGGTTGGACTATGTGAAGTAGGATCACTTTTGGCCTACAGCATTTATTCTCTGCACAGCTAATTTGCTGCTATCACGCGGAATAGTAGTTTAACACAGGTTCAGAAGAGCGCAGCGGTGACAAATGGACATAGAGGCGGTACATTCTTTCTTTAATAAAAATAACTTCACTGAAGGCTCAGTCACACGGGCGTTTGTATGCTGGGCTGTCAGTTGCGTTTGCCAGCCAATCTAAATAGAACCAATGCTTTTCAATGGGAAAGGGCACATGTGCGAATTTTAAATGTGCACAAATGCATGCGACGAAAATTATAGGACACCGATTTCGCAGAACGCATGTAACTGCATTCTGAGCAAACCGGTGTTTTGTGTATGTGAAACCCTGGATGCTGTCGCATCCAGGGGTTTCACCTTGCGCCCAATGGGGCCGGCGGCAGCAGCGCTTACCCCATTGAGAACATATAGTGGAGATCACAGTCCTCTGCCACAGCTGTGACAGCTGTGGAAGAGGAGAGCGATGTTCTCCCCTTGAATTCAATGGAGCCGGCAATACAGCCAGCTCTATTGAAAGTAATGGGCTGCCGGCAAGCGCTGCAGTGAATTTCGAGGAAGGGCTTAAAATATAAGCCCTTGCCTGAAAATCAATCCAAAAATGTTTTTAAAAAAATGTATACTCACCTCTCTGCAGCTGCCGGGGCTCAGACGCATCCAGCCAGCTCTTCTCCTGCACTGCTCTGAGGATTTTTCAGCAGACGGGGATTTAAAATCCCCGCCTACTGAAAGGGCTGCCTCTGATTGGCTGAGCACTGTGACCAATCAGAGGCAGCTCTCAGCTATTGAATGACAGCTGAGAGCTGCCTCTGATTGGTCTCTGCACTCAGCCAATCAGAGACAGCACTCACCCATTCATGAATTCATAGCAGCAGTAAGTCACATGACTTCTTAATAATATCAGTCTCTGATTCAATGCCTTTTATCTACGGCATAATCGCTACATATATATTCATCTTTATTGCCCCGGCCTCAAATGCCTTATGCAATAATGGGGATTGTAATCCGTGCACACTCACTGATATCATATGTCGCTGCTTATTACCCTTTTCATCGTCTGGTGCAGGTCTTCATCACCGCCAACACAGTGTCCAGCACTGCAGGCAGAGAGACTCCCTTGTGCTGTGAAGCATTTCACCCCAGGAATACAGTCGGTCCCTCATTAGTGCAGCTTCTTTACCACCCAAGTCACTTGGTTGCCTTCAACATGGCACCCCGCTTGCTTCTGCTCCCCTCCCCAGCCATGGCTCTAGCCAGAAGAGAGGGAGCTCCCAACACGGCACATGTCAGCTTTTCTCTTCACCTAAAGCACCTCCCAGTTTGATATGAATAGCACTTTCATACATACAGGAACCTATTGTACAGAATGGGTTCCTGTATATACCGAAGTGCTATTCATATCAAACTGGGAGGTGCTTTATCTATGTATTTTTCTTGAGATGCTGAAGAGGAGATATTTTCATGTTGTATATTACATCTAGACTAGCTTAATCTGATTTTGAGCACTAAACGGTGAGGTATATTGGAATTATTGATCTCTTGAAATCTTTTCTGACTCAGTTTTCTTTATTTTCATCGGCAACATGAGACTTTTGTGGTTTAATTAAAACCTTTACAATGTTTGCACCTTTAATATTTCCTTCACACTGGGTTTTTTGTGAAGCTTTTTAAGGCTTGTAAAAAACGGGATGAATATCACGTGTTTTTACTAACTCTTTTTGGATTACGTTCATTTTATACACACATGCGTTTTTTTCCAGGCATTACTTATTCCTAAAGAGAACTACATAGGAAACCACCACAAAAAAATGTACAGCGCTTAATAAATTCCTTTGACCTGCAGATAACATCTGTTCACCGCATTTCTTGTTGAAAAAATCCTGGGATGCTTTGTGTGAAACCACCCTATGCATGAATAATTGTTCACCCTGGGGGGCAGAGGGAAAATACAATAATACAATACACATTTTTATAAGTGGGGGCGCTGGACCACATTTTAAAACTGTGGCCTAAAACAGCCCCTGTGTAGGTGCTATGAGTTTTATAGGATCTGATAATCATAATCTGCCCCTAAAGAAGCCATGTGGTCATATAGCAGCCACTGCTGCATTCACCAGGTTGCCACAGGAGCTGGTTGCTATATTGTGGGAGGAGAACATTGAGTAGAGTGCTCTAGTAAGGAAGGAAGAGGGAAGTGGTGCCCCAACTAGCAGCCAGGTCAAGCCCCGCATTGTGCTCAGTGCAGAGGAACTTGGCTTTGCACTACAGCTAGCGCATACAACATGCAGAGGTCAGTATCAGGGTTTGTTTGCCAGATTGGTCAGGTGGCTCTGGGCACTGCATGGAAGTACAAACTGGGGAAGGGCGCTATTTTGAGTTGCAGAAAAATGGCCCACTGGCAATCTGCCTAGTATGGCACAAAATATTCTAAAATGAAAATCAATTTTTAAAAAAGAATACTCACTTCTTCAATTTCCCTCCAATCCAGAATTGATGCTTTGGTGGATACACAATGTCCTTTGCTTACAGGCTGCCAGTGATGGTGTGCCATACAGCCAAACACTGGCTTTAATGGCCACATACCATTCTTTCTAGCCTCACCATGCAGCAGCGAGTTTTTATTTATTTCAGGACATTTACTGTTTTTTTTTCTTTATATGTGCTTTGGATCTGGAGGGCTATATGGTAAAGTTGTTGTCTGGTAGTTCAAAGTCTGTGCCTCAGATGCCAAAGCACACTGCATAGCAAGAATATAGGCCTCAAGGTGCTTCTCAGGCAATATTCTAATGTCAGAGCTCCACTCTTTACCCTCCTTTGGCCCCAAATCTTCTGCATGGAACTGTTGGAAGGTAAAGAAAATTACTTGAGGGCCTGCAAAAAAAGCTCATGGAACTCTTCTTTGGTAAACCTGTCTCTGTGTGCATGAATATGTATTTTTAAAATTTCCTTTAGTATACTAGTGAGTATTTTTGGGGGTGGTATCGAGGCGGGGTGCGATTTCGCTGTTCGCCTCAAGCAGCAAAAAGGTGAAACCCTGTGCACCACTTATACTAGATTTTGGACTGAATCCTAAAATTTCGCTAGACATTAATACATTTGACGCAATCAATTTCTGCCCTAAGCAAAATTTAGAGTTGCCCCCCCTAAAAAAAAAAAAAAAATTAGAGGCAGCAGGAGTGTAGATACAGCCCTAGTAAAGGGAATGTTCAGACAGTGTTATTTGACACTGTGTAAATCCATTTTGGGGGTTCTGTGATAGCTGCAGAAAACAGCGATATCAAGGAACCAAGGAACAGGGCCACTCACTTGTATTGAGAAACGGACACCCCTTTGATGTCCAATTTACCAGGTGTCCATTCGATTCCGTCTTATTTGGAGTATAGAATAACGTAGTCACAGTGCTGTTTTTCTGCAGCTGTCACGGATCCCTTGAACGGAATTACACAGTGTTTTAAAGACTGCTGTGTGAACGCTCCCAAACTCCAAATAATACAGTCATCATATTATAGATTCTGACTCTACGTAGTGATAGTGTACAGTCTCTGTGGCTCCAAAATATAATAGTGTCCTTTCTGTGGCCCGAGGAGGTAATAGTTTCTCTCCCTTTCCCTGAATGTCCAGCCAGAAGCATATATGTCTCAGTAACTTACAGTACTGGTGCTGGGGATGTTTCTCTCAGTCAGTGTAGAGGCTGCCTCCTCCTCTTCCTCCTCCTCCTCCCTCTCTCTCCACAGTACTACAGTGAGAGCAGGGGAAGGAGGGGGAGGAGCCACCTGCACTGACTGAGAACTCCACCTTGAACAGTAGTACCATAAGGCCCTTTTACACAACGATTATCGCTCAAAATTTGATCAAAAGCCATCTTTTGAGCGATAATCTTTGTGTGTAAATGTGCGCCCAACGTGCACTTACCGTGCACTTTTCGTCCATCGCTGACTTCAGGTCAGCATGAAATCCTCATCCCTGAGAAGAAGGACTGCATGCTGAGTTCTCTGCGGGCAGCGCTGATAACATTCTTTAACAGCTGTTAACAGCTGCTGTCCTGCTGGAGAACAATGGTGGTGTATTTAGAGAACAGACCACAAGCTGTTCTCTAAATAAATGTAAATTAAATACTAAAGGGTTGATTAGCCCATTAGTACCTATGCAGAATGATCGCTCAAAACTGTCAGTTTCTAACGAATTTTGTGCAATCATCTGTGTGTGTAAATGCAACTTTAGTTAGTGGAACTCCTGTGCTGATGGCTGGACATTCAGGGTTATGCAAAAGTGAGTCAGCGGTGGGGCCATTCCCAGTTGTGTGGTCTGCCTACATTGGTAGCATTCCATTGCTCCTCAGCCAATGAACTATAAAATACCTAATAAATTTGGTTCAGTTTGTGAACTTCAAATTTTAGGTCCACTTAGTGCCCAGTTCTTGCACATTTTACTCAGTTAATATAGTCCTATTTCTTATGTACACACTTGACAGCTTACTTTTAAAAGTCATCGGAAATCACAGTTATACTTTTAAGGCGCTGAACACTTAAACTTGTATAAGTTGATATTACTGACCTTTTTACTACATAGTCTGATTATCAGATCAGTGAACTAGATTCTGTAATCATGACCAGTTAAAAAAGCATACAACAGTTTCAGATGACCTTTCAGAACTAATTGCCATTTGAGTGCACATGAGGAATAACACTATGTTTGGCCATTATATGACCTGTATGTGGCATTTTTACCAGTTTTCCCCTCTGCAGGCTCCATCTTTACTTCTCAGCCTTCCCTGAGCTGGTGGGTGTAGACTAGTTGCTCTGATGTCTCCCATACAGCTAGAGGAGATCCTGCTCCTCTATCTCTCTGTAACTCTATAACGCACCCTCAAAAATAACAGCATGATGGAGAATAATATACTGCAGTACTAAGCAGTGCAGATGTGAATCCAGCATTGGGATTATATAAAACACTAGATCTGCAGCCACATCTATGTGTTCTGTGTGAGTCTCTTTTGGTGTCTCTCTGCAGCAGCTCTCGCCCCTTACATAGATTTCTATGGGCAGCATGAGAGCAGCAACCAAAGACCCACGCTCATTTTTTGAAATCAATGCAACGGCTGCTCACATGTGTGACCTCAGCTCTAATCATGCAGAAACCTTTAGGTGTCCTGTTTTCTGGATCTGTGGGGCTCCCAGTGATTGGACCCCTACTGATCATAAAATTGCCCCCTATCCTGTAGACTGAAAATAACTTTTTAACTTGGCACAACTTTAAGGGACTGTAACATGTCAAGTCTGAAACTTTCAGTTTCATGTCAAGTACAGTATACCATTTAAGCAAATGATGCCTAATGTAGTATAGGTTGCCACCAATGCTGTACAGTAGAAGACTTTCTATTAGCAAGTCAGGTGCTAAGACGTATGTATCCTTAAAGAGACACTGTCACCTTCTTTTAACCCTGTGAGCTAAGGTTATGGGCTAAAATTAGATGACCCCCTGAGTCTGAAGATGTAAGTGCTATACTTTCCTTTTCCATCATTTCCCTCATGTCAGTGTTGGAAGCTGCCGTTCAATGCATTGAGCGGCAATGCTAAGTCATCTGCCCTTTCTAATTTTATAATGGGCGGACTACTTAGCAGTGCCGTTCAATGCATTGAGTGGCAGTTTTTAACGATCACACTGGGGGAACAACAAGAAAGGTAAGTATAAAAGTTGCGTCCCCGGCCTCCACCTGGCTAATTTAGCCCATAATCTTATAGGGCTAAAAGTAGGTGACAGAATCTCTTTAAATATTTATGTACATATAGTATCCATTCAGAACTAACAGTATGGGCAAGTAACTCTATACAATGTATTCTATGAGAGTTTCATTCCAGTGTTTTGTCAAACACTCAAGTGAAGTTAAGGCCTATTTAGACACAACGATTATCGCTCAAAATTAAATTAAAAGTCGTCTTTTGAGCGATAATCGTTGTGTGTAACTGCACTGACATCGTGCAGTTTTCGTTAAGCTGTCGCTCATAATTGTTTTTCAGGATGCTCCCTAATGACAGGCTGGGTATGAAGAACAGAGCGCTCCAGCTCTGTTCTCCATACCCCGCTCGGAGCGCTCGGCTGTATAACAGCCGGGTGCTCGGAGCGGGGAACAGCTGGATGCAGAAGACAAGCAGGGCCACCCCACTTGTCTTCTGCATCCTCCGCTCAGAGCGCTTGGCTGTATAACAGCTGGGCACTTTGAGCGGGGAAAAGCTGGATGCAGAAGACAAGCGGCCCCACTTGTCTTCTGCATCCTCCGCTCGGAGTGTAAGGTTATCCCTCAACATTTGATCATATTGCCCTGTAAATGACACAACGATTATTGCTCAAAAGATTTCTTTTGAGCGATAATAGTTGTGTCTAAATGGGCCTTTAGCCCTGCTTAATAATTATTCGTTGTACATTTTTAGCTATATATCCCATTCTTCTTTTAAAAGAAAATAAAATTATTTTCTCCACAATGGGGTAACTCCAGTCTATGTACATTATAAAATTCAGTTGAAGAGGACCTGTCAGCTCTCCTGACGTGTGTGTTTTAGTAAATGTATGTATTATGAAAGAACAATTTTCAAATATGTTTTCTTAATACTCTGCATTGTGTGGTTCCTCTTTTATTCCTGCTGGAAATGCTTAAATAAATTGACAACTGACATTACCATTCCCCTAGTCAATGGAGTGTGTTCCTACCCATTTATTGGTGACAGTGTCAGTGTTGGAGAACATCCTATTAACAAGGTAACTGCCAGTTGTCCTATTAGTCAGACTTTTCCTGGAGGAATAGCACAATACAGGATTCTAAGAAAAAGTGATCCAGCATTGTTATTCTATGAGAAATGCAAATTATTTGCTAAAACAGACATTTTAGAAGATTATTTTAGAATACACTGGTATCTATTAGTTTTTCATTTGGTAATGCTGATGCTAATTATATGGGTTTATGACTATGGAGTTTTATTTTATTGTAAGTGACCATGATATCGAAGTCAGATCTATAGGGTACAGGAACTGCGATCCCCATCAGTCTTCAGAATAAAAGGGTTCCTGTGTTTATTTTTAATACAGGCAGACAGAAAGGTGGGTTCACCTTTTACTAAAATGAATGAAAGTTACCAAAGCCAATGACCTCTCTCCTAGGATTCTTTTCCTTGTGATTTTGAGCAATGTTATACGTGGGGCTGCTGATAATTCTTTGGCTTTGTGTTCTTTTTTGTTTCTATGGTAATGAATGTTACATCACATGTAATGTGATGCCTTATGTGTCTAATGTATGTTTTCAAAATTTTGTGTTTGTACCTTATGGCAACAGTGATCTAGGCACGCGGAAAAACAAAATGGCGGAGTCTAAGGTGATATTCACAGCAAATGAGAGCAGAGGAGGGATAAAATTCTTGTTTCTGCAAGGAAAGTCCACGAAGGATATTCATGGTGATATGTCGCAGACATTGGGGGATCAATGCCCTTCATATTCTACAGTTAAGAACTGGGTTGCTAAATTTAAAACGGGCCACTTCAGCACCAATGATGAGGAACGTCCTGGACGACCAAGAGAGGTTGTTGTTCCGGAGATCGTCGATGCTGTGCACAACATACTGGAGAATCAGTGAATTTCAGCTAAAGGAATAGCAGACATCATGGGGATTTCTGGTGAACGTGTTTGTGTCATTATCCATGAACATTTGAACATGAAGAAGCTATCTGCAAAGTGGGTCCCCAAATGTTTGACAACAGATGAGAAAAGCATGCGAGTGAAAACTTCCCGGTCCATTTGTCAGCGTTTCCGGACTGATAAAAACTTCCTGGATCAACTTGTCACTATGGATGAGACCTGGATTTATTTGTATGACCCTAAAAACCAAGGAGCAGTCAAAAGAGTGGTGGCACAGTGGTTCTCCTCGCCCAAAGACGTTCAGGGTGCAAAAATCAGCCACTAAGGTGATGGCGTCTGTGTTCTGGGATAAGGAGAGCGTGCTGCTAGTGAACTACCTTCAAAATGGTTCCACCATCAATGCAAGGTATAACATTGAACTTTTGGACCAATTGAAGGCAGCTCTGAAGGCCAAAAGGTGCGGCAAGCTGTCCAAAGGAATCTTGTTTCTACAAGACAACGCCTCCGCTCACACTGCACAAGCGACCACGGCAAAACTGGTGGAGCTAGACTCACCTTATTCACCAGATCTAGCTCCCTCCAACTATCATCTGTTTCCAAACATGAAGAAACACCTCAGGGGGTACCACATTTCACACCATTTCTGATGCCATGGCTGCTACGGATGGCTGGTTTGAGACACAAAGGCTTACAAAAGTTGGAATACGGATGTAAGAAGTGTGTTGACATCAGTGAAGAGTATGTGGAATAAATGTAAAGTTTCATCTTCCTATGTCGTTTCTTTCTGAGTAAAGCCAAAAACTTATCAGCGCCCCCTCGTATGCATGTGATATTTGTTTCCTGATTTTACACCCGGCTTAAAATATGTGTTCTTTTTATTTCAAAAACACTGTTCTATTTATCTCATACGTGTGCATGGTACTATGATAAACTAACTATAAAAATTGAAACCAAACAGTAACACAATAAAATAATACCTTTAATACAAAAAAAAGATTATTAATATTTGACATGCCTTTAATACAAGAAAGCACAAACTAGATAACATGTGATTGCAAAGGTTTTACAAAGATTGCACAAACTGTACTTTCAGACTTTGCTTATCCAAATCCACCATTTCTTTCAGTTATGTATACATGAATATGATCAGGCATCCATGTGCATAGGCTGCAATGCCTCCTTCAATTAACGATTCTTTTCTCTTATGCACTATAACTCTGTTGTTCTCATTATCACATTAGTTGTGTTTCCTTACAGAGGCTATGAATGTGCAGAGCTGCTCAGTGTGGGTCCTTGTTCGAGAGTCGGCCTCTATACCATTTCCTGACCCGTTCTTGTTGAGTACCTGCTCTACTGACCGTGATGTTAACGAAAAATAGCATTACCATGTAATGAAGTGAGGCTGAATTGTTTTATGAAGAGCATTAATGCACCCTAGGAGCACAGTGAGCACAGTGCTGTTCTGTAACTGGAGACCACTCCATTGAACGTGATGAAGGCACAGCAGAAGTTGACTTGCTTGTAAAATGAATGTATTGACTGGTAGGGTGCTTAGAATACAGCGCACAATCTTCAAAAAGCTGCTTGTGTAGCATGCATACAATAATACAATAGTTCAGACTATAAAAGAAATGAAAAGCTGTTATTTTAGATGTATGTAAAATACAATTGTATTCATTTACAATATACAGTATGTAAAAGATGACTACAGTGCAAAAAAGCATCACAAGGGAAGCATTTTGAGTTTTAGTGCTACCATCCTGCTGCATGTATTTAAAGAAAAAAGAAAAACACAGGGAATAGAAAATGGTAACAGATATAATGTATTTGGCCCTACCCAATACTTCTCTAAAATGTTGATAGAAAAGCTTACATTTAGTTTCATTTATTTATTTCCTTTTGCTTTTAAAGTTGGATTTTCTTTAGCTTGACTCTTATGTCAAGGGGTGCAGTGCTATCAGTGGTTTATTTACACTTTGAATTACTTTACAATGTGTTTTGTTGTGTTAAGATAAGAGAGAAGTAGCTTTTTAATGGGTTAAGATAAGATAACTTTCTGTGCCATGCAATCACAATCAAGGTAAAATTTGTCCCATCTATGCATTAAGGCTTGTTTACTCGGGCCGATGATCGCTCAAAGATCGCTCAAACGACAGTTTGAGTGACAGCTTTGTGCGATCACTTTGTATAAACTATTAAGTAGCTACTCAGCTACTTAAGTACCAATTAGGTGTGCAAATGAAGGCTTCACTGAATGCAGTTAATAGCCCAAGGGCTATTATCTGTGCTCAGATCCTTTGTTCTCCACGGAGGGGGGGGGGGGGGTGACAATGCTATCAGCACTCCCTGTGGAGAACTGCTGATAAGAGTAAAGGCCGATTTTTAGGTTGGACTGAACTTAACGATAAGACAGCAGTGCCCGAAAAACGCACGATAGGCGCACATTTACATGCACCAATTATCGCTAAAACAATCGCCGATTAGTTTTTAGCAATCATCGGCTGGTGTAAATGGGCCTTTAGTTGCAACACATTCTGTCATTTTTATCACAGCAAAATATTCTGCATATTGAGTTTAGTAAAATTTAGGTTTAAAGTTACACATATTTGCTGAGATTATGAGAGAATGTTAAAATTAATTCAAATGAACGAATTTGATCGATAATTGTTCAGTGTAAATGCAAAAAATTGTTCACTATTCGTTTGCGGTTGTTTATTGCTGACTTTCAGGCCTTAGTCAGACGGGCGTTTTTTCACGCGATTTGCGGATCGCATGACGGATGCGCATCCGCAAATCGCGTGACCGGTGCCCGAAAATCGCCCGAAAATCTGCTCCTAGCCGCGTTTCATTAGAAACGGGCCGGAGCTGTCCAGCGCATTGCATTCAATGGAGCGGCAATACAGCCCGCTCCTTTTAAAGCAATGCGCTGCGGGCGAGTGTGGGATGAATTGTCGGGAAGGGCTTAAATATATAAGCCCTTCCCTGCAATTCATCCAGAAAAGTGTTAAAATAAAGAATATATATATACTTACCTGCTCCCGGCAGCCGGAGTTCCGCGCGGCCGGCCTACAGTGGGTGTGAAGGGGGTGTGAGTCAGACCTGCCCCCTGATTGGCTCAGCGCTGGGCGTTTTTTGCCGCGATTTGCACATGCGCATGCGTCCGGCGATTTTATAAAACCATTGCCTTTGCAATGGTATCGGACACATGAGCGCTTTTTATGCGCTCATCCGATAAATTATAGAACAGAAATCGCAGATTGCACCTATCTGCGATCTGCGATTCCTGTTCTCTTCTCTATATGCGCTCAATGGGGCCGGCGGCAGCAGTGCCGACCCCATTGAGAACATATAGAAGACAAATCATTCTTCTCTGCCACAGCTGTAACAGCTGTGACAGAGAAGAACGATGTTTGCCCATTGAATTCAATGGAGCCGGCAATACAGCCGCTCCATTGAAAGCAATGGGCTGCCGGCGTGCGGGTGAATTGTCGGGAAGGGCTTAAATATATAAGGCCTTCCCTGCAATTCATCCTAAAATGTGTTAAAATAAAAAAAAATTGTATACTCACCTTTCCGCAGCAGCCGGAGTCCAGCCGCGGCCGCTGTCAGTTCTCCTGAACTGCTTCTCGGCACTATTCAGCCGGCGGGGCTTTAAAATCCCCGCCTGCTGAATGATCTGCCTCTGATTGGTCACAGCCCTGACCAATCAGAGGCAGGTTTCACTCACACACCCATTCATGAATTCATGAATGGGTGAGTGACTGCTGCCTCTCAGCGCCTAGCCAATCAGGGGCAGGTCTGACTCACATCCATTCATGAATTCATGAATGGGTGTGAGTGAGACATGCCTCTGATTGGCTCAGCGCTGAGCCAATCAGGGGGCAGGTCTGACTCACACCCCCTTCACACCCACTGCAGGACGGCCGCGCGGAGCTCCGGCTGCCGGGAGAAGGTGAGTATATATATATTTTTTATTTTTACACATTTTAGGATGAATTGCAGGGAAGGGCTTATATATTTAAGCCCTTACCGACAATTCATTCCGGGCTCGCCCGCAGCGCATTGCTTTAAATGGAGCCGGCTCTATTGCCGTCTCCATTGAATGCAATGCGCTGGACAGCTCCGGCCCGTTTCTAATGAAACGCGGCTAGGAGCAGATTTTCGGGCGATTTGCGGGCGACTTGCGCGCACCGGTACCGTGTGACTAAGGCCTGAAGCTGATAATACATATATCAGTCTTCTCCAATCTGATCATAGTTCTGATATTTTTCACAGACAGGTACACACACCTGCACAGAAATCCAAGGCTAAAACTCATTCAAGTGAGGTAATTTTTATTACTCTGTACAAATTTTTTCTGCTGCATGTAAATTAGATACAAAATTAGTTGTGGATTGTCTGTAGATCCTGTCAAGAAGATTTAGGTATGAGAAATACAGAATCCAGTACTTGTGAACCTAAGGTGTCTGACCATTGAAAAAAAACATACATATAACATTTCTGCAATGACCATAATTATTTGTACCGTGGAAAATTGTTTTAGTCTTTGTATATATTATCATATGCTTTCCAGTACATGTGATTTCACATAAACTATCAAGAATCGTGTTTACATAGAATAAGTCCTCCTAAACCAATTATGACCAATAGTCTAAATTTCCACTAATTGAACTGATTACTTTAGTCCCATGAACATAAAAATTAGCAAAACTCTTTAATGGTTGGATCAAATGTTGCCTCTACGTATGAGGCATCTGTAGTATTAACTTATTATAGTTGCCTCATCTACCTTACTTACAGTTTCCAATGTCTCTGTCTTTAAAAAAAGATTAACAGATATTTTTAAATTTTTACCGGGTCCTATGGTTTTATGTGTGACATAGTGGCTCAGTATGGAGTTTGCGTGCTTGGGTAAATGCAAATTGCAATGTTGTGTTTGCAGACCTGAACTAAGTCACACAGAGTCCATAAAGGTCCAAACCATAGGCCTCCAGGCACTCAGTAATGTCCCATTTAGACGGGACGACAGTCATCTAAACGACTGCACAAGTGCTGATGTCACCACTAAGGTTGTTAGCGCTCCTGCAGAACATTTATACAGGCAGAGAACCCCGCTGGATCGTGGGCTTATCACTCAGCGCTTCACATGTGAAACACTGAGTGGGAGCATTTACACTCAGCGAGTATCCCGCAATCCAGCGATGTTTTCTATGCTGACTGAAAGTCAGCAATAACGAGAGGTGAAGAAATAGTAAATGATTTTTTTGCATTTACATGGGACAATTATCGCTCACTTTCGTTCGTTTGAACAAATTTTGAATGATAATTGTCCAGTGTAAAAGGTCCTTAAGGCCATGTACATACTCTAAACTATGTTTCTATGGAGAATATGTGATTACATATTATGTGCAGAATCCATGAAAAAAGGAACTTTTGGGTGGATTGATATAAAATTGGAAGCAACTAAAGGTACCCCTTTATTTCAAGGGTGTCCTATATAGATCATTTCTGTGGCTCTGTGCATGAAGTCTTGGGTAAATTGAGTAGATTCATGTACACTGAAGATAAAGAATTTAGATTTTCTGACTCAGTGGGAGCAGGCATCTTTCCAAAAGAATATATTCTATGCATGGTGTTGGAGAGTAATCTTTGTAGTTTGTTAAATTTCTTAAGAAACAGGACACATTTGTAATGTTAACTTAATAAATCACTCCTGATATATGTCATCTCAGCTTCTAAATCCTTGATCATTGTTTTATTTTTTGAGAGATCTCATTAATCATTGTCTACATGTTGCTGACTATTAACAAAATATACCTAGGTGTATAAAGCCGTATAATGCATTCTGGAAGAATCAGAAACATTGTTTTTAAATAATTGATTATACAGTTGGTGTTGATATTAGATATGATACTGAGTGGCACATCATTTAAATAGTTATCCTAAAATGATTTGTCTATCTATCTATCTATCTATCTTCTATCTATCTGTCTCCTATCTATCTATCTATCTATCTATCTATCTATCTATCTATCTATCTATCTCATATCTATCTATCTAATATCTATCTATCTATCCTATCTATCTCTCTTATATCTCTCCTATCTATCTATCTATCTATCTATCTATCTATCTATCTATCTATCTGTCTATTAAGCCATATTTGTATACACAATATGCATCAATAATTGAATCATGCTTTTACCACACATAGTTTTTGCTGCTTTTCAAGCCTTCACAACTAGAAAACATTGTTTTAGAAAGACGCAAACCAGTGTCTTGGGTCTATCAATTATTGTGGACAGTGGATTAAAACTGGAGCCTGTTGTTCTGCTCTAAGTGTACACCATCCCAGGTATCATTACTTGACTTTTGTACCCTATTGTGTAAAACTTGCTGATTTCAGTAGCAATAATGAGCTGTTACTGGACCCTGTGACCCGGTGTAATAGCTATCTAATAAGCACAATCAAACATCACATATGTTTGTATTTCTGTGCAGGCAATCCTGCTTAAAGATCTTGGTCAAAACTTTTTTACTTTCCATTAATCTCCGCCTTTAAAAGAACATAAAATGTTTGTCTAGATGGACAAGCAGAATATTAAGGCTCAATCATGCCTTACGCTCATGACTATATTATAATTGTTTTATTATTTTCTTCTAGTAACATTCTTAGTGTTTTTTTTTACCATTAAACTTCTTTCCTCCTAGGAAACTCTCAAATTAGATTTTCTATTTAATAGGTTTGTTAAAATGACAAAATATGTAAAGTTCATAAATGTATAAATAAAGTCTATAAACACATTAATATATAAAGTAACTCTTAACATATCTTTGCAAAGTTTGCAGACATTCTGATTTATGTGTACTCTTAATGGCTCTCAAAATCGATCAATGTTATTGCTTTATAATACAATGCATTTTTGTACTATCTAACACAAGAGAACATAAAACGTACATAGTTATAGAAAAGTGTTAAGTGCATATGTATTTCTTAAAGAATGTAATGGAAGCATTGAACATCTAAAGATTATTTACAACTGAGTATACACTTGAATTAAAGCCTTTTCATCTGTCGCACATGTCTATTCCTATTAATTGTTAAAACTTAATTTATGGCACATTCACTACTTACCAATTTTCTATTCATTGTCAATTCTTCTTTGTGGGAAAAATATTTTAACTAGACCCCATTAGCCTTATAAAACTTATGAAATGTTCCATAAAAGGAAATCATTTTGACTCCCACCCCCAAAAAACTTGTGTAATCATACTTTAAGCTAAAACACCTAGTAAATGTATAACGTGTTGATCTCTTGGGTAGTGATAGGATGAAATAATCATCAAAGCTATATATAAATTCATAATCTTAATTGTAAACAAATGTTGTCCTAAATTATTGATGTTTCATTCACTGTAAAAATATAAACCACATTTCTTTATCTAAGTCTATGAAATAACTTTAATATTTAAGTCACTCAAAAGTTCAAACACACATTAAAATTCACTGCATGCACAGTCATGTCTGTTTTATTTATTATACACATAATTCAGTCATTAATTTATATACAAATACATAATACTGAATTAATGAATCTCTGATCTTTTGCCAAGATTTTTTTTTTCTGATGTGGATATCAGGTCAGTAACTGAAAATGGGTAAAATTAAGTTAACATTTCCAAATGGAAGTCAAGTGTCTCTAATAGGCTGTTGAGGTCTTTGTATTAAGGAATTAGAATTGCCCAGTGCTATCCACCCATGCTGGACTTCCAGACCACTGATAAATCCTGCAAATCTAATATTATATTAACTGCTGTTTTGAGACCAGATGCTGACAAGGGGTTTAAGGCAGCCCTTAGACTTTTGCTGTACCTCAAACCATACCTAGTATCAAGCATCTCAATACAAAGAAATCTGCGAGACATGTACTGTATGTAACAACCAATGTCATATAACTAACCACACACAAATCATTCAGTTGCAAGACTGAGACAAGCCAGTATGATTTTTTTTTTACTAAAGTAGAAGAAACATTGCAAATAGATTTTCATTACGGGAGTATTTTAGCTATAAATGGTTTAAAATAATCAATATATAACAATTTATTAAAAAATAGTCTTATATTATAAAAATTGGCAAATAATAAACAATAGAAGGATATTTTTCATACTCGCATTAAAGCAGAACAATGCATTCAAATATCTATTGCATATATGCAACCGGCAAAGCAGAATAATAGACTAGTATAGACTTGGGTATTTGCAATGCAAGTCAGTGGAAGATAACAATCACTCCCTCTGCTGATCTTTCTTAAGCAAATCATTGCCAAAGTGAAAAAGCAGATCAATGCATTTTCAATGTACCTCACACTCCATCTTGAAAGCGCTGACAATCTACTTTAGCCATTCTTCACAGCCTTTGAAAAACAAACAAATCATCTCCTCACACCCTTGAAGATTCCATACATTGAAGATTGCCTTCGCTCTACTCCTCTAGGCATCTACAACTTATCTGCAGATTTTTTTTTTATGAAGTTCCCCCCTCCGAGAAAAAAAAAAATCACAAACATTTTACATCTCACAGGTCATAACACTTTTCAACAATTCACCAGCACTGACTCCTTTTAATCCACTTACTTTTGATTATCAATTATTAGATCATTACCAATAATGTTTTTCCGGTTCTTTTGAAATTTTAAACAGTACTTTCATCGAATAAAAAATAAAACTATTTTTTAGCTGCACTACAAAAGCATCCAAATAACTTTTAAGAAATGCATAAGGATTGTAATTAAGCATTTATAACTAATAACAAGCAATAATAACTCTAAGATAGAGAGAAAATAGCATACTTTTCAACATCACCAAACAATGTGCATTAATACAAATATTGTTTTCTAATTTCCAAATTTTAATATCTAAATTGCATTTTTTAACATTTTATTGTGTATCCTATTGTCAGGACTCTCAGTATTTTACATTTTTGTTTCTTTAGTTTGAATTTTGACTTCTTAACCAGGAAGCAGGGTCTATTAAAAAACAAAGCATATATACGTTGAACTGCCTTATAACTGACTGAGGTGATAGTCTGCGTCCTGACAAGGTTAAACAAATAAAAGCTTCAATATGATCACAATGAAGGAACAACTGACCCTGTGTGATATGTTAAATATTTAAGCAAGATTATTCCTGCAAATTCATTTTCTTCATGTATGTAAACATTCTGTCTCGTTTTCTGACAAATAGTGTGCAACGAGTAATATTTACCAGTAGTAAGGAGAACATTGATGCTGTTAAACATTTTTGGCTTTGGGATCAAGAAGATTTTCAGTTTATTTCTCAATCCTTATATAGGAATTTAAAAGAGAAAGTTCAAAGAGGGGAGATTTGACAGCTTTTATTTGCAGTCACTCGGTCTGTTTACATATCATATGTGTCTTAAACTTGCTACAATACTTAAAGAAAAAAGTTGTCTCAAGGCATGCGAAAATGGTAATTGGGCAAATTGTTCACCATCAACCATATCACAGAGGTTTAGGAACTCTGATTTTATATATATACAGAGAGAGAGAGAAATAGAAGGTTGTGTGTACATACACACTAGCAGTTTTCTCTTTTTATTTATTTTTTGTCTTTTTTCTGTGCAGCTTATTTGCAATGATTAGGAGACTGATAGAGTATATTACTGGGTCTACTTCTATGTTAAAGACTCAAATATGTGGCAAATATGGGCATTTATATCTCCATGTTACTTTTACCCCCATAAAAAAGTATAGGATCTGGGATTAGGATCATAGCAAAAACACTAAAAATGTAAACAAAACTCCAGTGGGGATAAAGCTGCGCTAATTTGTTTGGTCATATGTAGCAACTGATTCTGACTGAATTGCTACAAACTGATGCATTTTTGTACCAATTAGTTATTTAACAAATTTGACTAATGTCACCAGACTTATATACTTTTATAGTAAGCAAAACATGCAATATATTTAAAACCCTTACCTTCTTAAAAAAATACCTTTTAACTATGACTATTTGATTTAATGACTAAATATGAACATTTTCCTTGAAAGTCAATGCTTTTATGATTGGCTATGCCCCATAGCATATTGGATACATGCCTTGCTCAGTAAAGATAAAGTAACTTTTGGTCAAATAAAAAAGTGAATAAAAGCATACTATAGTAGTTCTCTTCTTGCTTTTTTTCTCCTGGCTAACAACATATGCATCTTTTACTTCTTAATTACCAAGAGGAAGTTATACCATTCAGAGCCTCAGAGGCAAGCTTCTAATTAAATGGCTTTGAGGAGGGGGAGGAGGAAATGCAAAATCATATAAGCACGTGGGTCTACTCTTGTTAGAAACAGGGCATTAAGAGAAAGCATCATGTTGTAGGGTACCTTCTTGCTATTGGGATTTGTACTGTGTGCTAGTAAACAAGTGCAAGTATTACATTTATATCTACCCCTGAGTTATACTATAAATAGAAGCCTGTAAATCAAGTAAAGCCCAGCAATTTCATTCCATTTATATATCTTCCACCATTAATTATTTTCCATGCTGGTCTGTACATGCTTGAGCTATACTGATAATGATAATATATAACTATAAAAGTGAACATAAAATAAAAGTAAGCTATCACGTTACATCTCTATAAAAATGAAGGACTCCACAAGTATTTTTTGTGTGAAAACTACTGATTGTGATGGATCATTCGGTGGATCCTATTCATTTCTATGGGAGAAATTGCTGCCAAAGTGCACTAATTTGCATCAGTTTGCAGTAATCAAAAGCAACATGCTAAGAAAACACTTGTATGGATGAGCTCTGCATCAAATATTTAGATCTATCATCTACGGAAGGTTTCTGTTGCTGCCCTGCAGTCTCTCATTGATGACTTGCTGTTCCCTGCTACTAACCCGCTGCCATTAAATGTGTGCGACACTCATGTGACATATAGAGCTACTGACTGCTTCAGTGAGATAGTTCAATACTAGGCAGCCAAACAGTCAAGCCCTAATATATAAATATATATATATATATACATAGATATATATATATATACACACATATATATATATATATATATATATATATATATATATATATATATATATATATATATTATATCTCTATAGATATATATATGTATATCTATATAGATATGTAAAAATATATAACCTCACATATATATGTAGTACTCACGCGTTTCTTGTGGAATTAAAACCACATTGGGTCACATAATGAGGCCAACTCCGTTAAAACCTGTACGTAATCTATAAATTATAGTCTTTATCCCTCTTTTAAAATTGAGTCCAAAATTCTTGAATTTTACACTAAAAGCATGTCTTTTAACTTGACCTACATTTCAGATAAGGTAAATCCCTTGGTCATAAATTGCCAGTCCTTTAGTAGTTCTTATTTAAGAGTGTAGACACTGAGGCTTCATGATGACCATTATCTTCACATCACACAGATTAGTAGGTGTGTAAATGGAATGTCCTGAATGGAGCACTTCTCACCCTGTTGTATAGTCATTGGTTTAACATAAGTGTCTTGTTTTTTTTTTACTTGGACCCTCTTCAATAACCATGCACCACAAAACATGTGCATAGTATTTAAGAATATCTGAAAATATCATGCAATAAAGATATTTCCTTAGTCTCTTAGTGAAGAACGCGTCTAATGTTTAGAAGATCTACACATATCAAACAATATATATATTATATAAGTAATAATAATAATATTCTTTATGTAATGCCAACGAATACAGCGGCACTTTACAAATCAGATGGAACATAATAATATATTAATTGTACTTACTGTATTGAATGAGCATCTAAACAATGACTAACTAAGCATATTGATGCATGTTATATGATGACAATGACTGTACACTGCTGTGGAATATGTTGGAGCTATACAAGTAGTGATAAATAAATAAATATACCAAAAGCATATAGTGCAAACCATTTAAGCTGGATTTTTAATATATTTGGTAGTCAGTCACCTCTTTGTGGCGTGTTTTTCATATCTCACTGCTGACAAGAAATTGGCTTGCACAGTATTGTAATTGCTTCAAAGTGAGAAGTGCAGAGATCCATTCACACAGATCACTGTCCATCAGTGAAGAGATATCAACAGTGAAGACTTGACAAAGGCCTTCGGCTACCCTCTAGACCTTCTGAGTCAGATCACACCTTGAAGTATGTGTAAAGACTGCCATTAGATGATGATGGAAACCTTGTTTAAAAATAAGCCTCGGGAATAACCACATAAATTCCTATTGCTACCTAGTTCTCATTTATTTAACACCTTAAATATCAAATGCTGCATCATAGAATTCGCAAAGACTTACAATGCCTACTGAACAAGTAGTTGTGGTGGATAAATCCCTATGTGTATATGGAAGACAATGTTTTCCGTTGGTTTGAGTAAAAAAAAAAAAAAAGAAAAATAAATAAATATATCTATACAATTAAATTGTTCAGGTCTGCCGTTAGCTAATTTTATTAGCTGCTCTTGCTTCCGTTTTATTTGACGACATTTGCGTTAAAATAAAAATACAAAAATACAAATGATATTGATGATAATACCAATGTGATGGAAATATGTAAAGTATTTCACAGTGAAATGTAAACATTTCAGTCTTATTAGAGCAGGCTCTGGAAGTGATACTGCTTTACTGGTCTCTACGATATGACTATTTCCACTTCCATGTATTATTTGCGTGCTAAGAGTGAATACAGGTTGCTTATGGATGGGAAGCTCAATGCCAAAAAACAGCATAAGTAGAAAATAAAAAAGGCACAAACCACAGCTGAACTAAATCAATCGCTCTCACGGATGTCCCTGTTTGATCTTTGTCTAATGGATCTGTAACACCTCCCAGAAATAAACATGATATTTGATTTTGAAGAGCAGCTTATTTATTAATGTGTCCACTTCACAGAATAATTAAGAATTATTGTGGAAAGCATCTTGAAGATATAATATGACAAGACATTTAAAGATTTGGAACATGATTAGCATGCTTACAATTATAATACAAGCAATAGGGGGTGGCTCCTGTAAGGTAGATGACTGTACTGCTGTGAAGGTAATTTACTTAATTGAATCAAATTCCTTATGGCTCAACAATATGGGTGTGCATTGCCCTCTACATGTAGAATGGACAAGTAAACTCTTTTCACATTGTTCTTTCTGGGCTAATTCTACCAAATAAATCATACGTATTTATTACACACAGAGCTTAAACTGCTAGTAATATCATGTGTGGTTCTTACCAAGCCAGGGATATTTCTTCATGCTTTTAGGAAAACATCTCTGTATCTCTTCTACGACCTTTTTTTTGAGAGTGGGAAAATGGTTCATTAAAAGGTTGACCCCAGTATACTTTATCCTGCTTCTGTTCCCAATTTCTGGACCACGTGACTGTGGGAGTGAGTTTGGTTTAAATTTACTTTCAAGAAAATCTGATAAAATCTTGCCCATAAAGAACCAGTAGTTTTATAGCATTGTCTTTCTTATACCATCGGTATGCTGGAGAATTGGATGCCTTTGCAAATTTAGGTTGGGAAAAAATAAAGATCTTTGTACGTCTTATTGAGAAGATCAGCCTTCATCTAACTGGTAAGAATATATTTTGAATACATTTTAAGTGGTGATAGAGGGAGCGAAGGAAAGAAGAAAGGATGTATTTATTTAATCAGAATATAAACTTGTATATATTAATACTCTGGGTTATTATTAGAATTTTTACTCCATAATGACACAGCAGATGATATTGGGTCACCAGTTAAAAACATATGTGCTTATGCAATATATAAATGGGCATCGTTACATCTTCTTATAATCACGTTGGTAATCTTCTTGTAGTCGAACTAGATGAAATAGTTAGCCAGTATTTTTTAAACCACTATAGTTTAATGATTATACTGTCTGTAATAAGTCAAAACTTATTTATTTATTATAGCACCATAAGTGTGGTAAGGTAAAACTGGAACGGGAATTTGCTCAGCTATATTTTTCTATAAGGACATTCCTAAATCCCATATAACTTCTGCCATCTATTTATCTATCTATCTCATATCTATCTATCTATCTATCTATCTATCTATCTATCTATCTATCTATCTATCTATCTATCTATCCATCTATCTATCTCACATCTATCTATCTCTCATATCTATCTATCTATCTATCTATCTATCTATCTATCTATCTATCTATCTATCTCATATCTATCTATCTATCTATCTATCTCATATCTATCTATCTATCTATCTACGAAGGGGTTATTATGACTTGAGAGCAGAACGATTTTGTGAGCAAGTAAATAGTAATTAGAATAGTTTGTCAAAAGACCAGGCCTCTCTAAAATATCTCACAAACACACATTGACTTCGATAAAGGCCATTTATTCCAATCGCAGTCAAGAGAAAGGTATGGAAGGAGGGGGAAAAAATCTACCAGCATGGCGTTCGTATGTTGTCCTAATGTTGCTGGATGCTGCCGTGTGTTTGTGACAGTTTCTGCCGAATACAAACCGCACACTATACCTTGAAGCAGGATCTTAGAAGTAGAGCAATATGCATTAGTTTGACATTGTACAGCCTTTCCAAAATATTTATTTATTACTGTCTAAATGCTTGGCTCTTTAATATTCCCTGGCACTAAATGAATAGTTTGCTTTGTTTAGTGATATATAGCCAACAGTTTGCTGAAGCCATGCCATTGTTCATATTTCACTAAAAAACATATTTCCAACTCTGGGCAGCAACCTTCCTGACCTTAAATTAAAAATTCATGATTTGCCCTTCATCCTAGTCAAAACTGCATACTGGACGCTGAATATTCATTAGTCATAGCCACATAATTTTACAGGCGACATTTCAATGTAATCTTAATTCCTGATAACAACTTTGTATATATAGCAGAAATGTATTGTAATCCATCACAGAGGGTTGATTATTTACTATGTGTTGTATTTGACTATAATGTATTTGATATAAACATCTCATGATTTACAATTCTGATCTCTCTAGAATATAGCGTATATCCTACATATGTAGGTTACTAACACAGAATTCTAAATTGGCACCATACAGTATAGTAATAATATTAAAATGAGTAGAATATTGCTATTTATAGAAGAGACATAAAAACTTGCATAACAACAGTCCAAACCAGATCGCACATGTGGGCAGCATGTCTTTGTTTGCCCGCCAACTGAAAGAGAAACTACGCTGAAACTGAGGCCTTCCTACAAGTGATGCTTTTTTAAATTTTTATTATTTCTTCTTAAAGTAATCATTACTATATTCTGTCAAATCGGCATATCCTTACTTTCAAAAAGTCACTAACAGTGGTCACCTACGGTTATTATTCTGCGTGTATTTCTTCACAAATGTGAAGGATATATTATTGCACTGATGTCACAACTTTAGGGGGAAAAGAACAAAACCATTTATATTATATATGGATATTTAAATATATATATATATATTTATGTGTGTGTATATATATCTATATATATATATAGATATATAGATATATATATCTATATATATACACACACATGCATGTTTTATATATATATATATATATATATATATATATATATATATATATATATGTAATGCTTGTGTATAGATAGATAGGTAGACGTGAATTGCGACAACTTACCAGACAAGTCAGACACGTAACACAATGTAGTATGCTGTGATATGTAATACTCACTCATCCATTGGTAGGTGTGATAGTCGGCTACAGATGCAAGGTAAGTTTTTCAAGTTCACTTTTTTATTTATTTTTTTTATTCCATTAAAAATTGCCTTTTAAGGTCGAAAAACCCATGCCCATTGCAATATAATTAGACATAAACAGTAGCAAAATGTATTACATTAATTAAATTATTAATTAAGTGACCTATTTAATTGTGCATATACCAGCAATGGGTCTGTAGAATATGCAGAAATTGAAGGCAAACTATTCATGTAGCCTGTACTGGTTTATTTCCCCAGCACAAGGGAATTTAGAAGTATAGGTGTAAGTTATGAATTGAAATGGTCAGTGGAATTAGGTTATGAGCTGCTTTCATAAAGCAGTAGCATAGTAATATATGAAGGACTAAAATAGTTAAGTTTTGTGTGCATAATATTGCTGGAGCAGAGTTCTGCTGGGACTGATTGACAGCAGCAACGTCAGCAGGAGGGGGGAGACTCAAAGGGGAGGGAGAAAGAAGGCCAAAAATTCTATCTCTGAGAAACATTTTTTAGAGAAGATCAAGGAAAAGTTTCTGTGGGATCTGGGAATGTCTCCTCTCTGCTGTGTTTGATCAGTAATCAGGGATGCTTCCACTGGACAGGGACCCTTTGACCAGTACCACCAGCTGTTTCTAAAAGCCCTGTCAAAGACCTAACGTCTCAGCATATAGCTTCCGCATTATCTTCGGTCCTACTCAGAACCAACCTGCTTCTGGCCCAGCTTCTTTCCTGCACCAAGACAGGGACCAAGATCTTGTGCTGTCAGTCTCGGGACATGCTGCTTCTCTTTAGCTGGATGCAATTTACGTATAAGTGAAGTGTCAGACTTTGGACATTGTAAAACCAGTGTAAGTGTTCATCAATTCTTTGCTTTTGTCTCTTTTGCTTTTGCCTGTGAATCGTGCATGTGAATATATTCAAGAGATAAGAGGAGTATATAGTGCGGAATGTGAGATGTATATGTGTACAATACATTAGAACTTTTAAGTTATGGAGAGCGGAGTCAGGAAAATTAAATAAAGCATTCTCTGTAGTCTTCGGTAGAGCATTAAGCATCATTAGAATTGAAATCTGGAGTTATCTGACAAACAATCTGAACTTTAAAGCCTGTGATAGTTACTGGCATGATAATGCTTTGAGAGGCCCATCGCAGCAAAGTAAACACTGCCTTAAAAGATCCTTATGGTACCTTCTGCAGGTACAACGGACTGCAAGATTTTCCTTGCATTCCCCAGCCCCCTTCTCCTCCTCCTTAGACTGCCACATCCTTTCACTACAAACCTTTGTCCTATGGGTGCTTTTTGGGCCTGGTTATCCTGGAAGTCGCTGCTCCAGAACTACTAGCAGATTTCCCATTAGGCAGAGGCCTATAAGTGTTTTATTTTATAGGAATATATTTTAGTTATAGAGAAGCCTGCACGGTGTTACATATATTCTACATTTGTCACTGCATTACAGTCAGACCAACGCTGCATAATAGGAATACGGAATGTCTGCTACATGATCATCTTTCAAACCTGTGATTTCAGTTTTGCCTATTGATAATTAATATACAGCAGTTTATTCTTAAAATATATTTTTTTATATTGCATTACCGAGCATATGTGAAATTTGTTGGTTTGTTATTTACTCTTGGTTGATTCTACTATGGGATTATAAATTATAAGATATGCCATTAACCTTGACCTTTTTCGTTTAGTGCTTTGCGTTTTTGATGGTTGTAGAGTCTACGAAAAGAAATTTTGTAAAAATATTTAAATGTGTTTTTCAAGTAGTTACTTCGATTTTGAGTAGTTTAAATATCTATCTATCTATCTATCTATCTATCTACGAAGGGGTTATTATGACTTGAGAGATCTAGAGCTATCTATCTAATATATAAGCAGTCTCTCTTTCCTTCTTTTTCTCTCTTTCTCTTTCTTTCTAAAATCGAATACATACAAATGATACAGAAAAATTTTACCACTAAAAATAATGTAGTAGATTAAAAATATGATTGTGCTGACGGCATTGGTAGAAAATATATTTCACTATTAACTTGCCTCAGTAATTACAGTATTTATTTACTAATTTATGGATTTTTCTTGAATACTAATTATTAACTCACACCAAATTTAAATGTTCTCTATTCACTTTGTGGTACATGATATCTTTGTAATTTATGGGGCATTGCATATTTATGTTTTCTTTCTCAATAACTTTTCGCCAGTTTGCTTATGTGTTAAATTATAACTGTAAATTTCCCCCAAAATCAAACCGAAATATCTAATTTCTTAATATATTTTATTTAATATATTTATAGGTAGAAGAATTTAACAGGGCCTAAATTAATGCAAACGAGCAACTTTCATGACAATTCCCTTTTATTTTCTTACACCTTTTATCTATAACTGACATCAGATTATTACACAAATTTAGTACTCATTTTTCAACAGATATTTGTAATTTTTGCAAATCAATTTTCGCTTTAAAAATAAGTGTAAAAGTTTGAACTTGACATGTAATTAACTACATATTTAAATACACAATGGGGTAGATTACCTATTGAAAATACGCCAGTATGCTGGTGCAAATTGCGGCAAAAAATTGGCTGACATGGTTTGTACCACATTTATCAGATACATTTTATGACCCAAGAAAGGGGTGTGGCTTTGTGAATATGGGCATCGCCTAAATGAAACAACATGTGCCAAAAATTATGCCAAATTTTGGTGCATTTTTTGCGGAAACTAAACCATTTAATAGGTGGTATAAAGTTAGACTAGACAGTCTGAAGGTTTGACAAATGTAACATTCAGCACAGTCACTGTGATAAAGCTAGCGCATTGTAAGATTGTCTAGCCTAAGTTTGCACTCTCTGTTAGACGGCATTTGTAAATCTGACCCAATATTGGAAGCTGGTTAGAATACATTAGGCGGCGTCACCACAACTTATTTACCTATCTTTCATTATATGAATGCATGCACTGTGAACAGTGACGCACAATTCATGCTATCATTGGATTAACTTTCTCCAATCATAGGAATCCAGTAAAATATGAAAAAACACAGTTTGACACAACTCTGCGGCTTTAAGACGTGAACTCTATTCCTTCATGCTAAAATATATTTTGTTGTCAAGCAATACAAGAAAATGTTTAACCCAAAGGAGGTGATAGAAGTCACCTGTAAAACCGCATGACATTGAATCTGTAGAAATGACTTTTGCTGGCTGCACTATGCATGACACAGACATCTCTCATTCCTGCCTGCTTAAAGAATGAAAACTGCCTTTCTCCAGTAAAAATCCAGGTTGATGAGCAACAGGTCCTACAGAGCTGCTGTCATACCTTATCTTTATTGTTTTTCTCCAGTCTCTGTTCAAGTTTAAGAGTGGTCTCTTTAAATCCTACTCTTTGCACACTTACACGGATATGCGAACTCACATTTCTGGTCAGATTTTCTCATCAGAAGGAAAAAATGTATATTGCTAAATGAAATGAATATACAGAACTGTGTTACATCACTCCAAATTCTAAAATGTATTAGCATGTTGATTGTTCATGTACATAGAGAGCATATTAGTAAGGAGGTCATATGAGTGACACATGCACCGGTATATATATATATATATATATATATATATATATATATATCACATTTGGCAGAAGGAGCAAACTTCCAACTGGAAAGATTTTGCCTAAAATACTAAGAAAGCAAATATTATATATATATATATATATATATATATATATATATATATATATATATATATATATATATATATATTTCCAGTTGGAAGTTTGCTCCACCTGCCAAATGTGATACGCCACAAATTATTCAGCATCATTTCATATATAAGAGAGTTATTGGATGACACTGGGGATCATCCCCCATATTTTTACCACACTCAAGAACTTGATTTCCTAAGTAGCACTACATAATATACACAATTGAGGGTTCCTGTGGCTGATTGATCTTCCCTATTATTAGTCTTCCTAAAAAAGACAATTTGAATACTTATTTAAAATTGAAATGAAGTATATTTAGTATACATAGCAAATGCTCAAGACTAGTGATCTGTCTGGATCATTTATTAATAGGCAACACCATCTGAGCACTATTGTATTTCAACAAACTATGCAGTGGATAAGTGAAGTTACTTTCAGAATTAGATTTAGTGTATACTTGCAAAGTAAAATCTTTATGGGAGCTACAACTTATATATACCAATATGTGCAATAAAAAAATAAAATTATTAAATGATACTATATACATATATACTTACTTAGCTTTCTTAATGTAAAAATGTAATGATATGTAAAGTCATGTTATAATAAAGTATGATTTTACGACATATTTAAAGAGATTGATTAACCTTGTTTACTGATGAAGCAATACACCATGAATCGCCTATACTAGAACCTCATGCTTGTCAGAACATAAGATCACTATTATACTCTAAGTAAAACACACATATTCTTTCTGTCTAAATGTTACTATTTATTAAAAGCTTTAACGTTAAAGTCAGTATAATGTACTTAATTGGTGCTTTAATGTACAATTAGAAAAGATCACTTTTCAGTATAACCCAATATTTAAACAATGGTGTATTTCTCCAGATGGAACCTCATTCATCTCACTTACACAAGGCATTAATTTAAAAGCGCTCTATTACTTACTGTATAAGACATCTGTACTAACAGCTCTCACATATTACACACTATTTTTCAATGTCTACCTACTTTGCCAAAGAGACTTCAATAGTCTATAAAATCAAATGCTAGAAACAATTGTATCATTCATTTTTTTATGTTTTCTTTTTAATTATTTCATATACATAATCTAGATCCAAGTTGTACGGTGACAATTCTGCAGCAATAAAAGCATCTAATCCAAAATTCACAGCTAGATTTTGATAAATGCATCTGTCTGTATATAAGTATCCCAGCTGCATGTTGCTGCAAAAACAAACACTAGACGGACAGTTTATCAAAATACTCTGATGCCAAAGTCTACCAGCCTAACCACTGAAATATTTTCCTTAGTGATCTATTAGTTTATCTGTGGTTGGAGAATTGTTCATACTGCTACATATTTAAAACTTAGTACATAACAGTAACCCCAACAATAACCTTAACATCTGTAACTATGACAACAATATTTTTTACCAAAAGGTACATAACTAAGCAAAAGTGAAGAAAATGCTGGCTTATTTATAATTGTATATCTCTTAAATGAAGGATATTATCAGTACTGCGGGCATTTAGTTAACTTATTTTTAAAGCTTATTGGAAGCTGTTCTCTTAAAATGGTGGAAACTTATATTAAAATTTTTGATTTCACTGCTTAATTTCAGCTTAATTTTGTACTTGAAAGATTTTAAAATAATTTCAAAATGGTTTTAATGTCATGACTTAATCCACAAATCTAAATCCACTTATCTATCTATCTATCATAATCATAATCACATGGGACATTGGGCATTATTTTATTACATTGTGGCAACATAATGCTATAATGTCATATCTTCTTTTGTAAATGTTTATCTTAGGGCATATAAGTAGGTATCTAGGTTAGCCAATCAGAAACTGCACATGGACCAAAAATTACCCTATGGTAATATTGTCCAGGGCATTAAGCTGCAATTTTATGTGGTGTAATGGTAAATAGCAGCAATTGTGAATAACCTCTCTCAAATAAAAGTCAAACTTGTTTTCTCAAAGTTTCTTGGCTACCATTAGAGGGCCATTGCCTTCAGTCCTTGTGGGCCCATAACAGATCGTGTTGATATTGCTGCTTCAGCATATGGCTGTGTAAGTGGATCAGTCATTTTGATTGACACACCTGTGCTTTACAAAGGGTACCATGAAAAACCAATTTGTTATTTACTGTTGACGGCTCCAACTCTACTATTGTTCAACTAATGTGCTATGCAGCAGGAAATGCTTGGACTGTATAAGAAGTGGGTGAGATAAAATATCTGGAAATAGTTGAACATTTAACCATCAGCCGTAGTATCGTGGCACAACACAATACTGATTGTTGTTGAATTTCAGAAAGAAACTCCACAAGTCCCACCTCCACTCTATGGAAATGCCATTTTGAGTTTGCACTACATTCTATTATGCTGTAAATGGTAATATAACTTTACTTCTATAATTAAAAGAAATAAATCAAAAATCAAATGGCTGAAGTTAATGCTGAAATTACAAAAATTTGGTTTGACAATGAAGAATACAAACAATTCTCCTATTACTCCTCCTCCATGCTAAAGAGTGGAAGATGAAAATGTTAATGGTAATTGTATAAACTAAAAGTATGAACATGTAAGAAAATATATCATTTGTAGTAGTTGTTTAGATCTAAAATCTGAGAATAAAAACAACTAAAAAACCCAGTTAACAAAAAATAAAAACATCTGTAAATGCTTATTGTTTAATTAACTAAAATGTCATTGTTGTTGAATTAAGCATGGTTCAACAAAGTGTGTTGCATCCAAAATGTCATATTTAATTTTGGTCAAGGAAGAATAAAAAATTGAAGCAGTATATGGAAAATGCTAAAATGAAGAGAGGCCTTTCAAAATATTTTAGGGGGTTTATAAAATATCCTATTTCCTTTGGAAATTTGAAAATTATTTAAGGTAAGAGTCTCAGTCCAGCTTCTGTGTGATAGGGCATTAAAATGGTGGCAGGATGCTGTTTCCTCTATCATTAAATAGCTGTTACTGCGACATGAAATACGCTCTTTCCTGTTGAAGCAGACAGTTCACCCAGGAAACCAATGCATTGTGGTATACACTCCATGTTGCTCCAATTATATGGATTATGGGAAGAATCTGCTAGTTTGACTGAACTATGCAGCTGGCAGACTTAAATGAAGAATATCTCCAAGCTAAATTATCTAGAAAGCCATAAAGCCACATTAGAATTCTAAATGGACCTTTCCGATTGTTTCCTCCCTTAAAATCACAACAAATAAAGCTTTAAAGAGGATTTTAAGATAAAAAGTTTTACCCCAAGCAAAGGTCCAGGACAATGAATATTAGATTTAACTGCACTGCTTCAATGCCTTATCTTTATTCTGTTGTCCAATCTCAGCCGAAGCTTACTAGGGATCCCCTTTATCTCATCTTTGTTTACAAACACACAGCCATATCATTCTATCCTATAGCTATTTCTGACATATATAGATACATAAATCCCATGAAAAAAGTTTATTTCTAATATTCCTCTGTATTTCGAACTTTGTATGCAAATTCTAAACATGCTGATAATATAGTTGATATGATCTCATGATGCATACAGAGTTATACAAACTTTTCAAAAGTAATACACTGTAAAAGTATTAGGGCATGCAGAAATAATATACATATACTAACATTTACACATGTAGGCCTCGGTCAGACAAGCGTGTTTTTTGCGCATGAATAGGCGCGCAAAAAGATTGCATTATTGAAACCATTGGTTTTCTATGAAGTGTTCACATGTCCGCTTTTTAGAGGTGCAAAATACTCGCACCTGCAAAAGAAAGGACATGTGAATGCCAATGCACCCGTTCACGCACATTATTTCCGCGGGCAAAAAAACACGCTCGTCTGACCGAAGCCATAGACACACACACTGATATTGTAGTTGTTAAGATTACATGATAAATACAGGGTTACATTTTACAGAAAAACTAAATGAGATTAAAAAATTATACAAATATGAAGACCTACAAAGAAAGAAAACCCAGACACACACTGGCTGGTATTGCAGTTACTATTATTGCATGGTAAATGCTAAGCGTTACACTTGACATAAAACTTCAGTAAAATTATGAAAAGTACAAGTGGGAGGTATTCACACACTCATGCATATGTGTAAGATATATTTTTAGAAAGTATCACTCTAAAAATATATTTTTAGATTTCTGTTGAGCTCCATTCCAATCTACAGCTATTGTGGAAAATCATGTTAATTAATGTTAACATCAAGAGTAAGGCCACATGTTGAGGCTGTTGTGCATCTATTTGCAGCTGAAAATAGCTTTGGCCATCATCATCAACACCATGACAGCACATCTGCTCATTGGTACCTGTTTTTATTTTTTTTCTCTAATTAATTCATTGTAATAATTATTTTCTCAAATGCATTTCAGCTAAGTTTCAAAGGACAAATTCTTTATACATTTGAAGTGCCAGGCAAAGTGTAAAATACTTTGAAAAAAAAAAACTAACCAGTTTTCTTTCATTACACGAAAATTAAATTATGGCCGTCTTGACTAAAATCCAGCTAGGAAAAAGTTCTAGGGAAAAAATCTGGAGCTGTCTCATAAAAAAAGAAATACTCCACATGTTGAGCATGGTAATACCACTTGCATGTTAGACTGGCAGGACACACAATCCTTGTTTCCTAACACTACAGGCCATTGGCTCAGTACTTCTTAAAAATATGTAAATAAAATAAAGATTAAAGATACATCTCATTTACTTGTGTAAACGTAACTGTTTAATATGGCTCTTAACTTGAAGATGGTAAAGTGCATCTGCCATTGACAAGAACTTGTTTGTTGCTTTGATCTACAATAAGAACAGTCTTTCTTTTAACCCTCTGCTTCTAAAATGACATCTGTGTCCGCACACCATCTATTTCATCCTGCATGAAATAAGTCAAATACATTAGGCTCAGACAAAAGTGTAGAAGATTTACCATATTATATATAATGGTAAATATTTTTGGTGGGATGAACGATAAATTATAATTTGATTTAAAGGGGTTCAACAGGGAAATAGTGTTTATTTAACCGAACACTTAATGTGTTCTACGTTTATACTGTAGACGCTGGCTTGTTTTGTGTTTGTTTTTACAAGTGTGTCATATATCATTGTACTGTATATAGACGTACTGCTCAGTCTGCACCCCCATGTATTACAATGAATATCAGATTAAGTAGTACATCATTAAGTAACGAGACTTTTTAATTTCCAAAACACAAAAAACTCTAAATTTAATTAACTTTTTAACACATTTCCTCGCAGCACTCACTAACTGGAAAACAATAATAGGAGAAAACTCCTTATGAATAATTCCTACTGTACCGCTTCCGTCTTTTCCGGTTTCTTTGGGCTTTGTCCACACTTGTGCTTCTTGCTCCACACTTATCTTTACTTAGAGGGGTACTGAGGGCAGTAGAAAGATTAGTAAGGGATGAGAAGTGCTTAAGTCATTTATTCATTACCAGACATTAACATACACATAGCTGCCTTCATTATGCAATAGAAACCTCTAATTTCACCCTACTTTTCCCTGCTGTCATTCATGCCCTTTTTTTGATAGAAGGTGCTGAATAAACATCAAAAGCTTCCTCTGGTGCAATATCACTCTTCCACTTTTTTCCATTCAAGCAATTGTACATGTTCAACGTACCTATCTCACATGGTATAAATTAGGGCACCCTTGCATGTGAGCACCAAATCTTTTGCATTTGCATGTAATTCCATAGCTATGTAATGCATTAAATAACGATGGATAATACATTTACTAAGTAGTAAAATTGTGGTATAAAATTAGTATGGCATTTTATACCTCCGTCTTATTTAAAGTACCTGTATGGTAAATACCTGTGTATGAGAGAACACTAAAAGCTTTGCATTTCATTATATAAAGCAGTAACAATCTATTGTGTATATTCAGTTTACTGTTGGGACACAATAATATTATCTGATATATCCAATGAGATAAAATAATAGCCATAGCATGCATTTAGTAGGTTTTAATAGTTGACATTTTAACATAAATACCACTTTTGTTCATAGGTTTTTTCAGCTAAGAACAAAAATGTCCACTTTTCTTAATGGCACAGAGCATAACAATTTCCATTCAAAAGATATGACAGAGCAATATCACCAAACAGTTGCATATTATGCAGGGCCCTAGTTAACTGAGTCCCTCAGTGGCAGTGTGGATACCTTGTTATGGCCCTCATAAGTGCTCAATCTTTGCTTTTAGAGGAATAGTGGGAGGCAATAGCTCCTTGCCCATGTGGAAGACTGGGATGTGTATGAAATTGACCCTTTGCATTAGAGTCCAGAATTAGGAAATAAACCCATGTCATACACAAGACACTGAGGGAGATTTGTTTAACTGCTCATACCATTTTTGTGAAAATGTCATATTATGAAAAGAATGGTCACATAGTTATTACAATGTATAATTTCTCTTAGGGTTGCCTTTAGATGTTGTTCCTAAAAACATTCTCAAAATATTAAATGTATATGTAATTGAACAGATTTGGTAACTAACAGCATTTCTTGTATTGATCAGCTATGGTTTTTACGTGTCTAATCTTTTATTACACTGTCTTAATAGCGGTTTGGTTTTGCTTCACTCATAAAATTACTTATATGGCTCTTGAGGGTGTTGAAGGCAGTGCCTGTAGCCCACTGACACTTTTTAGTTGACTATAAGTGTTTTGTTCAAGTTCATATTAGCTTTTTCTATTCAAAGGTATGAACCTGTTGGGACTGTATTCAGTTTTAACCTTGTTTTACACCTCTGCTTTCATCTTGCAGCACATAAGGTATAGAATAACTTAATTTTTCTTTTTTTTTTTTTACAAAAAAGGAAATGCTGCAGGAGAAAAGCTTGCCTGAGGGTGAGGACGGCTTTACTACAGCCCAAACAGCTGGACATGTAGAGGCTGCAGCAGGATCACCAGCAATGGGAGTAGCAGGACTCAGCAACTCACTGAGCAGCCCGCAGAGCCAAGATTCAGAACAGGTAAAACTCAATTCTTATCCTCCTTTAATCGTCAATATAAATTGTTCGACATTTGTGGACCATAGACCAATCTAGTAAATTTACTAATATGCGTGTAGAATGTAAAGCAAATAGAATGGGCTATTTGTTTAGGCAAAAGAAATGTATGATACCAATATGGTGGACAAAGCAAAAACACATTTTGAACCAACAAAATGTTACTTTAATGCTAATTTTATAATGTTGCTGATCTATGGGCCTTTCTGTGGTTTCTTAATTAATGATTAGACTTTATCAGGATTTTTAGAATAGTAATCTGCAGACACATAGCGAATAATAATGTGAACTAATAACAGGGACAATACTATTATAAAGGCCTTCCTAATAATAAAATGGTCTATGCTGTAGTATTACTGAACCACTTTCTGCTCCAGCATTTTGATTCTATGACTGCTTGTACTTACCCTGTAGACAATCCTATTGCATTCTGAAGTGGGGTCTCTTCAGAGATTGTACTTTTTATTATGGGCAAACTAAACCTCAACTCTTTACTCTTACACAATGACTTTAGAAGAGCTATTGCAAGTTTCTATCATGTATTCTTTATTAGCTGTCTGCTTGGGTTAATTCACAGATTTCTTATGTTTTTCAGTATTGGCCCATGCATATTTGTCAAAGGCGATCTGCTGTATAGATAACTTAAATATATCAGTCACTAGTCACTAAAAAGGTTACAGGCAACATTTTGCCAAAAACAGAATAATGCAGTAGGTGAACATACACTGTGACCCCCAATAGGGACAGAACCCAATATCAATTACTGTACAGCACTGTAGAATATGTATGCGCTATATAAATGAATAAAAGAAATACATAGGATGTATATTACCAGCATACTTTAGAGAACAGTAATGGATTCATTGTAAATAATAGTCTGGATGTCCTGCATTATATAGAGACCAGAGTTTCTTCTTTGTTTTGTTTTATATTTACAACTAAGGATTTTTGAATGAACTTTATGTTTGGATTCTAAGAACCGCTTTTATCGACTCTTTTTCTCTCACTTTAGTAAAGGCTGCTTATTTGCACATATAAAACTAAATGGTAGAGAAGGAAGCCAATTTGTAGAAGTAGAGCCAAAATGCACAACTTTGAAACTGCATGAGCTCTATATGTAGGGAAGGCTTGGTTTTTGTTGACCACATCATGCACAGTTAAAACTGGGTCTAGGGGAAAATATATTCAATGGAGAGAAAAATAGAAGAAAACAAAACTTTAAGACCTCTAAAAAAAATTCCGAAGTTGGCACACTTTATTAATGCTGCTTCTGAGATTATAGCGTCTATAGCATCCAGTTGCATTCCATGGCCGAACCATTGGTCTTCATTGAATAGAGACTGCCATTGCTTACCTTACCTGATAATTGGTTTTTATGTGCATCCTCTGCTCACATTTGTTTGTTAGATTAATAATAAATATAGAATTCGATTTCTAAACTAAAGGAAGTAATTAACTATCCTTCAACTTGAAAGTTAAAACACAAATTCAGATGTGTTGAAGATACTGTTGACAACAGATAATGTAGTGTCAGTCGTAATTTTTGAAGTCTACAGATTGCATAGGAACTTGAGCTGACTTCATAAATTTAGACTAACAGGGATAACTTTCTTCCAGCTCCATTACTGAATGGAGGTGTGTAATCTAAATACGTAAGAGCTGCAAACTATGTAATTATATGACAGTAAAGCATCATTTATAGGGAAAAATAGGATAATTGTTCCTCAAAAATACATAGGTGAAGTATGTTTGACAGCAATATTATAACAGGTACTAAGAATCTGATTTTTGTTATCCAATTCAACTAATTGTGGGGATATCTATGGAAATTCTATGTCCATGGACTGCACAGACCATCCACAGGCATCTATCCAGGTCATATTTTTTCCCTTTAGAAAATGTGAATGGAGCTAAGCTGCAATACTAGATACTGCTCATGAAACAAACTATTTGCACATGCTCAGTAGTGAAACTCCTTCTATAGACCAGAGGAAGGCGGCACTGGGCAGTGGGCATTCCTGCACTCATCTCAGAACTGCTAGAGAGAAAAAAAGACAGTATGGCAAGTAAAAGTATACCTAAACTTTCGATAGAGATGTAACATAAATCAATAGTCCAGTGTAAGTTTCTTCCAGAGCTGTGGAGTTAGGGGTTGGAGTGGGCGTCTGGGAAAATTGAAGAGTCAGAGGTTTGGCTTTCTGACTGCACAGCACTGTCAAAAATACCTATAAGTGGTGAATGAATGGACGTTTCCTCAACATCACTGACAGCTCATTCACACAGGCATATTTTCTGTCTATATTACTTGGGTATTTTTTATGGATGTAATACGGACATGCATGCACCACCATTAATTTCCATTGGTGTATTCACATGAGCATTTATTTTGTGGAGCAATCGTTTGTGTAAAAAAAGAATTGCAGCATGTCCTCTTTTCGGTCATATTTACAGACTGAAATAGCCTATTAAAGTTTATGGGTTTGCATAAACACAGCAAATATGTAGTTGCATGTGCATTCATTGTGTTTTTTTTGTACGCTTGTTGTCAGGATACAATGAAGGAAAATGACATCAATTGGGCCTTCTTGTGTTTTCAATGGAGGCACATGAAAAACGCAGGGAATATGGATGTAAAAAATGTGCGCATGCATAAGATGCATAAGGAGTCTTATTTTTCTATCATTTCAAGACATCATTATCTTAAAAACTGTGGTATACGGACTATATCGCAGAAGAAATTACAAAAATGCGTATAAACACACACCTGTGCACTGACTTTTATAAATAGTCTTCATTTAAAATTTTCAACCATTCCTCTCATAGCTGGTTGTACTACTGCTTCTGACAGATGTGAAAACACACTGCTCCTCTCAGCAATCTCCGTTCTACCCCTCCCTCCTCTCAGTGTTTGGGTGAATGCAGACGGCCGGGTCGGATCCCGCTGCAAGAATTCTCGCAGCGGGATGCGACACGTGCCCCTGCAGTGACCCGCAGCTCACCTCCAGTGTCTTCTCTCTGCTCTGCGATATGTCAGCTGGCGCACAGCCGCATATGCGCAGAGCAGGCCAGCGCATCAGCGATGACATTTCTGTGCGGGCCTCTGCTAGGCTCGCACAGAAATAGGACATGCCACAATTTGTTTACTGTGCAAGTTTTCACGCTGTCAAATCATGGCTGTCTGCATAGCATTGCATAAACCAATGCAATTCTATGGCAGCGGGCACGGGCGGAAATTCTGCGGAAAATCTCGCCGTGGAATTTCCGCCCGTGTGCATTCACCCTTAGCAGTAAGTAAGGGGAATAGGTTATACATGGCAGATCACAGTGTGGAGAGGGAGGAAAGCATCCAAGTCTTCAGAGAGGTCAGATCATACAGGCTATGCGGTATCAGAGTGTACACAGGAAAAAAGACACAGATAGCAGTCTACAGGGGAAGCAGGGAAAGACCATACAAACAGTATGTGAGTATAGAGAGAAAAAAAGAGAGAACCCGTGGCAGACTCCGCAGGAGAAGACGGGGAACTCATACACTCATTAGTGTCTATCAGTACAAGGCAGAAGATATCTCTTGTCGGCTGTAGGAAGAGAAGTCAGTACAGGAATGAAGGCATGCTGATACATGAGCTCTAATGAATCAGCGTATATTACTGCGTGAAAATTCTGAATAAAAGGAGCAGGTTGTAAACTGCATATCAGGGCTTGTTCACACGAGCACGTTCTGAGTGCATTAGCAATGCGTGAAAAGATTGCATCTAAATAGCACCAATGGTTTCTCATAGAAGCGTTCACACGAATGCATTTTAGACACGCAAAATGCTCACACCTGCAAAAGTTAAGAAATGCAAGTGCAAACTCGCATGTCGGCTCCGAGGTGCGTACAAAGATAGGACATGTCCTATCTTTGCTGTGTGCTTTCCATAGCCTCCTATGGGAGGCTTGAAAGCACGCAGCAGGCACCTCAGATTGTGTGAACGGGCTACTTCAAGTAGCTTGAAGTAGCCCATTCATGTGATCTTTTACAGCACTATAGCCACAATCTTTTCATGTGCCGCTAATGCGCACGGAATGCGCTTGTATGAACGAGCCCTAACAGCAGAATGATAACTAAAATCCAGCCTTGGTTTCCTGTTGACTATGTAACCTATCCTGATATATTACTAACAAGGCATGCCATAAGTAAAAGGAAAACATGTGTCTGTTTATGTATCAGTGCAATGTAAGGGTAGGTCACATGTATATTTTTCCATGAAATACATCATTATTGGATGCCTATCAGTGCAATGAAATGCATTTAATTTGTAGGAAGGGATCGTTTTTAAACAGTTCTTGCTTTTTGGAAAGTAGAAAAGTAAGAGAAAATGGAAAAAGGGTTTAAACGCAGCCACCTGTGGCAATGATAGTAAATTATTTGTTTTATAACTGTATTTTTGGATGGATTCTGTGTAAAGGAGATTGAGAGAGATCCTTGGTTTTATGAGAAAATATATTTATAATACCCAACTTGGTCATAATGACCAGAATACGTTTCCAGAAAATGATGCTTTTATTCCAAAAGGTTAGAATGAAAGATCTGCAAATATCTCTATGACAGTTCAGAGGTAAGTGGAGGTCATTATGATATGGGTCATGTGCTTCATGTTTTTGAGACAAATGCTCAATGACTTTTTACTTAATTGTTAAGAAAAGATGATATACTGAATGGATAGTTTATTCACATGAAAGTCCTGCTATTATTTCTTTGTTGGGTTGTTTATACATATTGTTTGGAATGGCTTCTATGGGGGTCATTTTAATTTATAGGCCATCAAATTATACATACTTGAAGGGGTGTTCCATCTATTCAAAGGGAACATTATATGCTTCATAAGGCATGTAATTAGGCAATATAATGTTATAACTTGTTTTACAAAGCTGTAGAGATTTTGCTTTACCTGTGGTCTCCACCCCATCCTTGCTTAGGTCTCCATTGGTATCCAGTGGTTACGTCCAGTACGCTCCTCTGTTTTAATGGTCAGGCATGCTCAGTGCCTTCATATTCTTTACTGATGACACAGTTTGTACAGTTATGAATGTGCACTTATCAGTTACTGACAATGGAGCATTGTGGGAAATTTTGTTTTTGCACTCCCTGGTGGACATTTGAAATAACAATGTGGAAATCTGAGGCTGGCTGGAAAGAAGCGGCAGTGCAGGTTGACCAAAAAGTTACTGTAGTTCAGTTTGATGATTTAAAAGGACATTTGGAATAACAGTAATAAGTGGAAACTTTGGGGACCTTTTTGAACATTTTTCCCAGTCTACGGAGTCCCCCTTTAATTCTGATTTATAGTATTGATATGACTGATATTCAAGCAATTGCATGTGAGGTTTATTACTCTGGTTTATATCTATGTGACTCTAGGAACAAAAATAATTTCTTAGCATTTTATATAGTTTTTTAGGATGTTTTCACACAGGAGCGATAGTCGTGAATGCTGGCAGAGCATTCTTCCAGTCAGCTGCCTTCATTTACTGTGAACAGACAATCATCCATAGATGAACGAATGCCTGTTTATACTGAGTGAGAAGATGCTCATTAGTCGCTTTGTATTAGTGAGCTGAATTTTTTTTTTGGTCATCCTGTGAATAAAGAAAAATGTAGTAAAAAGTTGTATATATCCCATTTTGGTACCAATAAAAACTACAGCTCACCCTACAAAGCACAAAGTCTCACACAACTTCATCAATGAAAAAATAAAAAATGTTATGGGGGTCAGAATGTGTCGACAAAAAGCATTTGTATTTATGTTTTATATTTTTAAAAGTAGTAAAATATAATAAAAACAATATAAATTTGGTATCAGCATAATCATACTGACCTGCAGAATAAAGTTAACATGTCATTCTTATCACACTGACAATGTCGTAAAATAACCCCTCCCCACAAAACAAAAGAGCATAATCGCATTTTTTCCATTTCAGTTATCAATTTTTAAACTTTTCCATACATTATACCAATAAAAATAGAAATTGGCACAGAAAAACAAGTCCTCATAAGACTGCCAATGGGAGATTAAAATAACTCTTGGAACTGGGGAGGGGGGTGGGTGAAAAAATGAGATAGAAAATCAGAAAAATGCTTTTCTTTATCAGGTTAATAAATTGTGAACAGCAAAGGAAAAATTATATTTCGGACAGGAAAATTTCCGAGTGGCCTATGTCTCTGGGCAATTAATTAACATTATATTACCACCACAGTGGTTAAAAGACTAATTACAGCCCTCCCCGACATGTTTCACTGCTATCTGGCGTCCTTAGTTATTTTGGGTTAATACTCATATAGCCTTGATACATCTGAGGATGCTGCCTAGTGGTGAAACATTTTGGAGGGTTGTAATTAGTTTTTTAACCAGTGGAATCCATTACTGATGGCATGAGTAATAATCGTGTGTACTACAGACACACTGAGGGTGGATTTACACGAGCGTGTTTATGTGCGTGTATATGTGTGCACAAAAACATGTGTCTGTTACAACCACTGCATTCCCTATGGTGTGTTCACATGTCCGTGTTTTACAGGCGTGCACCTGTAAAGATAGGACATGCATGCACCATAGGTCCTGCACGCATTGCCTTCAATGGAGCTGCTGCCGGCAGTTTCATTGAAGGCAATGTTCTGCCGACACCCCTGAATTGATTTTCAGGGAAGAGCTTTAAATATAAGCTTTTCCCTGGAAATCATCCCTTTAGTGTAAAAAAAAAAAAGTAAAAAAAAAAATATATACTTACCTGTCTGCCACTGCTGTGTTCCCCGCGGAGATGAAGAACACATCTACCACATGCAGCAGATGTTTTCTTTATCCCTGTGGAGAATAAAGAATTCCCTGCTGCACCTGTCACAGATTTTATTTATTTAGCTCTCACAGATGACAGCTGCGCTAGAGGATCCAGGTGAGAGCTGCCTGTGATTGGTTGAGTGCCTCAGCCAATCAGAAGCAGCTCTTTCAGCAGTCGAGAATTCTAATTTCCCACCTGCTGAAAGAACTTCAGTGCAGAGTCGGGGACAGCAGAGACAGGATGGGGCTGAGCACCAGTTTGGCTTGTTTTTCAGGGAAGGGTTTATATGTAAAGCCCTTCCCTGAAAAACAATTAAGGGATGCCAGCAGCTAGATCCTCTAGCACAGCTGTCATCTGTGACAGCTGCACTAGGGAATTCTTTATTCCCCGTGGGGATGAAGAGTTCATTTGTCGCGTCTGTCACATCTGTGACAGGTGCAGCAGGGAATTCTTTAATTATATTTAAAGCTCTTCCCTGAAAATCACTTGAGGGATGCTGGCAGACCATTGCCTTCAATGAAGCCGCTGGCAGCAGCCGCAGCTCCATTGAAGGCAATGCACCCACCTTTATACATGCATGTTTGTGCGCGCACAGGGGTGCATACCTATGTATGCACACGCATATGCTTGCCAATCGGTGCCAATCTGTCAAGGACATCTGTTAATCACCAATTTTATATTGCTTATTCTTGCTATTCACTGCAGATTAGCTTGTACTTTAGAAATCAATTCTGGTATTAGATTGCATTAGGAACTAATTCCCATACATGGTGGTAATACAATGTTTATGAATTGCCAAGAGAAATCGTTTGCCCGACAGCCCGTCCAGTCTAAATTAGGCATTGGGCTCTGAAATAGATACTGACATACCGTAATATTAGAAAATACATTAAACCTAAACATGTAAGAATAAAGCTTTGCAAAATGAAATGGTATTATTTTTACAAACATGTATGTACTGTAAATGTACATATGTGGGTGTAGATATTTTTCTAGACTTTCTGTCAGTAATAGCAATGAGGAACTCATTAGGTAGCCTCTCCCTGTCTAAAGGGTTTATAACTTAGAGCTAAAAATGTATGCATTTACTTCCACAAGAAATGTTAAAAACTTAAGACCATAAGTGTATTGTATTATTATGATATATATATATATATATATAAGAATAGTACACTGCATGTAACATGGTATAAGCACTGAGTAAAAACTACATAATTGTAAAAAGTATCTTTCTCATAAAGATGTCACGTACACAGGGCTGGCTCCAGGTTTATGTGGGCCCTTGGGCGAGAGCACCTCAGTAGACCCCTTTGTGACATGTCACGACACACAGGGTAGTAAAACCGTGTTAGAGAAAATATTCAAACTGGCGATAACAACTGAAACAGTGCGTTCCACTGTTGGATTTTTCAAAGTCACTTGCCATGCAGTTAAAACAACACATCGACTTTATTATATGTGTCGTTAAGATTACATTATTCTATATACTGTATATATTTGGCTATCACTAAAGTGATGCTTTTGTTTACTTAATATACTAAAGCATTATTGGTAACCCATTGAGGGCTATAGATGTGTTTACCATGTGAAACTACAGTTCCAGTATGTTTTGGACAATAGTAAAAATATGCTGAGAGTTGTAGTTTCAGAAGCTAGAATGCTGCAGACCTTACATGTATACTGACGTGATGTAGTCAGAGACAGAATACACAATTAGGCCTTAGTCAGACGGGCGTTTTTTCGCGCGATTTGCGGATCGCCTGACGGATGCGCATCCGCAAATCGTGTGACCGGTGCCCAAAAATCGCCCGAAAATCTGCTCCTAGCCGCGTTTCATTAAAAACGGGCCGGAGCTGTCCAGCGCATTGCATTCAATGGAGCCGGCAATACAGCGGCTCCATTGAAAGCAATGCGCTGCGGGCGAGTGTGGGATGAATTGTCGGGAAGGGCTTAAATATATAAGCCCTTCTCTGCAATTCATCCAGAAATGTGTTAAAATAAAAAATATATACATACTCACCTGCTCCCGGCAGTCGGAGTTCCCCGCGGCCGGCCTGCAGTGGGTGTGAAGGGGGTGTGAGTCAGACCTGCCCCCTGATTGGCTCAGATTGTAACAGCTGTGGCAGAGAAGAATGATTTGTCTTCTATATGTTCTCAATGGGGTTGGCGCTGCTGCCGCCGGCCCCATTGAGCGCATATAGAGAAGAGAACAGGAATCGCAGATCGCAGATAGGTACGATCTGCGATTTCTGTTCTATAATTTATCGGACGAGCGCATAAAAAGCGCTCATGTGTCCGATACCATTGCAAAGCAATGGTTTTAAAAAATCGCCGGACGCATGCGCATGTGCAAATCGCGCAAAAAAACTCCCGTCTGACTAAGGCCTAACACTGAGTGATTCACAGGTCGCATCCTTTGGACTTCTTTCTTTTCTTCTTCATCTGATCCAGACCTTCATGGCTTCTGACAGATAATTCTTGTTTCTGCAGAGTTGGTGGCCCAGATGTCTTTGGCCATTCTGAAAAAAATAGCAGCACACGCTGTTTCACCTGAGGGCTCAGTCACACGGGCGCATCGGCACCCGTACACCGGCGCCAATGCGCCCATGTGACTGCCAGTTAGAAGACGGCCGTACCTGAAGACGTCCGTCTCTCTGCAGTGCTGATGAAAGAACACATGACCGGCAATGAAGCCGGTCACATGTTCTTCCTCCCGGCGCTGCAGAGAGACGTCCGTCTTCAGGTACGGCCGTCTGCTGGCTGCAGTAACACGGGCGCCGATGCGCCCGTGTGACTGAGCCCTAAAAGTAGCACTACTCGTTGTGTCACAGAAGTAATAATACACTGTGCCCTCTAAAATAAGCAGTAATATACACTGCCCTCTGAAATAAATGATAATACACACCATGCCCCAGAAATTAATTATAAAACAAGCAGTACCCCAGAATTTATTATAAAACACACCACTCTCCCAGAAATTAATTATAATACACACTGTGCTGCAAAAAAGAATAAACTGAGTCTCCTGAAATGAATTGTAACATGCACTGTGCCCCGAAAAATTATAATACAGTGTCCCTTGACATTAATGATGATATACACTCTGCAGTCACTAATGAGTTAATACTAGAGTTGAGCGAATATACTCTGCCGCGCTTGATGCTCGTTCGAGTATTAGCGTACTCGATGGTGCTCGTTACTCGAACAAGCATCAAGCCGTGTTCGACCCGGCCCCAGTTTTTGGCTCCTCCCCCCTGTGACATGCCTGTTTTGGCCCTTCCCGCACGCATCAATGGCAAATTTTTTTCTGGCAGGCAGGGGAGAGAGAGAGAGAGAGAGAGAGAGACGAACCAAGAGAAAAAAAGATCAAGACCCGGCGTCCCACATACAAAAATGCTCGAGTTTCCCATTGTAGCCAATGGGGTACGTTACTCGAGTAGAGCTCTCGAATTTTACGAAAAGCTCGACTCGAATAACGCGGACCTGAGCATTTTGGTGCTCGCTCATCTCTAGTTAATACAGTATTTGTATATTAATGTATGAAAACCAGGTCAAACAAACAAAATGAAGGTCTAATTTTACAGCACAGACTAGAGAATGAAACCAGTACCAGTTATTGTAGTCACCAGTTTCCTTCTGGTCAAGTCTTCATATATGCTATTATGTGACGAAATATTCTTTTTCCTCCATGCAATAGATGATGTCTCTGGACACGCAGAGGCAATACCTCTTGTTTTCTACCATCCTCAATTCCAGATGTTCGTTGGTCAGTGGTCCTTATTTCTGGTTAAGGGTCTATTTGCAGGTGCGAACTGCCATTTGTACAGTGAATTAGGAGCTCCTTGACTGGACTCAGACAGGAATGGTGCTTCTGGAGGGGAGACTTAACTGCTGATAGTGGGACAGGCTTTGCTGGCTCCTACAGAAGCAACCAGGCAGCACAATGATATAATCACACTGCCTGCATCTGGAAGGGGTGAATAGCGAGAATGGTGATACCAGCATCTACAGCACATTACAGTTGTAGCTTGTTATTGGCTGTCATGATCACTTGTCATGTGTCACACATCATCAAGCTGAGGATGTAAATAAGACATGCAGGGGCCGCAGTAATGGCCCTAAATTATAAAGTGAGTGTATTATTGTTTGTTATTGACATATGTTTGGAGTCTGCTGGGGGATATTTAATGGGTTGGAAAACCTTTTTAAGCACAAGTGTGACATTTTTCTCCTTAAAAAGCTCTATATAATTTACTCCTGCTCAGAGCTCTTGTTAAATGGCCAACAGTTTTCTGTTTTGGAAAATGTTTCAGAGTTCTTCTGTATGAATTGCACATCTTCCATGTTTTACTACACGTCTGCAGCTAGGAAACTTTTGGCCAAGTGTAAAAGTTAGAAACATTGAGAGGCAAGCTGTACATCCATATAGTGCGTGTCATTTTCTAACACATATCTGCGGTATAAAATTGTCCGCACAAATTTCTACACATGGCCCATAGTCTTTGTGCATTCTGGCATGCAGTGCTTGGACATTTCTCAGGACTTTGTTCAGAATAGCGATTGGTTTTACTTTGGCAAAACTTAAACTTTGAGAAATAGCACTCATCCAATCCAATATCAGTCTTCTCCAGCCATAAGTCATTGCAAGTGAGAAAATGTCTACTGCTTGTCAATTCCCGTGACTTCCCTCTGAGACATAACACAAATAACCGGCTGATTGTTTGGGAATGAAGTAATGAACGGAGTGGATGGAATATTTTTCCTTGAAAATAATGTACCAAATAATAGCAGTGATCCTGAGGCTAAGATGACGTATAACTCTCTAATGAAGGTTATCATTTCGAATATCATCCATGAAGAACATGAGCCATAGCTGATACCGGCCACAGAGAACACAGACTATTGCTGCAGATATAAGAGACTACATTTATATGGAGCTGTCATGTACATTCTGCTTGATGCTACTGACCTTCTACTGTTATTATTAATAGTGCAATTTTATCTTGCTTTGTAGGCTCTCTTCATATTCAGGGTTTATGAAAAGTGCCGCCCGCCCCAGATGTATCAAAGAGTAGATCTGTACAGTTTAACATGTCTGCCATTGATTCCCATTGTAAAAAAACATATAGTATCCTAAATATATTTTTTGAAATGTATACCAATGTTTACAGGCCAAGAATATGCTGAAAACATATTCTGGTTGTCATACATTTGCCTATTGAAACCTATGGCCCCACTGGTATACACGTTAGGAAGTGATATACGTCAGATACGACAGGCCAAAAATCATGGGACAGGAGCACTAGCCTTGCAAAATGCAGCAACTCGATATGGCATTCATTTTGCAAGTGGCAGAAGACATCTGGAGTGATGTTGAGCCATGCCGTCCGGATAACCACCAAAAGTTCTATGATATTTGTTAGGTGCAGGATCTCGGGAGAGAATGGACCTCTTCACCACATTCTAGAAATGCTCAATGGGCAAATGTGCAGGCCGCACAATTCATAGGAACTTTCCAGAATGCTCCTCAAAGCAAATCTGGATAACTTGGGCACAATGGCACAGTGCATTATCCTGCTGGAATATTCCATCATTGTAGGGGTACATGGTGTTGATGCAGTGTTAAAAGAGGCACACTTGAGGGCCTTCTGCCCACATATTCCATGGAAGCTAAAAAAATGCCACATTGGCCTGTAGTATATAGATGTGGGGACTTCTAAATTGAATGTGGATGTGATTTCTGTGAGAGTTGGTTGTCGGTTCGCATGCACAATTCTAGCGAGATGCCACAGATCGTGATCATTAAGCATGTATAGGGGGCCACTGCACTGTCCATTGTGGGTAATAATGCCATCTTTGAAGTATTCGCAGTATACACATGACACTGTGGATTGAGAAATATTAAATGCCTGCTCAATTTCGGAAATGAAGTGTCCCATCCCTCTGACTCCCACTATCATGCCTCATTTGCACTTCAATAATTCACATCACCTTGCCAGGAGCACACTGGCTGGGGTTCAATCTCAAAAGATAACACTTCACAACTTATATAGGTGTGGGTGTTCCCAGGCTGTCACCTGGGGTCATTTATAATCAATTTATATACTGCTCTCCCATGACTTTTGGTACGTCAGTGTATATTTCAGTGTATGTGCCAAATGCTCATCGTAGACATTGTACAGTAAACAGACCAAATATATACATTTCTGTGGTCCTTAAGACCCAATGCAAATGGACATATTTGCACAGCGGGATCCGGAGCTCTGGATCTGGCAGCAAATACAGCCCATAGCACATGCATTGACAAATGCATTTCCATGCCCACGAATGGAAATCAATTGTGATATTCCGCTCACGGGGTGGAAATCGCAGCATGTCCTATTCCAGTGTGAGCACGTCATCGTCGGCCCGACGGCTCTGCACTGCGCATGTGCGGCAATGTGCCAGCCAGCATATCCACAGAGCAGCGAAAAGACACTGGACAGGTAAGCCAGGGGTCATTGCCAGGGCACAGGGTCGCATCCTGCTGCACGGATTTCGAAGTTGGAATCCAACCCTGCTATCTGTATTCGGCCTAACTCTGGCTTTATCTCAGGTATATGTTTTTTCAAAACAATTCCAGAGATCATAAAGGCCATCTTTTATGTACGTCTTTAGTAAATATTAATAGCCATACTATTGTACATCATTCAAATGTTTTACAAATGCTATTGAAAGACTAGTAGAATGCGAAGTATAATACTCCGAATTGGCACACATGGCCAAATATCAAGACCCTCTAAACATGGCACTTAAAGACAAATATGTATTCTGCATGCTTTGGATTAATCACTGAAGTACATAGTTATTCGTTTTATTCCAAATATAACTAATTTGCCAACATGTTGATCTCCCCAGTCATCAACAAGGTTAATACTTAATTGGAGAAATGTTTTAAGAGCTAATGCATTTACACATGTAAGGAGGTGTTTTTAATGAGCTGCCTTTAAGTGCACTGTGAGATGAAATGGGTTTGACATCATTATTTGAAGTTATCAAAGGCACGTTTTTTCCCCTTGTTAGCCCTTTGAAACTATTTTTTGGCAGATATAGAGATATAAAATAATAATCGTAATACATTCCAGTTTTTATGTTGTTTGCTTTAGTTTTACATAGTAGTTTTTACAAGTGTTATCAGCAAGGCTGTCCTTTACTGTGTATTACGCCAAGCCAGCCTTTCTGCTGCACATGGTACCATTCGAGTATACTTTAGCTTTATCTGCAGTGCCAAGTCATAACAAAAGCTATAAAGACTTATTTTATTTGTAAAATACATCAGCAAAATGATTTAGCACACTGGTTCTTACTAGGTAACAATGGCAGTGTTCCCACGTTGCAGAGTTAATACGCTTCACCTTTGTGGTTTTATGCCTTAGAAAACGCAAAGAATAAATTGCATTTTAACGGTATAGATTTTAGAAAAAGTAGTTTAAACATTGCACAGTGTGATTTTTATCTGAAGCTGCAGTTCTCCTTTCTGATGTGTTTGTTACACAGTTTGTTTGCTGTTTATCCAATTAATATGCACAGAGAGCTGCAGCGGCATAGGAAACTGCATTATATTTAAATATGTATGTTTTGACTAATTTTCAAGTATATGCAATTATGCATATACTTGGATCAATAAAATAAAAAATATATATATAACTGGGGCCTCTTTCGCACGTGGACCTATGCGCACAAAAATCACCCGTGTAAAAAACTTGCGGCTATTAGAACCAACAGTTTGCTATGAAAACATTTTCTTCTCGTCTAAAATTCCTTCATTTGAATAGTCCCATTTGAAACCATTGGTTCTAATAGCTGTGATTTTTGTGTGCGTAGGTCTCCGTGTGAAAGAGGCCTAAGATCCACATACATTTTGAATGAGTTCACTGCTAGTTTTTAAGAAATGCATGCAGTTTTAAGATGCATTATACTAAGGAATAGTGTACTGCAAAAACACTCTTCTGTATTTCACAGAGTAGAGTTGTTACTCTTTTCATTGGCTAAACTTTGTATTTAGTTACAGAGGTTTTCCTGCTAAACAACCCTGAAAAACTGTATTTTACATTTTTCTAATTTGGCATGCCTTCACTGCAATAAGTCATAAACACAGCATCCAGGTAATCTGTTTAATGGTTCCACTAACCCCTTTGCTTTCCTTTGGCCATCACACTGGTTGCCTAATTCTTTTCCAATTAAACTGAAAAGCCTCCAGCATTTATCAAGCCACTCATGCCTCTTGTCCTGCCAATGACTTACACTATGACTATCATCCTCCCTCACTATATTCTCTTATTCTCATCTGCAGGACTTTCTCTGTGCAGTACGTACAATGCAAAACTCTCCTTTCTATATTTAAAGCTAAGTTTACGCAAAACTTTTTGACTAATTAGGCGAATCTTACAGATGATGAAATTTCTCAGAGTAACAACATGTACAGATATCTGTTCAATCAGACTCATTTTCAGGAAATGAACCGGAGAACTCCTGCACTCCAGACAGTGCCTCTCACTACTGATCTATCCAGCCTGTGGACAGTTCCCTTGCATGACTCTCAGACTTGTTACCTGATGCCAGTTTCCTAGTTCCTGCCTCCTGGTCCTGACCCCCCCTCTGTTCTTGATTGCACTTCCTATAAAAGCCTGGCCCTGCCATTCCCTCAGTGTGTGATTATTCTGCTCCACAGCATTGTCTGATCAAGCTGCACTTCTGCCTGCTCCTCTGCTATTGCGACAAAACCTCCTGATACTGACTTCTGGCTTTCCATCCAACTACATTAACTGTCTCATCCTTTGTACTGGAAACTCAAACTTTCCATTGCTGACCCCTGGCTTTCCATCTGGCTACATTACCCACCTTATCGTTTGAACTGCAAACCGAGACTTCCTGTTGCTGACTTCTTGCTCTTCCCTGACTACTCTCCAGAGCTGTGTCTGCTACACCTGAGGCTTCACCCTAGTGCCTGAACGGCTATTAGTCTAAATTTGTGAGTGTAAATAACCAATTGAGGCCTGTCTCATCTGCCACTAAAACCTAATATGACATTTCTCTGCCACTCAAAATGATTGTAGTGTGTATAAAGCCCCTGAAACATATCTGAAAGACAACTAGAATATAGGGAATTGAAAGGTTTTATTTTAGGATGATTATAACATATGTGGAAGATGTGAACCAGTTGAAAGTGACAAAAATATCTGTGTGTCTATATGGCAAAGTTAGAGTCTAGGGATGAGCGAGTACACTCGCTAAAGCACTACTTGCTCGAGTAATGTGCTTTAGCCGAGTATCTCCCTGCTCGTCCCTGAAGATTCGGGGGCCGGCGCGGGGAGGGGAGCTGCGGGGGAGAGCAGGGAGGAACGGAGGGGAGATCTCTCTCTCCCTCTCTCCCGCCCGCTCCCCCCCGCTCCCCGCTGCGACTCACCTGTCAGCAGCGGCAGCTCCTGAATCTTCAGGGACGAGCAGGGAGATACTCGGCTAAAGCACATTACTCAAGCGAGTAGTGCTTTAGCGAGTATACTAGCTCATCCCTATTAGAGTCCTTTTACATGGGAAGATAAATTGGGAAAATGAAGGTCAACTAATTTTATATGTAAGTCATTAATGTTCACAAGACTATTATTTTTAGTTCTTCACAAAATTATAGATTGTTTATCTTTTCTCCTCTTCAGCTGTTTCCATTACTAATGACTACATATACCTGTTTTATATGAGTGGATGTACATCCGACATGATCCTTTTTAGGTCCTCATAAAAGATACGCTTGAATTATTGCAGATCTCTTTCTCGCTGCATATCTTTACTCGGGAAAATTATTGGGAACTCTTATATTAACAAGCACTTTTTCTGAAAATGATCTACCTGTGTAAGAGGCCCTTAAATGCAGCCTTAGGAGTCTCCCAGATGGACATAAGTTGCTACTTGCCACAAGCATATCTCTTGTGAGCAAGCATGCATATTTGACATGCATACTTGCTGCGTGCCCATAATCCCCACACATTATCTTGCCATGTATGCACGTATAATATGTGTTAGTGCACGCCGCAATTTTCTTTGTATGAAAGGTGACATGGGAGTATATGCGAGATTGGTACTACATATCACTCATATGAAAACTGTACACGTAATACGCAGTGACCATACACTCATATGAGAGAGGCCTTATACTTACTCCTAACATTCTTTACGGACTTCTTCCACTGTATTGCAAATTCTTAAAAACTGGCTGTCCTCTCTTTGGCTTTATGCACAACTTCATACAACTTCTTAGTCATTGGGAGCCACAATAAAGCACCAACAGCATATAGCTGCATAGGGCCTTACTGTATCTCCGTATGCCTTCGAATTTTTGTATTAGATTCTGTGTAGATCACTGTATTATGGAGGTATTCTCTTCAAGAAGTATGGCTTCTACGAGTGAATATATACAAAATATCGTGCCATTAAGAAGACCATACATTGGCACTTGGTGAAACTACAGTTCCACAGTACTGAGCCTCAGGAATTCTACCTGCCTCCATTCAGCCTACTAAGCACATTTTTTGCCATGGACAGGAGGCTTTCATTTGTTGATCTTCATTGGACTTCTCTGACTGTAAATTGCAGTGCAATAAAGTTTATCATTATGATGATGATTATTACTATTTTTGTCTTGTGAAACACAAATTTGAATTTAGTGTTTTCTTTCAGTTGTATCTAATTTTAGGAACATGGATGATAACTAATATTAAGCACCGAAAGCTTTCACAGACACTCAAACAGCAACTATTTGCCTTTCAATGCACTAAGGCCTTAGTCAGACGGGCGTTTTTTCGCGCGATTTGCGGATCGCATGACGGATGCGCATCCGCAAATCGCGTGACCGGTGCCCGAAAATCGCCCGAAAATCTGCTCCTAGCCGCGTTTCATTAGAAACGGGCCGGAGCTGTCCAGCGCATTGCATTCAATGGAGCCGGCAATACAGCCCGCTCCATTGAAAGCAATGCGCTGCGGGCGAGTGTGGGATGAATTGTCGGGAAGGGCTTAAATATATAAGCCCTTCCCTGCAATTCATCCAGAAAAGTGTTAAAATAAAAAATATATATATACTTACCTGCTCCCGGCAGCCGGAGTTCCGTGCGGCCGGCCTGCAGTGGGTGTGAAGGGGGTGTGAGTCAGACCTGCCCCCTGATTGGCTCAGCGCTGAGCCAATCAGGGGGCAGGTCTGACTCACACCCCCTTCACACCCACTGCAGGCCGGCCGCACGGAACTCCGGCTGCCGGGAGCAGGTAAGTATATATATATTTTTTATTTTAACACATTTCTGGATGAATTGCAGGGAAGGGCTTATATATTTAAGCCCTTCCCGACAATTCATCCCGCGCACGCCGGCAGCCCATTGCTTTCAATGCAGTCGGCTGTATTGCCGGCTCCATTGAATTCAATGGGCAAACATCGTTCTTCTCTGCCACAGCTGTTACAGCTGTGGCAGAGAAGAAGGATTTGTCTTCTATATGTTCTCAATGGGGTCGGCGCTGCTGCCGCCGGCCCCATTGAGCACATATAGAGAAGAGAACAGGAATCGCAGATAGGTGCGATCTGCGATTTCTGTTCTATAATTTATCGGACGAGCGCATAAAAAGCGCTCATGTGTCCGATACCATTGCAAAGCAATGGTTTTATAAAATTGCCGGACGCATGCGCAAATCGCGGCAAAAAACGCCCGTCTGACTAAGGCCTAAGGGCTTAGTCAGACGGGCGTTTTTTGCCGCGATTTGCGCATGCGCATGCGTCCGGCGATTTTTTTAAAACCATTGCTTCGCAATGGTATCGGACACATGAGCGCTTTTTATGCGCTCGTCCGAAAAATTATAGAACAAAAAATCGCAGATCGCACCTATCTGCGATCTGCGATTCCTGTTCGCTTCTGTATATGCGCTCAATGGGGCCGGCAGCAGCAGCGCCGACCCCATTGAGAACATATAGAAGACAAATCATTCTTCTCTGCCACAGCTGTAACAGCTGTGGCAGAGAAGAACGATGTTTGCCCATTGAATTCAATGGAGCGGCAATACAGCCGCTCCATTGAAAGCAATGGGCTGCCGGCGTGCGCGGGGTTAATTGTCGGGAAGGGGTTAAATATATAAACCCTTCCCTGCAATTCATGCTAAAATGTGTTAAAATAAAAAAAAATTGTATACTCACCTTTCCGCTGCAGCCGGAGTCCAGCCGCGGCCGCTGTCAGTTCTCCTGAACTGCTTCTCGGCACTATTCAGCCGGCGGGGCTTTAAAATCCCCGCCTGCTGAATGATCTGCTCTGATTGGTCACAGCCTGACCAATCAGAGGCCGGCTTCACTCACACACCCATTCATGAATTCATGAATGGGTGAGTGACTGCTGCCTCTCAGCGCTGAGCCAATCAGGGGCAGGTCTGACTCACATCCATTCATGAATTCATGAATGGGTGTGAGTGAGGCATGCCTCTGATTGGCTCAGCGCTGAGCCAATCAGGGGGCAGGTCTGACTCACACCCCCTTCACACCCACTGCAGGACGGCTGCCCGGAGCTGCAGGCAGAAGGTGAGAATGCAATTTTTTTTTATTTTAACACATTTTAGGATGGATTGCAGGTAAGGGCTTATATATTTAAGCCCTTACCGACAATTCATCCCGTGCTCGCCCGCAGCGCATTGCTTTCAATGGAGACGGCTGTATTGCCGTCTCCATTGAATGCAATGCGCTGGACAGCTCCGGCCCGTTTCTAATGAAACGCGGCTAGGAGCTGATTTTCGGGCGATTTGCGGGCGACTTGCGCGCACCGGTCACGCGATTTGCGGATGCGCATCCGTCATGCGATCCGCAAATCGCGGCAAAAAACGCCCGTCTGACTAAGGCCTAATACTGTATAACTTAATTGTGCCAGATCTACACAGATCAATTTTCTAATGCTACGAATGGATCCTGAAGAAAGGGAAAAACTTTAACTTCTCCAATTTTTTGTTTCCTATTTTGTTTATTAACAAGTTTTAATAAATCTATTCATTTTCCTGTTAAAAAAACCTGAGTGTAAAAATTCTAAGAATAGAGACAACAATATGATTGGGGTCTCTCAGCATCCTTATCATTCTCCTTTTCTCAGGGCTGTAAGACATTTTCTTTTTCTGCATGTTTGGATACTTTACATTTGTCTGAACTAAAGGCCTAAGGTCAGGAGGCAATCACTGTTTAAGTGAGAGGCTTCTGGAAGGTTAGAGGTCACTAATGTAATGTTCTTTTTATTACACCAGCCAAAAGAGGCTATTAATTGAATTTCACACATCTCCCATTATCATAGTATATGGTAGAACAGGAATGCTTATCTTAACTTTTGTTTGGTCAGCTAAATATTTCAAGTATTAAACTCTTGATGCAGTGAAAATACAGTGAGTAAATACAACAGAGCGCTATACATATACAGTTTGTAAAAACAGAAATCAGCCAGGCTTTTCTACAGAAATTTTCACCATTCACATTAGTACCTGTCCCCAGTGGGGCTCAGCTCAGAGAGGTAGAGCTTCTTATGTAAGATGCAGCTGATGTATTTTAAAGCAATGATCCATGGCAAAAATATGCAAATTAGCTCTCCACAGGAAGGAAACTACTGTATGTTATAGAATGGTAGAGTTGGAAGGGACCTCCAGGGTCATCAGGTCCAACCCCCGTGCAGGATTTACTAAATCATCCCAGACAGATATTTGTACAGCCTTTGTTTGAACACTTCCATTGAAGGAGAACTTACCGCCTCCTGTGGTAACCTGTTCCATTCAGTGATCACCCTCACTGTCAGAAAGTTTTTTCTAATATCGAATTTGTGTTTCCTCTCTCTGTTTCATCTCATTGCTTCTAGTCTTTCCTTGTGCAAATGAGAATAGGGCTGATCCCTCTACACTGTGACAGCCCTTCAGATATTAGTAGACAGCTATTAAGTCTCCTCTCAGCCTTCTTTTTTGCACTTAAACATTCCCAGATCCTCTAACCGTTCCTCATAGGACATGATTTGCTGACCGCTCACCATCTTGGTAACTCTTCTCTGAACTTACTCCAGTTTGTCTATGTCTTTTTTAAAGTGGGGTGCCCAGAATGGGACACAGTATTCCAGATGAGGTCTGACTAAGGAAGAGTATAGGGGGATAATTACCTCACGTGATCTAGACTTTATGCTTGTCTTAATACATCCCAGAATTGTGTTTGCCTTTTTGGCTGCTGCATCACATTGTTGACTCATGTTCAGTCTATGATCTATTAGTATACCCAAGTCTTTTTCACATGTGCTGCTGCTCAGCCCAATTCCTCCCATTCTGTATGTACTTTTAAAAAATTTTTTCCCATATGTAGGACTTTGCATTTCTCCTTGTTAAATACCATTCTGTTAGTCGCCGCCCACTGTTCAAGCTTTTCTAGATCTTTTTAAATATTCTCTCTCTTCCCCAGTTTTAGCTATCCCTCCTATCTTTGGTCAGTGCAAATTTGATCAGTTTCCCATCAATTCTCTCCTCCAGATCATTTATAAAAATGTTGAACAACACTGGGCCTATGACAGAGCCTTGTGGTACCCCACTTGATACATTCTTCCAATTGGATGTGCAGCCATTTATGACCACTCTTTGAGTACGATCACTCAGCCAGTTTGAATCCACCTAACAGTTGCCTTGTCAATCCCATATTTGGTCATTTTTTCAGTAAGTATAGTATGAGATACTTTGTCAAATGCTTTACTAAAGTCAAGATATACTATATCTACTGCATTTTCCTGATCAACCCAGCTGGTGATTCTGTCATAGAAGGAAATTAGGTTTGTCTGGCATGATTTGTTTGTCACAAACCCATGCTGGCTCTGGTTAATTACTCCATTTTTATCCATGTACTTGCATATATGCTGTTTAATAATTTGTTCAAAGATCTTTCCCGATATAGAAGTCAAGCTCACAGGCCTATAGTTTCCTGAATCCACCTATTTCCCTTTTTTGAAGATAGGGGCAACATTTGCCCTATTCCAATTTTCTGGGACCTCTCCTGTTCTTTGGGAATTTTCAAAGATTATGCGAGTGGTTCAGCAATTACCTCCACTGCTTCCTTTAGTAACCTAGGATGTAATTCATCTGGACCTTGTGACTTGAATTCATTTAAATAAGCAAAGTGTTCCCTCACCATCTCTCTGCTTATAGATAGCCTGCATTCTTTTATTCCCCCAATAGCACAGGGAAGATCAGTTGATGTTCCATTTACTTTCTGAGAGAAAACATATGCAAAATAGGAATTTAAAAGCTCAGCTTTCCCATGGCAGCAATCCTATGGCAGCTTCAAGGGGCGGAAATTCCGCGGGAAATCCCGCCGCGGAATTTCCGCCCGTCTGCAGGGGGCCTATATGTGCAGTTAATTAACCTATTAGAATATATTGGATGGTTTACTATAGTTTGCTTATTGCATTATACTTGTTTGTTGTGTAAATGTAATTTCATAAATATTCGATAACTCTATGTCAGTTCCTATTTATGAATTTACTCCTGAAAATTGATATCAATATAACTTTGAAATAATCTCTTACTAATTTAATGTAGTAACACCAATCTTATTATATGTTTTGATCCCATTCTATATCAGGTACATGTTGGTTGTAAAGAATGTTAAGCTTGGAAAAAATCATTAGATCAACGTCATTCGAACCATCTGATTTAAGTGAGATTAGCCAACCATTTAATGTGTATACTCCTAACTCTTCCCTATGGCAGATGTTGGGGAGGCAATTACATGGCAATTACTGTATATTTCAACATGCCTGATCCTTTTGTTTGCAGGGGAGATTAGGTGATACCCCAGAACTCTTCCCACTGTATGTTTTTCCAAGGCGAGAGCACACATGCAGGGACGTAGCTAAAGGCTCAAGAGCCCTGGTGCAAAAGCTTAGCTTGGGCCCCCTTCTCAGCTGTAGCCCTAAAAAATATATACATTAGAGTCGGCTTATCTATAAGACATATAGCAACACATCAGGCTTAGATATAGTGACTGAGGTCAGTTATCTACACAGTAATAATCCTGCCATTGTTCTCACCCCAAAATAAGGCCCCTTATGCCTCTTTTGTGTCCCTACAAAATAATTATGCTGTATATTTCCCACAATTTATGTTCTCATATATTAATATTACCCACTTTTTACACCAAAGTAGTAAGTCCCATTTGTATTCCTGACAATGTAGTACTTCCCCATAAAGTAATGGTAGTCATTCTGTGTGCTCACTAAGTAATGTTGGTTTCTGTGTTTCTCCCCCCAAGAAAGTAATACTGGCCCAGTTTGTGTCCTCTCATGCAACGTAATAGTAGTCCCCTGTGCTCTCTGTCACAAACTAATGGGCAGTCCCCGCTGTACCCCCTATCCTCCCAACACACAAAGTAATGGTGGTTTCTTTCCTTTCACACACACAGAGTAATGGTGGTCCCCTCCCCCTCCACATAAATTAAGGGTGGTCCACTGTGGCGTTTCTTTTTCTCCACATAGACACACAGAAAATAAAGTTTCACTCAAAGTTTTTTCCCAGGCTGTGAGATTCTATCTTGGGGTTCCATCCTAAGGCTGGGGTCACACGGGACCAAAATCCTCGCAGAATGACCTCACAGAAAAACCGCAAGATTTCCGTGGGAGAAATGCAGCTTCAAAACCGACGGCCTTTTGCCGCGGATTTTGGAGCAGCTTCGCTGCCTGCATTCTGCTACAGCCATGTCTTCCCATAGAGAGGAGAGCGGCCGCTGCGGAAACAGGGAAAGAATTGTCATGCCGCATCTATGAATTCTTTGTGGCATGTCAATTTCAGCGTGACTTGGCCGCAATGGATCGGCTGCAGCATGTGGAAAAGATTTTTGCAAATCTTGTCCACTTAGCTGGCTAATCCCGCGATAAAAAGCCGAGGGTGGAATTTCTGTGCAGAAAGTCTGCACGGAAATTCCTGCGGCAATTACGCCTATGTGAACACAGCCTAAGTGCTGAGAACAGCATTGAGATGGAACTTCAGAATGGAATCATTTGCTGTCTTTAATCAAAGGGAAACCAATTTGATGTCTGCTTGACAAGGATTCCATTCATTTTGCTATATGTGGAGTATAGAATACCATAGTCAAATACACTAAATGCTCTAAATATAGTGAGAACAAACAGGACTTGATAGAAAGACAAAGTTACTTTAGATTCCCAGAGTGACAACAATATCTAGTCAACAGCATGCATTGGAGAAAGGAAATGTCAAATATACACATTGCATATTCTGCATTCTTACTTTGACCCTCTATTTTGCATGTCAGAGGTCTATGCAGTGTTTGCGATCACAACGATTAATATAGCTCTATTAGGCTTATTTCACATGGACAAGTGTGATATCGGTCTGTGAAATTCAACCCAATATCGCACTCGTCAATGTGCGATTTCCCCGCGAATGTGAGGCATTTTTGTTTCAAAAAATGCCTTGCATCATTTCAGGGAAGTAGCGAGCCTCCAATACAGCTATCCGTGAGAAACTGTTTTCAATGGGAAACCTCGCATCGCATCACATCACACTCACGTACACCAAGTGGGATGCTTTGCCAGCCCAATTGAAAACAATGGGTGATGCTTTCCAAAGGAACACTAAAAGATGGGACATGCTGTGATTTTTTCCCACACTGCGATGCAGGGAAAAAAAATCGCTCATGTATATAAACCCATTCAAAATCTTGTGCGATTGTCTCGGCCATGAATAAGTGGCCTCAGGACTTCTTATAAATGTTCTAAATTTAAGTGCTGGGGTCTTAACTATATTGTTAGGGGTCACTCACATGGGCTTATGGGTGCTGTGTATTAGGTGTGTATTTTCTATGAATGGAGTACGCAGTTAAATGGACATGTAATGTGTATTCACTGCATACTTTAAACCCCCATAGCCTATAATGGTAGCTCGTGAAAAACACACAGTCTGAATGGCCTGATATAAATCAATGGGCTTCTTTGTCTGCGTATTTCACGCATGAAAAATAAGCACGTAATATGTACCCCCCATATGCCCGTGTGAGTGAGCCCTTATAAAGTATATAGCTAATCCCTCAGGTCAGTTCTGATTAAAGCAATACTAAGTTAATTACTTCCACATTGCCTTAGGTTTTTCTTCTTTTTTATATCAAAAGGAGAATTAACTCATATGTTACAATTTCATTTCATTCTTTAAATGTGTTACTCTACAATAGCTGTCAATGATATATTTTTATTGAGTGACTGGTTATAATAATACCTCAACTAAGGATGTGGTTTAAAATATATTTCACATTATAGCACCTTAGAGGTCATCATTCACTTTCATTACAAAAGCAAATTTTACATATGTACTGTTGCTCAGTTAATTCATTGTACAGGGTGATCCAAAGATATGGAGACACCTAAATAAATAGAAAATGTTGTCTGGAAATGCCATCCTGTGTGTTGCATGTTGCTAAGGGAAGGGGTCAAATCTGTGAGGGGCGGTGTCCAACTTGGTGGCCATTTTGAAAGACGCCGTCTTGAAGCCAAGTCAGTATTTTCAAATGGAAAGTGGTGTGTGTGACATATGTTTATGATAAAGAATTTGAAGAGGAATCCAAATCTGAGTCTAAATTTTATGTACCTTTATTCCTGCAAAAATCTTTTCAGTGACATGGAATAAAACAACAATCCACTACAGGATATGCTTGACATGCTCCCTGTTGCTTTGAATCATCAGGGTTATCCTCTTCTCTCATTCACAATGCGCAAAGAACACCTCAGCAGAAATGCTTGTACAGGTATATAGGATCCGCTGTTGCATGTGGACCAGTCTCTGAATTTTCACTGCGTGAACCCTGGACTTCATGTCACCCCACAGGTAGAAGTCCAAGGGATGAGATCTGGCATGTTAGAAGACCACTGCACCAGACCACAATGCCCAATCCACTTCCCCAAAATCTATTGGCCCAAAAACTCATGAACATCATGTCCATAATGTGTGGGGCACCATCCTGCTGGAAGAACACTGGGAATGTGCCATCTTTATTGCAGTGACGGAAACACTTTGCCATGTAACAATTACAGATAATTAGCAGCAGTAAGGTTAACATCAATGAATTATAGGCCCACTATCTTCGTACCCCACATACTGTACCACACCATTACTTTCTGTGCGCCAACCATCTTGGAGGGATCTGTCCAGTGCGGTTTATCTTGGGCCAGTAGAGAAAGTCTTTGTTTGTCCACCTTCCCGTTCACATAGAAGTTTGCTTAACCACTGAACAGTATCATCTCTGTGAAATGTAATTCCTGTTGCAATTGCTGTGACACACATTCCACAAATTAACATGGTGATGGGGATCGTCCTCATTGAGATGATGCAGCAACTGGATCTTGTACGGGTGGCATTTGTGCACAACCAGTATTCACCCAGTGGTGGTTTGGCTTCTCATGCTCTTCTGTGACAGACGCCGAGTGCTATGTTGTGGGCTTTTCCAGAAGGATGTCAGGATGGCCATTGTTGTTGCTTCATCTGTGACAATTTTGTTACTTCCACTTTTAGAAAGATTCAACACAGAACCTGTTTGGTGCAATTTGGCAAGTAATTTGCCAACTGTGCCAAGGCGGATGAGAGCCCTGTTAGGGTGCTGACTATTGAACTCCACTGTTATGACTCAGGTAGTACCCTCCCTGGGGATAATAATAATCTTTATTTTTATAGCGCCAACTTATTCCGCAGCGCTTTCAAAGCATGGGCGGACACAAACAATACGACAATTACATATAGTATTCAATTAATTGGAAATAAACGGGGTGTGGGTGATACAGGAGGTACAGGAGTAGAAGATGAAGAATGGGGGAACACAAACAATTACATGTGGTATTCAGTTATCACAACCTCTATCCTCTCCTCGCGTGTTAATTAATTTCCGTGTCTGTAACAGAGACAAAATTGTTAATAACTTTGGCAAGAATAAAGATATCTTACATTTAGGATTCCTTATCAAATTCTCTATCGGATACATATGTCACATGTATCTGTTCCCATTTGAAAATATCAACTTAGTTCAAAGATGGCGACTTTCAAAATGGTCACCATTTTGGACATTACCCCTCACAGATTTGTCCTTTTTTCCTTAGCAACATGCCACACACAGGGTAACATTCCCAACCACTGTTTTCCATTTAATCAGGTGTTCTGCATACTTTTGGACCACCAGGTATTTTTAGTTGCAGTGTATCATCCTGTATAAGGCCTGGACAGTGTATTATAATTTATCAATTTTGGTAAATCACACAGATGCTCCTCAGCATTTCTCATTAACACTCAGACAATGGAGTAGTGATCAGTATTCTAGTCTGTACTCAAGAGTGTAAAACACAGACTTAGGTTAAATACACATTCCTGTCAGTGTCGTAGAGGTTAGAACAATTTCCATTCACGCACAGTAAAAGAAAGTGTCAAACTTGGCAGACTCAGGACAGTAGTAACTGTTGACTGATATTATGTGAGATAAGAAATATTTTATGTCAATTTATCATCGTGTATTTAAGATCACACTGGAATTGTTAAAATGTATAACATTCATTTCTTTTTATTTGATAGACAATTGAAAATATTAAGGTGTATCTTCATGAAAAGGAGCTCTGGAAGAAGTTTCACGAAGCAGGCACTGAAATGATAATAACCAAAGCTGGCAGGTCTGTTCCTTTCTCATAATCCAGCTATACTGATGGACTTTTCACATGTTTAGATTGCTATTGTTACTTTACAGTAGTGTTATACATACTATTTGTTAGATGTATTTACTTTTATGCGCAGCTTACTTTAGATGTATTTGTAGTTGGTATAATTTTTGTCAAATTGTCAAAATACATTAAATATAGAATATGTTCTCTGTTAAATATTTACTATTTCATGCAAATAACGAGATCTGCATTTACAAATTACATAACAAATCCCTAGTTATTCCATTTCCACTTGCCCATTCAATCATTATCATGTGTTTGATACTCTAAATTTATTGATCACGAATGTATGGATTGGAAATGTATGGATTCCACTGTAACCTATCACTGTAGTTAAAACATCCTCATAGAAAAGAGGTGGTAATTGACTGACTACAACATGTCCAATACTGTAGTCAGGTTTGATCCTGAACCTCATTATTTGGACATGAGCCTTGTAAATCTCATAAATGATGTGCAATGTTAAGTGAATTTTCTTGAAAATTCCATTGGTGGTCATAAAGTATGATACAGTATGATACAGTTACATTCCGTGCATTCTACTGTACCCAAGTAATATACTGTACTGTATATAATAATGTATGCAGCGTGTAGTGAAAAAAAAAAGGCCCAGTGCTATATTTCAAAACAGGAGTCCTATATTGAAATAACAATAAGATACTGGAATAGGAAGGCATGGATGTGCTACACGATAGTATGACACACGGGCTCCTTGGGGACCCCAGAACATGTAGTATAACTTTGAGTATATTTTCCCCACTATATATGGTACAGGGTTTTTGACAAATGATCTTCCTGGTTAGAAGCACTCAAATTTAATGGCAATTAGATACATAAATTTGATATAAATGGAAAGACTGTCCTTGTTGCCCTTTAGCAATCAATCACAGAACGGCTATGGGGAACAAGCTGCTGAGGTAAAATGAAAGCTATGCTGTAATTTCTTGCTATGGGCAATGAGGACAGTCTTACTGTTAGAAAGTTTTGCTCGAAATAAAGCCCAAAACGTTTTATTCTGCCATAGTTGTTACTAGGGGGACATGAGACAAAATGGCTTCCAACAAAGACAAAACAGTGTTTTGTGTCCTTGATTTTCATGTCTACTAATCTATTAGTGTGCACCATCAATTTTGAATAAAATTTGGTGAAGATCCAGCCAGTGGGCATGCAATTCATAAGTGGTACTCCAATTTTAGAGAAAAAGGTTACATCCAGCTGTCTACCAGTAAGCGTGGAGACAGTGGAGCGTGTCTGTGCAAGTTTCACTCGAAGTCCTGAAAAATCCACCATCAGAGCAAGCAGAGAACTGAACATCCTGTGTAGATAATTCTGTGCAAATGTTTGTGTTTGCAATTGTTACCGGCCCTGAAACTGGACGACAAAGCGAGGCAACTTTTTTTCTGTGAGATTATGCAAATTGTAATGGAAAGCAATAATTTCATGGAATCTTTGGTGTTTAGTGATGAAGTCGCCTTCCACCTTTTGGGCATAGTTAACAAACGTAATGTCGGAATCTGGGGGAGGTGAAACCCACAAGTCTACATGGTGCATATATGCAACTCCCCCAATCTAAATGTGTTTTGCGCTCTAACCTGTCAAAAAGTGTAGGGCCCCTTCCATTTTCATAAGGAAACAACCCTAGGGATTTCATACCTAGACATGGTAGAGATATGGCTTTTGCCACTGCTAGAACTGGAAATCCCAGGTTTCATCTTCCAACTGGATGGGCACACCCATTTTCATAATGAAGTCAAAAAGGAGCTTGATAGGTGACTACCAAACAGATGGATTGGCTTGGCAAGTCGTGACAACAGTGAACTTCTTTCTTAGCCCCAAAGTTCCTCAGACTGTACGCCTTGCGCTCTTTTTTTCTTTGGGAGAGTGTTAAGTAGTCTACATGCCCTCCTTACCACCCACTATGAATGATCTGCGAGGACGCATCCCAGAAGCCATTGCATCAGTCAATCATGACTTGGAGAGGGAGGGAGCTCCCTCATTCACCCCATCAGCACTTTCACGAACTAATGATGGGGTGTCGATGGATACTATGGCAACCAGGGTGTCAAATCATGATGTCCAGGTCTGCCATGTACAGTGGCCTATGTGGGTCATTGTCATCACTGATAGTGATAGATCTTACGGTCAGTGATGAACGTATACACAATACAATACTGTACTACATAAGCAGTGCAGTATATTATCTAAGAGATTAAACAATGGCATCTTCAAGTCCCCTTGTGGGACAAACAAATGTGGTAAAAAAAAAAGGAAGAAAAAATGCTTTCCAAATGCCTCCCTCCGAAAAATAAATCTGAAAAGCACAATTTTCCAATAAAACTATACTTATTGAAAAAAATTAAAAACCACACAAGATTCGTATTGATGCGATTGTAATGACTGGCACTACAAAATTATTTTGTCATTTATCTCATATGGTAAAGACTGTTGAGAAAAAAAAACAGCCAACTTCGCTGTTTTTGGTCATTCTGCGACGCAGAAACCTAAATAAGAGGCGATCTAAAAGTCATATGCACCCCAAAATGGTATTACTGAAAACATCACCTCATCTCATACAGCTGCGTTGACAGAAAAATAAAAAAGTTATCACTTTCTGAATATGGCGATGCAAAAATAAGTTTTATTTGAAAAATTCTTTTATTGTCCCAAAGTAGTAGGACCTAAAAACACAATATAAATTTGGTATCAACAGAATCATAATGTCACACAGAATAAAGATAACATATCATTTATATCCCACAGTCAACGACATGCGGAGAAAAAAAACTATGAAAAAGCTTTGTATTTTTGTACACTTTAGTACCCAAAAGATGAAATAAAAAATGATCAAAAAGCCACATGTACTCCAATGTGGTACCAATGAATACATCAATTCATCCCACAAAAAAGCCCTCTAACAGCTCCGCTGATGAAAAAATAAAAAAGTTATGTTTCTGAAGAATATTATATGAAAAATGCTTTTATTGTGCAAAAGTAGTAAAAAAAAAATACAAATTTGGTATTTCCACGACCGTACTGACCGGCAGAAAAAGGATAACATATCAATGATACCACACGGTGAACAGTTTTAAAAAATAAAATAAAAAACAATGTAAGAATTTTCTTGAACAGCTTATCTCCTAAAAGCACAATAAAAAGGAGTACATTTTTTTGTCAGCACACGAAAATGGTACCATTGCAAATTTCATCATATCCCACGAAAAAGAAGGCCTCCCACAGCATCAAAGATGGAAAGTTAAGAAAAACTAGGACTCCCTGAATATGGTAATGAAAAAATGGCCCAAAAAAAGGGAAGTCCCAAAATCCACAAGATGCTCCTTCATTTCTGAGGCCTGTGTTTGAGACCTGGTGCAAACTGTGGACACGTTATTTCTAAAAACTTCAGATTCAGGGTAATAAATATTGAGTTTTGTTTATCTGCTAACTCTGGTTGGGTTACAGAAAAGAATGATTAAAATCAAAAAAGGAAAATTACATTTTCAGATTTATTCTTCGCTTTGTTTTAGTTCCTGTGAAACACCTAAAAAGTTAACCGAATTTGTAAATTCCATTTTGAAAAGCTTCAGGGGTGCACTTTTTTGAAGTGGTGTGATTTATGAAGGTTTCTAATATATAAACCACTCAAGGTCACTTCAGAACTAAATTACTCCCCTAAAAAATAGATTTTGGTAATTTCATCAAATTCAGAAAACATGCCACTTTAATTACATGCTTTCTAATGTCCAAAGTAAATAAAAGGACACTTTCAAAATGGTACAACCATACAGTGCACATATGGTAAATGTTATTTATTAACTATTTGCGTGCTATGATGTCTTACAAGCAGATCTATTCAAAGTTTGAAATTGCTAAACCTTTTCAGAAAATTTAATTTAAAAAAAGCAAAACATATTGACCAAAATTGATCTCTATCTAAGATTAAATACAATATATAAGTAAAAGCATCACAAAGTTATTACTGCTTAACCCATTTAGGACCAAGCACTGTAAATATACAGTGCTTGGTCCTGGACTTAAAGCTCAGCCGTATGTAAAATTACGACAGGGATTAAAGCTTCCTGCTTCTGTAGTCAATCAGAAGCAGGACTGGTTGCCAGCTCTTAGTCACAGCTGATAACTCGGAGGAGGAGGGAGAAGTGGGTTTTAACCCTTTCTGCCTCCTCCTTTCTTTAGTACACATTGCTCAATGAGCGATATGTAGTAAAGTGAAAGTGGAAGTGTATCTTCCACTAGCAAGCCCGGGGGCCATGTGACCGCCGGGATTCCCTGCTACAACAGAGCTACAGGGTAGTACTTGACCCTGACCAGCTTTGCCAGTGACTATTGTCACAACAGGGGATGTTTTCTACTGTAACTGAGACTCCTATGGATGCCCCAGCTACAGTGGGAAAGTATCAAATAAAAAGAATAAAAAACCATGTGAATGACCCCAGAAGTCTTATATGTCATCATGGGGAACATAGATAGTAAAAAAACATAATTACATAAATATGTAAAACAAAATTACAGAATAAAAGAACAAGATATACATAAGAAAGAAAATAACCCAAAGCCGACGCCTACCAAAACCGTTGCTATATGCGCCCTGTAATCCAAAACCATTACAGGGCGCATATTTCACTGACTACCATATATCCTGATTGTGAATCATGTACTACAGATATTTGTTGTGAACGAGGAAAATAAAAATATTGAAATGTGTTCATAAAATATAGATATCTTATATGTTCTTATAAGGAACAATATAATTTGGTTTGGGTAGCAATAGACCACTTATATTACTTTTCAATCAAACAGCCAAATATAAATCACTTATTTATCCTCAGTGGAAATATTAGCATTGTTTCAGTTACAAACCTGTTGCTTGCAGATGATTTTTTTTCTCTCCCAGTATTTACATCCCAAGTATTTTCAAGTATATGATAATTCTGTTCCATTGGAGTGAAAAAGTCGAAGTGTTTTAATCATGACATAGACTCAAAAGAACTTGGGGTAAAGAACTGGGAAAAACCATTAATACTACAGGTAGATAAATGTGAGAACTCTCAAGGTTTTTGTTGAATGCTTTTGCAGATGGTTTGACATCTTGTAACAGGAGACCTCACTTATGCACAATGTTGTTGTCAAGACACCTATGCTAAAACCTTGGTCTTGTGGGGAAAAGGCTTCAACAGTTGACTTTTACCACTCTATGTCTTTTACTTCTGTATATCCTTGTATGTCATCACCTTACTTCATGAAGCAGAAACATGGTGACACGGCTTCATAGGTGTTTGGATGAAATAATGCATATTTCTTTACGTATCCTAAGCAATGAAGATATGATATCCTCCAGAGAAGTTTCATATGTGCACCTTTGCTGTTATGCTAGTCATAGCTTTGCTTGTCCTCACTTACACCCACCAGCTAACCACCTTTGAAATAATTAACAGAAAGGTAATATTTGCCAGAACACACATAAGCTCTGTTACTGAACAGCAGACTCACCAGAAAGCTTATTCTGGAATCTATGCTGTTTAGTTTTGCAAAGGCTTCATACCGTGATTTAATATTGTGTATCAGTCCTAGCCAGTGCTATTTCTTTAACAAGTTCATTCTGTTGATTTATAGTGACGGGCTTAACGATACAGAAATTGAGCCTCAATTCTTATATATGTTTTGGGCCATAGATATGTAGTCTAGTTTGTAGAGCCAGGAATAGTGGTGTAGCTATTGGGGTTGCCCTGAGCCCCGATGCCTGAGAACTGTCCAATAGTATATGAATTAAATAGGTATTCTCCTCTCAAACATTTATAGCATATCCACCTATGAGACCCATGCTTATCTCTAGAATGAAGAGCACCCTATCCCTGTCTCACCTCCATAGCCTGGTTTATGGAAACAGCTCAGACTTTGTGCTACACTATTTCCGTAATTCCCATGGTAAATGGGAAGTCCATACCAGTCACAGAGTTGTACATTGTTTAGTGGCTGTGCCTGGTATAGCAGTTCAATCCTATTCAGTTGAATGGGACTGAACTGCTTTCACGCTGTTTGAGCAATGAACATGCTGTCACAGGACTATGACGAGACACATGAGCATAGTTCATCTGTATATATAAGAGCGAAAGCCCTCACTGACTTACTGACTGACACGCCACTAATTCTCTAACTTCCTGGTGTTGCACAAATGTGAAATTTGGCACAACCATTCTTTAGTTCGTCAATAGGAAAAGTAAAGGGGTCGCAACTTGATTATTCAATTCTAAGAGCAAAAGTAAGTGACCCCTATGTAATGTACCTAATATAATTCTTTAACTTCCCGATGTCATACAAACGGGAAATTTGGCATGACTATTCTTTAAATCCTAAATAGGAAATGTAGAGGGGTCACAACTTGATTATTCAATTCTAAGTGCAAAAGTAAGTGGCCCCCTTTGTAATATAACTAATAAAAAACACATCTGTACTGCACAAATGTGAAATTTGGCACGACCATTCTTTAGGTCATAAATAGGAAAAGGAAAGGGGTCGCAACTTTAATATTCAGTTTTAAGGATTTAAATCTGTGTGAAATCTGTGATACATGACAGTACTTTTCTCAGAAACTATAAAGCCTAGGGAAATTATTTGTATATTGAAGATAATCTATCTCACCTCTATGTGTATATACTGAGGAGAATCTAACCAACCTCTGTGTGCATATACTGAGCATAATATAACTGACCTGTGTGTATATACTGAGGACAATCTAACTGACCTCTATGTGCATACACTGAAATTCTGTAAAGCACATAAGGAAGCGGCCATGGATAGAGCATGCCTTTAAGGCCAAGAAGGGGCTGCAATCTCCAGTCTGGGGGTAAATTTGAATAAAAAGGGACGTTACCTTTAAGAGTAAAAAGTGAGGAGGGTGGGAGGGGTGGCACATTCTGCAGAGGAACATCAGTACATGCAGTTTGAGGACAATCTAATGCTCCTCTATGTGTATACATATTGTATTCCTCAGTTCCTCTTAAGTAACCACGACTTCATAAAATTTTCCGTGCAAACAACAGGTAAACACCTGTATCAAATTAACTGTGGCGAAGCCAGGAATATCAGCTAGTTTGTATATATAATTCTAAAGTTGAATGTTACAATACAAGAAGGAACGCTAATGACATCTCAGTTTCTATTATATGCCTATTATACATGCCTATGCATACATCAGACCTTCAAAGCCTGAAAGATATTGATTAAAACCAGACAGATATAAAGAATGAGGAACATACCGGACATTGCTGGCTTAACAAAGCCAAAAAGAGAACAACAGCCATAAAATTGTGTATCTGCTTTTCAACTTTATACATTTCATTTGAATGGAAACCCCATTACTTATATATCACCCACACTGAAAATTATCTTTTATGCTGCCAATGGTATAGGGCAAACAGAGAAGGCTTAATACAATGTACAGAAATAAATAGTTCATAGGAATTTTTCCATTGACATAGGATGTAAAGATTTTATATTATGCAGATTTTTGGTTACTGCACATAATGTTGAGTAGCGATATAAAAAGGGAAAGAAAGCTGAATGGTTTATAAGAACTTTATGGTTAGTCCGTTCTTATACATGGAGCAAAACAATGCCTTTGAAAGCCTGATAAAAGCAAGCCAAGCCAGCAAATTTTAAATATAATCTCCTAAAAATGGAATTTTCCTAACTGTCTGACCTTCCAGTCAGTAGGACACCAGATAAATCTCCCCTATCTATCCAAAGACTATGAGTTCAATGTTTCTTGTGTAAGTGGCAGTGAAATTGGGCTTGAAAAATGAATCACTGATGAGAACTCCTGTTGAACCTGTATTGTTTGTTATTCTGTGGCTGGGATCTGGCAAGGTCTAATCCCATACTTCAAAGCTAACGGCCCTTACTTTGTATACAGAATGTCATTGCAGAGTGGCGTGAGTGATAAGAGTAGTAAGAGACCGACAGGCAATGACTGCTCTGGGAAAATTGGGACTTTGTCCAAATCACTTTGATCTCTTTGGAGAATCTGTGATCATGAGAGTGAATTGACAAGTGATAGTTCATAAATATTTTTAAATAGTTCTTGTTAGTCTTGTAGTTCAGAGTTACTAAATTAATAAGTAAAGAGAAATTAAGCAAAATTGCTGTACTGGTAAAACATAGTGGAGATGTATTAATACTGAGACACTATACAAAAACACTGCAGAGGTATTGTTCCATCTTCCTTATTCGCATATACCCCAGGGGAGCATGAATGGCCTTATACGTCTCCTTACTCACTCACCTTCTAGGTCCTCTCCCTAAGGAGAAATTATAGCATTCCTGACCCACATCACAAGCCTCTCGCTAGTCAAGTCAGAAACCTACTGCACACTGATGAGGGGCAAACACCCAAAAACAGCAGTCTGTGTATGGATTCTGGCTAGGCTTTCAATTCCCAGTGATTGTTACAAGGCTTGTATAAAGAGTCTAATATTAACTTGCAGGAATATTGACTTTCAATAGGTGGCACTGCAGAGGTATTGTTCTATCTCTCTTATTTCCGTATTACCCAAAGGAGCATGAATGACCTTTTAAGTCTCCTCACTTACTCATTTCTAGATGCTCTCCATAAGGAGAAAAGATGACCTTCGAGTCCCTCTCCTTGCATTCATGCACTTTAGGTGAATCTGGTGTAGGCTAAAAACACCACCAGGTCTGAACTGGCATTGTATTCCATCAGGGTATGCCTTCAAATATAACTGGTGTACATACATTGATATATCCAATTTTAAAAGGAACCTGTCAGGAACCATGGTCAACCTAAACCAGGACAGATATGTACAATGTGGGCATATCAGTCTTATTCTGAAAGGCTGAGACATTTCAGTATAAGCATACTTTGAAGATCTGCTCAGAGTAGAGCTTGGAGTCATGGGGACAGAGCTGTGCCAACCCCTTCTCGCCCACATTATCTAGAGTGACAGCTCTTTTTTATGGCCCTTTTACATGGGAAGGCAGTCGGCCAAACGACTGCATGAGCGCTCACGTCACTGCTAAGGTCATTAGCACTGGTGCTAGAATTTATACAGGCAGAGTTCGCCGCTGGATTCCGGCCTTCTCGGTTAGCGCTTTACCTTCTATGTGAAGCGCTAAATGGGGAGCATTTACACAGACCAAGAAGCCTGTGATCCAGCAATAGTTTGTACTGTCTGAACCACAGGTAGAATGAACCTGGGACAAAGATACCTATTAACCCCATGAATGCTTTATTCTGAAAAGCCATGGCATTTCAGAAAAAACAAACTTTGGATCTCTTTTTTCCTTATACACTGCAGCATTTCAGAATAAAGCATTCATGGGCGCAATAAGCATCCATCCTGGGTTCATGCCATCTATAGTTTGGCAGCATGATCTGATTGTAGAATCCCTTTAAAGGGGTAGTCTCGCAGCAGCAAGTGGGGTTATACACTTCTGTATGGCCATATTAATGCATTTTTTAATATACATCGTGCATTAAATATGAGCCATACAGAAGTTATTCACTTACCTGCTCCGTTGCTAGCGTCCTCGTCTCCATGGTTCCATCTAAATTCGCTGGCAGCTTGCTTTTTTAGACGCGCTTGCGCAGTCTGGTCTTCTCCTTTCAGCACAAGCCGCTTCAGTGTGCTCGCCGCTACAGCTCTTCTGCGCATGCGCAGACGAGCTGTCACTGCTCGGGAGCGCGCTGGAGCGGCCATTCTGTACCATCCTCTGTTAGAGGAAGGTGCAGAGCCGCCCAGCCGAGAAGCCCAGCCCAGCAGCCCAGCCGAGAAGCCGCCCAGGTAAGTGATGGGCCGGGGGGGCTGCCGCTGGGCCGGGGGGGGGGCTGCTGCTAGGCCAGGGGGGGGCTGTCGCTAGGCCGGGGGAACTGTCGCTAAGCCGGGGGGGGCTGTCGCTAGGCCGGGGGAACTGTCGCTGGGCCGGGGGGGGGCTGTCGCTAGGCCGGGGGAACTGTCGCTAGGCCGGGGGGGCTGTCGCTAGGCTGGGGGAACTGTCGCTAGGCCGGGGGGGCTGTCGCTAGGCCGGGGGGGGGGCTGTCGCTAGGCCGGGGGAACTGTCGCTAGGCCGGGGGAACTGTCCCTAGGCCGGGGGGGGGCTGTCGCTAGGCCGGGGGGGGGCTGTCGCTAGGCCGGGGGGGGGCTGTCGCTACGCCGGGGGGGGCTGTCGCTAGGCCGGGGGAACTGTCGCTAGGCCGGGGGAACTGTCGCTAGGCCGGGGGAACTGTCGCTAGGCCGGGGGGGCTGTCGCTAGGCCGGGGGGGCTGTCGCTAGGCCGGGGGAACTGTCGCTAGGCCGGGGGGGGGCTGTCGCCAGGCCGGGGGAACTGTCGCCAGGCCGGGGGAACTGTCGCTAGGCCGGGGGGGGCTGTCGCTAGGCCGGGGGGAGGCTGTCGCTAGGCCGGGGGGGGGGGGCTGTCGCTGGGCCGGGGGGGCTGCGCCGGTTACCTGCTGCCTGGTGGTGGGTGACTGTGTGCCGTGGTCGGCCGCGTTGAATCCCGGGCTCCGGTCGGCGGCTGCGGGGCGTCTAGTTGTCAGGGAGACACAGCTGGTAGCGATGGGAAAAGAGCTGGCGGCCATCTTGGGAAAATTTTTATAAGTTGCTGAAACGCTGGAACTGTAAGTAGAAACCAGCTAGAAAAGTCATTTACAGGGGTAATTAGTAATGTATGCTTAATTAGGGGGACTGGGCAAAAAAAAAAATTCACTGCTTCCTCGAGACATCTCCTTTAAGAGCAAAACCAGGTAGCTGCTTCCCTGAGTTTCTCTGAAATAGAACTGGCTGCCTCCTTGGAATACTGCAATTTGTTCATGCAAATCTTTCATGATTTGTAGCACAGTTATCATGAGTTATAGATGCTGTTCACTGTTTAGCTTTGTCCAAAAAGAAATGTAGCCTAAAGGAAGTCCTAGCTTTATCTAAAGTACATGCATACCCTATTATATTCTATTTGTAGGGGAAAATGTGGGTATTGGTTCACTTCAATATTTATCAAATACTAAAAACTTGCTACTTTATATATAAATAAAGATTATCATTATTACTTTATCTGTATAGTTTTATATTACTCCTCTTAATATATCTTATTTATTAGAGTATTACACAACTGGTGTGGGATATCTGCCACAATTACGATATCTTAGATTTTGGGAAAACTAATTTAGTACAATTTATGTGCTATTTATTGTAGTAAGATGTGGAGTGTGATCAAATTAGGAAAAATGTAACTTCCTTCCTTCCCTGTCTGTGAAAATGTGCCAGTTGATACTGAGTGTACTTTATTTGTGTTCTGTATTTAGCTAATAAAATTATATATTTTATTTTTTAATATCTCATGAAAAGTCTTTTTTATATATTATAAATGACACGAACAATCATCCTGCAGTGAAAACATTTTTCTGGCAACAAAATTAATGATTTGAATAGAGATTACGAATTAAAATTTAGGAATCAATTAGAAATAGTATTACATTAAGAATATAGCAGTAGCTTATTTTTACATGGGCAAAAGCGGAAATATTGTGTGGCAGAATTGCATCCATAGACTGTGATAGAGACAAAAACAGTGCTTCATAGTGCAGAAAATATTAAAGGCTGGGAGAGCCTCTCACCTGGATGTGTTGTGCTAATGGCACAACACACTTAGCACATGTATCAGCTGCAGCCCTCCTTCCAGATCACTGGGATTCAGGCACACAATTGAAGAGTGTAGGAGTAATGTAGAAAAGAAGATCGGCACTGGACACTGCTGTTGAAAAGTATCAAGGAGGCCTAAGATGATAATGCAAAGGGTTTTATTTGGCAATCCATTTCACTGCTGGAATGTCACCTTTCTCAGGCCAGGTAACTGCCAGCACTGTTCTTCTTCTCTACATTCATCCTGCATTCTAGAATTGGTTTCAGGGCAACTGTTGATTCCTATCCTTTACTCAATGTATGGGGAGTTATGGCATTTGTCTAGTTCAGATAAGAAAGGACCCTGGAGAGCACTGTTCTCCAACCACCCTTTTAAAGGCCTATTTACACAAGATAATTGTCCACTAGGACAGCCATCCCAAGGACTCGTTCCTGTGCTATTACACACTGAATTTAGGCGCAGCTACCTGGATATTGCTCCCTCAACTCACCTCTATTCATAGTAAAGAGGCAGTTGTTCATAGATGAATGACTGCGTGTTTAAACTGAACAAAGCAGTGGCAGACCAACAATGCATGAAAGATTCAGACAGCCATATGCTAGTTGTGCCTGAAAAACTTGTCTTTGTGCTGTATGATCTACCTCCCACACATTGCATGTGCTATTCTCATCCGTGAAAACGGACAAGAATAGGACATGCAGTGATTTGTTTTGCACAGTAAAAAAGCATAATAATAATAAGTTATTATGGGACCGTGTGCTATCTGTTGAATGCACAGACAACACAAGTCCCAAATATATTATAGCTTTAATAGGAGTGAGAAATAAAATGTCTGAACTGATTCAAAGGGTCCATCGAACAGATTATAGTGAATCATTAATGGGAGTCTGTCACCAATTTTTAGCCCCAAAAGCTAAGCTAATGGGCTGAAAGTAGGTGACCCTTTGAGTCCGGGATGTAACTTTTATTACCTCACCTGTTGTTCCCCTCGTGTCAGCGCTGGAAGCTGCTGCTGAATACATTGAGTGATGCCGCTAAGTAGTCCATCTGTTTAAATTTTATAATGGGCGGAGTACTTAGCAGTACCTCCCAATGAATTCAGTGGCGGATTTTAGTGCTGATAACAGGAAAGGGAAGTATAAAACTTACATCCCCGGACTCCACCGACCCCCTACTTTCATCCCATAAGCTTAGATTATAGAGCTAAAAGTAGGTGAAAGATTCCCTTTAAGGATCATAACTTTTTACATGGGATTTAATATTCAGCAGGATGTTGTAGAATATTTTGCTTAACTGAAAAATCCTCCCCAAAATCAACATGTGCAGATTTGGATGCTGAATTGAAAATTAGAGAATCCTGTCAGCAATTCCATGTCAAAATGAAATTTTGTGTGTGCACTTTGAAAGCGGGATACTCTACAGCATCCTGAGGAATATTCCATCTTATGTGAAGGCACCTTTACTGAGGTGGACATAAAATAGAAACAGCAGGTTGTGCTATTCTACCATTGGTCCTGGAAGATCTGGGGATATAAAGATTTTTTAAATCTGTGTAAAGACAAAAACATTAAGAATTATGGGCTAGATTTAACTATAAACAATATTTTTTGTGGGTCAAACCCTTAAATATAACAGTCTAGCATTAGTGTAGTAGTAATCATATAGTATTTATTAGTAATTAGGCTGGAAACATCTTGAACATTACATGTTTTCCATATGTGTTTATTGCTTTTAAGTTCTCCATTATGTAGACTTTTTTTAATGTCTAATAGCAATATGCTCCAACTACAATAACAATCACTTGAATATAGGATTTTGAGCCTACTTATATTAAAGCACTGTGATACATTTCTAAGTAGCTGTCAGTTGGTGGCAAGTAGTAACTTGGCACCAGGTATATACAGCTTTAAGTTATCTATCAATGCTTAGCCTTGATCTACTTTTAAAATCCGAAAAATATAAAATTCTCTTATCACAACAAAGAGTTCGGTCATGGATTTCACAAAAATTGTACTTGAAATAACGTCTTAAATTAATTTTGGCATCAGTTTAAACTAATGGTGTAAAAAGAGTTATGAAGGAATAGAAGTGATGATTGCTGTATGAAATCCATGACTTGGACGTCGTATCAATACATGGTACACAAGGGATCCAGACCAGTCCAAATATTCTGGAAACAAAACTAAATCTATTTTCTGGTGCTATAAATAAACATATATTTGTCCTGGCAAAACACGTTGTTAATGTTTTCGTAAAACAAAAAAGTAGCTCTTGAATGTTGACTTGACAACTTATTTTTTGGGCTTTGTAGTTTCCACTTGCATTTGCCTCGGAATACTAAATATATTCTGTATATTCCCAAATCATGCAATGAAAATAGACAGGGTGTGGGTCTGTATTCACGCCAATACTTCACATTCCTGGCTCAACAAACCAAACCAGAAGGAAAATCCTAATGGATAATTTTACTCACAAACATAAGTAGTTCCAGAAAGCAATTGTAAGGAAGATATTTTTTTATCCACAGCACTAAATAAGATAAGAGAATAGAGACCATTTAGAAATTTGGCATTGTGTCATACATTTGTGTGTGGTATTAGTGAATTGAGCAAGCTTGCCTTTAAATATGTGACATCTCCAAAAGAGCTTATCATGGCACAGTTCATTTTAAAACAATTTGTGAATATAAAAGATATAAAATATACACAGCACAACTTTAAATAAACTATAAAAGAATGGATTAGTTTTATGAACTGTGCCGGTAATTTGTTTGCATACCATGGTCTCCTGTTTTGCTCAGACAGTATGATTTGTCACTGTCATTAATAATTTTGCATTACTCACCATTATCTAAGATCCTGGCAAAAAAAAAATACACTGCAACAAGATGTTGTCTCAGTCTGTACGGTGCTGCCCAAACGTCTGTAAACAAAGATTAAACATTATATAATGGAAACATATGCAACTTTTCTGTCTTTAAATTGGAGGTGTAGCTAGGTCTTCCTGCACTGAGGGCAAAGATACAGTTTGGCGCCTCCTCTAACCAATTAATCAATTAATGTAACATAACTTATTTTATTTATGAACAGTATCTCAGCACAGTTCTCAGTTGTACATGCCGCTCAGCGGCCCTACTCTAAGTCCAGGGGTGCAGCTATAGGCTCACAGACACTGGTGTGAAAATTCAGTTTAAGGCCCATGTGCGCAAAATCTTTTTATGGCTGCTGGCAACATTCATCCGTAACTTTCCACTACATCGTTTAGTCTCTTCGAAAAGGTTAAATTTAAATGAGAATCTGTGTTTGCCGCTGATTTTTATTTTTTAGAGCCACAGATTGACATTCAGATTTAGCACAGTCAATGGGAAAAATATGTATATGATGTCAGTTTTTCTTCTGCATATCCATTTCAAGTTCACATGTAGAAAAAATCTACACCATATACACTACAGTGCAGACTCCTATTAAAACTAATGAGAGACTTCAGGTGTGGATTTTACTGCAGATTTGATGTAGAATTGGTGCAGATTGTACTTTAAATCCACAGTGAAAAACACCATGTAAACATGGTCTTAAGTGACCCATCAGTGCAGCAACAGCAGCCAGGATTGTTCCTGGGTTCATAAGAGATCAGAGGGACAATCCGCAAAACCTATGACACAGTAACAATCCCCCTTTGTGCCCCCACCACAGTAATAGTGTCCTCCGATGTGCCCCAAACAGTGATAGCGTCCTCCTGTTTGCTACTTCCACAGTGATGTGCCCTCCTTTGTGCCCTTACAAAGTATCAAATCTCTCTCACCAGCTCATGGGGATCTTCATTTCCTGCACTGTAGAAAAAAACTACAAGAAACTCCCCCAACAACAGTACAGCCTGAAGTGTGACTCTTCCCAGACATGTGACGGGTCACATGCTTATGGGATCATCAAAGATTCTTCAGCTCCTCCAGCAGCTTTCCTATACATTTGACTAATCACATGATAATCACATCAAATGTCCTTTAGCCTTATTTTTTTGCAAACTAAACACTCCCAGTTCCTTTAACTGTTCCTCATAGGACATGGTTTGCAGACTGCTCATGATCCTGGTAGCTCTTCTTTGAACTTGCTTCAGTTTCTTGATGTCTTTTTTTAAAATTGGGGTGCCAAGAACTGGACGCAGCATTCTAGATGAAGCCTGACTAAGGAAGAATAGAGGGGAATAATTGCCTCACGTTATATAGACTCTATGCTTCTCTTAATAAATCCCAGAATTGTGTTTGCTTTTTTTCTATGATCGATTAGTATACCCAAGTGTTTTTCACATGTGCTGCTGCGTAGCCCAATTCTTCCCATTCTATATATGATTTTTTCATTTTTTCTTGGCTAGAGATATAGAACTTTGCATTTTCCCCTGTTACCATTCTATTAGTCCCAGCCAACTGTTCAAGCTTGTCTAGCTCTTTTTGAAACCTTGTGGTTCCCTACTTGAGACATTCTTCCAATTGGATATGCAGCCATTTATAACCACTCTTTGATTACGATTACTAAACCAGTTGGGAATCCATCTAACAGTTGGCTTGACAATCCTATATTTGTTCATTTTTTCAATAAGGATGGTATAAGAGGCTTTGTCAAATGCTTTGCTAAAGTCAAGAGGTAGTACATCTAACACATTTACCTGATCAAACCAGTCGATGATTCTGTCATAAAATAAAATTAGATTAGTCTGGTATGACTTGTTTATTATAAACCCATGCTGGCTCTGGTTAATTATTGCATTCTCATCCAAGTACTTGCATACATGCTGTTTAATAATTAGTTTAGAAGTCAGGTTCAGAAGCCTGTAGTCTCCTGGAGCCACCTTTTTCCCTTTTTTGGAGATAGACACAACATTTGCCCTTCTGGGACCTCTCCTATTCTCCAGGAATTTTCAAAGTTTGTGGTAAGTGGTCCAGCAATTACCTCTGCTATCTCCTTCAGTACCCTGGGATGTAATTTATTTTGACCTAAAGACTTCAATTTATGTAAGTTAGCTAAAAGTTCAGCTTCCTTTCCTGTGGAAAGGGCTCATAGACTTCCTGCTAAACTACCTCCACTTGGTGCCACTGTTTTGATAAAACTCCTGTATTATACAGATTAGGGCATTGATTTAAAGAGAGCAAAATACATGATACAGATAACTATGGATGCTCAACATATAGCCGTTTTTCCAGATTATTCAGTGAACATACAAAAAATAGATGGATGCAGTTTTAAGATGTTAAGAGAAGGTTACAGGGTTTATAGCTGTCTTATGCTTTTTTGTATCCGGTGCAGCTAAGAATTGTGATGTAGGGGGGAGACTTTTTTCTTTGATAATTGTAGAGATGCTTCTTCCTACTTATAAACATGAATAATATTTATATAACAGTAATAAATAATCCTTATTATTAGTGGATTTGATAGAGTATTTGATCACCTGAAATAAGATTATTTGTTGTATAGATGGGAAGTTCCAGGATACTGCTCTTTAGTATTAGTGATCTTATTGTGATATTGGAATTTTCTTTACCATTATCACGCCTAGGTGATTAGAGCCTTAGGGGATATGGGGATATGTGTATTGGGTTGGGTGTGGTGGGGTGTTTTTTGTCTTCTCCTTTCTCTCCTTCTTGTCCTCTACTGTGCAGTACCACTAGTGCCTTAAATTATATGTGTAAAACATAATTAATATAATTTACCCTGATTCAAGATGTTTATATAATTTCATGGAATGTGCGGAGGAGAGGGGGAAAGCTAAAAGATAATCTGTTTTTTAATCTATTCAACAATTTCAATCAGCTTTTGTTTGTCTATTAAAAACACTTAATAGGAGATACTGTACATTTGCTTCACCATTTTGTATGGGCACATTCTTTTCATTTTGTGTACTCGAGTTATTCCCGTTCATTGTTGATTTATAAAAATATTTCTTTTAAGTGTGAATCATCTTTTATAAATGACATGGGGAGATTCATTTGTCTTAAATGTATTATTGCACAAAATAAATACTTTTTGATGGCAATACATAACCCTCTTCCACATTCCAATGCATGTATTAAGAAGGTGATGGAATTTGTGACCATAACCCCCTGCTGTTCCTACGTTAATTGTGAGCTATTTTAATAATTATCTAGATCCCTGTTTGGATGGATTTAATAAAGGTTCTATAGTGGCTTTTCTATCCCTAACTGCTTTTGCACACTTATTAATGGAATTCGGTTCATATGACCTGTGGAGGTTGAGAGATCTGGAAGTTCGACAATACTTTTGTTATTCCAGTTCACATAATACACTTTCAAGAATAAAAATCCTAATATCTACCACAAACTGTCTGATCACTCTCCACTTTATTTGTCATTGATTATGAATAGTAGGGGATTTGCTTTGGATAGAGTTTAGACGTAACATTTTTGGTTGCACTTCATTGATGGTAATGCTAGAATGGAGGAGGCTCTATTGGAATTTTTGGATGGATAGTATTAGAGAGGGGAACAATCCAGGGGTGCCCCTATACTCTTTTCCCTTTGTCTTGGCAATTGAGTCTCCAGCTAGGTTTGATAACACTGTCACCCAATATAGTTGGATTGCAATATAGAGACATTGAGGAACATATCTCATTATATGCAGACGATCTGTTGTATACATGGGCTGTGAGTATATTATGTCTATTTTTGAAACATTTGGTAAGATGTTGGATTCCACTATTAACTGGGGTAAATCTGTAACTCTTCCTTTAGATCCCTTGCTGGTAACTATTCATTGGAACAAATGCAATTACAAATTGTGAGGGAATTCAAATATTTAAGAGTTGTGGTATACTCCAAGCCTATATTTCTGCCAATCTGCTTACATTGGTATGAAAGTTTGAGGATAAGGTCAAGGTCTGGAAACATCTCACATTGTCAATAATTGGCAGTGGAAATTTTATCAAAATGGTTTTGATGCCACAAATCCTTTCTATACTTTAAAATTCTCCAGTTTGCATTCCATCACAATATTTTTTTAGACTCCATACGACATTTAGAAGTTTATTATGGAATAAGAAGTCTGCTAGAATTAAATTGGAGATTCTTCAAAGGGATAAATGGTCTGAATGGTTGGCAATTCCAATTGCTTGGATATCTTTTCTGATGTCTCAATTGCAACAGTTGGAGAGCGGTGAGTTGCGGGATTGAGCAGGGAGGAGCGGGGGAGAGAGAGTGAGAGAGAGATCTTCCCCCCATTCCTCCTTGCCCCCCACCGGCACCCGAATCTTTAGAGACGAGCGGGCAGGTACTCACATAAGGCACTACTCTTTCGGGTAGTTTGCCTTAGCGAGTACGCTCGCTCATCTCTATTAATAAAGTTTTCAATTTTTTTCAACTCTATCCCCCCTCACATGTCCTATCTTTTGTCCGTGCAAATTTTTTCTGCTTCTAAAAAATGGACATGTGACTGCTTTCATTGGAAAGCATTGGCATTGGCATATACATGCGTAAAAAATTAGCTTGTCTGACTGAGCCCTAAATCACTATTACTGGCATGGCCCACAAATGAAAAACAAAAACTGTCATATTGAAAATGTAGCCCTATCTGCAAACAGCATATTATAGAGCAGGATGAGCTAATAAAGAGATATCTAGTTTTGCTGGAAAAGACTCAAGATAAATTTGTCATTTATTGATCTATATAGCTGCTCCTTCTGGTTTTTGGAGTCCAGTAGGCAGTCTCACCAAATGATTGACAGCCTACTCTATATGAGTATGCATACAAAAATAATATCATTTATAGGACCACCCACTGGACTCCTAAGCCGAGAATGAGCAGAGATTTAGATCAATACATTACAAGTTATACTAAATCTTTCCCCTATAAAACTATATATCAATACGCTCAGCTCCTCCTGCTCTATAACATGCTGCCTGCAGATCGAATTGTATTTTAATTGTGACAAGTTTCCTTTAAAAGTAAAAGCGAGAGGAGGTTAAATGCTGTGGACATCTTTAGAGACATTTTTAACAGCAGTGTACATATCTGCATTTGATTTTAACATACAAAATTCGGGTTATTTGTCTTCTGCAGCTGTTTGATTTGAACTCATTCCATCAGACAAGCTCTCTGATGACTCATAGTTACATAGTCTGCAGCCTTTATCTCTGCTCTGCTGAAGGCAAATCTAAGCTGATCTCTTTAACAAAGAAATCAAATTAAAGGGGTATTCCCATCTAATGCTCCATTAGATGGAATGATAATTATCATTCAAAAAATTATTCAAATGCGGGCCAATAATGGAACGACAAACGAGAATCACTCGTTTCTCATTCGTCGTTCAGTTTTAGCTGGCATAAAAATAATTGTTGGCTCATTCACTTGTCATTACATTTAAACACTTCTCATTCAGTGTTTCACATAGGAATGTGAAAACTGAACAAGAAGTGAACAATTCTCAATTATGAATCTATCTAAACAGGCAGCGTGAGCGCGAATGAGCTGATGATGACGTCACCTGCTCGTTCAGTGGGGCAAACAATTCTCATTTAGAATCAATCAGTGTAAAAGGAGCATAAGATTTTCATCACATATTCCCAGCCAATGGACCCTGACTTGGCTGAATGCAATGGCCGGGGCTGGTCAGAAACAACTGAGCAGGCTTTGATATGTTGTTTCCACAACTCCAATAGAAGTTAAGGAAGCACTTTAGGGTTGCATTTATTTCCCTAGAAATCTATCACAATATCACTGAGCTCTGCTATGAAGAATCCAGTTCTGTAACTCATCCCCTCCAATCTATGCATTCTGTACTTTTCTTCCACCATCCAAATCACATGACCTGCACTCTAGCAATGCTCTGAGTCCTGCAGTTAATGGAGCAGATTTCTTACAACGGTCATAAAGAAAAACAGTTTTTATTGGCCGTAGAAACCAATCATGGCTCAGCTTTTATTTGTAAGAGCAGAATATGAAATAAGAGCTGCTTTGTGAGTGGTTTCTCTGGCCCAGTAAGACAGTAGTTATAAATCATACCTATTATATTGCAGGACACAGAGCGTTGTCAGAGTGCTGGTCATGTGACCTGGAGACCAGAAGAAAAGTGTAGAATACACAGCCTGGAGGTGACAAGTAGGGATGAGCGAGTATACTCGCTAAGGCACTACTCGCTCGAGTAATGTGCCTTAGCTGAGTATCTCCCCGCTCGTCCCGAAAGATTCGGGTGCCGCCGCGGGGCGGGGAGCTGCGGGGGAGAGCAGGGAGGAACGGAGGGGAGATCTCTCTCTCCCTCTCTCCCGCCTGCTCTGCCCCGCTCCCCGCCGCAACTCACCTGTCAGCTGCGGCGGCACCCGAATCTTTATGGACGAGCGGGGAGATACTCGGCTAAGGCACATTACTCGAGCGAGTAGTGCCTTAGCGAGTATACTCGCTCATCTCTAGTGACAAGCTACAGAACGTGATTCTTCATAGAAGAGGTCAGTTATATTGTGGTGGACTTCTAAAAAAAAAAGACCCAAGGTGATTCTTTAATGAGAGTTATGCAAACAGTTTGGCGCAGTGAGCTTCACTATTTCACTATTTCTGTAACTTCTGTAACTTATATGGGGGTTGTCTCATATATTTCATTCGACTAGTGAGATATAAGCCAGCAGAAGGGAAATAATGTGTTTATTCTTTAATTTTTAAGAACTTTGCTTAGGTCATAAAGATAGTGCAGCAGGCTGAGTGTGCTTCATAGTAGCTGAAATGAATTGGCTTTAAATGGGAGTCATAGGGGGGAAAACATAAAAGCAGCACAGATATTCTGGTGCAAAAAACCTTTTTTGCCCAAGTCCTACTAGGTGGGCATTTTTACGCAGCACTTGCTAGCATATAAATCACTGGTCTTAGACAAAAGTGCCCCATAGGGCAATATGTTTGTCACGTGCATATGAACATGTATTGCATCTCAACTCCATTGAAGTGAATGGTAGTAGTTAATTTCCAGTACCAAACACAATGCAGGGACAAGGGTTGTGCTGTATTTGGAAGAAAGAAGCCATGATTTTGTAACCCTGGATAACCCCTTTAAATTATAAAATGCACAACTAGAATGCTCATCCAATGTATAGAAAAGTCTCCTGATTATGACCTGATATCTAAATGATGGCAAGGCAATGCAGAAGATTTCTGAGGCCAATATGCCAGACTTCTTTGTTGTGATGCACATAAAAACTGCCATAAATACTATATGCAAAATTTCTATAGCAGTTAGGCCCCTTTCACACATTGTGTAATTGCTGCAGGCATTCTACAACAGAAAACCCACAGCAATTATGCTGGAAAACTGCAACAGCCGAATCCACACCTATATGGTATAGATTTGGCCAAGGTTTTTTTTCCAGATCTCCTGCAGAATTTAAGGCTACCGTCACACAGGCCTTTTTAACTGCAGAAAATCTGCTGCAGAATTTCTGTTGCGATTCTGCTGCCGGCCTCCAGAGTTGCCAAGTTTTTTGAAACTTGCTGCATTTTTGCAGCAGAATTTGTATATGTAATTGCCTTTTTAGGTGTGAATTTTCCACTGCAGAATGTGTTGTGTTTTTGTGACATGGTAGCGGTATTTCCTGCTTCTAAGGTCACACTGCCAAACTCTATTAATAACAAACATCAAACACGAATTTTCAAGTTCATTCAGTAGGTTTCTGCAGTGGAAAAGCTGCAAAAAATGCAACGTTACTCTATTGTTGGATTATGGTGCAGTTTCTATGTTAACCATTGATCTCTATGGCGAAAATCCATTGCAGATAATAATAATAATTAGAGATAAGCGAGTATACTCGCTAAGGGCAATTGCTTGAGCGAGCATTGCCCTTTGCGAGTACCTGCCCGCTCGGGAGCAAAGATTCAGCTGCCAGCAGCGGGCGGGGAGCTGCGGTGAAGAGCGGGGAGGAATGGAGGGGAGATCTCTCTCTCCCTCCCCCCCCCCCGATCCACCCTGCTGACTGCCGCAACTCACCTGTCACCCGCGCCGGCAGCCCAACGTTCTCTGCCGAGCGTGGGGATACTCACTGAGGACAATGCTCGATCAAGCAATTGTCCTTAGCGAGTATACTCGCTCATCTCTAATAATAATCTTTATTTATATAGCGCCAACATATTCTGCAGCGCTTATTAGATAGGGGAAATAAAAAGACCACATTTACATGAAGTAATCAATTGATGGAAACAGTAGGAGTGAGCTTATACACTACAAATAATGGGGTGATACAGAAGGCAAAGGGCCTGCAGATGTGCACGGTATAGCGAGGTAGGGAATGTTGGGATACTATACACACAGACAATGGTCAGGCCGTATAGTGGCTGAATCAGTATAACTGCAGCTGCCAGTTGATTACAGCTAGCAGGAACTGCAGTCAGCAGGACAGGGAGCATATTATCCGGCGGAGTACAGAGGGGTTTGGTTTAAGGGATGTGGTATGCATTTCTGAAGAGGTGTAGTTTTAGAACACACCTGACGTTTTGTGAGTCATGGATTGGCCGATAGCTTTTTGTAGTGTGTTCCAGAGGACTGGTGCTGCTCTGGAGAAGTCTTGGAGGTGGGAATGAGAGGTTCGAATTTAAGGGGCGCTTAATCTGATTTTGTTAGCGAAGAGAAGGGCACGGGCTGGGCGGTGAATGAGGGAAGCAATGTAGGGCAGCGCAATGCTGTGGAGAGCTTTGTGGATGAGGATAGTGAGTTTAAATTGTATTCTATATTTGACAGGCAACCAGTGCAGTGTCTGGTACAGGGCACAGGCGTCAAAGTAGCGGTTGGACAGGAAGATAAGTCTGACTGCAGCAATCAGGATGGATTGGAGAGGGGAGAGTCTGGTGCAAGTGAGGCCGATCAGCAACGAGTTGCAATAATCAATGAGGGCAACGGTGAGCGTTTTTTTGCGTGTCCATGAAGAGAAAAGGGCGTATTCTTGCGATTTTCCTGAGGTGCAGCTGACATGTTCAGGCCAGAGATTGGATATAGGGGATAAAGGAGAGATCACAGTCGAATATAACCCCAAGGCAGCGGGTGTGCTGTCTGAAAGTTGTGGTGGTGCCACATACTGAGATGGAGATGTCAGGATGAGGTCGGTTAGTAGAGGGTGGAAACATCAGTAGGTCAGGTTTTTTGAGGTTCAGTTTTAGGGAGAGAGAGGACATAGTGTTAGAGACAACAGACAGACAGCCAGTGGCGTTCTGGAGGAATGTTGCTGTGATGCAACGGGAAGAGGTGTATAACTGGGTATTGTCAGCATAGGGATGGTGTCTGTCTGTCCAATGGGGGCTGGGTAGATGAAGAAGAGGAGGGGGGCAAGAACTGAGCTTTGGAGGACCCCAAAAGCAAGTGGAAGATGATGGGAGGTAGAGTCAGCAAAGCAGACACTGAAGGAGCGGTCGGATAGGTATGAGGAGAACCAGGAGAGAGCAGTGTCCTTTAGTCCAATGGACCGAAACATACTGAGGAGGAGTTTGTGGTCAACAGTGTCAAATACTGCAGAGAGGTCAAGGAGGATAAGTAGGGAGTAGTTGTCCCTCGATTTGGCTGTCAGGAGATCGTTTGACACTTTAGTCTGGGCGGTTTCTGTCGAGTGTAGGAGGCGGAAGCTGTGCTGTAGGGGGTCAAGAAGAGAGTTTTCTGAGAGATAGCTTATAAGGTGGGAGTAAACCAGGCATTCTAGTAGTTTGGAGATGAAGGGGAGGTTGGAGATTGGTCGGTAGTTGGCAGCATCAGTCGAGTCAAAAGTCAGTTTCTTTAGCAGTGAGGATATGATAGCGTGTTTGAATGAGGAGGGGAAGATGCCAGAGGTCAGAGAAAGATTGAATATAGTGGGGAGGTGGGAGATAACCACCAGGAAGAGGGAGAAGGTATAAGGGTAGAGTGCCACTAGCTCAGATAGTGGGGCAAGCAGAGGAAAGCAATCTGGAGACTTCTTCCTCTGTCATTGGTATGAGTACAGAGCGTGAGCAGGAGCTGGATACAGTACTGATGAGACTAGGGTCAGGGCTAGTCTGGGATCAGGCGGTTATTTCCTGCTGGATGTCGTCAATATTGTTTTGGAAATAAGCAGCCAGTTCCTCTGCACTGAGATCCATCACTGGGGGCTGCAATTTTGGTCTGAGAAGAGAGTGGAAAGTGTCAAAGAGTAATTTAGGGTTGTGGGCTATTGAGGAGACGAGAGAGGTGAAGTAGACTTATTTGGCGTGGTGGAGGGCTAGGTTGTAGGTTCTGAGCATGAATTTAAAATAAGTACAGTTTCTGCAATATAAATAGACCTGCTGTGGATTTGTAAACCACCACTTTTTTCAAATTTCATGCCTTTCTGCAGCAGAAAAATTCCGTAATGTGCAAAGGAGATTTCTAAAATCTCATCAACTTGCCTTGTACTGTAAATGCTGGTGAATTTTAGCAGTGATTCCACTACCTGAAATTGTGCAGCATTCACTGCCTGTGTGAAGGTAGCCTAAGGCCTTAGTCAGACGGGCGTTTTTTCACGCGATTTGCGCATGCGCATGCGATTCGCGCATATATAGAACCAATGGTTCGCTATGGTATCGGTCACATGTCCGCTTTTTATGCGGATATGCGATAAATTATAGGACACGACGATTCGCAGATCGCGCCTATCTGCGTTCGGCGTTTTATGTGCGCACCAAAATCATTTTTATCGCTGGCCAGTCTAAGTTTCATGCGCATTTTGATGCGCACGGCGATTTTTCTCCGGTCAGACGGGCGTTTTGCTGCGACGATTAACGCGGCTAGGTGCAGATTTTTCCCGCGATTTTTCGCCCCCGGTCACGCGATTTGCGCATGCACATCCGACATGCAATCCGCAAATCGCGCGAAAAAACGCCCGTCTGACTAAGGCCTAACCTTGAAATACACAAATAAAAATGCTGCAAATTTAGAATCTGCAGCTCTATTCAAAAACACTGCAGATTCAGGGCTTAGTCAGATGGGCGTTTTTTCGTGCGATTTGTGCATGCGCATGCGTCCGGTGATTTTATAAAACCATTGCTTTGCAATGGTATCGAGCACATGAGCGCTTTTTATGCGCTCGTCCGATAAATTATAGAACAGAAATCGCAGATCGCACCTATCTGCGATCTGCGATTCCTGCTCTCTTCTCTATATGCGCTCAATGTGGCCGGCGGCAGCAGCGCCGATCCCATTGAGAACATATAGTAGACAAATCATACTCCTCTGCCACAGCTGTAACAGCTGTGGCAGAGAAGAATGATCTTTGCCCATTGAATTCAATGCAGCCGGCAATACAGCCGGCTCCATTGAAAGTAATGGGCTGCCGGCGAGCGCGGTATCGGTATGCATTGTCGGGAAGGGCTTAAATATATAAGCCCTTCCCTGCAATTCATCCAGAAATGTGTAAAAATAAAAAAAATATATATACTAACCTTGTCCCGGCAGACGGAGTTCAGCGCGGCCGGCCGGCAGTTCTCTTGAACTGCTCAGAGAATGAGCTGCCTCTGATTGGTCACAACCTGACCAATCAGTGGCAGCTCTCACTCACACCCATTCATGAATTCATGAATGGGTGAGTGAGTGCTGCCTCTGATTGGCTCAGTGCAGGGACCAATCAGAGGCAGCTCATTCTTTGCGCAGTTCAGGAGAACTGCCAGCCGGCCGCGCTGAACTCCGTCTGCCGGGACAAGGTGAGTATATATATATATATATATATTTTTTTTTTACACATTTCTGGATGAATTGCAGGGAAGGGCTTATATATTTAAGCCCTTCCCGACAATTCATCGTGAGATCGCCCGCAGCGCATTGCTTTCAATGGAGCCGGCAGTATTGCCGGCTCCATTGAATTCAATGCGCTGGACAGCTCCGGCCCGTTTCTATTGAAACGCGGCTAGCAGCAGTTTTTTCGGGCGATTTTTCGGCCCCGGTCACGCGATTTGCGGATGCGCATCCGCCATGCGATCCGCAAATCGCGGCAAAAAACGCCCGTGTGACTAATACCTCAACAGGGAAATTTTCCACACCATGTGAAGGAGGTTTCTGAATTCTCCTCCACCTGGCTTGTAATGTAGATGCTGCGGAATTTCTGCTGAAATTCCACCAGCGGAAATTCCGCACCATTTCTGCCACATGTGAAGATGTATGAATACATGACTTTGTCCTTTGTTGAGTCATAAAATACTCTGCATTTATTATTGGCATGTACCAGTTTTTGATGCAAAATTATGGTCTAAAGTTAACTATCCAAAGAAAACATAAGGACTGAAAAGAATCTGAGGACGTCTTTACAAGAACGTATTTGCGTGCGCAAAACACTAAGAATAGAACCAACTGATTTTAATATGTCCTGTTCTGTCTTTCTGCGTATTTGTGCAACAAAGGTCCCCATTTAAGTCTAAGGGAGGTACCTAAATTAAACTAAATTATGGTGCTGTTAGGGAACATAACAAGGAGCTGGGTGCTGTATTTTTTTGTACTCACCTGCTCCCACGATTCAGCGCTGTCACCCCGTGAAGTTGGCATGCATCTTGAAAATCTGACTCTTTTCAGGTTCCCATATGTGCATTCTCCCATAGACTTGCATGAGAGCGGGTGCACAGGAATCTGAAAAGACTGTTCATACAGGGGTAGTACTCAGTCACTGATAGGACCTCCCATTGGACTGCTCAACTTAGAATGAGCAGAGATATAAATGTATAAAATGCAAGTTATACTGAATGTTTCCCTATGAAGGCTTTTACCCACTAGTGTTTTTTTAACGCTGCCGTATCGCTGTGTTTTTTTCAATGGGACTTTCTAATGTTAAAATCGCATTGCACAAAAATCGCAAGTTTGTGCTTCTGCAATTTTTGTGCGATGCAACTTTAACATTAGAAAGTGCCATTGAAAAAAACGCAGCGATATCGCAGCATTAAAAAAAAAAAAACGCTAGTGGGTAAAAGCCCTAAAACTATATATCAAACTGCTGAGCTCTCCCTGCTATATAATATGCTGTCTGCAGTTTGGACAACATGTTCACACCCATAGATTGCCTTTTAATAATATTCATCTAAGTTATTATTTAATATGAAAGTATGAAAAAAAAGGATTGCATTTTTTATAGGCAATGCAAGGTCAAGGTTGAGAAGATAAATTTTGCCACTCTTTGGGACTGGTTTGGGGTGACATTATTTCTGAACAGAGATGACAAATATCTAATAACTCATGGGCAAAACATATAAATAGTTTTTCACTACCAGATGTTGAATGATCATTAAGGAAGCGCCCAAGAGCCCAGGACCAAATGAGGCCCATGGGCCCTTCATCATAGGCATTCATTAAAATATAAGTGCAGTGCATTAAATAACATATAAGCAGGAGTTAAAAGGGTATTCCCATCTCAGGAATCCTATTTCAATATGTTTGGAACTGCAAAACAATGCACTCAGCTGTAACATGTTTATTTCCAAAATGCTCCGTTCTCCAGATACTGCTGAGGAAGTCAGTGCTTGTACACTTCTTTCATCTAAATCTGATGAGTACATGTATACTAGCTTCCGGACCAGCCCCCGGCTACCGCTATTTCTTTCCATGCACAAAGTGGTCTGTTTCCCTGGCAACAAGCACTAAATAACTAGAGGACAGAGGAATCAATATCTGCGATATATGGAGAACGGAGCATTTTGGAAATAAACATGTTATGAGTGAATGCATTGTTTTGCAATTTTGAACACAGTGAAATAGGATTTCTGAGATGGGAATACTCCTTTTAAAGCTTTTTACACATTGAGTTATAACTATAGCATGTGGTTAGAGATGAGCGAACGTAACTGCCTAATCGGGCAAAAAGATTCGGGGGGCGCCGGGGGTGAGCGGGGGGTTGCAGAGGGGGGTGGGGGGAGAGAGAGAGCTCCCCCCTGTTCCCCACTGCTACCCCTCGCTCCACCACGCCGCCCCCCGGCGCCCCCCGAAACTTTTCGCCCGAGTAGGCAATTACTCGAAAAAAGCGATGCTCGATCGAGTAATTGCCCTAAACGAGTATGTTCGCTCATCTCTACATGTGGTATATTGGGAGCCTAGAGTCCACTTTTCTTACTTTTTAGAGTATATAATACTCGGTTTGTGCTATGTCTGCTGCTATTTTTTAGGCACTTGATTTTTCCTTATTATTGTGATTATAACAATCATTATTTTAGAATCCACATTAAATGTTACTAATATGTTTAAAATAGTGTTCAGGGTAATGGACATAAATTACTTAGAATCTGTATGAGGACATTTTCATTTTCTATTCTGTCTGAAAACTAAATGAAAGTTTGTAGAATTTAGTTACATTGTCAGACAAGAAAATGAAAACTCAAGTTACAAACCTGTTTCTGGTAATTGTACATGTTTCTTATTTTTAGCATTCAGTGAAGGCTTCATTATATGGTGTATAGTGAAAAAGACTAGGATTACATGGCCTAAGTAAACACATAAACCTGTAATACAATATGGTATGGATATTTTTTACTTTCCCTCATCATCCATTACCCATTCCTCTATTATCTGTATGGGAAAAGTAGAATGTTTAGTATCATAGAGATTACATATCATTATATAAATCCATCACCTGGTAGACCACATGACTGTAATACCTATGTAATCCTGGAGTATACTGTACATAATCCCCAATGCTTAGTTTCTTCTATGAAGAACATCAATATCAGGTCCAGATTGCAGTTTGATTCCAAATGTCTGACATCTGTAATATTGAGGAAAATATGGAGTTCCTGCTGCACTTTTTGTGTTTATGCACAAAATGACAAAAAAATTTTTTTCTTTTTTACAGAAAAATGGAAAAACAAAAAATTTAATTCCAAATGTTCTAAGTGGATTCTGCAAAATCTCCATCTAACTTATATCAAAACATACCCACACTTTCAGGTGACTTTGCAGAATAAGCTGTCATGTGTGTATAGGTGCTCTCATTAAGGAGTGATGATACCCCTCCTGACCCACGTCACAGGCCTCTCACTAGCCGAGCCAGGATCCTACTGCACACTGATGAGGAGCATGTCCCTGACAAAGTAATAATGTTATATTATGTCCCCATCAGTAATATTTAAAAACGCAACACTATACTCAACTCTATCTCTTAGCCGGTTGCTCTGAAGTCTTCACCTTTTTTACCTCCAGGTAATGCGATCAAATGCTATGTGGCTCAATCACTGGCCTCAGATGCATGGACCGGGGACTGGTCACATGATGTCTAGCACATGACAAAAAATAAAGTGGCTGCTATACAGTAAGACACCTTCCCAATTTGTTACATCTGCTAAGAGTAATGTTAGCTTTAAATTCCAACTGCAAGAAGGTGCTCAAAACGGATGCATATTATGAGAAATGGCGCTTATGTGCAAGATTTCCAGTTACACAAGCTACATCATTAATATTAGCAATTTGCTTTTGCAAAAGAACCACTATACTTTAAAACATTAAGTATTGACAATGGCACTTGTCCTGACAATCTACACATTGTCCTGTTCGTACAAAAATACCTTTCAAATATATGAAATTAGTCAAAATGACAACACAAATACTTGTCAGTCAGTGCTTAAGAACTGGACGGCAGACTGCTTGATAATCTGGGTTGGAACAGCCTTGCGATTTGCTTTCATGACTTGAAGCAACAGTTGTTTTTCTTCTTCATTGTTATTTTGAAAATTCTTAGTCTTTGAGCACAACCTTGTTGTAAACACGGGAATCTGAAACTCTGCCCCAAATAAAGGTTTGTTAAAAAGAAAAAAAATTGAGGGTGTCTTGCTGTTTGGTTGAAAGTTGAATTTTTTTTTGCCACCCTCATGATCATGCTATAAGGAAGTGAAGAATGACTGGAGCAGAGCAGCAAAAGGAACAATAGAAGCAAGCATGGTGCTTTTTTTATCTTATACCCTTCCCCTACTTAGTAATGGCATTCTCAGAGATGGGGTGGCACCCCAGACCCACTGGGACACAGGCTTCATAGCAGCTGCTATTGCTGCTACAGTACTGGTTCTGCCCATCACTGTCTTTCATATATAAAAAGAAGGAGCAGTACCATAGAGGGCATTATAAAGAAGAACTGAGCAGTGTAGATGTGAATCCAGCAGCTGTGAGACAGTAAATACTTACTATTTGATCTTGCAGCATATCTGTGTGACCTCTGTGTTTCTACGTTGTAATGTGCAACCTAAACAACTAAAGGAATTTTACAGTAGTGGCAATATGAAAAAAGGAAAATAAGTAAACCAGTTACCGCTAAAATAAATTGATTGACTATGTTGTAAAAGCAGTTGTGATTATTGTAGCAACTTATTTTTAAATTTGCACATAGTTTCAAAAATTGCAAACTAGACCTTCTTGATGTTTAGTGAGAACTAAATTCCTTTAGGTGAAAATGAATATATAGTACTTGTACTTAAATATGTCCACTTGTCTGCCTAAATAGATCTGCATGGTCTGACTTGTTGCTGCGCTTAGTAGAGTCTTTGGGGCTCCTGCCTTCTTCTTTGCCTTCCCTCGGTTTGGACTTGGCTGCAATGGGACCACTGATTTTGTCCACAGAACGACCACTAACCACTGAGCAGATGGGAAGAGCTCAGTGCCAAGTAGTTAAGGGAAAACACCAAAGCCAAAGATGTACAATGCATTTAGAAATTCTTCAGATCTTTTCAATTATTTTACATTTTGTTATACTGTAGCCTTAGGGTGACTACCCACTACAGTTTATTTAACTGCGAAAGTTGCAGCATTTTTTTTTTGCAGAGGTCTATGGGACTTGTAATGTTAAAATCGCGATCGCGCAAAATCGCAATTTACCGCGAAATTTGTCCCCATCATTCTGCATGCAATAAACCATAATGAATGACAAAGCGAAAACACAATGTTTGAAATATTTGCTAAATTTTATAAAGATTAAAAACTAACACTTGAAACTTAGCTCTAGGGCTTCCCATTTTTCTTGCTGATCTTTGAGAGGTTTCTACACCTTGATTGGTGTCCACTTGTGGTAAATTCAGTTGTCTGGGTATAATTTTAAAAGACACACACCGGTCTCACAGCTCATAATGCATATCAGAGCCCAAACCAAGTCATGAGGAGGAAAGAACTGCCTGTAGAGCTCAGAGACAGTATTGTATGGAGGCACTAATCTGGAGAATGCTAACAGAAATCTCTGCTACACTGAAAGTTTCCAAGAGCAGTGGTCTCCATAATTCTTAAATGGAAGAAATTTGGAACGACTTTTCCTAGAGATGGCTGACTCACCAAACGAAGTCATCAGGAAAAAAGGGCTTTGGTAAGGGAGGTGACCAAGAACCCAATGATCACTCTGGCTGAGTTCTACAGATTCTTTATGCAGCTGGGAGAAACTTCCACAAGATCAACCATAACTGCAGCACTCCACCAATCCGGACTTTATGGCATAGTGGCCAGAAAGAGGCTTCTCCTCAATAAAAGACAAATGAAAGCCATCCTGGAGTTTGTGAAAAAAGCACCTGAAGGACTCTCTAGAGTCCTTCAGGTGCTTTTTCTCTAGTCTGATGAAACAAAGATTGAACCTTTCAGCCTCAATTCTAAGGCCTCATGTCCACAGAGACATATCCGCAGTGGATCACGTGATCCACGCCCCATAGGGATGCATTGGACACCCGCAGGTAATTAAATACCTGCGGATGTCATTTTCCCCTGAGGTGCAGATTGCATGTGCGGGAAAACCCCCGCAGCATGCTCCATTTTAGTGCGGGTCTCCCACGCGGACGGCTCCTGCAGGCTTCTATTGAAGCCTATGGAAGCCGTCTGGATCCGCGGAACACCCACAGCTGAATTTCTGCTCTGCCGTGGGAGCGCGGGAGAGCAGCAGTTCAAAAAAAAAGAGTGCACGGCGCACTCTTCTGCATCCACAATCGCCTGAAAGCATTTTTAAATGACTTTCCACAGTGAATCGCAGGTCTTCCACGGCAGAAATATTGAAAGTGCCATTTTGTGTTGAATTTTGAGAAACCACTAGTTATATTAGTTGTGTTGGGCTATTTACGTTTTTCTTGTTTTTTTTGCAAACAGCTAAAAGTATGTTCATTTGGCAATCAAATGCACCAATCAGACTGATGACTGTTAGTCGAAGCTCCTGCCACTACCAAACTTTAACCACTTGCCCCCTAAGCCGAATTCTTCAAACCTGATGTTTCACGTTATCTGGTAATGACTTCAGAATGCTATTACTTATTCAAGAGATACTGATTTTGTGGTTTTTGTGATATATTTTACTTTCTACCTATAGTAAATTTTGGTTAGTATGTTTTGCTTTTATTTTAAAAAAAATTTGGAGAAAATTTGGAAAACTTAGCATTTTTTAAAGTGACGATTTTTGCTTGTAATACAAATAGTCATACCACATAAAATAAATGATTACCATATGTCCACCTTATGTCAGCATAATTTTTTAACTTTTCTTCTTATTTTTTTCCGGACGTTACAAGGTTTATAAATATAGCAGCAATTTTTCAAATTTAGAAGAAAATTCCCCACAAACTCAATTTCTTCACAGCCATCACATGCCTGGAGACCATGCTGATTGGTCTGCAGGTAAAGCCCTGTCATAAGACACTATGATCAGGGAGTTCCTTGCAGATACAAATAGATAAGGATTACCTTATAAGGATTACCGTAGTCCTGAAGTGGGTAATGTGCAGAGGTGCAATTAGACAGCCAATAAGTGCATGTACTGCAGTAATACAGGCGCTTTACCTGCAAAATGCTCATGCTAAATGGTTGGACCTTCCGACAAAGTGCACATTCTACTGATTTGAACAGTTTGTGACATTTTACTTTTAATCTGGTTTCAAATTACGATTGTTATGATTATGTAGAATAGACACTGTATGTTGAAAATTTTGTATCCTGAGGGCACTGTAACCTGAGGGATCACTGTACCTTTAGAGTTTAGTATTTTGCTCTTCTCCATTCAATAAGGAGACATAGAAGGCCCTTTTACATTGCCCAATTAGTCGGCATGAACATTCATTAGAACGTTCATTCCCCTGATTTTCGGGCTATGTAAAGGAAACAGATCAGTCAACAAAAAATTGTCCCTTATTTGTGTGCTGATCAATGACTTTCTGCAAGCATAAACATGCTCATTGATCTTCACAGTACATCTTCCCTAATTAATGGGGAGATATAATCAAAATAATGATCATTTTTGTCCATAAGCTGATTCTCAGACTGTGTAAAAGAAAAGTAAATGAGTGCTGATTGAAATCTTTCCAATCAGCCCTTGCTACATTGAGCTGAGAATTCGGAAGGTGTAAACAGTAATACAGGGTGCATGTTGTGATGGTGATTCTACTGTAGGCTAAAAACAACGTCAGGTGTGTGGAAAAATAGTGGAAAATCTTCATAAAAGATTTTTGAGATTCTGAAGCTCTGCCCAATTACCAGCTATTGTTATGTTGTGGGAAGTGTGACAAAGGATTTATTATGCCATATTTGATTTGCTCCATTGTGTGTCATATCTGAACAACACATGGTCCCAAGTAGTTGGTATACCGGTCAGCAGCGGACATATATGTACAATCTGTAAATGTTCACAGCAGCCAAATAGCTGAGAGGGTCCACTGCCACCCTAAAGCAGGTAGTAGTCTCCTACTGTCTATTAGACTGCATGTAAGGGGCTGTGCTAGTAAATTCCATGAATCTTTACTACTAGTGGAGTGTCATAGATACATAAGGAGGTGAGCTCTATGATGAACTATCGGAAAACAAATGTTCTTGCAAAAGTGTCCTTTGCAGTCTAAGCTGTTAGGCCACAAAAGTATCCTCGTGTATATGAGCTGCAAATAAATGTCAAGAAGGAACCAAGAAAATTGTTACTTTCACTAAATAAAATGACACATAGCTAAAAATTAGTACAGGAAAGTAGAAGGAAAATATTTATAATACCACTTAAAGGGAGTTATGAAACATTGAAGACAGTGGGGGGATGAATCATATATTTAACCTCTTAAGGACTTTTTATTTTTCCATCGGCATGGCCATAGGAGAGCTTGTTTTTTGTGTGAACTGTAGTTTTTATTCGTACCATTTTTGGGTGTATATAATGTATTGTAAAACTTTTATTCATAGAATCCTAGAATGGTAGAGTTGGAAGGAACCTCTAAGGTCATCTGGCCCCACCCCCTGCTCAGTGCAGGATTCATTAAATCATCCCACACAGATATTTGTCCAGCTTCTGTTTGAAGACTTCGATTGAAGGAGAACTCACCACCTCCCAGGGTAACCTGTTCCACTCATTGATCACCCTCACTGTCAGAAAGTTTTTTCTAATATCCAATTTGTGTCTCCTCCCTTTCAGTTTCATCCCATTGCTTCTAGTCTTTCCTTGTACAAATGAGAATAGGGCTGATCCCTCTGCGCTGTGGCAACCCTTCAGATATTTGTAGACAGCTATTAAGTCTCATCTTGACCTCCTTTTTTGCAAGCTAAACAACCCCAGATCCTTTAACCGTTCCTCATAGGACAGGATTTGCAGACCGCTCACCATCTTGGTTACTCTTCTCTGAACTTGCTTCAGTTTGTTGATGTATTTTTTAAAGTGGGGTGCCCAGAACTGGACACAGTATTCCAGATGAGGTCAGACTAAGCAAGAGTAGAAGGGGATAATGACCTCACGTGATCTAGACTCTATGCTTCTCTTAATACATCCCAGAATTGTGTTTGCCTTTTTGGTTGCTGCATCACATTGTTAACTCATGTTCAGTCTATGATCTATTAGTATAGCCAAGTCTTTTTCACATGTGCTGCTTAGCCCAATTCCTGCCATTCTGTATGTGTTTTTTTCATTTTTCTTGCCCAGATGTAGGACTTTGCATTTCTCCTTGTTAAATGCCATTCTGTTAGTCGCCGCCCACTGTTCAAGCCTTTCTAGATCTTTTTGAATACTTTCTCTCTCTTCTCTTGTGTTAGCTATACCTCCTAGCTTTGTGTCATCAGCAAATTTGATCACTTTCCCTTCAATTACCTCCTCCAGATCATTTATAAAATGTTGAACCACACTGGGCTTAGGACAGAGCCTTGTGGTGCCCCACTTGATACATTCTTCCACTTGAATGTGCAGCCATTTATGACCACTCTATGAGTATGATCACTCAGCCAGTTGTGAATCCACCGAACAGTTGCCTCGTCAATCCAATATTTGGTCATTTTTTCGATAAGTATGGTATGAGATACTTTGTCAAATGTATTAATTTGTTTTGAGAGCAGGGAGAGAAAACACATAAATTCTGCCATTCTGTCCACGACCGCGATGGAATATCGCTAGCTATTCGCTGAGTTCTCTGCGGGCAGCGCTGATAACATTCTTTCAGCTGCTGTCCCACTGGAGAACAATAGTGATGTATTTAGGGAACAGACCACCCTCTGTTCTCTAAATACATGCAAATGAAGCTAGTTAGCTACTAATGGGCTAATGCAAAATGATCGCTTAAAACTGTCAGTTTCTGACAAAATTTTAGCGATCATCTGTAAATGGGGCTTTAGACAAGGCAATCAGAAAAGGCACCAAATTTATAACAGTGCACATGCTTTGTGATGCATTTGGCACATCTTCCTAGATATCATACATTTTTTCTTATGTTAGTTCAAGAATGGCTTACTTTGCACTATTGCTTTGTACCCAAAACCATGTACACCGGTTTTCTGAAGCAATTTAGGCCAGAATTCTGGCACATTTCCAGTAGTGAACCTGCAACAATGTTTTTGGATGTCAGTGGAAGTACTTATATGTAATGGAAAAGCCAAGAAAAATGCTTGCACTGGACCACTTTTTAGACACTTTATAAGATTTCTCTACACACTATTCAAAAATGCCTGAAAATCATAAAACCTACAGCCTTCTGTGATTGAAAATAAAAAGCCACCATCCCAGAAAATGCATGGCATATGAAACAAGTACTATACTGTATGTAGCACACGTTATATTTCTTTAATGACCGATAGCTAACATCTGGCTTCAAGGTTTTTGACGCAAAAAAGGTCAAAAAAGGTCCAGATAAACACCACTAGAAACATGCTGTTTGTTTAAAAAAACTGCTGTGTGTGAAACCACCCTCATAGTGGTTAGTTTTCTAAAAAAAACTAGGAAAGAACTCATTATGTCATGACCCAAAGGCTACTAACAAGCTGAACTTGATTGATATGTATGATTATACACAGATGTGGCAGTCATGATGATTGATCCCTTAATGACTACATCTTTGCTGAAGTATTAAAATGCTTAAACCTGGCCAGTAAAAGATCCTGGCTAAACAGATTTATGCAGCTCTGATCAAAGACTTATCAGCTGACTTACTGGAAAACTGCCAATTTCTTGGTGATCTGTTTTTACTCCTTTTTGCCATTTCATAGACTTAAACTTGTCAGTTAAATATTGCATCACTTTATTAAAAATAACTATCTATCTAACATGTATATAGTATTTATCTATCTTATATGTATATATGCATCTATCTATCTCATATCTATCTATGTAACATGTATATATCTATTTATCTATTTCTCTATCTTACATGTATGTATGCATCTATCTCACATGTATCTATGTATATATGTATGTATATATCTCATATCTTTCTATCTGACATGTATCTATCTATGTCATATCTATCTCATATGTAACTATCTGTCTATCTTGCATCTATCTTACATCTATCTATTTATCTATCTATGTATCTACCTCACATCTATCTATCTATCTATCTATCTATCTTACATGTATCTTTTTATCTCACATGTAACTATCTATCTTGCAGCTATGTATCTCATATTTATCTATCTATCTGCCTATCTATCTATCTATCTATCTATCTATCTCATATCTATCTATCTATCTATCTATCTATCTATCTATCTATCTCATATCTATATATCTATCTATCTATCTATCTATCTATCTAGATATACCAATTTATCTCATATCTGTCTGCAGTAAAAACAAGACACCCCTAAAGATGGTGGAATTTCATTTTTTTTCCATTTCACTCTACTTTTTAAAAGTTTTTCAGTACATTATATGGTACATTAAAGAGTATTATTGAAAAATACAACTTGTCCCGCAAAAAACAAGCCTTCAGACAGCTACCTTGATAGATAAATAAAAGAGATACTTTTTAAAAAAAGTGGGTAAATAAACTGAAAACGAAAAAAAGGGGTTAACAATAACATGACTGATACTACTACAGTATATTACTGTAATCCTACTTTTCTTACACTAAGAATGAATATTAACATACTAATATGTAAAGACATATTGCCAATGTCCATTTAATAGAATATTTCTTACTTATGGCAGAGGACCAGATTTTCTGGTACGTTATTGAAAATGTGTGCCCATATAATTCTGACAGTTATATATATTCCAGGTCATTGCAACCATTTATAAATTAATAAGGCTTAAAGGGGTATTCCTAGCTCAGACTTTAAGGAAATATACACAGAATATGCCATTAAAGTCAGATAGGTCCTACCCCTGGGACTCACACCTAGAGTATCTCTAGTATTGGTCCTCACTGCCCCTTGCCAGGCAGTATGTGGCAGATGGGTGTGGTTTGCAGGATAAAACCGATGATCTAGCTTCACTATTCTGTTTCATAACTCCAATAGAAGTCTACAGGAATATGCAAATAGCGTAGCTTAGCCATGCTTGTCTGTTTCTGTCTTCCAGGTCACTCAATAAGCTCGTAATCAGCAGTGTTTCCATAGTTTACTACTGTTTTTGTCTTTATTGCGGGTGAAACATATACTGTAAATGTGATTAATTGAATGTTTAGACACCATTGTTCATCTTCTCGACCCTATAAGCTTTTTGAGTATTAACGAAGTACATTTGTATAGATTGAAGATAATATGAGCCATTACCCTGATCCTGGATAAGCTTTAATAGGAGTAGAGCTAGTATACAAATCAGTATATTTATTGTGCCTACTACATATGCATAATGCACGCATCTGTCAGGAATCTGTCAGCCGTTGTCTGGAAGGAAGGATGAGTAGGGGGACCATGAATATGTGAAGGACACACCACTAAAATCATTATCTGTCTCTAAACTGTGCTTCTTGCAGCCAGGGCAGCATTATGGACTTGACAGATTCCCTTTAACTTGTACTTCAAACCTGTTTAAACACAATAAATATTGTCTTATATCATAGATCAAAGCAGTGAAAACCCAAAACACTGTAAGCTTTTATAATGCTTTAAAGATCAAGAAAAAGGCCCTAGTCTTACTGCTGTTTGTCCATAACCTAAAACTATGGGTCTAATTAATAAAAATCAGACCAATAGAAAAGTGGAGCAGGCAGTCAACCATAGCAACCAGACAAAAGTCTAATCTATGTAATGTATAGAGACATAACCAGAGCAGGGAGCTGTTGTGAGTCCCCTTCCTGATTTCCAATGTTTTCAAACAGGGGACGAACCATGTTACGGTACTGGCTTACTCCCTGTTTGAAAGCATTAGGTGCAAGCATGTTGCAAACACTATATGCAGAAACAAAGGATTTTATTATTCTCACAAAGCAGCAGGTCAAGCTTAGTGGTTGCAGTCACTTATAGTGATACAACAGCTTAATAGTTACACTGACATTTGGAAGAGAAACTTGTACTTGAATAATTGAACAGCATCAGAACAAGGAACAGTCTCTTGCTGGAGCCCAGAAGACTGTTCGCCACATTAAAAAATACTCTTAGAGGTCAGGTGACAACTCTTCCTACCACAGCATAATCCGCTTAGACGTAGTTTTCGGGGTTGCATCAGTCTCTTGTATAAAAGGTCCTGAGGACCACTAGACTACTACATTACCTTCTGCTTTGGCTGCTATCTCTGCCTTTTTCAGTGCCTACTACACAATAATAGTGGCCCCTTTTGTGTCCTAAAAAATAATAGTGTCCCCACATAGTAATAATCTTCCCATTTTGCTCAGTACAAAATCATAATCCTGCCCTCTTAGTGTCCGTCTTTTTGCCCTGTAGAGTAACTGTCCTCTGCTGTGCCCTCCACATAGTAGTAATGCTCCCATAGCTCCCCATAGTTATGGTGTCCGCTTTAAGCTCCACAAAGTAATAGTTTACGTTTTGTGCCTCCACAAGGTAAAAGTGCCCATATGACCTCTTTTTGCTTTCAAAATGTAATAGTGCTCTGATGTAATAGTGGCCCCTTAGTGCTGCCCACAAATAAATAGTGCCCCCTTTTTTGCCCTGCACAAACTCTGCCTCTCCTTGGCTGCACTTCTAATAATTTAATAATCAAGTGGTTCCTTCTGGCGTTGCAATACGATATTATCTTCAATGGTCTTATGTCTGTGCTCCTCTTGGTGCCACCATGAGGGGCCATCATGCTTTATCTTTTTCTTCTCTGAAGGCAGAGGTGGAAGAGACAGAGAAACACAAAAAGAACATACAAAGTCCATGCAGATGTTGTCTTTGGACAGATTTGAACATAGGACCCCCTCACTGCAAAGCCACAGTGCTAATTACTGAGCCACTATGCTTGATTTTTCTTTTTCTTCCTCTTTCCTCTATATCCTCCCCCAGTGGAGAAGGAAAACAAGAAGAAAGTGAAGAAGAAAGAGAATGAGGGGGAGAAAGTGAACAATGAGAATAAGACATTTGTTTCCTTCTTCTTTTTCTCTTTCTCTGGAGAAGAAGTAGGAGGAGGAAGAAAGAAACTTAGTCGCTCAATGGCTAGCACTGTTGCTATGTAGCGCTGGGGTTCTAGGTTCATGGCTGATTATCAACAATGTCTGCATGGAGTTTGTATGTTCTCTTTGTATTTTATTATTCTTGTTCTTTTCCTCCTCTGGAGCAGAAAGATCAGATGTGGTGGCTCAGTTGCTGATTTGCAGTGCTGGAGTTGTAGGTTCAAATCTGGCCAACGGCAAGATCTGGATGGAGTTTTTCAAAGTCCATGCAGATGTCATCTGTGAAGGAATTTGAACCTAGGACTCCAGCACTGAAAGGCAACAGTGCCAAGAACTGAGCCACAATGATAAAAGAACACACACACAGCTTTCTCTGACTTTACTTGTAAAACAATTTTTGGTGGCTCTTGTAAAAATTGGCCCAATATAATTGCCCGACTGATCACAGCAAGCAATACAATCCACGTACACTTTTCCTGGTGTCATTAACTAACATTGGAAGTGGCAACAGCATTGAGGCAGCAGTTCACCAGGTCTTACCTTATGCGCTAAGTGCTGCCTAGATTCAGTGTTTTTTCTATACAAACATAACAGTACATATTGTGATGGTGAAAGGTTGTTAATGTTACAGCTCAACCCTCTTACAGACACTTATAAGCTCATGCTGCCCTTTTCTCCTATAAGGTTCTGAGTGAGAAAATCTGCATAAGATTGGTTGAATTTAACAGATTGTGGTCCCATTGAAATACTTGCTATTAGTCCCTCTTGATTCTCTTTACACCTCTAGTCTCCAGCAATCACTTTTCAGAGGCACTTTGGCCTATGTCTTATGTGTTACTTTGGAAATAACCTATTCGACCTTATCAACAAAATTTATGATGCAGTTAATAGTGGATGTGCCACCAGCACCATTTCCTGTTGTGTTCCCAAGGTACCCCAGTGCAACAATAAAAGTATGAAGCAGTCAATGCTTATTATTAAGTTCTGCCCTGCATTAAAATTAGTAGTTATCCCAATAAAATCAGCCTTTTGTTTTGTGACCCAAAAGGTGCAGCATGTAACATTTCTGACCTAGATGCAGGCATTCTTGTTTAATTGTATATATAGAGAGAGACAGAAGGAAAAGGATGATAACAGACAGAAATCTGCTTCTCATTATGCTTTTCCACTAGAAAAAGGAACATTAACTTCTATGACTTATACTACAGGAATTGGGATTTTGATAATTTAAAATAATGAATCAAATGTAGATATCTACATTTCACCAATGGATTGAAAAGCAGACAGATTTGACCTTCTTTTCTTATTTCTAAATGTGTATATATCTTTAACTATGCTCCCATCTATTATATATTTTCTCATACATATTTAAAAAATTAAAGGAGCCCAAATTTTAAAGGGGTTGCTATTAATGTATAATCTCTGTGGTGACTTCAGCAAATCACTGGAAGGAAATGGCAACAGGGCTTGAAAAGCATATAACCACTTAGTCACTTGCCGGTTTTGCTTGGCTTTCTCTACAGACCATTAGAGTCAATGAACTACCATGCTACCATCCAGAAAAAGTCAACCTGAACTGATAGAAAACAAAGTGGCATGGCACTTTCTTAGCACCATTGCCACTTTATTCTAGCAATTGTCTGATATCACAGCAGTTTGATCTCCTCATAGCATACCCAAGTGATGTCAGTTATGAGACAACTCTATTAACCCCTTGAGTGGCGGGTTTCCTACCACCCTGTCAGATCCACCAGGGCAGGTTTTTTAAAATGGTCTAATCATTGAATTTCAACTAATTTTGCAGTTGCGTCTCAAGAGCCATAACTTTTTCATTTTTCCATTGACATGGCCATATAAGGCCTCAGTCACACGGGCGCATCGGCACCCGTACACTGGCGCCGATGCGCCCGTGTGACTGACACCAGCAGACGGACGTACCTGCAGACGGCCGTCTCTCTGCAGCGCTGGAGGAAATAACATGTGACCGGCTTCATTGCCGGTCATGTGCTCTTTCCTCCGGCGCTGCAGAGAGACGGCCGTCTGCAGGTACGTCCGTCTCCTTCCTGCAGTCACACGGGTGCATCGGCACCGGTGTACGGGTGCCGATGCGCCCGTGTGACTGAATCCTAAGGGCTTGTTTTTTGCGAGACAAGTTGTGATTTTTTAAACAGGGGGGAGGAAAAAAAGAAATGGGGAAAAAAGAAAAAAAGGGGCCATGTCATTATGGGGTTAAATAATGTATTAACTTCCGTCTCTGGGTCATTACGACGCATGGATACCACATGTGTGATTTTATTTTTGATTTTTTACAAAGTAAAGGGAGACAAGTGTTTTTACAATTTTTTAAAATAATTTTTTTACTTTTTTTTTTTGTCCCTTTAGGGGACTTCCACAGGGACCCATCAGGACCCCTGATCACATTCCGGGGGTCCGATGGTGACAGCCCTTTACATGCTGCAGTCACATAGACTGCAGTATGTAAAGGGTTAACACAGCAGAGATCGGAGGTTTTCTCTGATTTCTGCTGTAAGAGCTGGTACCTAGCTGTCCTCTGACAGCCAAGCACCAGCTCTCCCTGCCACAGAGACCATCTGCTTGCTTCTGACAAGCAGATGGTCTCTATGGCAACCTGTAAACAAAGCAGGAGACTTAGAAGCAGGAGATTGCCGGCAGATCGGCAATATCTTCTGCTGGTTTTTCAAAGCCCTTGCTTTGTTCTCTGTGGGACTGTGCAGGCAGAGCACAATGCCACAGCTTGTGGCAGTGTGCTCTGCAGCTCCCATAGTGATACATAGCCCGGAAATCTTCAGGGCTATATCACTATCGGCAGTGGAGCTTGTCTCGGAAAATTTCCGGGCGTGCCACTCAAGGGGTTAAAGGAGATATTAGGCAAGTACAAAGCTTTAAAAATAATTGTACATTATTTTTTTAACACCCTTGTGCCCCATGGGGAGAGAGAGACTGAAGAAAAATGCTGTATATTTACAGCATGTAGATGACATGGGCTCAGCAGCTGAGCTCATGTCATCCGCAGTGCAAGCCAGCTGTGACCAATGGTGGGGATCAGTGAGAACACTAATCCCTTCTGTGACATCATCAGCCATCCCCCATGTAATCATGGAGGGCTGATGGGTTGATATGGTAATCAGACACCAGTCAGTGGCGTTCAGGTTTTCCATACATTATAGTAGTAAAGAATATAGATAATACACTGCAGTACAGAAGAACTGAAGTGTATTACCCAAGCGATTATGTGATTGCAGGTTAAAATATCATACATGGAAATTAAAAAATGTTAAGAAAAAAGTTCAAAAGACCATATGAAAAAACAACCTTTTTCACACACTTGTGCCTGTGTTTAAGAAAAAATGAATAGAAAAATGACCTTTGGTATCATCACATCTGTAACAAACCATATAATAAATTGAACACATTTTTTATTCCGCTTAGCAAAAGCTATTAAAAAAGCAAAAAAAATAGCTAAAATGCTTCTTTTGTTCATTTTACCTCCCCAAAAATGCAATAAAAGTGGTCAAAAAAGTAATATATAGCCCAAAATGGTACCAATAAAAATAACATGTCATCAAACAAAAAGCAAGCCCTTACAGAGCTCCATTTATGGAAAAATAAAAAAAATTATGGGTCTTAGAATGTAGCGATGCAAAAAAGGGGTTTTACTGCAAAAAAAGTGGAAAATATCCTCAAAACCTTACGTAATATGTAAACAGCTGTTTACTACAGGTGAGTAGCTCAGTATAGTAATCTTATTAGAGAGTTCCTCCAGAAATTAGTAAGATTCTCATTCAATGACTAGTAGAGAGTTATCAAGAAGAGATGTTGAAAATTGCAAGGTAGAGGCATGGGGGCCCTAATGCACAACCTGTAACAGAAGCCCTTACCTAGCATGTGTCATTAATAATCCTGATGTCTTCTGCGCAAAACTTTTATGCCCTTTTTAACTCTAATTCTGCGACAGAAAGGATTGAACAAAAAATGCATTGTGCATTATTCCTGAAAGAGACTCAAATATTCATTTTTTGTCAGGAAGCATTATCAATTTGAGCAATAATCTACATGAAAGATTAGATATTAAATTATCATAATTTTAAGGCTTCCTATTTTCTTAAGAGGGCTGTTTATTGTTGCTTTTTATTATTATACACAGTGCTTGCACCATATGATTTGAGGAAGGCAACTTGTACCTATATTCAGTATTCAATCGACAGGATGTGATTCATCAAACTCCATTGTAAACATGTGGTTACCAGAAGAAGCTAAGCTTTAACTTAATGGCTGTTCCATCTGGGATTCTCTATACAACCTTTAGTGTGGCTCTCTAGATCCCTGGGCCCCCTATGGGGTTAAGCATAGCAGCTCTTTCTATGTGTCCAACTCTGGACTCATTCCTTGGAGAAGGTATCTGCACAACGCTGAATGGCATTTTCCGGGATTACTTGGCTTTCTCTTACTCTCTGAAGTCATTTTATTAGCTTTTATATGAAGGGATTAATACAAGTATTACTCAAGTAGAACAACAAGCCAAAGAGAATGTAAAGTTTAACAACAAAATAGCCAATTACAACCTGCATAAAAATATCAGTGGAAGCTTTGTTCTATACTCCTCAGCACAAGGAATACGAGAAGTTGTAGAGTTAACACGTTAGCTCTGTTTTGCAAACTCCTAGGAGATTTGTGTTTATGTCTGACTGCAGACAATTATTTACTATGTTCGCACTGCCAACCTCCAATAAACATTATTTCATTAAAAATATGATGCTGAAATTCTTTGGACAGCACAGTGCTGATCTGCACTATTGCCAAAGTACAGAAGTTGTGGTCAGTAATAAAATAGACACATAACTGCCAAAATCTTTTATTTCTACTGGTAGTAGATTGTAGTGCGATAAAGAGAGGTCAAGCTTGACCAAAGGTTGTAGGAAATTTGGCATTTCTATTATTTTTCTATTTTGAAAATTGGGGCAAATTTATTAATTTAAAGCATAACTGAAAATTTGTACTTTAATTTAGACATCTAAGAACTAGATGAGGCAAGCAGAAGATATGCCATATTTGCCACAGTAGCATGTTTTGTGTGATAGATCTGCCTCATCTTGATATACATGTTAGACACTTGTCTCTTCTTTGCAATAGCTCGTGGTTTCTTGGTTGATTTACTTTAAACCAGTAGTTTGGAGGAAAATTGTAGCTCATGGCATTAATCAATTTGGTGCATTTTGGGACTCACCATAGCCTCACCTCCTTTTCTAGACACTTTTGATTGTGTCTTAAAAATGTTAACATTTTTGGCACATGGCATGTACTCCAGATTTATGGCGTAATTTGTGCCAGAATTTTGGAACATTTGGCACAGTAAATCTACCTCAATATGTTAGACTCTGAAACTGGTATTGCTAGTGTTAGACACTGAATGAAAACTGCCTCAATGTTTTGGTAAATGTTTCTATTTATTCAGGGGCGCTCATACAAAAGATCTTTCAAAGCCAAGTCTATGGTACCCTACATTAGCTCCATATGTCGAAGCTTACTTTTAAATACCATTAAAAAAGCACTTAGCATTTATATGACTATTGCTCCTTTAGTAGACTGCCTTGGAAGTGTAGGAAAGAAACTAAATAGCCTAAGAAGCTTGGGCATAAATCATTTTAGCCATATCTGTTATTGATACATCTTTTTCTTCATTGTCAAACATGTAGACTAATTTTGGCTTTGAAATCTTTATTACTTCAGTTTGAAAAACGAACAATTAATAATACACATTCCCAGGCACAGTTTACAATTCGCTAAAGGTCGTTTGTCTTTGCATCACATATCGCTTTCCACTGAATGTTTCAAGTTTGATTTACAGATAACAATACGTTGATCATGCAAGTTCTCACCTACATAAATAGCAGATTGTGGGAACGTACTGCTCTCAACACACGAGAAAAGTAAAAGCATTTAGCTATGATCCCCCCTCCTCTCTTTCCCAATCCAGTTACATATAAAACATCTGGAATTTATGTAAACGGTAAATGATTCATATGAAGTAAGGAAGTCAACCATTTTGTTTCTTCTGTTTACTAGAGAAGCAAACACATTAAATGGAAGCATAAACAAATTAAAAAGTATTGTCATAAATATCATAATATGTTGGCTCTTTGACAATACATGCGATAAAATTATTTTAAGCATTCTGGATAATTTGCTCCATACAATTGCATTACGTAATTTTGCAAATATATCCTATTTTTCTTGGAATATATGAACCCCAAACATAAAAGGTAAACTAATCTTAAAGTGGGAGTTTATAGTTTTTAGTATTAACCTATAAAATATATTTTTAGTTACCAGTATTAAACCCATTACGTGCTTATCTTTATGTCTAACATCAAGTATAGTATTTGCTCCTATCAGTGGCTAAGATAGGAACCATTGGTAATGAACAACAAGTATAATATGTGCTATGTGGTTTAGATCTGGCAAGCCTAATGGTTCAGTTAGGCAACTCGAACTCACATAATCAATGATTTTGTGTTAGCTAGTTTGAAAACCTCTTGCGCAAACTGCCACCTGAATAAGAAATCGATGGGCCACAACTTATTCAAATGAGCAAGTTTCTTACCTACCTCAGCCATTTCAGTGGGCTTTAGTTTGTTTGTTTCCACAGAATCATAGAATGGAAGAGTTGAAAGGGTCATCTGGTCCAACACCCTGCTCAGTGAAGGATCACTAAATCATCCAAGACAGATATTTGTCCAGCCTTTGCTTGAAGACTTTCATTGAAGAACTCACCACTTCCCATGGTAACCTGTGCCACTCATTGATCACCCTCACTGTCAGAAAGTTTTTCTAATATCTAATGTGTCTCCTCCCTTTCAGTTTCATCCCATTGCTTCTAGTCTTTCCTTGCGCAAATGTGAATAGGGCTGATCCCTCTGCACTGTGACAGCCCTTCAAATATTTGTAGACAACTAATAAGTCTCCTCTCAGCCTTCTTTTTTGCAAACTTAACATTTCCAGATCCTTTAACCGTTCCTCATAGGACATGATTTGTCGACCGCTCAACATCTTGGTAACTCTTCTCTGAACTTGCTCTAGTTTGTCTTTTTTAAAGTGAGGTGCCCAAAACTAGACACAGTATTCCAGATGAGGTCTGGCTAAGGAAGAGTAGAGGGAGATAATGACCTCACGTGATCTAGACTCTATGCTTCTCTTAATACATCCCAGAATTGTGTTTGCCTTTTTGGCTGCTGCATCACATTGTTGACTTATGTTCAGTCTATGATCTATTAGTATAGCCAAGTCTTTTTCACATGTGCTGCTGCTTAGCCTAATTCCTCCCATTCTGTATGTGCTTTTTTTTCTTTTTCTTACCCAGATGTAGGACTTTGCATTTCTCCTTGTTAAATACCATTCTGTTAGTCGCTGCCCACTGTTCAAGTTTTTCTAGATCTTTTTTAATACTCTCTCTTTCTTCCCTAGTGTTACCTAACCCTCCTAGCTTTGTGTCGTCGGCAAATTTGATCAGTTTCCCTTCAATTCCCTCATCCAGATCATTTATAAAAATGTTGAACAACACTGGGCCTGGACAGAGCCTTGTGGCCCCACTTGATACATTCTTCCTTTTGGATGTGCAGCCATTAATAACCACTCTTTGAGTACGATGACTCAGCCAGTTGTGAATCCACCTAACAGTTGCCTTGTCAATCCCATATTTGGTCATTTTTTCAATAAGTATGGTATAAGATACTTTGTCAAATGCATTACTAAAGTCAAGATATACTATATCCACCACATTTCCTGATCAACCCAGTCAGTGATTCTGTCAAAAGGAAATTAGATTCATCTGGCATGACTTGTTTGTTACAAACCCATGCTGGCTCTAGTTAATTACTCCATTTTTATCCAAGTACTTGCATACATGCTGTTTAATGATTTGTTCAAAGATCTTTACCAGCATAGAAGTCAGACTCACAGGCCTGTAGTTTCCTGGATTCACCTTCTTCCCTTTTTTGAAGATAGGGACAACATTTCCCCTTTTCTAATCTTCTGGGACTTCTCTTGTTCTCCAGGAATTTTCAAAGATTATGGTGAGTGGTTCAGCAATTACCTCCGCTGCTTCCTTTAATATCCTAGGATGTATTTCATCTGGACCTTGAGACTTAAATTCAATTAAGTTAGCTAAGTGTTCACTCACCATATCTTTGCTTATAGATAGCATCCATTCTTTTATTCCCCCCAATAGCACAGGGAAGATCAGTTGATGTTCCATCTACTTTCTGAGAGAAAACAGATACAAAATAGGAATTTAAAAGTTTGGCCTTCTCAACATCATTCTTAACCAATTCACTATTTTCATCTTGTAAGCATCCAATAGAATGTTTGACTTTTGTTTTGCTTTTGACATACCCACAAAATCCTTATTTATTGCTTTTAGCCTCTGTTGTAAGCATCAATTCATTGTCAGCTTTAGTTTTTCTGACACTTTCTTTATAGTTTTTGAAGACTAGCTTTTGTCTTTTTAAATCTATTGACTTTGATGTAAACTGTAATATACATTATTCATGTCTCTCTTTAAAAAGTATAGTGACCAGTCTGCAAAGCATGTCCTATGAGGATGGTTAAAGGGTCTGGGAATGTTTAGCTTGCAAAAAGGAAGGCTGAGAGGAGACTTAATAACTGTCTACAAATATCTGAAGGGCTGTCACAGTGCAGAGGGATCAGCCCAATTCCCATTTGCACGAGGAAAGACTATAAGCAGTGGGATGAAACTAAAAGGGAGGAGACACAGAATGCATATTAGAAAAAACTTTTTGACAGAGAGAGTGATCGATGAGAGGAACAGGTTACCACGGTAGGTGGTGAGTTCTGGACAGAGATATGTCTGGGATGATTCCTACATTTCACGAAGATATCATGCAGACCAAACCAAATCCCTCTATTCAGTTAAAGATTCTAGGTCCATTACATTCACCATCACATTCAACATCACAAGATTTTTCTGTCTACTGCGTGCCCTGAATTTTGGCTTGCTTCTTGACCATGCAAGATATTCCCTTGTCCTGACTTCAACTTTATTTCATGACTATGTCTCTGTCTACACCCTTTGATACTGTGTTTCTTAAGAATCTTTTCAATCCCGATCTCAGCTCTATTCTTTGACTACATCTAAGTCTACACCTTCTTGACTAAGTTATACCAGCTGCCTCTTAACCAAGGCTACTTTTGGGGTAGCTTTCTGGGTAGAGTTGAGCGAACATGCTCGTCCGAGCTTGATGCTCGTTCGAGTATTAGCATACTCGATGGTGCTCGTTACTTGAGCGAGTACCACACCGAGTTCGACCCCTCCCTGTTTTGACCCCTCATCGCATTACCACTTCCTGCTGTGACGTGCCAGAGAGAGAGAGAGAGATAGATAGAGAGAGAGCTTGGGTCCAATACAAAAATGCTTGAGTCCCTCATTGACTTCAATGGGGTTTGTTACTCTAATATTACGAAAAGCTCGACTAGAATAATGAGCACCCGAGCATTTTGGTACTCGCTCATCTCTAGTTCTGGGGTTCCCTTCAGCAAAAACCTAATTATGATTGGTGGGATTATAGGATGCAGGTCTTCTACAGTCACTTGAGGGTTTTTGGCCACCTCCTCATTGGGAATTTGATAGTAAGCAGTGATAACTTCCGCTTTCAGCCACATTCTGGTAATACAGCCAATGTTCCTTTAACTTTGAACATTCAGTGTATTTGATATCTTTTTGTATTGTTTTCTTTGTTTGTTCAAGGCAATGTTCTCTTTTCTTTACTTTTTGGGCTACTCTCTCGACTTAGCCATATTTCTAGCAAGCAATTAAGTGCATGTAGTCATTAAAAGTATCATTTTCTGTTGAATTTGGAGAAACTATTTGTTGAGTTAGTTGTGTTGACCTAGTTAAATTATTCTTGTTTGATTGGTTTTTTTCTGCAAACAAATGAAAGTTTGTAAATTTGACAAACAAACAATCTGCAATAAGGGTTAAATAATTTTAATTGCAACTACACATCTATTGACTCACAGTCAATGCATTCTCTGATTGAAATAATTTCCTCTTCTTTTTTTCTCTCAAACCCAAACCAGAATGACAACTACTCCTGACCACAACTAATTTCTACTGAATTTGCCACTCTATCTTTGCATTCTCCTTATGCTTTCCTACAACACAAATTTGTCATTCAACTGCCCACTCTATAGGGTTGCACCCTTAAAAACAGCTAACATTCTGGTAGATTGGCCATTCAGCCCACCGTGAAAATTCTTGGTGGGCCAGCAAGGTCCTGGAGCCAGCAGATATTTTTAAAAATCTATTTGGTGGAATGCACCAAAATAAAATGGCGCAACACAGTTATACTCACTTGTACGCTCCTTACGCTATGTTCCTCTGCATCCATTGTCCATGATGTTCAACCCCTGACTTCCGGTACAGTGATCATGTGACAAGATCACATGATTGTTCTGCCTGGAACTCAGTAGGTGAACAGTACAAACTCAGCTGCAGAGGCTGGGAGCTGAAGGAGTGACATAGGCGAGTATAACTGTGTTTTTTTATTTTAATATATAAATATAAAGGGCTTTTTGAGTGGCGCTATTATGAAAGTGGAGGCTGGGCCTATGAGGAGTACTAAGCTGGAGGTGGGGTAGTGTGGCCCAAAAAACTCAACTTTCAACTACAAGGCAAGACACTCTCTATTTTTTTCATTTTAACAAACCTGTATTTGTGGCAGACTTTAAGGTTCTTATGTCTACGACAAGGTTGTGCTCAAAGACCATTAATTTTCAGACTTTTTACTAATGATGAAGAAGAAAAACAACTGTTGTTTCAAGTCATGGAAGCAAAACGTAAGGCTGTTCCAATACAGATTACCAAGAAGTCTGCTGTCCAATTCTTAAGCACTGACTGACAAGTATTTGTGTTGTAATTTTGACTGTTTTCATATATTTGGAGGTATTTTGTAGGAACAGTGCAAATATGTAAATTGTCAGCACAAATATTATTAGTTCAGGACAAATGCCATTGTCAGTACTTAATGTTTTAAAGTTTAGTGGTTGTTTTGCAAAAGCAAATAGTTCATATTAATGCTGTAGCTTGTATAACTGGAAATCTCGTAAGCGCCATTTCTCATAATATACATCAGTTTTGAGCACCCTCTTGCAGTTGGAATTTGAAGCTAAAACTTTACCCTAACATTACTATAAGCAGATGTAACAAATCGGGAAGGTGTCTTGCTGTACAGTTGCCACTTTATTCTTTACCATATGTCTATGGGCCACCCTAAGGTGGGGGACAGGGCCTATGTGGGGCATTATTACAAAGGTGGGGGCTTGGTCCTATGAGGGACATTATTATTATTGAATATGGCCATATGAGGAGCATTATTATTCAGTTGGAGCCTATGAAGGGCATTATTACTGAGTTGGGGTCTATAAGGAGATTATTACTGATTGGATATTTTTAATGGGTTTGAGACAGTAAAAGCATCAATATGTTGAGCCTACAGGGAGCATCAAAAGGAGAATACTATTGCTGTGTGGCATTATTAATATATGTGGTACTGTGGATGGGGAGATTATGTTTGGAAAAGAAAGCCAGATGGCTAGGAAATTGAGGAGTCATAGATGTCTGTGTGTCAAATTCCAGATAGACATTTTGTGACTAGGAGAAGTCATCATGATGTCTCGGGCAGATGGAAAAGAAAAGGGAAAGTCCAACAACTCCAGTCAGAGATGATGTCACTTGTGATTACTGGATATAATGATACTGTAATCACTTATATGTTCTGTAGAGCACCTGTGTTGAGTTGATATCTACCGCCATGTGGTCACTGTATGAGGGGGGATAAAAATATAGTAGTAACAGAGCAACATTGCTGATATTATTTGGTCACAGTCTGGGGTATTATCTGGCCCTCATAGTGTGTTGTTATTAATTTTATTAGAAGTCTTTATTTAGTGAAAATATGTTGGTATTGATCGCTGCGTATTGGTAATATGTGGTGGTAGTCTGGCAGTATTATTTAGCCCTCATATAATGTTTTAGCAGTATTACTGATCTTTGTTGTGATCTGATGGTATTATTTGGCCCTTATACAGTGCTATTATTAGTAATGTGGGTCTTGGTTTAGTGGGTTTTTTTCAGAGACAGTTGAGGCAATTATACGGGTGATGATGATTACAGGAATGTATGTGTTTTTTTTCTTCACTTTTACAAAATTCAGCAAAAAGTTTTTAACAGAGTACATTTTTTCAGTAGACTTTATTAACATTTACTTCGTTATTAATTTAGATACAGTGTAATCTTTGGTATACATAATATAAAAAAGTATTACCTTCCCCCCCCCCTCCTTATGTATCTTAAACTTACAAAGCAGTCTATTAGGCTGTGCTGAAGGCACAGCTTAATGAGAGCTGCACTTCCAACTACCAGCGCTGCCCACTACACAAGGGTTGGAACTGTCTGCTTCTGCTTAATAAAACTATATACACTGGTTTCCTATAAGGAAGGCTCGGCGTTCCGGTTTCAATAAAATGGCACCGCGAATGAGCGGTAGTAGATTTTGACTGTGGATCGTCACAGGGAAGGCTCGGTGCCTTAGGCTTCAATAAAATGGTGCTGCACATACGCGGTAGCAGGTTATGTCCGAGGATACTTCCGCATATGTGCAGTAGCCTCATTTAGATGCCGTAGACATGTGGCAACATACAGCATGGAGGAGGCACGGATTACCACCAGCATGTAAGTCAACCATTAGGTGTAATTAATTGGATTAATTGTGATGGCCTATGATTGGTTGTGGCTAAGTACATTCTAGCTATAAAATACCTGCTTAGGCCTTAGTCAGACGGGCGTCTTTAGCCGCGATTTGCGCATGCGCATGTGTCCGGCGATTTTATAAAACCATTGCTTTGCAATGGTATCGGACACATGAGCGCTTTTTATGCGCTCGTCCGATAAATTATAGAACAAAAAATCGCAGATCGCACCTATCTGCGATCTGCGATTCCTGTTGTCTTCTGTATATGCGCTCAATGGGGCCGGCGGCAGCAGCGCCGACCCCATTGAGAACATATAGAAGACAAATCATTCTTCTCTGCCACAGCTGTTACAGCTGTGGCAGAGAAGAACAATGTTTGCCCATTGAATTCAATGGAGCGGCAATACAGCCGCTCTATTAAAAGCAATGGGCTGCCGGCGTGCGCGGGGTGAATTGTTGGGAAGGGGTTAAATATATAAGCCCTTCCCTGCAATTCATCCTAAAATGTGTTAAAATAAAAAAAAATTGTATACTCACCTTTCCGCTGCAGCCGGAGTCCAGCCGCGGCCGCTGTCAGTTCTGCTGTACTGTGTCTTGGCACTATTCAGCCGGCGGGGCTTTAAAATCCCCGCCTGCTGAATGATCTGCCTCTGATTGGTCACAGCCCTGACCAATCAGAGGCAGGTTTCACTCACACACCCATTCATGAATTCATGAATGGGTGAGTGACTGCTGCCTCTCAGCGCTGAGCCAATCAGGGGCAGGTCTGTCTCACATCCATTCATGAATTCATGAATGGGTGTGAGTGAGGCATGCCTCTGATTGGCTCAGCGCTGAGCCAATCAGGGGGCAGGTCTGACTCACACCCCCTTCACACCCACTGCAGGACGGCCGCGCGGAGCTCCGGCTGCCGGGAGAAGGTGAGTATACAATTTTTTTTATTTTAACACATTTTAGGATGGATTGCAGGGAAGGGCTTATATATTTAAGCCCTTACCGACAATTCATCCCGGGCTCGCCCGCAGCGCATTGCTTTAAATGGAGATGGCTCTATTGCCGTCTCCATTGAATGCAATGCGCTGGACAGCTCCGGCCCGTTTCTAATGAAACGCGGCTAGGAGCAGATTTTCGGGCGATTTGCGGGCGACTTGCGCGCACCGGTCACGCGATTTGCGGATGCGCATCCGTCATGCGATCCGCAAATCACGCGAAAAAACGCCCGTCTGACTAAGGCCTTAGATTGTATTTTGTTAGCATGGAGAAGGCTTACTTAAGCCGAAACGTCGCTGTCTGTGCGTGATGGGAAAATAAACACCATCTGATTTTACTGCATTCTGAAGTGCTGCCAGATCTTCTTTATTTATAAGGTCTCAAAGATAAGTCATCAACAGTATTAGCCCTGAAAACTTTTTAATGTGTACCTCCAGTCGTAACGTGTTCTGTGTTTCATAGAAAGTTTTTTTGAACTATGCACACCTCATAGGCTTCTCCCTCCTACCACCTACAAGGCTGCAGCTGGTGGTTTGCTGATCCCTGCCTACTTGTGCTCGCCCCACTTGCTGGGCCCACCAACAACATGGGGCCACTTTATAATTTTTTACCAGGGCCGCTTTGGGTTCCCAATTGGTTCCCGATTCTACACCTCTCCTAGCTACTGTTTTTCTGTGATTTGGTCAGAATTGCATAAAAAATGCAGTGATTTTCCAGCAGTTTACATAGAACCATATTAGAGACATAGCAGTTGTGCGCAAGTCACAGCAAAATGCAAAGAAATAGCCGCCATCTGTAGTCAGGCCAGAGCACCATCTAAACCTAGGTTCTCACGTCTCCCTTATCGACAGTGCAGCCCTGCTGAGAGCTACACTAAATAACCATGACATAACCTTAAATTACAGGGTGTCTTATATTGAAAAAATGAAGCTTCATTTCTTAAATGTACCTAGGACACATTTACCTATCAAGAGCATGAATCTATATTGCATACAAAGAACATAAGTATGTCAAAAACACGCGTCTATTACAACACAGCATTCCCTATGGTGTGTTCACATGTCCATGTTTACAGGTGCGTGCCTGTAAAGATTGGACATGCGTGCACAATAGGGATTGCACGCATTATTCTCAATGGAGCCGCGGCTGCTGCAAAGAAATTCTAAATCCTCGCGGGGATGAAGAATTCCCTGCTGCACCTGCCACATCTGTGACAAATGCAGCAAAGGAATTCTTCATCCCTGCAGGGTATAAAGAATTCAATACCACAGCTGTCACAGATGACAGCTGCGGTAGCGGATCAAGCTGTCGGCACCCAGTAATTGTTTTTCAGGTAAGGGCTTTAAATATAAGCCCTTCCCTGAAAAACAAGAAAAAATGGTGATAAAAATAAAAAAGGTTTCATGAATGGGTGAGTGCTGCCTCTGATTGGCTTAGCACAGGGACCAATGTAAACAAAAAAAAAACGTACCTATTCGCTGCTGCTGTGTCCCCGCGGGGATGAAGAACACATCTGCCGCATGCGGCAGATGTATTCTTCTCATCCCTTCAGGGATTAAGGATTCCTTTGCTGCATCTGTTACAGATGTGGCAGGTGCAGCAGGGAATTCTTTTTCCATGCGGGGATGAAGGAAACATCTGCTGCATGCAGTGGATGTGTTCTTCATCCCCGTGGGGACAAAGCAGCGGCGGACAGGTACGTTTTTTTTTTTCACACTAAAATTCTTGTTTTTCAGGGAAGAGCCTATATGTAAGGCTCTTCCCTGAAAAACAATCCGGGGGTGCTGGCAGACCATTGTCTTCAATGGAGCTGCCGGCAGCAGCTGCAGCTCTATTGAAGACAATGTGTGCATTATTTAATTTTTTTTTACACTAAAATTCATTTTTTTCATGGAAGGGCTTATATGTAAAGCCCTTCCCTGAAAAGCAATGCAGGGGTGTCGGCAGACCATTGTTTTCAATGGAGCTGCCGGGAGCAGCCACGGCTCCATTGAAGGCAATGCACATACTTGCTTGCATTCACGCGTGTTTTTGCATGTACATGGGTGCGCACTTATGTACGCACCTATGTACGCACAAAAACACGCTAGTGTGAAGCCACCCTAAGGGTGAAATATATTCAAGGCCACATTGCCATTACCTGCGAAAAAATTATCATATTTTTGTCAGTAAATTTGTTGCATCTTTAAATATATCTAACTGTGTTCGCACAATTGTCACACAAACCATTTACTGGAGTGAGATTGTGCAAAGCTTTCACAATTTATAAAAAGTCGCCTTTGATAAATGCCTCTAAATCGTGGCCAGTCGGCAACTAATGCTCACTTTTCACTCCACTTTTTAGGACTGACGTGGATGCTGCAAATAGCTCTAATTTCTCACTAAATGGTTAATAAAGGTGTTCTAAAGCAGCTTAGACACTGCTTTGCAGTAATATACACTAAAATTAAGGTGCAAGGACATTTAATAAATGTGGGCCTATGAGATTATTTATGGGTTTTTCAGAATAGGGATCATACATATCAGAGATGATTTTGTTTATCAGTACTGTTTTAACACAAGTTCTGGTTTTATGTAAAAACTGCCATTACTGTAATTTATGCCTATGACACATTTACAGTACCACAGTGTGGTTTGGGTTATGATAAATAATATTTATTAATGACAGTTCTATAATTGACGCACGTTTTCCTTCAGTTTTGACCTGTCTGAACTGCTTTCCAATTCTCTGAGACAAAATTGAGTCTGCAACCATTGATAAATATCAGTAACACCTAACACCCCCATGCCACAACACAACATGCAATAGTGTCTTAGATGCCATAGGCATGTCTTAGTAAATATGTAGGTATTTACCCCATGATATATTAATACATTTGACTCATCCTGTTTGCTACACACATATCCTGTTTTTATACTACAGACAAACCCTCCAATATACAGTAAATGAAGGCTGCAGCTTCTGAGGCTAGTAGTATACCACATACTTGGCACACAGCAACATACTATAGACAGATTGGAAGCAGAAACGTCTGTTGCCATGTGGTGTTTCTGTGCTGGCATCTTCTATTAAGAATTTATTTTAGAAATCATAATTGGACTTGCCTTAAAATTTATAAACAGATTCTTCAAGCAGTTGCTAAATGATATGAGGATAGAAGGGGGTGTAGTTTTCACCAGAAGATTGGAGGACTTTAGGCAACTTATCTGCATTTCTTGCTGATTTTTGCTTTCCTTGCAGCTCCATATCTACAGTATTTGGGAGTATTTCTACTCTGATAAAATAGGTACCTGAATACAAAATCCTCATTAAATGATATCTGGATAACAAAATCCTGCTACCCGAATGTTATAATATATTGCTGCCTATACCATAAAATATTTTAAACAAACATAACATACATGTCACACACGAGGTGTAACTTGAAGCTGGTTTGCAATATCGGGAAGAGAGACTTTATGGACCCCCTAGGACTCCTCGCCCCAGGTGCGACCACACCTTTTGTACCCCCTATACTTACACTAAAAGAGTTTCCCAGATGTTAAAGGGGTTTTCCAGGAAAATACTATTGATGACGTATCATAGGTCATCAATAGTTGATTGGCGGTGTTTAAACAGAGGCTGGACAGATATCTGTCTGGGATGATTTAGTGATCCTGCACTGAGCAGGGGGTTGGATCAGATGACCCTGGAAGTCCCTTCCAGCTCTACCATTCTATAATTCTATGATCCACTTGGGAACCAATCAACTGATTGAGAGCAGATGTCAGTAAGCCATTACATAGGGGTTACAGCAATAGCTGCTGCTCGGTGTAGTGGTCAGCGCTTATAACTGCAGGCACAATTCTAATTAAAATCAAGTGGACCCTAACCAATCAGCTATTGATCAATAGCATTTTCCTGGAAAAGCCCTTTAAGTCATTACACAAATATCGATGCTACTTTCAATTACACCTTGCGGCAGATGTATTAAGAGTGTCCTAAAGTTAGACAGAAAGAAGCTGTGTCAAATTTATTACAATGTGCACCCTGTATGATAAATTTTGGACACCTCGCTAGATGTGTTAGACATTTTTCCATCCAGCACTTCTTGCTGACTTACTTTACTCTATTATTTTGTGCCAAAACAATGGTTTGTGCCATTACTGAATTTGCACATTTTACATCTCTTAGACACGTCCCCTTATATATATATTCAATTGTTAAAAATGTCTAATGATGTACAGCACAATTTGTGCCAGAATTCGGGTGCATTTTGCTTAGTAGATTTCCGTCGGTATGTATCAGTTCTTCATAATTTTCAGAATCTCTGCTTGCTGTTATTGAATAGATGTATTATTTACATTCCAAGCAAGAAAACTCATCATGATCTAGTTCTGCTCACACAGCTGTTTTACAATATATAATATTCATGTAGATAACAGTGATCAGCCTGTAATTCCAGACATCAGAGGGATTCATGCTGACAATTTAGTTCATAGGATATTATCTACGTAAATACAGCATATTGTAACAAATCCTCAGCTGTGTGAGCAGACATAAGCTAGGCCAGGTTTACTGCCTCTGAATGAAACACCAAGTAACAATTTTATAATTGCAGAAGAATTGAAACACAAAGTATATTGTTAAGTTGCATAACTATAACTTAAACAATGCCAGACCATCCGTTAAATGCTAGTTCCACATGTAGGCCTCATTCAGACGAGTGTGTTTTTTTGCGAACCTATGTGCGTGAAAAAAACCCGCTGCTCGCATGAGAGGTAAACAAGTGAACAGACAAAATTTTACATGCGCTGCGCATGAAACTTTGCCTGTTCACTGGAGCAGCTGCTCCATGAAAGTCCCCTCATCACTGAACTCTGTGACAGCACTATCACAGTGTTCAGTGATAAGGGGACTGCAGTGGGTACAAAAGAATCCCATACAACAGCTGTCACACCTGTGGCAGAGGACCGCAATGCTATCCCATTGCTTTCAATAGGCCGGCACTGCTACCACTCCATTAAGAGCAATGGGATTAAGGCAACCCCTGTAGCAATTATTTTTTGGGTAGGTGCTTGAAATATAAGCCCTACCACGAAAATCATCCCTAGCTATAGAAACAAAAAAAAGTTAAATCACCTAGAAGTGCTGTCTGGCTCTTCTCCCCATCCCCAGCAGTTTTCTTCTGTATTCTGGTGGCCAGGGATTGAAAAATCCCGACCTCCAGAAAACGTTGCCTCTGATTGGCTGAACGGTGTGACCAATCAGAGGCAGCACTCAGCCATTCATTGAAAGCAATGGGATAGCATCGGGGTACTCTGCCACAGCTGTGGTAGGGGATTCTTTCATCCCCACTGCAGTCCAATCATCACTGAACACTAATCCCCCTGGAGATTACCAAAACCCTCCGGGAGTCCCCTCATCCCTGCGGGGACTGAGATGTTAACAGCGGGACATTTGAAAGGTGCTTCTGGCCCGAAGCACCTTTTAAATGTCCTGCTGTAAGCAGAGGGAAAGCGCAGGAGTTTCCATTAACTCCTGCTCCCATAGGAGTCAATGGATACTCCTGCAAAACGCACCTATGTCCTAACCTTTTTAGTTGCACGCATATGAATGCTTCTGTAGGAACCCATTGGTTCTTATAGAAGCATGCATTATGCACGCGCAAAACACACGCTCGTCTGAGTGAGGCCGTAGTGGAATTTCAGCAGTGGAAAATCTATTATAGACTTTGGCGCGGCTTTGCACTAAATCCACATAAAAACCCACGCTTTAATAAGATAATACGATTTTGATGTGGATTTTACCAACTCAGATGAAATTTGTGCTGTAAATACAAAGCATGCAATTTCGTAAAATGTCATTCACATTGTTGGTACTGTAAAATGTTACAGACTTTCTGCACCCATTTCTGTTGTGCAAAATCCACAGCAATTCTGCAACATGTGAACATACTCTAAAAGGGTTGTTTACTTTAGAAAACCCATTTTATATACCCTACTAGGGAATTCTGAATCAATAGAGGATGGTCCCCTTTTCAGGCCTCTCGTCTCTTCGCCAATGCAGTGAGCAGCTACAAACCTCATCCTGCACTCATACCCTGTCTTGTAATATAGATAATCTATTCATTTGAATTGGCACTGCGTAATTCTTAATTTCTCTCGTGGTGGTGCTGTAGAGAAATTGAACATTTACTGCTTGGTTTCCTTGCAGAATTTATTTGATTGCTAGGGGTCCCATTAAGAGGACACTTTGTGAACTACCTATTGTCAAGGGGTGATTCTAACAAGTAGGTATTATCCAGAGAGGGCAACTCCTTTAAACATTGTGCTGCAGATCAGTTTCAAAATATGTAATGTAAGATAGCTAAGTGTGGGGTTGACATAATTAAAACTACAGTATGATTTTGCATATTACAAATGCATAAAGATTCTGGAATAATTGCCTAAAATCTGATTTACTGATAATCCTAATGTTCCACAGTCCAGTAAAAATGGATGAAAAAAAATCACATCTGAAGTGATTGATTTCCAAAAAATACAGTGGGGGAGTTTCAAAAAGACTGGTGTAACTTCAAGACACACTTGGAATTTTCATGCAACATGCTCTGTCAAAGTGCTCAGCACAGACAAGATGGAACATACTATTGGACTCCAAGGGGTAATTGTTCAGAAAAGTAGCAGAAAACTTTCACAAATCAGTCCCACATGGTGGTAGTAGCCTTAACAAATATAACGTTGGTAACTATATGTTTCTTTCTATGCATAAACAGAGATATGTAATTATGTGTGTATATATTAAATATGTATAATATGCATTTACTGATACTCAGGGGTTTGTTTTTTGTAGGAGAATGTTCCCAAGTTACAAAGTTAAAGTCACTGGGATGAACCCTAAAACAAAATATATTCTGCTCATAGACATTGTTCCAGCTGATGACCATCGATACAAATTCTGTGATAACAAATGGTGAGAGATTATTTTCATATCATATTTATTGCTACTGTAAGTCACGTTAAATGTTTTTTTTAATACTAATTGTGAAACATTAATACTAATAATAAAAAATAAATAGATAAATCTGGTTATTTGTATAGCGCCAACTTATTCCGCAGCACTTTCAAGTCATTTATTTATTACCCCCCACAAAGCTGCGTCCTCTTTTTATCAACTTCAGAAGGATGCCGAGTCAATCTTGAGCCGGCTACCTGACCCATGCGGGGACTGAACTCGCAGCCTTCAGGTCATGAGTGAGAGTTCAGGACTGTATTTCTGCTGCCTTAGCACTCTGTGTCACACGAGGCTCCAATAAATAAGAAATAAATACATATTAACCAAAGTAAATGATCCCTAAGGTTTACATAGACATGCAACAATTGTATGTGCATATTTATTTTAACAGTGTGAGGGAAAGGAGTGGCTGTAATAGACCTCCAACTTTATGTATATGTCGTGGAGAGAAATCCCCTTTGAACAGAATGAAATAAAATGTGTTGAGTCCTAGTTTGACCAGATTGGAGATGTCAGGGGACTGCGGGGTAATTTCCAAAGATATTGTGCATCCCAACTAAACGAGTGGGCTTCACTAAGAAACATGTAATAGCTATGGCTAGTTTTCGGGCTTGGATTGTTATGAGTAAGAACTTTAGTTCACAGTGTAGTCCCAAATTCGCTGCATTGTTTCTAGAGCAAATACAGATATTAACCTACAAATATCTGATCAATCCCTTTATATATGGCCAGAAGTTTTTTTTTTACTATAAAGGCTAAAACACATGGGTCATGCACTAATATGCTCGCTGCTTCGGGTTTTTTTTCGGACTATTCAAACTCGGTGCTAATGTGAGAAAGGTAGGGCAAATCCTATATTTTCTTGTACCTAGTAATAACACTCTGGAATCCAGATAGTGGCAACAAAACCATTGAAATCAATGTTTTTTTTACGTCCAGTTATGCGCTGTGATTTTCACAGCTGCATAACACGGCTAAAGCTCTAAAACAGCAATAAAAATATCATGCAAATGATAGCTACATAGTGTTTTCCTTCCTCTGGATCAACGTTGTACAATTCTATATTGAACTTGATAGACTGGTTAGTATTTTCAACTTATATATAATAATAAACATCCATTTTTCTATTAGACTTTCTGTGCTCTCCACCTTTGCTGAAAAACTGTGGTCTTTTTACTACTATTCCTCTTGCTGTCTGAATGGAACATTAATAAAATTCTAATTTGCTGTATTAACATTTCATTTGTAGGATGGTAGCTGGTAAAGCCGAGCCTGCAATGCCTGGAAGGTTATATGTTCACCCGGACTCCCCAGCCACTGGAGCTCACTGGATGAGGCAACTGGTGTCATTTCAAAAACTAAAGTTGACCAACAACCATCTTGATCCATTTGGGCATGTAAGATTTCCACTAACAATTTTATGATGCAGGAGCATAGCTAGGGCGCTACCGGGCATGTGTCCCGTATGCTATGGAAGGGAGAACATAATGCTAGACAGGAAACAGAACTGGTGAAAGGAAGCCTAGTTATGGCTGTGTAAAGTGTATAAAATAAAAAGGTTTGTTTGCAAAAATATCTGTATGTCATAGTTTTCAATAGGCATTGCTGTTTTTTCAAAACTGTTACATGTAATAAGTTCACCCTGTACCATGTGCTATTGACTTCTAGCATAACTGCCCTATAAGGTGACAGCATAGGATGGTTCTTTTCCTAATGGAACATGCTGGTTTAAGTTAGCTTGCCCACTCTCTATGTAAAAATGGTTCATTTCTTTGATCCATGCCTTCAAGATAAAACAAAGAGCCTGTATAGAGGCAAGTAAATAAATTTTCCATTGTGACTATTCAGATGTTTGGAATGGAGACCTGATAAATGGATGAAAAACAATTAAAGCAACCCTCCGGTCCTGAAAAAACAAAGATGGCCAAACTGCTTCTCTTAGGCCTCAGTCACACGGGTGCATCGGCACCTGTACACCGGCGCCGATGCGCCCGTGTGACTGACACCAGCAGACGGACGTACCTGCTTCATTGCCGGTCATGTGTTCTTTCCTCCGGCGCTGCAGAGAGACGGCCATCTGCAGGTACGTCCGTCTCCTTCCTGCAGTCACACGGGCGCATTGGCGCCGGTGTACGGGTGCCGATGCGCCCGTGTGACTGAGGCCTCACTATGTATTCCATACTGTATTAGTATGCATCAGTAGTCTAAGACACTACATGCTAATGTGACTGGCCGATGCTGTTCACCTGGTCAAACAAGGCAAGTGTATAGTGTCTTAGACTAATGATGTGTATTAATGCTCAATGTGCATCAGGTAGTCAGAAAAGCTGGTATGGCCACCTTTGTTACTGGATCGGAGGGTCGCTTTAAGAGTGTAAACTTTTCCGTGATTTTATTAACAAGTGAGATGAGTAGGCAAAGCTTGAATCTAGCAAATGGAAATGTTTTTGGGTCATATTTAACTTTGACAAATTGAGTTCCTAATGTAAGAAGACAATTATATACTTTGCATATACAAAACTGCCATCAGTTCAACTCTTTCCTAAATATTACTTAGGTTCTTAATGCAGGTATCAGACTCAGATTTTCATGCCTTCTGGACATGACAGTCAGTCTTCATCCCAATATGCTTTATTCTCCACTGGATCTCTTAGGCTGCGTTTGGATGGGACAGAAATTTACTTGGCAAATCTACAATGAGTCTATGGCTCTTGTGTTACATGTGGATTTTGCTGCAGATTGTGCTGTGGATTCCCTTTTTGTATTGAAAATAGTGAAATCAGCTTTATTGAGCGCGTCCTGAAATCTATATGGATTTTTTTGCTCTGTGATGATGGCATGTTGAAAATTACCACATATTTTTAGTGCAGAATTGCATTGAAAATCTACATGTAAATATTTATAAAGCAAAAACAGAGTGGATCTTGATACATTGGGGGCTCCAGGGTTTTGATGATCCAAACCTATTAAGGCTGTCTGTCCACGGGTGATGATCCGCTTGCGATAAATTGCCGGTGGATCACGCTGTGTGAAGCTTTCCATAGCGTTGTGCAAGAGTGGAGAATCATAGCGATTCTCCGCTCGCAGGATTTAATATCGGCATGCTAGATCTGTCAGCTCTCCCCCCTCGTCCCCCACGGTGGAATATCTCTAGCGATATTCCGCCTCGGCCGTGGACAGGGGGCCTAAGACTGAAGAACCTCTGAGATCTTTGCATCACAGTAATTTGAATAAGGGACCTTACACACGGGATGGAATTGTCCGCAGGACACAGAGCAGATGTGGAGTTTGTTGCGTTTTTAACTGCAGACTGTATTTTACGAAACATCTCATGAAATTTCTTGCGTTTTATTCCATAGACTTTAATGGCGGAATTACATCTTCTGTATTTTAAAAATTCACAACAACAATTCCATAAGACATCCTTAATTCCACAGCAGAAATCCTTTCCGCTGCAGAATTTAATCTTGTAGTTTTGAAGTAAAGATGCTAGATTTTAACAGGTGAACAATTCAAGCCACGTTGGGATAACATTGTGTCGCAGAAATGTACGCATGGACCAGTTTTGTTCTGTGTTAAAAGTCCCTAAGTAACTTTTTTGGAGATCAAATCACTTTTTGTTTTAAACTTTCTTCTTATGTGATGTTGCAGAGTTCATTTTTTACTATTAATGACTTAAGCACTTTATCATTGGTTTTATATGCTATTTTGATATTATAATGTGGATTTGTCTCTAATTGTACTAAAACAATATTTGAATCCCTAAAATTACTTTCTAACATTTAACTCCTAAGCATTACATTTTAATCAAAACAAATACTAATGGTAGGTGCAAAAATTAGGAAGTGACTGTGCAATTCTCTAGTATATTTAACCTGATAAGCACCAAGCGCTGAAAAATATAGGGCTCCTGGTTCTGGGCTTTATACCCATGCCATTGTAAATACAGAACAAAGGTGATTAAAAATATCCTACTGCTTAGGGAAACAGTTCTTAAGTAGAGATGAGCGAGCATACTCGGATAAGCACTACTCGCTCGAGTAATTTGCTTTATCCGAGTATCGCTGTGCTCGTCCCTGAAGATTCGGGTGCCGGCACGGAGCGGGGAGCTGCAGGGGAGAGCGGGGAGGAACGGAGGTAAGATCTTTCTCTCCCTCTCTCCCGCCCGCTCTCCCCTGCTCCCCGCTGCGACTCACCTGTCAGCCGCAGCGGCACCCGAATCTTCAGGGACGAGCACAGCGATACTCGGATAAAGCAAATTACTCGAGCGAGTAGTGCTTTTCCGAGTACGCTCGCTCATCTCTATTCTTAAGCAATCTGTGTAATGGTGCACTCATTTATGATCCCAATCAGTCCCCTTTTTGTTAATGTTCATTGGTAGGTTAGAAAGTAGAGTACAGATGAAAGGAAATGCAGGATAAGACTACACTAAGTTTGTTTGTAGTCTGTAACCATGGAGTCATGTAGGTCTACATGTGAACTGCAGGAATAAGGGCTTATTCAGACGTCCATTTATCGCCGGGTTTTCTATTCTGACCACTTTTTGGGAGGAGCCACGTATTCTCCAAATGTGTGGCTGTATTCCCATGCCATTTGGGGGCCTTTGGCTGCGTTTAGGACCTTCTGGAGGGCAAATTAGTGAACCCAATTTTTACTTCCATTGACTTTGATGGGAGTTGGAATTGCCCATCCTGATTCACAATGTTTTTTGTGAAATCAGCCCGATACTATAACGAATCGATTATTCCACTAATCACTGATCACTAACAGGTATATGATCTTAATAACTATCATTCATCATTATACAACAGATAATCATGCCCGTGTCTGAATGGCAGTAAATAGGCACTTATTGAAATGCTTTAACAATTGGCGCTTGTTACAATCGCCTGATTTGTGGTCAGTTTAAAAAAACCTTATTTATACAGTGACCATGGAAGTCAGTCGAAGAAAATGAATAAATATACAAGTCGTGGCAGCAGACAGTCTTTGCAGGAGACACAGCTGCTTTGCTGTTCGTACATGAGGTTTTCCATGTTTTGGAAACAACTGATCTATCCAGAAAAGTCTACTTTTATTTTTTAATGTCCCTATAGGAAACCTGGATCTGCTATGATAGCTAAGATAGTACACTGTACTTTTCTATACTGCAATGTGTTATCACTAATGTCTAGGACACACCATGGCATCTGGTTCCATGGTAACCAATCGACCTTCCGTGATTTCATGGCGAAAGGCAGATGACATAACAGAGGGAGTGCCCTCAATCTGTTAACCTTTTATATGGCACGATCAACATTGATTGCGACAAGTAAGGGGTTAATGGTGGGGATCAGTGTTCTCACCGATCTCTGTTATTGCAGCGGGAGATTGGCTGTCAGTCATAACCAGTTCCCGCTGTGGATGGTGCGAGCTCAGCTTTTGAGCCTACATCACCTATATGCTGTAAATATAAATCATTTCGCCTTAAGTACCCCTTCCAATGATGTACATGTATGTCATGGGGTGCCAAGGCATTGAAGTATATCTATTATCAAAATATATCTTTTTATATATCTTTAGACCAATTATTGAAAAAAAAAAATAAAACTAGTACTTAATGCCATAGACCACCTTTCTATCCTATGAAAAATGTCTGCTCATGAATATTCATTAGGGAGCTCAACCCCTGTCCATACCTGTTTATGCCGGAAAATAGAAACTACAGAGGCTTTAATGATTATTTGTCAATTTTGCTTCTCAAATCAAATATCCTTCCAACTTGCGCATACTAAACAGGAACTATGTATTTCTTGACAAGTCTCCATATCTCAAAATTTGACAGGGTACATGTGGGCAAAGAAAATGAATTTAAAAATGTTCATACTCCTTACCAACTCCCACTTCATAAGACTGTGTAGATCTTTGAGATTTAGAGACAGAAGACTGTCTTAGCAGATGGGCACATGTCCAGCATGAAGTCTGACTTTGATAGAATATCCTTTGAATGACTGCAGCTTCCCCACGATGGCAAAGGTTAAGCGTTCACATTTCAAAAGAAATATTTGTAGGTATGGTAATAAATTAATGATATATTCCTGTTTTGTTTAAAACAAATTTCAGCAGAAGCAACAAATCAGAAGTGTGTTTATGCCATGGAAATTCACTAATACAGTGGTTACGCAATAGGCAATATTAATTGCTTCCAGAACGGCCATTGTATGTTGAAAACATTGTATGTTAGAACCATAAATCTATGGAAAGCTGGTAATTCGTTCCAAAGCACCAAAATGTTATCCCAAAGTAATACAATGAAGATTAAAGAAAATTAAGCAGATAACTAATACAAAGAAAACATGTCCTTCCGTATAAAGGTCAGAGCTGATGGAAGCTGTAGGTTACTTTCTGTGGTGAAGACAGGAGCTTCCTCAGGGTCTTGCACAATTCATATAGTATACCAGAAAAATGACATGCAGCCGCCTTCACATGGTGTCCAAAGGAGCAAATCATTGGTAAAGAGCAGTACAGATCTTGGAGTACCATAATGTTCAGTAGAGCTGCTACTAGATAGGAATTTAGTACATGCACTTCAGTAATATAAGGGTGTTACCAGTGACATGTCCATGCTGATCGGCTGCACACAACAGATTTGGACTGTCTCTGACATTGTATGTTAAGTGTGGTTTCAAAATTTTGTATTCTGAGGCCATTGTGACTTGAGGGATCACTGTACTTACAAAAATGACTCTTTTTCTGTATTGTGGTGGATGTGAAGAAAAAAATAGTATGTTTCATGACAGAAAGTCACAATGTTAGCACAAGTGAGGTCTTGTGACTTTATATCATCTTTTTGAAAAAGTATATTGGATTTATTAAGAGGGGGCGTCTCTGCCCTAGCACCTCAGATGCAAGTGTAATTTATGCCAGAGGCAGGCATAAATTATACCAGAAATCTAAATTTAAAAAAATGTATGCTCACCTTTTCCCAGCAGCCGGAGTTCAGCCGCGTCTGGCCGGCAGTTCTCCTGAACTGCTCTGTGTAGTATTCAGCCGCTGGGGATTTAAAATCCCTGCCTGCTGAATGGGCTGCCTCTGATTGGTCACAGCCCTCACCAATCAGAGGCAGCTCTCACTCACCCATTCATGAATTCATGAATGGGTGAGTGAGTGCTGCCTCTGATTGGCTGAGTGCAGCGACCAATCAGAGGCAGCTCTCAGCTATTGAATGACAGGCTAGACGCGGCTGAACTCCGGCTGCTGGGAAAAGGTGAGAATACATTCTTTAAAATTTTTACACAGTTTAGGATGACTTTCAGGGAAGGGCTTATATTTTTAAGCCCTTCCCGAAAATTCATCCCAAACTCGCCGGCAGCCCATTGCTTTCAATGGACGAACATCGTTCTCCTCTGCCACAGCTGTGGCAGAGGATAGCGGGCAGTGTGGGGCGGTTTCACTGAAAACGCTGCTAGGTGCAGCTTTTTCAGTGAAATCGTCGGCCCCGGTCACGCGATTTGCGGATGCGCATCCATTAGGCGATCCGCAAATCGCGGGAAAAAAACGCCAGTGTGACCGAGGCCTGAGAGTGTGGGAAGTTGCATTTGCCGCTATTAGCAAATTGCGATGGAATCGTCAATATGAAAAGTGTTTTATTTTTTTTTTCTTCAAACATTTAAAATAACTTCTGATATGTCATACAAAGAAAGAAAAGATAGGCTCTGCTCAATGAATGCGATGGGAATAACTTATAACGGAGAAGACATCTCTGTCATATCCACATGACCATATAAAAATGGAGTATTACTTTCTGAGCTGGGAGGATTCCTCCATGAATCCTCCCTGAAGCATATCACAGCGGTATAAAAAAGTTGCTCTAAATCCAAAAGGTTTCCAGGGAGTAGAGTTATTTAGTTTACAATTCTAATCATCAGTATGCAGCAATGCGTTTCGGCCGCATCCAGGCCTTTTTCAAGCTTGAAAATCCATTTAAGGGTCGCTCCGAACTACCAGTTTTTTGTCTATTTTACCTCATTCACCGCTGGTAAACCTGAGGGGTTGTATGGATACTGGTCTCACTGCACCCATAGCCTAATGCACATATCACCTTGACCGCCTCATTACCAGAACATTTGACTTGGGAGAGGAATCTCCTATCACCATTGCATGTGATCTTCATTAAAGTAGCGCCAGTCCCCTTTTTCCCACACCTTCTCCTGCTTAAAGTTGTGTATGGGCTCCATAAAAAGTCTATGGAGTCTGTATGCTGCTGTGAGCAGGGATGAAGAAAGTAAGTGCATCTGCCCATTTGTTCACTGCCCAATATTAAGGCCTCCTTCCCACGAGCGTGACGGGCTCCGCCACGTAATATTACGCAGTGAAGCCCGTCACGGCGCCCCCCAGAGCCCCTATACTTACCTGCGGGAGATAGCGTGAAAACGCTTCCCCGCCCACCGCCGTCGCGTCGTGTGACACGCCCACCGCGTCACGTGACGCGGCCGGCAGTGTCACGTGACGCGCCGGCCGCGTCAAATGACGCTGCGGCGGTAGGTGGGGAAGCGTTTTTTCACGCTATCTCCCGCTGGTTACAGCGGGAGATAGCGTGAACGGACGGCTTCCATTGACTGCAATGGAAGCCGTCAGCGCGTACAGCCCGTCCTCACCCGCAGCAAATAGAGCATGCTGCGGGTGAGGACGGGAGAAATCGCGGTGCGTAATTCCGCGGTGGAATTACGCATCGTGAGCATTGTGCTATTAGGTTCAATAGAACCTAATAGCAGGGGGCCACGCAGCGGATTTTTGCCGCGAATTTACGCGGTGTAAATCCGTTCGTGGGAAGGAGGCCTAAGTTATTTATAAGTGGAGTTACACTTTAAGACAACTCCTTTAAAGGGGATAGTGCACTATGTGGTAAAAAGTGCCATTAGTAGTTCTTTATAGAAATATCCAGAAGTGGTTTGCTCGTGTCACATGTCAAAATTTAAAATGTTCTTCACTGTGAGGATTCTTGTCTACTCTTAAACCTTAACCTTTAGTAAATAATGCATCTAAAAAAGACCTTGTACAAAGCCTGACTTGTAACACACACAAACATAAAAAAATACCAGAAGGTATATAATTTCCCAAAGCACCTTAATTTCAACGGGGCTTAGATATAGGGGACCAGATATGTAACCCCTTAAAGAGGAGGAATATTATGTCAGTGTTCCAACAAATAGTCTCCGGACCCGAATAAGTCCTATAGCTAGATGGGGAACCAGCTTGTACCCTCCACCTATAGTTCATGCGATCCAAAATTTTTATATGGATCAAACTCAATAATGAAAAGCTCAGTTCCAGACAGACCGTCCAGCTACAGAGTGTAGGTCTCTCGGGTATACACCAACCCAAGACCTATTCTTGTGCACAATTTTTATCTAATACGGGATTGGAAATTTTCATTCAAGATTTTTTACAAATACAATATCGGATTCAGGGATCCTTAGTGGTAGAGCATCGAATTCAGGGTTCACCGCGTTTCTACCGTGAATAAACGGTTTCATCAGGAACCCACGTACCACAGCGTAAATAGATAACCAATATGGTAGGCTGGTGGCTAAATGGGCTGGTGTTGCTGCCTTTTCTTGTTTTGGTTCCTGTCTGGGATTTTCTGGGTGGGTGTGAATGCTGTTCTAAACTATCATCAGCTACACTATATCGATACCCTTTCCTATACTACAAAAAGGATTTAAATTTTTTTTTTTTTAACAGGGCCTTATTACACCGGTTATCTATTTACGCTGTGGTACGTGGGTTCCTGATGAAACCGTTTATTCACTGTAGAAACGCGTTGAACCCTTAATTCAATGCTCCAGTGAATTTTCAAAATCTAAAATGCTATAGAAATGCAATGTAATAAAGATTATAACTCAGCAACAGTAACTCATTAATTTCATTTGGTATCATTTTACACTTAAATGCATGTATTGTAATAAATAAAATAATGAACATGTATACATCGGATCTGATAGGCACAGCACCACTCCATTCACATGTCATTAATTCAAGCTCTAGTTAAAACTAAATATGGATTCTAGAAATTGAATTTTCTTTTGCTATTCCAGCTGCTCTAGGACATGCAATCCGTATGTGTGTCTTACAATTTATTATGGTATGTTCAAAGCCATCTGAGCTAGTTTCTGGAAAGTTTGGAAGATAACCAGTTGAAAGCTTCTATAACCTTATCTGGTACAACAATTAGGAGCAAAAATGCCAAGAATTTCATTCTGCAATTTCTCCCAAAGGAAACAGGTGAAGAATCTAAAGCACATGAATAAAATGTCAGCCCACTGTGGCATTAGAGGGATATAAAATCCTAAGTATCTACCATTTCAGGTACCAGAAAGTAAAAATAAAGCTGTTTGGACTTTTATAGCATTATAAAGAGAGAAAAGGGACAAGGCAAAGAGCAAAATTCCACAGAAAATGTCTCAGTTTCCGTTCTTTCACAAACACATTATTACAGCTTAACTTCTTAGAATTTTTAAAGTATTTAAAGTTTTTTGCTGAAATATTTATTCTATTTTTGAACGTTTTAAAACTCAATACACATGTTATTGATTTGCAGAAAAATAAAGATGGTGCTCAGGTCTAGTATGCCTTATTATACAGGCATTGCCTGTCTTCCTTAGCCCCATGATCACAACAACAGCATAGCTGCCACGTCATGAGCAGTGATCAAAGAAGTATACTATTAGCAATACACCAAATTTGAGCAACTCCGGGTCAAAAATGTTGGATTGGAGGACATTCCAGTCAAATTTGAGACTTCAGCAGAGAGATTATATAGTCTCTGGTCAGATACATCTACCATTGCCTCTAGAAGCACACTGCTGGAAAAAGTAATCTGCATATATTTACCAAATTGCCCTGGTCTCAATGCTGAGCCTCAGTAACTTCAAGAAATGCAGTATAAGACGAGGTAATATTTAGATTTAAATCCCTGTTCTTATGGGTCTGGAAGTTGGGCTCACTCAGTGTTTGATAACCATTTCTGCATCAGTGTCTTTTGAGTGTTGATTTTATCAAAGATCCGATACTCATTGAGCATCAGCTCTGAGTATTCTTTAAAGAAAGGCATCCTTGAGTATGATAGTTTCTACAAGTGGAATACATCTCTGTAGTGCTCAGAGCTTTATTTTTCTGATATTGAATTTCAATTTCCCTGAAAAAAAGCTTATGTGGGGGATTTGGAGCTCTATATAATGAAAGCATAGTTTTCACCGCTATAAAAGTATATTAAGAAGTTAATCAGCACAGAATGTTGCGTTTATAAATTACAATGTGTTAAAAGGTGGAGATTCATTTTAAGGGATTTAGAGTATATATTTGTTCTTTGATATAAAATAAAACAGTGTACAGATGTAGCAAAGGTTAACTTGACTGTGATCATTTTAAGCAACAACTTAAATTATCTTAAGCCATTCCATAATTATTGTTATCTTAACACAACTAACCTACTGAAAAGGTAAAAAAATAAAGTGTGGCAAAGAAAATGATCATAAGTCGTAAAGTGTTAAGTTAGTCTTGGCTACATCTATAAGGACTGGCTCAGCCGGCAAAACCTGCGCACAATATACAGTGTGATCATCACTTGTGTGAGCCGGGCCTAATACAAGTGGTATTAATTGTGACTTGTCAGATCTGGTAGATAGTGTACTAACTAAACATTTTCCTATTCCTAAATGTGTTATTTTTAAAATGTGCTTAAAGGTAATGCGTCATCAAAAAATTAATTATTACATTTTTTGTTATATTTTTAATGATTTTTAAAAATTATTTTCTATGTCACTATGCATACTTTCAAAAGTTCTGAAATCTTACAGTTCTCACTTCAGCCATTGAGCCACATAATAGTCTGATACTTCCTATTCTGTGAAGAAAACTTTTCAACAGTCATGTCATTATCATCAGAGCAGGATTACAATAAAGGTAACACTTGGGCAAGATGGCTACTCTCATGATCATATACAGCAAATAGAATTTAAAAACTACAATCAGTACATAAAACAGATTAGAAAAAAAAGAGTATGTATTTGGTTTTAAATATTAAAAATAATTAACTGGGTCATTACAAACAGTCAAGCTGCTGGGGATATGCTGCTTAAGGGCTCATTCATGCATGTATAGGCACGTTTTCAAATCTATTAGAACCAATGCTTTCCAATGAAAGCGGTCACATGTCCGTTTTTTAGAAGCAGAAACAATTCGCACCTGCAAAAGATAGGACATGTGAGTTCCAATGCACTCGGTCTCGCAATTGTTTCTACACGCGATGTGCGAATTTTTTTTTTTCCCATGCCTATAATGCGTGAAAAATTTGCTTGTCTGACTGAGCCCTAAAAGGAAACTGTCATCACCTTTGAGCCCAATAAACTACATTATGGGACTTATAGATGAGGGACTTGGGAGATCAGGGAGATATATTACATACTCACCCGATTCCCTGTTCCTGCGCTGTCTTCTTCTGTTGTTGGCTCGTACACAGACAGCATGACTCTTTTCAACCATTTCTGTGCATGCTCTCCTATTCATTTGTATGAATATAGGATCATTTATGGCATATTCAACTCTTGGATCCAAACCTATTTCAAGGACTGACTACCTTCTCCCCAGTTGCTGCCTTTGCTCTATCTGGTGGAGCAGGCTGTGCTAAGCTGTTTTCATAACACCTATAGAAGTGAATGGAAGTTCCGGAAACATCATAGGAAGCAAACTATGCTATTTCCATACAGTCATCTCTGGAATTATAGTAACAGTGTAGCTCGCTGTATTAAACTTTCTCTGGAGCTTCCATTCACTTCTATGGGAGTTACGGAAACAGCATAGCACAGCCCATTCAGTTATTTCCATATTCCTGGCCACCCTAAGAACTGAGTAAAGATCTTGCCATCTCAGTCATAATTGGCCAAGATGTGAATAATCTTTTATATTTGTTTAAAAAAGTTTTACCTCAGTTAAATCCAAATCTAGGCCTATACCCAAAGCTTTAGTTTGGCGCTAATTACTGTTTTAGGCCTTAGTTAGACGGGCGTTTTCTCACGCGATTTGCGCATGCGCATGCGTCTGGCGACTTTTTAAAACCATTGCTTTGCAATGGTATCGGACACATGAGCGCTTTTTATGCGCTCGTCCGATAAATTATAGAACAGAAATCGCAGATCGCACCTATCTGCGATCTGCGATTCCTGTTCTCTTCTCTATATGCGCTCAATGGGGCCGGCGGCAGCAGCGCCGACCCCGTTGAGAACATATAGAAGACAAATCATTCTTCTCTGCCACAGCTGTAACAGCTGTGGCAGAGAAGAACAATGTTTGCCCATTGAATTCAATGGAGCCGGCAATACAGCCACCTCCATTGAAAGCAATGGGCTGCCGGCGAGCGCAGGATGAATTGTCGGGAAGGGCTTAAATATATAAGCCCCCTGCAGGCCGGCTGCTCTGAACTCCGTCTGCCGGAACAAGGTGAGTATATATATATTTTTTTATTTTAACACATTTCTGGATGAATTGCAGGGAAGGGCTTATATATTTAAGCCCTTCCCGACAATCCATCCTGCGCTCGCCGGCAGCCCATTGCTTTCAATGGAGGCGGCTGTATTGCCGGCTCCATTGAATTCAATGCGCTGGACAGCTCCAGCCCGTTTCTAATGAAACGCGGCTAGGAGCAGATTTTTCGGGCGATTTTTTTGGCCCCGGTCACGCGATTTGCGGATGCACATCCGTCATGTGATCCGCAAATCGCGCGAAAAAACGCCCGTGTGACTAAGGCCTAACAAGCATTTTTGTTAAAAAATGACATTATTCAAAAAGGAGGTTTATATTCATGAGAGGGATGATGAACGCCTTTATTGGTGATCTGTAGGCCTCCATAAACAGCACCTGTAGTCTTCCCCAAATAGCTATATGGCCATGATGGTAAAGTTGAATTACTTCTATCCCTTCCACAACATGTGAAAAATTCCAGGAATAACATTATATAGAATTCTTCAAAATGTAGTTATCTAATATGATCTTTCAAGTTAGCTTATTGTAAAATATAATAGAAAATAACTTTCATTTCGAAATAAGTTTGCTTTTGTGGCCAGGACATTGATAATTAAAAATATATGATTTTGAATTTCCAATGTTTCAAGTACATACACAGCGATAAAAGAAATTACTTACAATCCTGACCCAAAGTCATTATACAATGCAGAGTATGTCCATACAGTTCAAAATTAACGAAAATATCTGGTTCTTTTCGATTGACGATTGTGTAATTGGTCACTTTCTCATACCAGCCCCCAGATGTAGTTGCCCATCATATTCTCGTTGTATTGTCCTTGATAGCGACGCTCAAACTGCTGCATATCTTGGTGGAATCTTTCTCCTTGTTCCTCAGAGTATGCTCCCATGTTCTGCTTGAATTTATGTAGATGAAGATCCAGGTTATGAACCTTGAGTGACATCCTGCAGCCCATAGCGTGGTATTTCTTCACCATCATTTCCACCAACTCCACATAGTTGTCTGCTTTGTGATTTCCCAAGAACCCCTGAGCCCCAGCAACAAAACTGTTCCAAACTGCTTTCTGTACTTCTGTCAGCATGTCTGGAAATTTTGGACATTCTATGTTCCTCTTGAGATGCCGGCTTTTATCTTTGCCTCAGTAAGCTTCGGGAAGAAGTTTAGTAGATGTTTAATCTCTGTAGATTCTTTATGTAGAGCTGTGACAAACTGTTTCATAAGCCTGAGTTTTATGTGAAGAGGTGGCATCAGAATCATCTTAGGATCTACCACGGGTTTCCACTTGACGTTTCTTCATTCGACAGTGAAGTCAAAACATTCAGGCCAGTCTCATCGATGGTAGTGTTCAGTTTTGGCTCTGCTATACCAAAGACAAAAATAGCAAGGAAACTTTATGAAACCACCTTAAAGACCCTTTAGAAAGGCAACTATCTTGAAGTCTCCAATTACCCTCCAACCATACTGATTGTACTTCAGAACTTGCCACATGAACTTCACACTACTGTACTCCTCTTTGAGATGTGCAGAGTGAGCCACTGGAAGGGATTAATGAAAAGAACCAGAAATTTTCATTAATTTTGAACTGTATGGACATACTCTGCATTGTATAATGACTTTGGCTCATGATTGTAAGTAACGTCTTTTCTCACTGTGTACGTCCTTGAAACATTCGAAATTCAAAATCATACATTTTTAATTATCGATGTTCTGGCCACAAAAACAAACTTTTTTCAAAATGACAGTTATTTTCCATTATATTTCACAATAATCTAACAGGAACAAATAGACTTTTCTAAGGCACAAAAATCAGTTTTTTTGTTGCCTAGTGTTATAGTAAGTGGGATGGCCTGCATGCAGCCATGTCCCCTAAAGTCAGGCCCATTTTACTTTTCCAAAAAGTACATGACCGAAAAGTCTCACTTTTGCTGCGTGCACCAAAAGTGTAACTTTTGGATGCCAGAATTCTGCCTTCCAGGACTCGTTCAATATGCCCCACTGAATATTACAGATGTGTTCCATAATACTACTGCCATCAACTACTCGTGCTTTAGTTTGGAAAATCAACATCGAAAATTTTATGGTGAATATTAATAGAAAATTGGCTAACAAGCAGTTCTATTAAATCATTGGCAGGAAGTCTAGAAAACAAACTCCTCTCCATGTTCTCTACTTTATATCAAACATTTTTAGTTTCCAATATATAATATAAATTTTAATGTCTATACCGTATTATGATTAACGAGATTCTCTGTGAAGCTGTACATTTCATCATGTGTATTCATAATTTAAGCTCTCATACTAGCTGTCAGCTGTTATCTGTTACCTGCTATTTCTCCAGCATCTATAGGTAACATGTAGAACATGCCTGCGTTCACCAAAGTGAGAGTCGGTGCTTGTCAACGGTTTTCTAATTTGGCTTATAGAGTGAGAACCTGAGTGGGGACCCCCCTTTATAAATACAAAATACCTTATTGTGCATAATGAAAGGTGTTCTTGCAGTGGAACAACCCCTTTATCAATAAAGTATAAGTTAATTGCAACATAATTTTGAAATATATATATATAGATAGATAGATAGATATAGATCTCTCTCTCTCTCTCTCTCTCTCTCTCTCTCTCTCTCTATATATATATATATATATATATATACTGTATATACACAAAATCTTACTTTGTTTCTGTAAATGTACACTAATGTAAATATATACCACATTGGCTAATGTAAAACTAAATATAGGTAAAGAAATTCCCCCTACTGCTACTGTTTTCTCTTCTTTAAGACTTGCATTGTAAATTATTTTACATTTGAACATAGAAATTAAGAACACCCCAGTTGGTCCACTAAAAGATATCACTGGCTTGATAATCGTTTTTATGTAACTTTATAATACATCTCTCTTGCTGAAATCCGTTCATGCATTTGTAATGTGTTTTGGCAAAACCAAGAGCTTCAACCTACAGTCCTCGTGCAGCTGCTCAAATCCATTTCTTGGCATTGCTTAAACTCGATCTGCAAAGCAGACTGGGGCTCATCAACTCACAGTCTTCAGGACAGGAAATGATTAATAAATCACTGCAGATATTTATGGGGTAGATGTGGCGTTTATGCGTTAGGTGAGGTTATTACATGATTTGTGTTCCATGATGTGAGAGACCTTTGCATTCTGGCCTGAAGAAACCCACAGAGGAATACCCTACAATTGATTCTACTCTTCCATTATTGTCATATCATATTGACATTTGCCTTTGGACAACAAATGCTTATAGCTAGAAAACAGATGATACGCAGCACTAGTTGGAAGACCTCTGGATGCTAGATTTCTTACTACAATGCTATCTGAAGGTCAGCTCTCATAATCACATAAAGGCACTATCACTATATGAAACATTACCTCCTGTTTGTTCCTTTATGTAACCAAAAAAGGAATCTAAGCTTAAAGAAGTACTACAGCTTGAGATGAATAGGGCTCAAATGATAGACTGCATGTTTTGCCCACATTTACTAATATCCACTATTTTAGAAATCAGTCCCTGAGATGATGGACAAGGGGCTCTGGCAACTGTGGATTTCAGGTTGGAATTGTTTATTCACATGCTGTCAATCCACATAGACACATACAGTCTATAAAATACCTTAAAGAGAACCTGTACTTTCACCTTTGAAGTTCTTCTACTCTGCCTGCCTTTTCCGGCTCCTTCCAGCAGCTGAAGACAGGTCCATATAGTGCTATATAAGCACTATAGGAGGCGGTCTTCAGCTGTTGGAAGGAGCCGAGAAAGTCAGGCAGAGTAGAAGAACTTCAAAGGTGAAAGTGCAGGTACTCTTTAAGTAGATCCATGAAGTGCTAAGTATGTGTCTCATCATGGATGAAACAAACTGCAGTTCAAATATGAGACTGCCACATAGCTTGGTCATAGTTCAGAGTACACCATAGTCTAAGGTTCCTTTTATTGCAGTAGGTTTAATCTGGAATTTCACGCAAGACTGATAGAAAAGAAAGACAGGTGGTCTAAGGTGTTTGGTAGTTGAAAGAGGAGATAGAACAAGGCACAGTAAAAGCAAAAGAATACTGTGCTGCAGTTCTATTATGAGGCTTGTATGACCTTTTAGATTAGGACAGACCAAAAGGCAGCTTGCCCGTGGAGAATGATGGATTTCATGAAAAAGATTTTGGGATATAAAATTCTTCTGATGTTGTTTCTGTAAACTCTACTGGTATGAAATTAATCAGTAAGCAGAATTAAGCAGAAAAGTCACTCCTGTAATTTTTTTTATTATTATAATTATTATTATACTGATGTATCTATCCCCCAGTATATATGAGTGCGCCAGTGTTACCTTGGTTAGTTAATTCTTTCTATCTGAATCTACTGGCCTATTTTTCCTCAGATGGTCATGTGATCTCCTTCTGACCAGCTCACATCTACTTGGGGGTTATGGATCCATTTTCTAGTCAGATTCTCAGCTTGTATGATGCCGTTACATGGATATGTTGTGGTAAGTGGTAGGCGATACAGAGTTCAGGATATGAGACAGACACTGGACATACAACAATATAGATTTTTATTACAAGTAAAAATAGCAGGAAATATATTTAATTAAACAGTGGGTAAATTTTACATAATTTCAACAGTCCTGACTCTCTCTACCTAATACTTACAATGGATATAAAAAGTCTATGCACCCCTGTTAAAATGTCAAGTTTTTGTCATGTTAAAAAATCCAACAAAGATGAATCATTTCAGATTTTCACCATCAATGTGACCCGTTATATGAACAGTGTGAACAACCTTTTAAATAGCCAATCACATTTAAACTCATGTTAAATAGTAGTCAGTACACAGCTGCCATTGTTTATGGTGATTGAGACTTACCCGATATAAAATTCTGCTTTTCTCTGAGGATTTTCCTGACATTTCCTTAGCTGCATTATTCAGCAAAAGCTATGGTCCATAAGGAGCTTACAATATATCAAAGGAATTTGATTGTTCAAAAGGTATCAGTCGGGAGAAGGGTGCCAAATACATTCCAAGGCATTACATGTATCATGGAGCACAGTAAAGACTCTCATCAAGATTTGCATTATATTTGGTACAACAGTGACATTGCCAAGAACTAGACGTCCCTCAAAAATTGCTGAAAAGACCAGAAGGAAATTGGTCCAGGGGGTGGCCAAGAGGCCGACAGCAACATTAAAGGAGCTCCAGGAGTTTCTGGCAAGTACTGGTTGTATAGAGCATGCAACAACCATTCTTCATATGTCTGGGCTGTGGGGTAGGGTGCCAAGATGGAAGCTTTTTCTAACAAAGAAAAACTTCCAAGCCTGACTATGTGATGCCAAAACCTCCATCAAGCCTGCCAAAAGTATGTAGGGGGAATATGTTATGGTCTGATGAGACCAAGGTTGAACTTTTTGGCATGAATTCCAAAAGGTATGTTTGGTGAAAGATCAACACTAGAGATGAGCGAACGCGTTCGTCCGAGCTTGATATTCGTGCGAATATTAGGGTGTTCGGGATGTTCGTTATTCGTAACGAACACCATGCGGTGTTCTGGTAAATTAAACTTTCTTCCCTGAGACGTTAGCGCTTTTTTTTGGCCAATATAAAGACAGGGAAGGCATTACAACTTCCCCCTGCAACGTTTAAGCCCTATACCACCCCCCTGCTGTGAGTGGCTGGGGAGATAAGGTGTCACCCGAGTATTGAAATCTGCCCCTCCCGCTGCTCGCTATGGATGCATTCTATATGCGCTCAATGGGGCCAGCGGCAGCAGCGCTGACCCCATTGAGAACATATAGAAGACAAATCCTTCTTCTCTGGCACAGCTGTAACAGCTGTAGCAGAGAAGAACGATGTTTGCCCATTGAATTCAATGGAGCGGCAATACAGCATGTTCCACTGAATGCAATGGGCTGCCGGCGATCGCAGGATGAATGGTCGGAAAGGGGTTAAATATATAACCCCTTTCCTGCAATTCATCCAGAAATGTGTTACACTAAAAATATATACCGGCGTATAAGGCGACCGGGCGTATAAGACGACCCCCCAACTGTCACCTTATACGCCGGTAATACAGTGGAGCAAAGAATAAAAAGCATTACTTACGTTTTTAGATGATCTGCGGCGCTCCTGCAGGCTGTCACTCCCTCCTGGTCCACGGCAGACAAGCTTTCTCCACGAAAGACTTTAAATCCCTGCCTCCAGAAGCACATGTGCCTTCAGCCAATCACAGCCAATGACAATGATGTCATTGAATGGCTGTGATTGGCTGTGTTTCTGGAGGCGGGGATTTCAAGGCTTGAAATCCCCGCCTTCAGAAACACAGCCAATCACAGCCATTCAATGACATCATTGTCATTGGCTGTGATTGGCTGAAGGCACGTGTCTTTCTGGAGGCAGGGATTTAAAGTCTTTCGTGGAGAAAGCTTGTCTGCCGTGGACCAGGAGGGAGTGACAGCCTGCAGGAGCGCCGCAGATCATCTAAAAACGTAAGTAATGCTTTTTATTCTTTGCTCCACTGTATTGCCGGCGTATAAGGTGACAGTTGGGGGGTCGTCTTATACGCCCGGTCGCCTTATACGCCGGTATATATTTTTAGTGTAACACATTTCTGGATGAATTGCAGGAAAGGGGTTATATATTTAACCCCTTTCCGACCATTCATCCTGCGATCGCCGGCAGCCCATTGCATTCAGTGGAACATGCTGTATTGCCGCTCCATTGAATTCAATGGGCAAACATCGTTCTTCTCTGCTACAGCTGTTACAGCTGTGCCAGAGGAGGACGATCTTTATGCTGACAGTGGGGGGGGGGGGGGGGCACTCTTGCCGCTATTGTGGCTTAATAGTGGGACCTGTGAACTTGAGATGCAGCCCACCATGTAGCCCCTCGCCTGCCCTATCCGTCACTGTGTCATTCCCATCACTTTCCTGAATTGCCCAGATTTTCACACATGAAAACCTTAGCGAGCATCGGCGAAATACAAAAATGTTCCGGTCGCCCATTGACTTCAATGGGGTTCGTTGTTCGAAACGAACCCTCGAGCATCACGGGAAGTTCGTTCCGAATAACGAACACCCGAACATTTTGGTGTTCGCTCATCTCTAATCAACACTGCACATCACCAAAAGAACACCATAGCCACAGTGAAGCATGGTGGAGGCAGCATTATGCTTTGAGGCTGCTTTTCTGTTGCTGGTGCTAGGGCTTTAGTCAAGGTGGAGTGAATTATGAAAATATCAGTCCATTTTAGTACGAAACCTACAGGCTTCTGCTAAAAATTTTAATATGTAGAGGAATTTCACTTTTCAGCACAACGACCTAAAGCATAACTCCAAATCCACAAAAGAATGGCTTTGCCAGAAGATGTACACAACTTTGGAATAGCTCCGCAAGAACCCAGACCTGAATCACATTGAAAATCTGTGGGTTGACCTGAAGAGGGCTATACTTATATTGCAAAGTGACAAATTTGGAGTGCTTTTACAAGGAAGAGGGGGCAAAGATTGCAAAGTCAAGATGTATCATGCTAATAGACACCCACGCAAAAAAGACTGAATGCTGTGGAAATAAATGTGAAATGATTCATCTTTCTCAGATTTTTTAACATGACAAAAACATGGCATTCTAACAGGGGTGTGTAGACTTTTTATATCCACTGTAGCATATGTATTAAGCAATTTATGGTAAACAAATATAATTACTATAACTTTCTCTGTAAAACGAGCTCTATCATCTTTCTGCAAAAGGTATGAACTCAGAGATGGCCATTTGCCACGCAAAGTTTGTATGTGACAAAGGAGTCATCTGAGGACCTTGTCCGTAGAAGGCAAACAAAAATGTGTTTAGTACAAAGTTCTGGTTGACCTCCAGCAAGATACAATTGCCAATGAATGTGCTCTTGTCTGACTGTGTAGCATGATATGTCTCTGTCGCTTTCTAGCAGGCCTGCTTACCATCTGTCACTTTTTACTCATGTGCACATGCTTGGTTTTTATGGTTCTGGTACAGCACTGTTGCAGCACAACACAACACTCTCTTGATGCTCCAGTTGTGACTCTGTTGCAGACCTCTGGGGTCTACACTCGGTTAGGCAGCAATAGCTTTCTTTCTGCAGTAACAGCTCAAGCAGCGACAAGCAGCACCCACAGTCGCTAAGCTGTCTTTTGTCTCATGCAGCTGCACAATGTCCTCTGCTGCTCTTCGGGCTTCACTGCTGACACTCAACTATACTTCTCTGTTGTTGTTTCTCTCTACCACTCTGTCCCAGGCCTCAGTGATGCAGCACTCTCCACTTCCTCCTCAGCTTTTGGTGTGTCATGTGACCTGCCCTGCCAATCAGTTAATTGAACACATAAAACAGCTTTGTTCCTGCCACTTCCAATACTAGCCCTTGGATGGCACCAAGATGTCACATTTATATAGAACATTAATTTGTTAGATTGCTTTTCATCTGCATGATCCAACTTCCTACAAAATTAGTAAAGCGTGAATAACCACAGAATGCTCATAAAACTCTGGTGCCTCTCTACAGATCTGCCACTGAAACTGCCTGCAGGAGGAACACAGGCATGCCTGTCACAGGAGTCTGTAGCTTATTTAGGTGACTACAGAAGGTAATGCTAAGTAAACTGTCCCCCCGCCAGGCAGAATGGTATGACCTTAGTTAATGCTGTGCTGGTGCATTGTGGGAGAGATGTGAAACTGAAAAATCTCAGCCAAGATGGTCCCTGACCAGCATCAGACAGGAAGCTGCACTTCATGGAAGTGACTGGAATACACAGAGCAGACTTCCAGAGTGTGACAGACAATCAGGTGAGGGGATCAGGCATGAAAAATGCGTTTTTGCTGGAGTGTCTCTTTAAGGAATAATATGGCATTCTTAAGCAATCCAGTGAAACTACTGATACTACTGGATGTAGGACATCCACCTAGTGTGAAGGACTGTAATTGGTTGGTTTTGTCACATTGATGAAAAAATGGTGCGCCCAACAGTACATGCTGCAACGGGCTCATCTCCAGAGGAAAATAATAAGATGAATGTTTCTACTTTTGCCACAAAAAGTCATATATTAAGCATTATGCTAAGCCATCTCCATTAGCATTGCATCCCTAGGGCTATTAGGAGCCTGACTAACATACAAATTGGCAGACATTTGGCATATGCCATTGTTAGAAACTGGTCTTGGGGTGGTCAGACATTGGTTTATGGTAATAGTAAAACTGCAGTGAATACCCAATGATACTCTAAGCCTAAACGTAAATCTTGACATTGGCCATCAAACATGCATCATAGAGATGGACTTACCTTTCCATACTGCAGACATTTCAGTAAAGTCGTTTGTAATTATACAATATGAAGCTGAATACTTTGTAGGAATTGTGACAGGAAAATCAGAAGAGGAGCATGAAGTAAGAACAATGACTATGAGCGGCCCAAAACACTGGAAGTGGCCTCGAAAAGAAGACAAAATATGGTTGCTTTCACACCTGCGTTAGGGCTCATTCCAGGGTTACCGTCTCCCTGCTCTGTTTTTTGAGGAGAAAAACTGAAATAAAACAAAAAACATCAGATTTTTTCCTATTGATTTCAATTTTGTGTCACAAAAATAGAAAGCAAATGGAAAGACTTTATTTGTTTTCATTCCTTCAGATCTACATTTTTTTGAACAGAAATAGCACAGTGTGCAGCGTTATTTTATCATCCAAGGAAATGGAAACCTGACAGAATGGAAGCAAACGTTAACCTTTCTGTTTGATTTCTTTTTTTGACACCCCATTGAGATCGATGGGGAATGAAAAGTGCATCAATATTTCAGTTTTATTTCAGTTTCTCTCTTCCAAAAACAGAGCAGTTACGAAAACCCTGAACTGAGCGCTAATGCAGGTGTGAAAGCAGCCTAATACCTTCTCCAATTGTGGTTAATGATCAGTTACTCGAGAAGACCGATGCTCACTTGAGCATCAACCTTAAACGAGCGTGCTCGCTCATCTCTAGTGATAAACAATCAATTTTAATAAATGAAAAACAGTCTTTTTATTGTTTATTGTTTTGTGCTTTTACATTCGCCAGTTATCTGTATGATTAATGTGAACAGAGTACGACAACTCTATAAATCAGTGACCCAAAAGTGCTAAAAGAGCTATGTTCAGTTATGTCTGTACTGCTGTTACAAAGACTCTCCATTGACTGACAGTGAAGTAAATGAGATGAAATAGGATCTAGGTCTACCCTAGGTGATTATAGACATGTAACCCTATCATTTATCATAAGTAAGATGTTTTGGGGACTATGTGCAATAGTAATATGTCATATTCAGCATGGATTATGAAAGTGGCCACTCGATTGTAATCTGTATTTATGAGGAGATAACTTAGAACCTGAATGGAGGGATGACCATGTACAGATATTTTAAAAAATATTGCACTCTGTTCCTCACACTATAGAAGCTTGAAGTGTAAACTGAGGGCAGTTAGCTAAATAAATTAAGTTTGCAAGAAAGTTGTGGTTAAAGGGGTTGTCTCGCGGCAGCAAGTTGGGGTGTACACTTCTGTATGGCCATATTAATGCACTTTGTAATATACATCGTGCATTAAATATGAGCCATACAGAAGTTATTCACTTACCTGCTCCGTTGCTAGCGTCCCCGTCGCCATGGTTCCGTCTAATTTCGGTGTCTTCTTGCCTTTTTAGACGCGCTTGCGCAGATCCGTCTTCTCCCTTCTTCTCCGCTCGGCAGCATCGGCATTTTGGCTCCGCCCCCTTGTACGCATCATCGCGTAGCTCCGCCCCCGTCACGTGCCGATTCCAGCCAATCAGGAGGCTGGAACCGGCACACATCATGGGGCGGAGCTACGCGATGATGCGTACAAGGGGGCGGAGCCAAAATGCCGATGCTGCCGAGCGGAGCCGAAGGTAGAAGAAGGGAGAAGACAGATCTGCGCAAGCGCGTCTAAAAAGGCAAGAAGACACCGAAATTAGACGGAACCATGGCAACGGGGACGCCAGCAACGGAGCAGGTAAGTGAATAACTTCTGTATGGCTCATATTTAATGCACGATGTATATTACAAAGTGCATTAATATGGCCATACAGAAGTGTATAGACCCACTTGATTTTGCGAGACAACCCCTTTAATGATTCATCCTCACAATGTTTAGGTGTTATAAGTGGTTTATTGCTAGGTTTAATAGACCATTATTGTTAAACCTATTTAGAATTGTTATAATGCATGTAAATTAATGGCACTGTTTATGTGTTTTCTTATGACAACAAGTCATGTAATGTAATTTATGGAAGATGTGCATAAAAGCCCTTTTACACACAACGATTATCGCTCAAAAATTTGCTCACAAGCCATCTTTTAAGGAATAACCATTGTGTGTAAATGTGTGCCCATCGTGCACTTACGGTGCACTTTTTATCCATCGCTGACATCAACTCAGCTTGAAATCCATCGGGACTGATAAGACAGGCCACACGCTGAGTTGTCGGTGGGCAGCGCTGATAACATTCTTTCAGCTGCTGTCCCGCTGGAGAACAATAGCGGTGTATTTAGAGAACAGACCACCCGCTGTTCTCTGAATACATGCAAATGAACCTAATCAGCTTCTAAAGGGCTGATTAGCCCATTAGTAGCTAATGCAAAATGATTGCTCAAAAAATTGTGAGGAATCATCTAAGTGTGTAAATGGACCTTAAGTTACAAAGTGATCTAAATAATGTAGCATAACATGTAGCTCTCTGTTCTGGGACATGGAGGGTAAACCCTGAGTGCAGTATCTTTCTCTATCACTTCCATATGTCCTAAAAACATATATATATATATATATATATATATATATATATATATATATACACACACACACATATATAAAACTCTTAGACAACCCCTCTTCCTTGCTTCTACGTCATTAATGCACATATATGTATATGTGCATTAATGACGTAGAAGCAAAAAAGAGGGGTTGTCTAAGAGTTAAAAAACAGTTAAGTTTTGTTGTTTCAGATACAGCTCCAGTCTTGTCCATAGACTGTCTGGTATTGCAGTTTAGCTCTCTTCAGATTAATAACAAAGTTAAAAAAAAGACCAAAAGCAAACCTACAGATTGTCTTCAAATCTCAGCACTTTCCTATTCCATTCCTATCACAGCCACATCATTCTGCTGAGAGGACTTTATGAGGCCTTGTTTTCGTGGATCGACTTGCATTTTATGATAGATTGATTTAATGTAACTTTTAAAATGTTTTTGTGGGATGGAATTTTAAAAAAATGTTACTATTTTTTTTTGTTTCATTTTTACAGAGGCACCTTGCAGTAAAAATGATGTTAACTTTATTCTCTGTGTTAGTATTATTATGGAGTTCACTATGCAGGGCAAACAGCAAGAAATTTCAATAGTTTGGACTTTTATGGACAGAACAATTCCAATTATGTTAATTTTTGAAATTGTATGACATATTATAAGAAAAGGGAGGGTTTTGAGTTTTTAAGAGCAAAGATTGCAAATGCAGAACAATCCCCTCTTACAATGGTGGTTCCAAAATGTGAAAAGTGATTATATATTTTCCATGAGTAAAGTAATGTGATGCACATTCTTTGTTTGTCTTCACAGTTATCGTATCTAAATCCAGTTAAAAAGGCAATAGTGCACATTAGAACAATCTAGTGAACTACACTTCATAATGTATAGAAATGTGCAACTATGTTTATTTATAATAATTTTTGGTCAGCTCTTGATGATATATAAATCATGTTTTATTATCCAGCCTACCTTTTTCTACAAGAGGGTAAGTAAAGGACAGTATCTGGAATATATCAGCAATAAAAATCACATTGGAGAGTTAAATGAGCAACTACCGAGGGCAAGCAGAAGTTCATCCATTTAAGAATTTTCAAAGTCTGTTTTTCTTATCCACCTAAATGTGGATAATATTTCTGCCGTTTCATTTTAGTCCAGGCGCATGTGTCTATAGGCCATTACCTGTAAGATAAAAAACCTTGATCACATTTAAACATATCAATTCTGTTTCTTGTTATCTGCCAGATGCCGTCTCATATAAAAGACATAGTGCAGAATTGTAAGCAAAACAGGAATAGATGGTATTTTGGACCTGATTTCTACATTCATTTCACATTGAATATATTGAGATATATTCCTTGGTAGATAGTAGCTGCATGAAAATCCTACAAAATGTGAATTATTTAATTACATCACAAATGAAAATTTGAGAATCTTTTAAAAAGTTAGATGATTTGAAGAACATGTCAGGAACGTTCTGGGCAGCGATAGAAACATATGGGCCTAATTTTCTTTCTCACAGTAAAACTGACTTTCTTGCTCACAGCATACAATAACAGGGTAGCTTTCATTAAAAATGCACGATTCTCTGTTCTCCAAACATGGCAAGGGGAATGACCACTGCAGATCTCGTGCTGTCGTAAGCCTTTCTAGAAAATGACAAATCTGTCTGTTGTGCACCTAAATAGGGACAGATGATGCATCAGCTACTGTAGGTAGCCAGGCAAACTTTTTGTTAGAAATCTAGGAAAACCCCTGTTGAAGTTGTCATGGAACTCATTTGCTGTTAGTGTTTGTAAACAGACAGAGAAAAAAAGCAGAAGTAACAAGATGGTCATACACAAAAAAGGAAAGGCAGACAAATCAGACGACTTTGCTGGGATTGTTTGACTATCTTATATGCATGGGTACTTCCTGATTTTCCACAGCTGCCAGATGCTGTGGGTAAAGGGGATGGGACATGTTGGATTATAGTATCAAATATGCATCATCGGTTGTGCAGCAGAAGTGGGGTTGGCTGTGTATGGGGGCTTAAACTGGCATTACACAGGCAACTGGTTTATTGATACAGATTTCATTGATTTGTCACCCATTCCTTATTCCCTGCTATACCAGTGGTGCTGACAATGCAACACATCCCTTTTTAATAGATTTCTGATAGATCTAGATCACATGTGTCAAACACAAGGCCCGCGGGCCGAATCCGGCCCGCTGCCTCGTTTCATGTGGCCCGCGGCGTGCCGACGCTGCTCACCACTAAGCTATTACCAGCTGGAGTGCTGCAGCTCCCCGCTGGCATATTAACATTTTTCACAACACTTCTGCCCTATTCAGCAATTCCAGCAACCTGATTGGTTGCTTGGTGAATCAGCCAACCCAAACAACCAATCAGGCTGCTGGAACTGCTGAATAAGCAGAAGTGATGTGGAAAATGTTAATATGTGAGCGGAGGGGAAGCAGCGCAGACAGCAAGGAGGAGGTAAGTATGTGGTTTAGGGGGGCTAATGGTGGCTGCTGGGGGGGATTTAGTGGTTGCTGCCGAGGGGGGTGTTAATGGTATTAATGGTTGCTGCTGGGGGGGGGGGGGGGTTAATGGTGGCTGCTGAGAGGGGGGGTTAATGGTGACTGCTGAGAGGGGGGGGGGGTGTTAATGGTGGCTGCTGAGAGGGGGGGGTTAATGGTGGCTGCTGAGAGGGGGGGTTAATGGTGGCTGCTGAGAGGGGGGGTTAATGGTGGCTGCTGAGAGGGGGGGTTAATGGTGGCTGCTGAGAGGGGGGGTTAATGGTGGCTGCTGAGAGGGGGAGTTAATGGTGGCTGCTGAGAGGGGGGGTTAATGGTGGCTGCTGAGAGGGGGGTTAATGGTGGCTGCTGAAAGGGGGGGGTTAATGGTGGCTGCTAAGGGGGGGTTAATGGTGGCTGCTGAGAGGGGGGGTTAATGGTGGCTGCTGAGAGGGGGGGTTAATGGTGGCTGCTGAGAGGGGGGGTTAATGGTGGCTGCTGAGAGGGGGGGTTAATGGTGGCTGCTGAGAGGGGGGGTTAATGGTGGCTGCTGAGAGGGGGGGGTTAATGGTGGCTACTGGAGGAGGGGGGTTAATGGTGGCTGCTGGAGGAGGGGGGTTAATGGTGGCTGCTGGAGGAGGGGGGTTAATGGTGGCTGCTGGAGGAGGGGGGTTAATGGTGGCTGAGGGGGGGGGGTTAATGGTGGCTGCTGAGAGGGGGGGGTTAATGGTGGCTTCTGAGGGGGGGGGATAATGGTGGCTGCTGGGGGGGTCACTATTAGGGCTTGTTCACATGGGTATTTCGGTAGCACAAATACGCTGTGTATTTGCGCAATCAAAAATTGCTAATGCCTGCATATTTGGGCACGGAAAAAAGAACGCAGATGGGCCCACTGAGATGGTGCCCAAATATGCAGTGAATACATCGGTTTCCTGCGCATTCACCACATATTTGCACGGCCCATTCACTTCAATGGCCTATTGGGGTGCGTAGTACGCAACAAAATAGGTCATGCTGTGTGAAAATGTACATCATGTGACTGAACTCACTGAAATCAATGGCTTCTATTCACTGCATATTATGTACGCAAATACGCTTGTGTGAACAAGCCCTTACTATACTGTCTTACAATCGGCCCTTTGAAGGTCACCATAAGCCCGATGTGGCCCTCAGTGAAAATGAGTTTGACACCCCTGATCTAGATTGTAAATCGAATAGATATTGTAATTTTCTTTTGAGCAATCATGAATGTTCAAGATTATCACTACCAAGCCTTATTATACTTGGCCAATTATCAATTTAGGTAGAAATATTGGTTCATGTGTGTCCAGTAGAGTCTTAAAGGGGTTGTCCCGCGAAAGCAAGTGGGGTTATACACTTCTGTATGGCCATATTAATGCACTTTGTAATATACATCGTGCATTAATTATGAGCCATACAGAAGTTATTCACTTACCTGCTCCGTTGCTAGCGTCCTCGTCGCCATGGTGCCGTCTAATTTCAGCGTCTAATCGCCCGATTAGACGTGCTTGCGCAGTCCGGTCTTCTCCCTGGTGAATGGGGCCGCTCGTGCCGGAGAGCTGGTCCTCGTAGCTCCGCCCCGTCACGTGTGCCGATTCCAGCCAATCAGGAGGCTGGAATCGGCAATGGACCGCACAGAGCCCACGGTGCACCATGGGAGAAGACCCGCGGTGCATCGTGGGTGAAGATCCCGGCGGCCATCTTGGTAAGGTAAGTAAGAAGTCACCGCAGCGCGGGGATTCGGGTAAGTACTAAACGGTTTTTTTTTTTAACCCATGCATTGGGTTTGTCTCGCGCCGAACGGGGGGCCTATTGAATTTAAAAAAAAACCGTTTCGGCGCGGGACAACCCCTTTAACAACTAAGCAGGAGAGGATATCTATTTCTAGTAATTTTGTATATTCGAAGAATAGTGGAGCAATTAATTAAAACAATACCAATAATGGAAAGTAAGTATATTACTAAATTGAGAATATGTAAACATTGCATAGGTGCTCAAGTCCATATGTACAAGACACAAGTACTGTACATGGCACACAGGGATTTCTCTGCGATGGGCTTGTCATAAAATAAGAACTTCTAATTTTGCAACATTTTGATAAGGAAGATTTTCAACTAGAATGCCAATTTTAAATCTCCTAAAACTATATTTATTTTTTTTTACTAAACACTGTAAATCATATTTAGGTCTATTATAACCATTTTGATGTGTAGAAAAATAGTGTGGTACCATGTTAGCCAAAAAAAATCTCAGTAATGTTAAATACCTGCAGGTGTAGCTTGGCGTACAGTGTGGATGGACGTCTAGCACAGGCACTCTGCAGAGACGCTCATTATCTTCCTCCATCCTGCCAGCATTTCAGTCCCTACATCAAAGAGGGCTCAATCATCTTGTTCCCCAGCTTACCAGGAACACTTTGAGGGATTTCTGAAGCACAACTACCACCCTGACATTGACCTACATACTGTGGCTTGGTCCAGTTCTGTGATCATGGTGTCTCCAGTGCCATGCTTCTGACCTTTGTATGGTTTTCCTCTCACTTCCCCTCCAGCCCTTCTGCACCTGGGGGCAGCTTTCCACCATGTTGGATGATCACTGCATGCACTGCTATTTCCCTAGCAGGCTAGTCCCCGACTTGCAGCAGAGAGAGACAGTGGACGCCGCAATATCAGCTCTCAGCCTGTCCTTCACTGACTGCATAACTCCTCCTTCCTGAGTGTGGTCTGGTCACCTATACTTGACCCAGCCCAGAACATGGTTCCTGCCACTACAAGAGGATAGGACTGCATTCCCTGGTGGGTTTCCTCTACACCTGTTGCCCATGTGTTGTCTGAGGTCTACTCACCATCAATGGACACAAATCGGCAACCTCCTCTGCAGCACTGCAGCAACCCCTCAAACCGTGGCTGTGGTGGCATTGTGGCCTGATCCAGAGGCATAACTTGAAGCTTCTGGGCCCCAGTGCAAAATCTGTATCAGGGCCCCCAACTATAATAGTTTATTCATAGTACTGGGCTCGCCATATGGAAATGCTTCTGGGCCCAGGTGCAACTGCATCCCCTATAGTTACGCCAGTGGCCTGATCCCTCTCCAGCTCCAGTGGGGAACAGAGGGCCACCACGTTAAGCTGCGGATCTGGCGGCTTGATGACTCATGTTGTGCCTTCTTCTTTGCTGCCTTCCTGCCCAGATATAACTGAGGAAACATTTATACACAACAGAACAGAAACATAGTGTGATCAATTTACAGTTGAAACAGGCAGGATAACAAATGGGAGAAAGCCACAGCATCTACATGATGATAAACATATAAATGGATCACAGTTAAATTAATCTAAAAGTTTTGATACGCAAAGGACTTTTTTAAAATGATAGAGAAAGAAACATATGGGAATTTAAACTAATTGGCACTTTCCTGACATTAACACATGACCTTAACATTGTCCCAGGATATATGCCATACTACCTGGATGCTTCACACCCATCACCCTTTTTGGTGATCTCCTAATCATCACCTCTCCCCTTTCATCTACCCTATTCACAATCCATAGTCTAACAACTCAAGTGTATCATCATGTAAATGCTGTGCCTTCCTCCCATGTGTCATCCTGTTATTTTCAAATGAAAATTAATCACAGTGTATCTCTTCTGCTGTGTATAAATGCATCCATAGTTATAATCTGACTATTTCCTGATGTAGGGGCAGTAAGCAACCTCCTCGAAAACTTGCATAAATCATTTTTCTAGTTATCCAATAAAGGCATCATAATTGATCATGCCACCAAAACTAAAGATTTGGAAATAAAAAAAGTAACACTAAAAAGGTATAGTAACAATGCTACCATACTGTCCTGCTAGATCCGTGGGGTTCTGATGCACATTTGCTTACATATATCTAGTGAGCGAGGAAGATTGACAAGACCACCTTGTACCTTATGAATATTCTGAAGATGAAGAAAAGAGGCAAAAGCTTAAAGGGGTTGTCCCGTGGCGAAAGTGAAAAATTTTTTTTTTCACTTACCCCCGCATTCTGCCATGTTAAAAAGAAAGCATGGGTTAGTTTTTAAAAAGCACATTGCGCTTACCTGCATCAGCGTTCTGCAGCTTCTTCTTTTCTTCTTGTGAAGATGGCGCCGCTGGTCTTCTCCCACGGTGGACCGCAGGTCTTCTCCCATGGTGCACCATGGATTTTCTTCTCCTTCCTTGCGTTCCATTGCCGATTCCAGCCTCCTGATTGGCTGGAATCGGCACGTGACGGGGCGGAGCTACGAGCACCAGCTCTCCGGCACGAGCGGCCCCATTCACCAGCCAGAAGACCGGACTGCGCAAGCGCGTCTAATCGGGCGATTAGACGCTGAAATTAGATGGCACCATGGCGACGGGGAAGCTAGCAACGGAGCAGGTAAGTGAATAACTTCTGTATGGCTCATAATTAATGCACGATGTATATTACAAAGTGCATTAATATGGCCATACAGAAGTGTATAACCCCACTTGCTTTCGCGGGACAACCCCTTTAAAATAAGTGAGACTACTAATACTACATAGTGAAAACCATGCTTGTCAAACAAATGTGTTTTTAACTTAGTATTTGATGTTTTCATTTAGATTTAAATCTGTGACTTAGTTAATGATATACTCAAAAAGATTTAAAAATCAAACAAACAAAACACTAAAGTGCACAAGGACTGTTTATTTGCTTTTTGGTCATGTTAGTTGTTTTATTCATTAACATAAATACAGTATTACTGCATTTGCTGAAGCTGAATCACATTGCTGATGGACACTTTAAGTTAAGCCCTGTAAGGTGGAGGTGAGAATTTTATATCCTGACCACAGACGGTGTCAGATTAACATTCTCACATTTTTTGTCATGGTGTGAATGTGCTATGCAATTGGATGAGAATACACTACTAAAAATAACGATAGTACTACTACTTGGACAGGAAAAAATGTATTTTTGGCTGTCACTGCTAAGGCCAGATGGTCATCAGCTTCTGCCTTGTCTGGGACACAGATGCTTGTGACATTTAATACTCATAAAGTTCATATGAATATAGCTTGTAAGCCAATAAATCTACCATTATTTTGGAGAACAAACCCGGCGCTGGAAATAGGTCAGTGAATTTCATCTTGTTTATTGCTGGCCATTGATTTTGCGCCTTGGTGAGACAATGGTGATAATGAATTGCTGCTTAGTTCTGAGAGGCACCTCTTAGAATAAGAATAGGTTTTCATTGAATATTGGGCATTGTCTGTTAACTTTTACTTTTGACACTGGGTTGCAGATTAAAGGGGTTGTCCCGAGGCAGCAAGTGGGTCTATACACTTCTGTATGGCCATATTAATGCACTTTGTAATATACATTGTGCATTAATTATGAGCCATACAGAAGTTATAAAAAGTTTTTTACTTACCTGCTCCGTTGCTGGCATCCTCGTCTCCATGGTGCCGACTAATTTTTGGCCTCCGATGGCCAAATTAGCCGCGCTTGCGCAGTCCGGGTCTTCAGCAGTCTTCTATGGAGCCGCTCGTGCCAATCAGGAGGCTGGAATCGGCAGTGGACCGCACAGAAGAGCTGCGGTCCACGAAGACAGAGGATCCCGGCGGCCATCTTCAGCAGGTGAGTATGAAGACGCCGGACCGCCGGGATTCAGGTAAGCGCTGTGCGGGTGGTTTTTTTAACCCCTGCATCGGGGTTGTCTCGCGCCGAACGGGGGGGGGGGGGTTTAAAAAAAAAAAAACCCGTTTCGGCGCGGGACATCTCCTTTAAGTAAAAGGCTGCCTATCTTCTATTTTGAATCCCCTTCACAAAGTACATTGCTTTCTATTTATTGTTTAGCACATATATCCATATTTTAGAATATTAACTAAATAATGTAAAATATTTACCACCATAAAAATCTATTCAAATATCAATATTGCTGAACCATATTTGTAAATATTCCTTAACCATGTATGCGTACATTGAGGGAAAGGTCCATTTCTCACATCTCAATGTACATGCACTGTATGTTACTATAACAGCATGGGCTCAGAAGCTGTGCCTATGTGATCACTGCAGAAGCCTGGCTGCTCCTGGCAGCAGGGATTAGAAATGATGTAGATCCCAGCTGTTTAATCCTTAGATGTTGTGTAAATAGATATTGACCGCAGTATCTAACTTTATAGATAGAGGGAGGAGGCTCTCTCTGTCATCCCGTTGCCCATGTGATGTTATAGTGGGATGCCATTGGATTGCTATTGCAGCCAGCGGTTTCATAACAGCACCCAGGTCTGCCATCTAGTACTTCTCTTACCATGACCATAACTGACCAACGGAAGAAGGGTAACAAATATACCACACATCGAATGCCACAAAATTTCCATAGAAAAAGTAAATATACCTTAAAATGGTGCGATTGTAACATTTATCCTACAAAAAAACTAAAAAGTTATGGTTCTTGGAATCTCAATTGAAAACAATGGGCGGTATCGCCCCATCCTTCTTTGCGATGCGAGATTACATGGAAAACATTGCAAATGAGAATGAAACCATTGACTATCATTGGTTTCATTATCATGCATTTTCACTCACTCTTGCATTGCAGGGAAGTTGGATCGCCAGTGGGTGTGAGCCCTTAGACTAACTTCACACGGGGCGAGCACGATATAGGCCCATGAATCTCTCCCCCATATCGCACACGTCATCCATGTTAAACCCCCAAGGATGAAAGGCATTTTCATGTGAAACTAGCCTCACGTCACTTTGGGAATGGTAGACCTCGCATTGCATTCACCTAATATATGGGGCGATGCTGCCGCCGGCCCCAATGAATACAAAGGGCTCTGCGATGCGAGAGCACGCAGCACTATAGAACATGATGCCATTTGTTTCCCACATAGCATCACATCACGGTGCCATGCAGGGAAACATCTCACAACTCACAAATCTCGTGCGATTTTCTCACCTGTGTGAAGCCAGCCTGAGTGATTTCTATTAAATTAGGAGATCCCGAGGCTACACTGGAATCTTTGGTTATGCTACCTGCATCATGACCAATGTTGCTGTGTATCCCTAGCTTTATTCTGTGTCAAAATTATCACTATACTTTTTAATAAATTATGCAAATTACAACAACAAACATTTTCCATCTTGACCTCATTTTTTGCCATAAATTATGCAGCTTAGTATGAATGTTCATCACATAAAAATGTAAATTTAACTCCTGAGAGGCAAAACTTGAAGCTTATTAAAAACAAATAGAAAATCTGCAAGGGGTACCTGCTACCATTTGTCTTTTCCACTGCTTGTGTCGTTTTATGATACAGGGTCTGGCTGTGACTACAATTCCTCTACACCGCTGGCTTGTATCTACAAATAATTCGTATTGCCCACTTGTTTTTGGCAGTTGTTAAATAAATCGCTAGCTTAAACATTTCTCCCCAATACAACAACTCTATTAGAGATGAGCGAGCGTACTCGGAAAAGCACTACTCGCTCGAGTAATTTGCTTTATCCGAGTATCACTGTGCTCGGGTCTGAAGATTCGGGTGCCGGCACGGAGCGGGGAGCTGCAGGGGAGAGCGGGGAGGAACGGAGGTAAGATCTTTCTCTCCCTCTCTCCCGCCCGCTCTCCCCTGCTCCCCGCTGCGACTCACCTGTCAGCCGCAGCGGCACCCGAATCTTCAGGGACGAGCACAGCGATACTCGGATAAAGCACATTACTCGAGCGCTCATCTCTAAACTCTATACATTTGTTCCATTAGTGCATAAGGGTGTCAAAAAGGAGGGTCCTTTTTAAAGAAACAGCTCAATTTCAGAGCCCAGGTTTTGTAGCAAGAGATATACTGATATTTACTAAGTCTTTCTATCTTAGCTCAAAAGCTACACTGGACCCTATTTTTAAGTATAGTGTGATGATGTAAAATATGAATACTACGGAATAATCAGTGGAGTTATAGCTTCTATTGCACTTTTGGTTCTGACCTCAATGTGGACAGAGCTGTCCATATTTGGCCCATCAGTGTGTGCGGGGGCTGAGATCAGATGATCACCGCGGCTCCCAAGTGGTGGACCCTTACCAATCAACTACTGTTGATGACCTATCCTCAGGATACTGCAAGGAGTTAAGTGGGATACCCCTGGGATACCCCTTTAAGTTATGATGCATACTTATTTATTTGAGATAAATGTAATGCACCATGTAGCTAGTTGTAGGATGATGTTGCCTACTGTTTGTTAAAATACTTCATTTTCCAACTGAGCTTGCTAGAAGGAAGCAATAATATAGTAATGGGCAAGACAATTCATAGCCTCAATAGTGCTTTCTATATACGGCTTTTAGTAGCTACAAACTGGCATTATTGATTTTGACCCTAATGGCCCATTCACACAGGCGTATTTCCTGTCCAAGTGCTGTCAGTGTATTTTACAGAGAGTACACAGACCCATTACAGCCAAGTAGGCTGTTCAAATGACGTCTTTTTTTACACAGACTGGTGAATAGTCTGTGTGAAAAAAATTGCTGCATTCCCTCTTCTGGTCCATATCACCCGTGTCCCTATGCTGTGCGATGTGATTTGCAAATGGGCCCTAAACAAACAAAATGGGACGCAGTTCTAAAAACTGATGGATAGTTTGTTTTGCATAGATATTGAATTTGCCTCATGTTTCTATCATATCTATAAAAGATCTCATTGTTATTTTATGTCATATAATATGTTTGTAATACGAACCCTTAGGCTGGGTTCACACAGGGCAGATTTGCCGCGGTTTTGCCACGGATTGCCGTTGCATATCCGCACTGCGGCAAAATCGCTGCATTTGCAGTGCAATGCAGCACAAATGAGATTTGCCAAAAAGCTGTTCTCCCAGGACGGATTTTTTCCGCACAGCCGCAGTGCGGAAATGCAACTGCGGCGCGGTTTTAAAAGATGCAGCATGTTCATTCTATGGTCTTTTCCGCAATGCTTTTTTGTCCATAGACCTCTATGGACGCATCCAAAACCGCACCAAATATGCCGCAAATATGCGGCAAAAAGTAAAAAAGCGCCGCGAAAAAAAAACGCTTGCGGATTTTTCCGCACAAAAATCCGCAAGCCAAAATTAACCTTTGAAGCGGTTTTGCCGCAGAAGCAGTTCTTCTGCGGCAAAAACGCGGCAAATCTGCCCTGTGTGAACCCAGCCTTAGGCAACATATATAAAATGAGATTAAAAGAAGACTACAGAAAATAGAAAAAGGTGGCAGCAGCACTCGAAATTTACATAACACCACTGGTGTAAGGTACCATGCAAAGCCCAGTAAGGAGCCTGACTCCAAGGGTCCACCGTTGATCATAAATATAGAAGACAAAAAGTCAGCAGGGCAGCATCCACTTAAAAATCAAATACATAGGGGTAAGACAAGCAGCCATGTATCGACCCAATACACGGGTCTTTGTCAAGCTGTCTTCTATATTTATGATTAAAAGAAGACTAGTTCTATGAAGTGGATTATAATCTATGATATATATATATTTATACAATTTTCTAGAATCTAATTCCAAGTGTTGCTAATGAAATCATGTTAGTTAGTTAATGTGTATATATATATATGATTTTTTTTTTATTTCAGATTATCCTAAATTCAATGCATAAATACCAGCCAAGACTACATATAGTCAAAGCAGATGAAAACAATGCATTTGGATCCAAGAATACAGCTTTCTGTACACATGTGTTTTCAGAGACAGCATTCATATCAGTGACCTCCTATCAAAATCACAAGGTGGGTACAGACCTTTTAGGTTTTCTAATGCCGACTTCTTTTATTAGAGGTCTAATGAGATGCTATGACTAAAAGTGCCCAAGCATTTGGGAATTTATGGTACAAAGCTGCTTTCTAAAAGAATAAATGGTTGATTTGCACACGGAAATCCCGTGGCAATTTCACCCCGTGTGAACCCAGCCTAAGAGGCACAATAGTCTTGGTGGGTTCAGTATACACCAGGAGGTACAATTTCTTTAAAGTGATTCTGTCAGCTCTGAGTCCCAAAAGCTAGACTTATGGATTCACAGAAGCTGATATGCTGATTCCAGGAAACTATTATACTTACCTTTCTCGCTGTGTGCTGCCAAATCATGACTTCAATCCATCCTGTGAACTACACGGGCTGCTGATAGAATGAAAAAAACTAGCTCTTTCATTTAATGTGCACACCAATTAATCCACCTGATGCATTTAGTGGCTGCTTTTACACAGCAGAGTGGAAGAACTACAGGTAAGGTAAGTATAAGGCTACCTTCACACATGCAGTAAACGCTGCGGAATTTCCACTAACAGAAATGTGGAAATTCTGCAGTGTTTACAGAGCAAACCATGTGAAGGAGATTTCAAAAATTTCCTTTGCATGGTGTGGAAATTCTCCATTGAAGTTTTCGTTTTTCAAAAATGCTGCAGATTCTAAATCCACAGCGTGCCTATTTTTGCTGCAGAATTAAACTTTTGAAATACAAAATTTAGATTTGCAGCTGATCCACAATTTAAAATGTGGCCAAATCATTTCGCTGCCTTCTCACAGGGTGGAATCACTATGAGTATTCTGCAGCAGAATACCGTCAGCAGTTCCGTAGGAAATCCTCAATGGCCAAATCCGAAGCCAAATAGTGTAGATTTGGCCATGTTTTTACTGTGGAAACGCTCAGTGGTTAAATTCTGCAGCACCATTAAACAGCATGAATAGATATGCGACGGATTTGGAAAATTTCCGCAGCATGCGAGGAAGATTTCTGAAAATGCTACAATGAGCAAAGGTTTAAATGAGTAAAATACAAGTTCTACTGAATCTTTCCCCATAAAACTATATATCAGTCTGTTCAGCTCCTTCAGATCTATAATGTGATGCCTGCAGTCTGGACAGTATGTTCGAGCTGACAGATTGCCTTTAAAGACTTGTCCCCACTTGGCAGCTACTTTTCTCTTCAGCTCTGCACAGGCTTGGGTCATATCTCCCGACCTCTGGCCACCACTACTCTCCAGGGCTATCTCATTCACAGACTGTTAGCACACAGGAACAGCTACTCACATGGATCATTTGTACTGTCCTAGAATGGTCTCAAAACTCCTCCTTATATGGCTTCTTACTGTCCAAGTCTGACAGTATGATGCAGCACTATATTGGCGTCTCTTCAGACAGCACCAGGCTCCTCCTGAGCCTAGCCAGTGCACCACACCGCAGTGCACTGCGGCCTTACATCTAGCAGACCTAAAAATCAAAATAACATGTATACATGTATGTACATAGTACAAATAAAAGTATTTCTGAGCAGTTTTCCTGCAAGAGGTGTGGGTTATTTAAAGGAACAGGCAGCTGAAAAAGGACACATATCGGTCCATTAGCTGTAGATGAGGATAGTCAAAGGCTGGGTACACACAGGCTGGAATTTCCATGGAAATCTCGCGGAATGACTGCAGAGGGACTGCACAGAAATTCCCTGAGATTTCTGCAGCGGAGATGCAGCTTCAAAACCTGCACTGTTTGGTGCCGGTTTTGAATCGTATTCGCCACCTGTATTCCGCTGCGGCCATCTTTGCCTGTAGCGTGTGGACGAGATTTTTTGCAAATCTTGTCTACTTCGCTGCTTAATCCAGGGATTAAAATTTCAAGCAAAATTCCGTGGCAATTCCACCCTGTGTGAACCCAGCCAAATGAGGAAGATGGAACAATACCTCTGCAGCGCCACCTATTGGATGACAGCATTCCATTAAATTAATGCATGACCCTTTATACAGGTCTATGGATCAAAGATTGGGAATAGGAAACCAAGCCAGATTCCATACACAGACAGCTGTTTCGGGGTTCTTGCCCCTCTTCAGTGTGCAGTAGAATCCTGGCTTGGCTAGTGAGACGCCTTTGACGTGGGTCAGGAGGGGTATCATCTCTCCTTAGGGGAGCACAGGTGAATGTCATAAAAGAAAAAAAAAGATTTGTTGCATGTAGATTGAAGCATGTCTGTTATTTGTCATGAGCAACCTTCGAATTATGGCATATAGTATGCTGCAACAACAGACAAGAAAATCCAAAATCAGATAAAATTTTCCACAAAACTCACATTCAGCATGTGTCACTCTCCTCAGAGTTAAAAGCTGCATCACTATTTGGCTTCAGGTGTCCGCACCAATTGCTGGCGTAGTTTGTTCTTTATGGCCATCTAAGATCTCTTGTGTATAGACAGCTACTCATAAAAACATCACTTACACAAAAATAAAGTAATTTGGATAAATGTAAATGTAACAGATATATTGGAATGGCAATGTGTGTAGATTTTTAGAATCTTTGTAGACGTTTCTACATGGTGGCAGTTTTTAATTTTGTTTTATTTTTTAGTCTGTATTGAAATCCTATATTTTTTAAATATTCAGAAATAACACGCAGTCTGAAGTCTTTCAAATGCTGTCCCTTCTGGGATATTGCCTAATGATTTTGGAAACCTATAAAGACTCATATGTCATTCAAATGTAGCAGCAAATCTAATAATGATGAGAAAATCTTGGCTATAAATCTAAGGTGAAAAGTAATTACAGCACATGTATTTATTGAGAAGTTATAAAGAGGGTGGCCATAAAACTCCAGGTTTACAGCTGTGTCAACTCCAGGCACATTTTTAGGAAAGTGAATTGGTACCTAGTGATTGTGGATTCAAATGCTATGTTATGTAGAAGAACATAGCAGATGCTCCTCTATCCACCATACGAAGCATAAATCCATTGGCATCTACTTAGCTGTGCCACATTCTACTGCCTAGTCTGACACCGTTTTTCAACTTAAATGCATGTCAGTGATGATTTGTAACCCAAATAATCTTAGTGACATCTGTTGTATATAACAGCAAATATTACATCACTTATCCAGGAGTTCCTTTTCAGAGGAGCTCAGTAATACTATTGAGATATTATTCAGAATGTGTAAAAATGGTGTGGTATCGTGTTAGCGAGAAAAATCTATGCAATGTTATAAAGTACTCTTGTATAAAAAAAGACAAAAGGCTAAGTAAGTAAAAGACAAAAGTATTGTTTTATTGGTTAGCCAGTAAAGGTATCACCTCTATAATACTTTGTCACTTTTATACCATAGTATTTAACATCAAGGAGGTATTAATTAGAAATTCACTGCATATGTGCTCACATATATTTCACACTGAACTATTTTTTGAGTTTTTGTGAGCATATCAGACTAATGAATAGATGTGTTTCTTCATCACACTTATGCATACACTTAACGGGTACTCCCAATGATGATGACAGTTGCTGTCACACTATTATCTTTCACTGATGTGGCAAGTCCTACTGGCAAGGCAACCGTAGGTCAACTAAGTTCCTTTGTAAGAATGGCTTTGGTCATTGTATAGTTAGTTACCTAAGTCATTAGACTGCAACATTTTTTTTTAATCACCTGCATCCCGTGGATCCACGGCCCATCCACAGTGACAGCTGTGGCTGTGCTGCGGATCGGACAGCTTCCATTGACTCTTCCCTTCCCTTCTCAAAGTGTTAAAGATAGCAGCATGGAGAAAGGAGAGGGGAAAGCTTCCAAGTTATCAGGGCAGGCAGAAAAAACTTCCGTTAATGTATTTATGAATGTGTAAATAGTGTAAAACTTGTGTGGTACTGTGTTGGCCAGAAAAATGTATGTGATGTTAAATGCAGTACTCTTGTTTAAAAAAAAGGCAAAAGACTAAGTAAAACACAAAAGTATTATTTTCTGGTTAGCCAATAAAGGTATCACCTTTATAATACTATGTGCTTTTTTGTGTTTTTTACACCAGTTATGATTTATTTAACCTCTTAAGGATATGGCCTATTTTGGGCTTTAGGACGCAACCATTTTTAGCAAATTTTCATCTCCATTTTTCAAAATCCATAACTTTTTTATTTTTCCATCAACGCAGCCATACCATATAACGGCTTGTTTTTTGCATGGCGAACTGTAGTTTTTATTGGTGCCATTTTTGGGTACATAGACTTTATTGTAAAACTTTTATTAATTTCTTTATGATAGCAGGCAGAAAAAACACATCAATTCTGACATAGATTATTATTTTTTTTTTACAGCTTTAATCAGGCAGCATAAATGACACAATACATTTTTTCTCGGTACGATTTTACATTTTTTTTTACATTTTTCTTTTTTTTACATTATTTTTTTAAAACTTTTTATGGCCTTGTAGGGGACTTGTGCAATCACACCTATGATCGCTATGATAAGGCATTGCAGGACACCTAAATAAGCTTAAGATCATAAATATACAGTTGGGAAGGTGGGGGTGGGGTGGGGGTGCTATCATCTTCTTCATTAACTGTGTAACAGGAGCCTCGAATCATTAGCAGTAAAGTGCCGGAATTGCCACCCTCCTAGAACAGCATGTGTGGTACAGTCCATGCAATTTCATCACACAGTAAGCTTTGGTGACTTAGTTCTGGTGACCCCTTGAGAGAACAGAAAGGCAGGTAATTCCCAATGAGTCACCATGAAATCACATGACACAACCATAGGGAACTTTTCAGATAGAAAGTAATAAGGTAAACTATTTGAAACTAAACAAGGCAATACTAGCCGACTTATATATACAGGCAGACTAGTTACATAATAAATGAAAATAAAATCATGGGAGTGTCTCTTTAATCTGTTCCCCAATCATATACATAGTGACTTTCACAATTTTGTTGGCCTTCTTTGAATACAGACAGATGTTTAGCTCTACTGTGCTGTCAGACATGTGGCCTAACAGATGAGCTCTAACCGAGCTAGGCTGGATTCAGATATGCGACTTAATATGCTAACTAACACAGTTATCTCAATACATATGATAGTAAATACGATTTTTAGTTAGTTCAGCAGCTCAGTAAACTGTATCAAAAACTGCATATCTGGATCCAGCTTATCCTCCGAGCTCCTACAACAATCAATTAGAGCAGAATGAATGTTTTTTGAATTTGGAAAGTTGATTAAACAAAAGTCTGAACCTATTTAACATAGTGTCCTTTTTTATTTACAAATCCTTTTTCATTATATCTTTTTTAGATTACACAGTTGAAAATTGAAAATAATCCTTTTGCCAAAGGCTTCCGAGGAAGTGATGACAGTGACTTGCGTGTAGCTCGTCTGCAAAGGTACCAAATCTAGACTGCCTAACCACACATATATATTATACATTGATGCAGTTCAAAGGAATCGAAAACATTCCTAAATGTTTTCTTTCTCCATTACCATGGGATGTTAACTAGAGACGAGTGAGCATACTCGCTAAGGACAATTACTCGATCGAGTATTGTCCTTAGCGAGTACCTGCCCGCTCGGAAGAAAAGGTTCGGCTGCCGGCGCGGGTGAGCGGGGAGTTGCAGCAGTGAGCAGGGAGGAGCAGGGGGAAGAGAGGGAGAAAGACGTGTCCCCTCTGTTCCTCCCTGCTCTCCCCCGCCGCTCCCCGCCCGCCGCCGGCAGCCGAATCTTTTCTTCCGAGCAGGCAATTGTCCTTAGCGAGTATGCTCGCTCATCTCTAATCTTAACCCACTTTTAATGAGAAAAGACATGAATAAATAAATATCTCCAGCAGCATTGGTAACACCTGGCACCAGCTAACACCACACTCAATTGCATTTGCATCCCCCTCTACCATTGCCCTATTTGTTAACATGAAGTCACAGATTTCAATGATCTTATTCAAAATAACTAATGCTTATTTCCATTATAGGCTATGTACACCTTTGAAACCAAATTGTTTCTATAAAGCTACTTGCACATAGACGATTTTTCAATCTGATTTTATCCGAATAGCACATGCACATGTGCAGTGTCCAGCGCTTCAGACAGCACACGGATGAAATTTCCGTGTACTGTCTAATGCGAGTTGCAACCAAGAATCTCAGGCACAATTTTTCCATTGTCTGTGTGCATGTAGTCTAACTGTAATGCATCTAAAAGGAAAAAAATGAAGCAGCTTTGCAAGTAATTTCAGTTAATAATACTGAACCTTTCTGTATCCACAGCTCCTATGCAGACCTATGTGCCTTTATAGAATAAACTGAAGCCCTCAGATCTGAATAGGGCAATCTTGCAGCTTTATTAATAAAATTTATCATATGCTGCTTACGAGTTTCAACCTGAAATTCTTAATTACAGCATACACAGTGTTTGTGTGTAGTCTAACCAATTAAACACATAGGTCTTTATTAAGGATGAGCAAGTATACTCGCTAAGGCACTACTCGTTCGAGTAATGTGCCTTAGCCGAGTATCTCCCCGCTCGTCCCGAAAGATTCGAGTGCCGCCGCGGGGCGGGGAGCTGCGGGGGAGAGCAGGGAGGAACGGAGGGGAGATCCCTCTCTCCCTCCCTCCCGCTCTCCCCTGCTCCCCGCCGCGTCTCACCTGTCAGCCGCGGCGGCCCCCAAATCTTTAGGAACGAGCAGGGAGATACTCGGCTAAGGCACATTACTCGGACGAGTAGTGTCTTAGCGAGTATACTCGCTCATCCTTAGTCTTTATATCAGCTGTAGACAAAAAAAATGTGGAATATTTTTTATTGAGACTATTAGCAAAGTTGCTTCATTTTTTATTTTAATTGCATTGGAATATTGAAAACATATGGTTGCAAAGGGAACACTTAAAGTACTGTTACACGGGATGACGGTCCCAACAACTATCGGTCCCCTTCTTTCACACATGAGCAATAGCCATTCAGTGAATGGTGGTGGAGCATGCCGGAGATTTCTTCTGCCGGCCTGTCTCGATTCACAGTAAATAGGCAGTCCTTCATAGATGAACAACTGCCTGCTTATACTGAGCAAGAAGTTACTCATTAGTCACTTTATTGCAGTGACTTAAAATGAAGCAACTGAGTGATTTCTTGATCAGTACCCTGACAGGTCCCGCTTTTACACGGGACGACTATCTCCAGAAATCGCTCGTTTGAGCGAATTTATCACCGATAGTCGGCTTGTGTACAAGTATTCTTACGCTTTCAGAGATGTTTGTGAAGAAAAATATACAGTACACATACTAACAGATGTCTGAGTGTTGGCAGCTGTGAGACATCTCTTAGAATCTAACATGCCCGACTCCCCGAGCCTTTTTTCCCCCTAGTCATCCATCACAATACAATGGATGGAATTTTTCGACATGTATATGACCAGATTTTGTAATATCAGTTTTTTTTCTTTTATTTTATGGTTTTATTCCTATTAAAGAACATAAAAAGTGACATATTTTCAAAATCTTCTACTATGTAATGGAAAAAACATGTTAATTTACTGATTTTAATGTTTGTGAATAAAGTTTTATGAATTTCACCACACATTAATAATTACCATTTCTTCCACAGTAAAGAATATCCTGTAATATCTAAAAGCATCATGAGACAACGATTGGTATCAAGTCATCCAGGGCAGCTGCCAAGCAAGTCAGACCTTAATGCGCTCCATAGTAGCCACCAAGGTTTACAGCATTATCAGTATGAGAATGGGGCACACATGCAGTTTGGTGCAGCTGATGCTCAAGATCTACCGCTCAACTCCTTCGCAGCTCAGAGGGACTCTGGGCTATTCTATCACTGTTTAAAAAGACGAGGTATCGTACAACTAGGTTGGGTCAATTGCAAGAATAATTTCTGTACAAATCACACATTTACTCTGTTTCCAGATCTGATATATCCATAATTAATAATTAGATCTTAAATGAACACTCTGAGTTTAACTGATATACCATGTCATGCTTGCCTCGGGGTGCAGCAGCTAACACCTAGAATCAAAGAACATTTTTTTTTAAAACGCTCATGCTCCGCCCCCTCAGGATCAGAAGTGAAGCTAAAGTAAAGGGCGGCTCACCAAAAACCCAAATAGAATTGAGATGCGTGAGTGCGCAGTGATCCTCACACCAAAAAGTGCAAAAATCTCAAACCAAAAACCAACTCTCCAAACATCTCAACAATAAAGCTAATTATTATTAAAAATATAGTTTTAAACCTAATAAAACGATTACAACACCTATAAGCAATATTCACCAAGAGGCGCACCCAACAAATCACTGCAATAATAACAAATTACTTGGTCTCCAAGTGAATATCAAATAACAATGATTCCTGCACATCCGGATATGACCATTCACATGTCACAGTACAGATACAATATATGCTGCAGTATACTATTGGTCAAGGTGATATTAGTTTGGAGACCAAGTAATTTGTAATTATTGCAGTGATTTGCAGTGTGGGACCAACAGTGAATTATTGCTTATTATAACTGATGTAATAGTTTTAGGTATTTTTATTTGTTTAAAAACACTATTATTGAGCCATCAGGAGAGCCAGTTTTTATTTGAGATTTTTGCTTTTTTATAGAGCGGTGATTGGCCAGAAGAATGTTCATACAAATGTTCATGTCCAATCATTGTCTGATATAATTATGATGGCACAGGGAATGTAGTCATTAACAGAGCTTAGCAATCGATCACTGAGTTATATTATTGGCAGCAGCCCCTGTGACACCCAGTAAACCAGACAGGACTGCAGCTGTAAACACAGATTTGAGAGGGGCAGCAAGCACCAGTACAGAACACAACAGGAGATGGGAGAAGTGACTGTATCACTATTTCTTATGTGGGTCAGGAGGGGCACTGTCTCTTCCCAAGAAGAGCACCCAGAAGGTTTATGGAGACAAGTAGGAGGTGAGTGGGTTGGGAGGGGCATCGTTTCTCCCCAAGGAGAGCACCCGTAAGGGGTGTGGAGACACCTAGGAGGTGAGTGAGGAGACCTATAAAGCCATGCATCCTACTCTGGGTAATATATGCAAAGAAGGAAAATGGAACAATACCTCTGCAGCACCACCATTGGATGGCAGCATTCCTTCAAATCAATGTACAACTCTTTAAACAAGTATTTAAAACAATGATTGGGAATAGGAAACGAAGACAAAAAAACATACACAGACAGCTGTTTTTGGGGAAGGGGTTGTTCCGAGATCTTACAACTTAGACAATCCCTTTAAGTTTGCATACATGTTGCTAACAATCTTCCAGTATCATGCATCCTGGGAATCTGGATCATGATCATTGACTGGTGAACTGTATAATGCTTATTTTATAGATATGTCAGGAGTGGTGGCTGATCCTCTTTAAGCCAAAATGAATAAAATGATATAACTCTAAAATCTAAAATAAATACAAAAATAATTTATTAAAATCAGAAGGCCCAATCAGCTGATTAGATACCCACTGTCAACGCCTCAATACACAGGGGTGAGAGTGGACACAGTTGGCTTCAACCCCTTTGTAGTTGCCTGGCACTTTGTAATTGCAACCACACCTCTGAGGCCTAATTACACTGCATAAATATCTAGGCAATTCACTAGTTCCCAAATGATCATAACAATTATTACACAGTCAAAAAAAGGGTTTTTATTGGTGGTACGCTATAAGGCCTCGGTCAGACGACCGGTTTTTGCTGCGATTTGCGGATGCGCATGCGATCTGCACATATATAGAACCATTGCTTCGCAATGGGATCGGTCACATGGCCGCTTTTTATGCGGATGTCCGATAAATTATAGGACACGAGGAATCGCAGATCGCGCCTATCTGCGTTCTGCGATTCCTTGTGTTCTATATATGCGCTCAATGGGGCCGCATACTACAAAGATCATTCTCCTCTGCCACAACTGTAACAGCTGTGGCAGAGAAGAACGATGTTCTCCCATTGAATTCAATGGAGCGGGCAATACAGCCGGCTCCATTGAAAGCAATGGACTGCCGGCGAGCGCGGGATGAAGTTTCGGGAAGGGCTTAAAAATATAAGCCCTTCCCTGAAAATCATCCTAAAATGTGTAAAAAAAAAAAATATATATATACTCACCTTGTCCCTGCAGCCGGAGTTCAGCCGCGGCCGGCCGGCAGTTCTCCTGAACTGCTCTGTGTAGTATTCAGCAGGCGGGGATTTAAAATCCCCGCCTGCTGAATGGGCTGCCTCTGATTGGTCACAGCCCTCACCAATCAGAGGCAGCTCTCACTCACCCATTCATGTATTCATGAATGGGTGAGTGAGTGCTGCCTCTGATTGGCTCAGCGCAAGGACCAATAAGGGGCAGCTCTCAGCTATTGAATGACAGCTATTGAATGATTTCAATGGGTTGGACAGCGCTCCTTTGATCGGGCCCGTTTCACCGAAAACGCTGCTAGCTGCAGATTTTTCGGCGAATCGTCGGCCCGGTCACACGATTTGCGGATGCGCATCCATCATGCGATCCGCAAAAAACGGTCATCTGACCGAGGCCTAAATGTAAACTACGCACAGAGACACAGTGAAACTAGCTGCAGTATTGCTGCCTAATGTATAGCCACTTGCGGGAACTGCCCATCTCCTTCTTGTCCAGTTGAAGTGATGGCTTAATAGATAATCAATTTACTTGATATCTTAAAACTAATATTTGTAAAGACATAATTATTAATTGTATGTGGCTAGTAGAATCTTTTAAAGGCTTGTTATGTCCGGTGTGCAGTGCCTTAAGTTTTTAGTTCTTTCTTTTACAGAGGGTGCACGCCACCTAGACCTTCCTTGCAAGCGATCTTATTTAGATCCCTCTTCTTCTATGGCAGATGATCACTACTTTCGATCACCTCCACCATATGACCAGCAGATGCTAAGCCCTCCTTACCGCAATGAAGTGGCGCCAAGAGATGCTTGTATGTACTCTACTTCCGGAGCAGAAATAGCTGGAGTATCGGGTGTTGATGATTTACCTCCTCCACCACCACCTTTAAGTTGCAACATGTGGACTTCTGTTTCACCATACACAAGCTATAGTGTCCAGACAATGGAAACTGTTCCATACCAGCCTTTCCCAACTCACTTTACCACCACGACCATGATGCCTCGCCTTCCAACAATTGCAAGCCAAGGATCACAGCCGCCAAGTGAATCACACTTCAGTGTATACAATCAGCTATCACAGTCTCAAGTGCGAGACAGAGTTCCAAGCTCATCCTTCCAGCGAGAGAGAGTGCACCCATCTTTATGTGAAAGAAAGCCCCCATCACCACACATAAACACGGCAAATGAATTTTTATATTCCCAAAGTTTTTCATTATCCAGGGAATCTTCGCTACAGTATCATTCAGGCATGGGGACAGTGGAAAACTGGACTGATGGATGACTGCACTTCCAACATAAGCCATATTTGAGTTGTGCTCTCTTAACCCAGACAATCTGATCTGTTAATACCTGTGGGTAACCTGCACTTCGGTAAACTTTCACCTATGAATAAAATGAAGATTTATTTTTAGTCGAAACAGGGTAAATCACCCCATCTAGATGTCTTGTTGCTTCTATTGATGAATCATTGAGTTAACCAAGACAGCTACTATAGTAGAAATACATCAAACTAACTTGTAGAAATTGCCTGGAATCACTAAATCTCTGCATGCTGAATAGCTATTTATACCTATATATATGTGTGTATATATATATATATTTTTTAAATATATATATCTATCACAAATGCAAGCCACATGTCCGATGAAGCTTTGCTTATAAAGTTGAGATGCTTAAAAAAATTGTGAATGTTACCAGGGTTCATTGAGACATCTATTTAAGATTTTGTTTATGATGATATTAGAAAAAAAATTCCGTGAAAGAAATAACATTTATATATATCTATGGGAAGACACTTTATGACAAATGCAGCTTACTTCAAACAACTTGGAAATGTTTCTCTTGTACTTGTTAAATAGCATGGACTTTATACTTACGAAATGGGAAGATAAAATGGCAGAAGACAATTTCTGATGATATTATACCTCCGGCTGTCTTTTCATTGAACTCTGTCTACAGTATGTGTGGAGATATAAATATCTAAAGCTAATGTAAAATCTAGATTTTATTGTTCTTTCTTATTTTCTTCCATCACTCTTATACTTTTACAGAATGACACCGACATTTTCAGAAATATTTCCAGGATAGAATAGCTTTTTTTGATTGGTTATTTTTTTCTGCTGGAATAGTGAAAAATATTAAAGTTATGTTGAAATTATGATTGGTTGATTAATTGGTTGTTGTGTTACAATTACAGCATGGCCTACAATTTATAAAAGTAAAAAAAAATGCAATTTACAAATCCAGTAATTCAAATTATTCTTGTAGTAGTCAATTATGTAAAAGAAAACTATTATCAAAAATGACCTATGGTTTAAATCAAGTTTTTTTTATTTTTAAACATTTAAAAAAAAAAGTTTTGGCTGTGTTTTTTAAAAATTTTTCTTCTCATTATCTTTTTTCAATCATTTCCAAATATTAGGAATGCCATTGAGCTCCTTTTCTAGAGTGTTTCTTCTCGGCAGTCTTCTTATTAATATAAGCAGGATTACAATGAAGCTGGAAGCAGATAGCACAGGAGTACATCATTGACAATAGGAGATGGACACAGCTCACCTCTTCACTCATACATAATGACCTCAGCATAGGACACAGAGCATGCTCAAAACACTCTTCCATAGAAGTCAACCTTCAGACAGAGGTTTCTTATGGTCCAGCTGTTCAGAAAAGCAGAGGGTGACAGCTCCCACAGTCATCCACAGAAAATAAAAAAATCTCCAATCAATACAAAAACTAATTTTGAAAAAGAATTTGTTTCAGCATCTGAATTTAAATTGAACCACCTACTTTATGTACATTGCCAAAGTACATGAGATTTTTCACAACCCCAAATCACTCTTGTGTTCATAGGAATGCCTACTGAGGAGAAGAGCTGCCAACTTAATGCAAAGTAATGTTTAAATCATTTTTGGGGGATTGTATTACAATTTTATCATGGAAGTTCAAGGAGATAATTGTGCTTGTGCACAAAAGTGGAAACTATATTGATAGCTGTTAGTGTGCTCACCATGAAACTGTTACAGGTTCAAGGTACAGAATATGTCGCCGTTTGTGGAAAGGCTGTTCAGAAGTTCAGTTGAGCAAACAATGTTTTACTGAACATGCGATAAAAAATATAGCAATATCATCCAACAGTATCATTTAGATAAAATGCAAATAATTTACTAACATTCAATTAACGCTATAACTCAGTCTGTACTCTGCAAAAAAGATAGTGTCTACATTTTAAAATGACCACACTTAATAAATGGTTTACACTGGTCAGGGATAAATAGCAATGAAGACGCTGTTTGAAAATAGCAATCTCCTTTGAAGTAACTTAGTCTGGCCGGAACTTTGGCTAACCAAATGACTCGATTACAAATATGTGGTCACTGTGCCCTGAACAAATTATTAGCACAGTACCTTTTGGGGAGGCTATACAATGAGGAAATTAGAATAATCTGTTTTAGTTTCAAATAATTTTTATTAATTTTGTCAGAATATAGCAGTATAGTTACCAAAAATGTACCCCACGCAAGAGGATTTCAGAATGAAAAAATTTTGTAAAACAAAACATAACATAACAGAAGGTACTGATACATTAAGGTAATGGCATCCACATCTAATATGTCACATGTATTTTTTGATTAGTTCTGCTACTCTCCAATTCTTCCGTAGGGGGTCCATAGAGCTCCCCTCCCCCAGGACCGCCCCCCTCCCTATCTCACCACTAAAGGGCCTTTGTGAGACCTGGAGCTCCCACATAATAATAATCTGTTTTAGTGGTGGTGAGCCTGGGTGATAGTACTCACAATTACGCACCACCAAAAATTGAATATCCAGATACTGATTGTTGGTCTGCTCTTGGTGATGGTCTGTCTTTCCCAGCACTTGACACCTCGACACTTGAGGTCAGTAATTGCATCTGATGTTTCCTGTAACGATCGGCAAATCTCCCTCTGGCACTCGCATTGCAACAGTTGGGTAGCAACATTGCAGGAATCCAAGTGTGCTTTTTTTCTCATACAGGAAAACACAGCTGTCCAATAACACTGGGGCATCTCACTCCTCACAAGACTGTCTATAAAAACTGCTGAGTCACACCAGAACTCTGGAACAGCACCTACCTTTTATAGTCAGACCTTCAGTCAATCAATGGGCAGCTCAGGTCCTGTTAATTCAAGTAGCAAAGTTAAAGTAAACACAGTCATGTGACCTCTCTGAAGGAACATATATAAAGTACAGCAATAATATACAAAGATATAGATATCTTTATAGTATCAATAATATACAAATATATCCATGGGTATTTAACTCCTTACAAAACCTCTTGAAACTAATAACTTATATGACTTTGGTATCAAATTTCTTATTACAAAGTAACTGATTTTTGTTAATTTGACCAAAATTAAACATAGACTTTTTCCACATAAAAACACCACTCATTCCTCACTCACACCCATTCATGAATTCATGAATGGGTGTGAGTGAGACATGCCTCTGATTGGCTCAGCGCTGAGCCAATCAAGGGGCAGGTCTGACTCACACCCCCTTCACACCCACTGCAGGCCGGCCGCGCTGAACTCCGGCTGCCGGGACAAGGTGAGTATATATTTTTTTTTTATTTTAACACATTTCTGGATGAATTGCAGGGAAGGGCTTATATATTTAAGCCCTTCCCGACAATTCATCCCACACTCACCCCCAGCGCATTGCTTTCAATGGAGCCGGCTGTATAAGTGAAAGCTTATATATGAGAATATATTTAATACTAGCGTACCCGTCGCGCGTTGCTGCGAAGACAGACATACATACATACTTCGTTTTTATATATCTAGATGACGGCAGCAGCGACCACTGAGATTTTGTAGGCCGCTGCTTCCCCCTTGCAGGCTGGATAAAATAGCCGTTGTGTGGAACATCCAATTTATCCGGCTGCTGTGGCTTCTTGGGAAGATAGCCTAGTACATGTTTGCCCACTTCCAACTCCAATGGAGACTGACTGTAAATGGCTGGCGTGCTCTAGTATTTATGGTTTCAAGCTGTACGTGTCATTGCATACAGTCTATCTATCTATCTATCTAGGTTATTGCATACAGTCTATCTATCTATCTATCTATGACATCAGGAAATGAGAGAATTAGATTCCGTACGTAAAATTTGAACGCTAATTCTTTGGCGCTTTGAAATGAATAATCAAGTTGGGACCCATTAACTTTTCCTATTTATGACATAATCAATGCTCGTGCCAAATTTCAAGTTTCTATGACATTGGGAAGTGAGAGAATTAAATTCCGTACATAAAATTTGGACGCTAATTCTTTTGCACTTTAGAATTGAAAAATCGAGTTGGGATGAGACATAAGGCCTTGCCCATAAGCATTACCCAACCTCCAAGAACTGAACCTACCTACCTGAATGAGATTTTGTAGGCTGCTGCTTCCCCCTGCCAAATTTCAAGTTTCTATGACATTGGGAAGTGAGAGAATTCGATTCCGTACGTATATGAGGAGGCGGTCGTCTGTGTAATATATTAGTATGTGAGGAGGAGGTCGTCTGTTTAATATATTAGTATATGAGGAGGCGGTCGTCTGTGTAATATATTAGTATATGAGGAGGCGGTCGTCTGTGTAATATATTAGTATATGAGGAGGAGGTCGTCTGTTTAATATATTAGTATATGAGGAGGCGGTCATCTGTGTAATATATTAGTATATGAGCAGGAGGTCTCACAATGCATACGTAAAATTGGGACGCTAATTCTTTTGCGCATAGAATTAGTATATGAGGAGGAGGTCGTCTGTGTAATATATTAGTATATGAGGAGGCGGTCGTCTGTGTAATATATTAGTATATGAGGAGGCGGTCGTCTGTGTAATATATTAGTATATGAGGAGGCGGTCGTCTGTGTAATATATTAGTATATGAGGAGGAGGTCGTCTGTTTAATATATTAGTATATGAGAAGGCGGTCATCTGTGTAATATATTAGTATATGAGCAGGAGGTCTCACAATGCATACGTAAAATTTGGACGCTAATTCTTTTGCGCATAGAATTAGTATATGAGGAGGAGGTCGTCTGTGTAATATATTAGTATATGAGGAGGCGGTCGTCTGTGTAATATATTAGTATATGAGGAGGCGGTCGTCTGTGTAATATATTAGTATATGAGGAGGCGGTCGTCTGTGTAATATATTAGTATATGAGGAGGAGGTCGTCTGTTTAATATATTAGTATATGAGAAGGCGGTCATCTGTGTAATATATTAGTATATGAGCAGGAGGTCTCACAATGCATACGTAAAATTTGGACGCTAATTCTTTTGCGCATAGAATTAGTATATGAGGAGGAGGTCGTCTGTGTAATATATTAGTATATGAGGAGGCGGTCGTCTGTGTAATATATTAGTATATGAGGAGGCGGTCGTCTGTGTAATATATTAGTATATGAGGAGGCGGTCGTCTGTGTAATATATTAGTATATGAGGAGGAGGTCGTCTGTTTAATATATTAGTATATGAGGAGGCGGTCATCTGTGTAATATATTAGTATATGAGCAGGAGGTCTCACAATGCAGCTTTATAGAACATGTTGGGGCATGTTCAAGGGCGTCCGATGTTGATGACATCAGTGATGACATCACAATAGCAGGTGGCTTACTTATTCGATCTACGTGGGGGGTGGTAACTTTTGACGACGCTCGCGCGCGCGCCATTTATCGTAGGATAGTTGTACTATGCCTATAATCTTCCCAGGAGTGTACTCAACAACTTCCCAAAGTTTCATGGCGATCGGATGAATGGTGTAGTAGCGCATAAAGAACAAACAGACAGACACGCAGACAGACACGCACGCACACAGACATACATTCAATTTTATATACATAGATGTGTAAAAAAGAGACAATCGTTTAAAAAGCAATCGGCTATTTATACTTGGCTACAATAAAAATTCCTGTATAAATAGTTAAAAGGGTTGTCCAGAATTAGGAAGGGAAGCCACTGGTCCCTGATCATTGCAAAGTCTGCATGTTCTAGAATTCCTAAAGAGTTAATATTATAGCTCCATATTAATGCCCTTGGTTTTGAAATTAAATACTAAAATATCATATAAGAGTATCAGGCTCAGACTAGTTTAGTGGGTTTACCACCGTGTTTGCTGCCTCCGTTAGCTGTATGGACCTTGGTCGGTGAAGTCATATCCATGGTTGTGGGTCTGTGTGTTGTTTTTGGCCAATTGTTAGTGGTTCGTGGGCAGAATTGATTCATGCCGTTGCTTATATATACTGATACGTGATACGCTGATATTTGTGACTCAATGCAACTTAATACTGCAGGAACTCAGTATATAGGTTCGGTACTGTTTTCATCCTGATATTATGTTACAGGTTCATGAGTTTTCTTGTTAAATAAATCATAAATGAATTCTTTAACCAAAAAAATTAATAAATGAATATCATGCCCAGGGACCCACGTATTTAAATATATATATTTTTATGGTATGCGCACCTTTGTCATGGGAAAATAGTTTTAGATATTCATTTGCATACCTTGATAAGGTTGAGTTAAATTGTGTTGTTGACGTTTTTCTATAATGCTTCTTTTATATTCAAATCTGACATGCCTGCTTATTGATGTGCAAGCTTAGAGTCTTCAGGTGATCTCCTAGGGCTCATGTCCATGGGTGCATTGGTAAAATGCTGCGGGTTTCCCGGATGTTTGTAATGCTGGCTCTGCCAGCAGAAACTGCGTATGGGTAACGAGTCTACTGCGAATGCCTGTGTATCTCACGCACCGCAGTCATGCACAGTCTTTTTAAATTTCCTGTTCTATTTCGTAGCGTGGTTACGTGTGAATCGCTGCCCATCCGCAATGTATTGCAAATGGACAGCATTGCATACGCTGCCCATACAAAAGTATAGGGCTTACACTGCGTGATACGCAGAGAAGCAGAGCATGCTGTGATCTATTTCTCATGCATATCTACACAGTGTCTACACGCACATGTCCATTTCCTTTCATTGACTCCATTCACAGCGCATCACACGACCGTGCATCACACGTGCAATACGTGATGAAAAAATGCCAAGGGACACAAGGCCTAAAGCTGCTCACAATGCTCTAATTTGTGTGCTTGTGTAAACGAGTGAGCAATGCCCTGCTCCCCTAACACTTATGATCGTGGCTCAACCACTGTTGGCCAATCTGTGGCTTTCTGCATGGGGCTCTGTATTTCAGTTGCAGACTATGCTGTTGAATCTAGCCCAAAAGGGGTTCCAGCATAAGCAGAGGTTGTTGCTAATTGAAATGAATGGAGCTATTGGATTATATTGAGAAGCTTCCAGAAAATAGCTCTGATTGTCTGTATAGTCCCATATAGCACAGTGGTGAAAGGCCAGCAGCTATTTTAGGACTGAGATGCAGCACATCATTTAATGTGTGAGAGGAATAAGAAGCACCACAGGGAGGTCTGCAGTAATAGTGGTGGAAGCCTCTATGCCTATGAACAGTACCACAGACAGTTTTTTCATGCTGGAGAGCTACTGGAAGTGAGATTGCCAGAGCACTAATGGGCCCTGATGACCTGGGGGCTGAAGAAATGGCAGAATGGAGGATGGGTGAGATCCCTGGCACCCCACAGGACGTGGGAAATAGGGAGTCACTTTCCTCGTAGATGCCAGACATGAGGCGTCAGTGTTGAAGTTTGACAGGACTGTCAGCGCAGAAGAGAAGGACCAGAGCGACACAGAGGCTGATACTCAGAGAAAGGAATGTTGCACAAGCCTAATGGAGTTATGACACCATAGTTGAGTGTGACGTCTCACAGGGCTAATAGTTATGATGTAGTGTAATTTACCCATGATGTACAGCATGATGTGTATTACTTCATAATGACTCACCTAATGGGTAGAGCAGCACTGCATATTTAAGGTGGAAGGTGACGCAGTAATTTGGCCATGTGTGAAGCTGTTTTACAGGGAGAGACCTGTAGATAGGGACATCCAATGTAATGGTAGTGCCACATGTTTCATGAGAGAGACCCCTGTGCTTGTGATGTCTACAATGTCTGGTGTTCTATAAGGAAGGATCATAGCTCCTATGAAGTTGAAGGGGTTGGTCTAAAGATAGTATAACAGGTGGTGGGCATGATTGGAGAAGGCCCATGTCATTGGAAGAGATATTAAAGACGATGCATGCGCTGTATGTGTGAGACGTTGGATGATGCCGAATGTGGTAATGTCACTTAGTTGTGATTGCATAAGAAAATATCCCATAGTGATGACAAGAATTATGACACAATCATTATGGTATGTGGAAGTGATGCCAGCTAGAAAGGTGTAATTCTGTGTAGCAGGTGAGAAAACACTTCATAGTAGTGGCATTATGTGCCAAGTAGTGTGTATACAAGATGGAAGTATGTGATGGGGAAGTGCTGTTGGGGCAGTACTGTAGCCCCTATAATACACTAAGTATGCAAGGTTCATAAGATGCCAAAGGGGTCTGAAATTATAGAAAAGCAAGTGACGCAGTTGATAGTTACAAGTACAAAATGCCTGGTCGCACCTATTTAGATAAACATATTTGTAATGCTGTTATACCGAGTTTTAAGGTTCAAGTACAAGTGCCCTCCTATGGAGCTGAAGGATGAAAATTACATTTTGTACAATAAAACTTTCTTTAATTAAAAAATGTGCGCTGCCTTCGCCTTCACCTGTCACCATATAACACCAACTATCTGTTTCACCTGCGTCTCCTCCCTCACACTGCAATAACTGTGCTGTGTTGTCTGAGAAAATGCAACTCAAAAGCAAACAAGTAAAGTTTGCAAAGATGCAACTAGCATTTAAAAGAAAGCAGTTTACTTGCTCCAAGACATCATTACGCTGGCCCCTATAAGTTCCAAAAAAACCCTTGAGAGATGGCGAAGAATACATACATCCCCACCTGATGCATGTGTATCAGGACAAGCTTCAAACATCAGGATCAATTTACACAGTTCATTCTCAGAAATGTGCTTTTAGGGTGTGAATAGGGAGTAGATAATAACGTAAATATGAAACAGTTCACGTGCACATAACGCCTTAGGCCTCATGTCCACTACGAAATTCGGGCCCGTGCGAATTCTCCATGCAGAATCTCGCAGTGGGTCCCTCCTTTTCATGAGGCCTGAAAATTCAATTAACTCACCTGTCCGGACTCTGCAGGTTCCCATCTGTCGTGGCCGGATCTTCTTTGCTTCTGCTTGGCGGATGTGCTTGGCAGGCCGGCAGCGTGCCGCGCGCATGAGCCATGCACTCTTTTTTTTTTAACTCCTGCTCTCCCGCGCTCCCGAGCTGGAGAGCAGAAATTCAGCTGCGGGTGTACCGCGGATCCAGACAGCTTCCATAGGCTTCTATGGTAGCCTGCGGAAGACCTGCACTAAAATGGAGCATGCTGTGGCAGGGAATTGACATCCGCAGGTATTTAATTACCTGCGGGTTTCCAATGCATCCCTATGGGCACAGATCATGCGTGCGGGACACACGCACGGATTTCCTAAATAGATTTATCCAGTGGACATGAGGCCTTAGGGTGCTTTTACATTGCATGATCTGTTGGGCCTGGATGCCTGACTGATTGTCCCAGCGATAATCGCTACTGTGCTTTTACAAACTGAAAAGGTGGCATCTTTACCTATGGGGGCAGAAGTACTGGCTTTATCTATTCAGGGGGTATAAACAGGGTCAATATTAATTGTAGGGAAATAAAATGCAGCATTATTAATTACAGGGGCAGCCTTATCTATTATGGGGTCAAAAAGAATGGCATATTTATTACGAGGGCATAAGGGGGCATTATTTATAAGTGTGGCAGAAAAGGAGGCATTATAAGTTACAGGGACAGAAAAGGCAGCATTATGACCTACAGGGGCAAAAAAGATGTCATTTTTATGTGTGGGGGCAAAAAATGCAGCATTATTATTGAAACAGAAAAGGCAGCATTATTACTGATAGGGGCAGAAAAGGGGATACCTTTAATGTACAGAGGGCACTAAAAGAGCACTTACTGCGTGGAGCCTAATTATTATCTGGGGAAGCTATGGATTGTGTAAAGGTGTGGAAAATAGGAAGAGTGATGGAAAAGCAAGGAGCCAAAGATTTCTGTGTCAAATTCTGCAGAGACAAGGAGCAGACATTGTGATGATCTGGGCACAGATAGAGAAGAAAAGGAAGAGAATGACACCAATCAGAGATAAAACCACCTGTGATAAGAGGAGGTAACTGCACTATAATCATTGTCACCATGTACAGCTGGTAACTGACATTTAGAAATATATTAATACTATGAGGGCATATGGGTGTGGCTTAGCATAAAAGGGATGTAGCCTAAAATTTGCCTGGCACTTTGCTCCGTACTCTGGAAAACCACTCCATTGCCTGGCACTAACATTGGAGGTGGGAGGACAGGGCACAAGCGGTCCCCATCATGATTGATTGCTCCATATGGTGAGCAGCCTTAATCTGGCCCTAACTGATATAGCAGCATAGCCAGAAGTAAAAACACATACAAGGTTAAAAGGGTTTTCCGGGATTTTACTATTGATGACCTATCCTCTGGAGCTAATCGCTACTTGGGATCTGAACTGATCAGCTAATATGAAGCCAGCTGTCACAGTGGAAACAGCGAGATAGAGACAGCTCTGTCTGTAGTGCAGCAGCCTAGTTTGGTAATACGGGTACAGCTCCTATTGAATGCAATGGGAACTGCACCTGCAATACAAACCCGGGACGCTGAATTACAGACAGAACTATCAGCTTCTGGCTCTGTCCACAATGACAGCGGGCCCATCAAACAGCTAATCAGCAAGGATCCCAAGTGATAGACCCTGCCAATCAAATATTGATGACTAATTGTGAGGATAGGTCATCAATAGTAAAATCCCAGACAACCCCTTTAAGATAGGGAGATAATGGCTCATTTCTTGACACTATTCAACTTGACAACATTAAATAATTGGTTCTAGGATTAGTGGATATATGCATTTTATTGTTAAACAGCATGTATCATTGTTTTAAGCGCATGGCTGAATTTTTTTAAAGTCTTCTGCTTAGTTACCTGCAGCAGCCGATCATCCATATCTAGAGATGAGCGAACGTACTCGTCCGAGCTTGATACTCGTTCGAGTATTAGCGTGTTCGAGATGCTCGTTACTAGAGGCGAGTACCACGCGATGTTCGAGTTACTTTCACTTTCATCTCTGAGACGTTAGCGCGCTTTTCTGGCCAATAGAAAGACAGGGAAGGCATTACAACTTCCCCCTGCGACGTTCAAGCCCTATACCACCCCCCTGCAGTGAGTGGCTGGCGAGATCAGGTGTCAACCGAGTATATAAATCGGCCCCTCCCGCGGCTCGCCACAGATGCATTCTGACAGAGATCAGGGAAAGTGCTGCTGATGCCGGAGCTGCTATAGGGAGAGCGTTAGGAGTGATTTTAGGCTTCAAGAACCCCAACGGTCCTTCTTAGGGCCACATCTGACCGTGTGCAGTACTGTTGAGGCTGCTTTTAGCAGTGTTGCACAATATTTTTTTTTGTATATCGGGCGTGCAGAGCATTGCATCCTCAGTCTGCAGTCATTGTACAAAGTATAGGGCCAGTACCGGTGAGGCAGGGAAAGAGATATACAGGCTATATAGGCAGTGGGCTTTTTCAAAAAAATTGGGGAAAAATACTATTTTTGGGCTGCCTGTGACCGTCTTCAGTTTACTGCGTGTTTGCTGGGGGTAGTAGTTAATTAACACGCAGCTAAGCGTTACAGCAGGCTTGCGCAAAATTGTTCCCTGGCTCTGCTGTCTCCGTTACATCACCGCCGTCATCCCGGCAGAGGGAAACAGTATACATAATATTATACGCTGCCTACAGTTTCTGTCTGCTGGGGGTAGTAGTCCTAATTAATACGCAGCTAAGCGTTACAGCAGGCTTGCGCAAAATTGTTTCCTGGCTCTGCTGTCTCCGTTACATCACCACCGTCATCCCGGCAGAGCGAAACAGTATACATAATATTATACGATGCCTACAGTATCTGTCTGCTGGGGGTAGTAGTCCTAATTAATACGCAGCTAAGCGTTACAGCAGGCTTGCGCAAAATTGTTTCCTGGCTCTGCTGTCTCCGTTACATCACCGCCGTCATCCCGCCAGAGGGAAACAGTATACATAATATTATACGCTGCCTACAGTATCTATCTGCTGGGGGTAGTAGTCCAAACTAATACGCAGCTAAGCGTTTCAGCAGGCTTGCGCAAAATTGTTTCCTGGCTCTGCTGTCTCCGTTACATCACCGCCGTCATCCCGCCAGAGGGAAACAGTATACGTAATATTATATGCTGCCTACAGTATCTGTCTGCTGGGGGTAGTAGTCCAAATTAATACGCAGCTAAGCGTTTCAGCAGGCTTGCACAAAAATGTTTCCTGGCTATGCTGTCTCCGTTACATCATCGCCGTCATCCCGCCAGAGGGAAACAGTATACATCATATTATACGCTGCCTACAGTATCTGTCTGCTGGGGGTAGTAGTCCTAATTAATACGCAGCTAAGCGTTACAGCAGGCTTGCATAAAATTGTTTCCTGGCTCTGCTGTCTCCGTTACATCACCGCCGTCATCCCGCCAGAGGGAAACAGTATACATAATATTATACGCTGCCTACAGTATCTGTCTGCTGTATCAGCTCAGCATTTAAAAAAAATAGAAGCAAAATACTTAAGGCCTACTACTGGCCTTTGGCCACTTGACTGCTTCTGCGCTGTGAATTCCACTAGCTCAGTCATACGCACCTACGTCTCACTACAGGCGTGCGCAAAATTTTTTCCTGGCTCTGCTGTGCGTTCCGTAAGCGAAGTCAGCCTCCAACCACAGGCCAATAAGCGGCACATTTAATTACAGCGTTCTGTTTCTGCACTACTGGTAATACAGCATGCTGAGGGGTAGGGGTAGGCCTAGAGGACGTGGACGCGGGCGAGGACGCGGAGGCCCAAGTCAGGGTGTGGGCACAGGCCGAGCTCCTGATCCAGGTGTATCGCAGCTGACTGCTGCGGGATTAGGAGAGAGGCACGTTTCTGGCGTCCCCACATTCATCTCACAATTAATGGGTCCACGCGGTAGACCTTTATTAGAAAATGAGCAGTGTGAGCAGGTCCTGTCGTGGATGGCAGAAAGTGCATCCAGCAATTTATCGACCACCCAGAATTCTGCGCCGTCCACTGCTGCAACTCTGAATCCTCTGGCTGCTGCTCCTCCTTCCTCCCAGCCTCCTCACTCCATTACAATGACACATTCTGAGGAGCAGGCAGACTCCCAGGAACTGTTCTCGAGCCCCTGCCCAGAATGGGCAGCAATGGTTCCGAATCCTCTCCCACTGGAGGAGTTTGTCGTGACCGATGCCCAACCTTTGGAAAGTTCCCGGGGTCCGGGGGAACCGGCTGGGGACTTCCGGCAACTGTCTCAAGAGCTTTCAGTGGGTGAGGAGGACGATGACGATGAGACACAGTTGTCTATCACTCAGGTAGTAGTAATTGGAGTAAGTCCGAGGGAGGAGCGCACAGAGGATTCGGAGGAAGAGCAGCAGGATGATGAGGTGACTGACCCCACCTGGTTTGCTACGCCTACTGAGGACAGGTCTTCAGAGGGGGAGGCAAGTGCAGCTGCAGGGCAGGTTGGAAGAGGCAGTGCGGTGGCCAGGGGTAGAGGCAGGGCCAGACCGAATAATCCACCAACTGTTTCCCAAAGCGCCCCCTTGCGCAATGCCACCCTGCAGAGGCCGAGGTGCTCAAAGGTCTGCAGTTTTTCACTGAGAGTGCAGACGACCGACGAACAGTGGTGTGCAACCTTTGTCGCGCCAAGATCAGCCGGGGAGCCACCACCACCAGCCTCACCACCACCAGCATGCGCAGACATATGATGGCCAAGCACCCCACAAGGTGGGACGAAGGCCGTTCACCGCCTCCGGTTTGCACCGCTGCCTCTCCCCCTGTGCCCCAACCTGCCACTGAGATCCAACCCCCCTCTCAGGACACAGGCACTACCGTCTCCTGGCCTGCACCCACACCCTCAACTCCGCTGACCTCGGCCCCATCCACCAATGTCTCTCAGCGCACCGTCCAGCCGTCGCTAGCGCAAGTGTTGGAGCGCAAGCGCAAGTACGCCGCCACGCACCCGCACGCTCAAGCGTTAAACGTGCACATAGCCAAATTTATCAGCCTGGAGATGCTGCCGTATAGGGTTGTGGAAACGGAGGCTTTCAAAGGTATGATGGCGGCGGCGGCCCCGCACTACTCAGTTCCCAGTCGCCACTACTTTTCCCGATGTGCCGTCCCAGCCCTGCACGACCACGTCTCCCGCAACATTGTACGCGCCCTCACCAACGCGGTTACTGCCAAGGTCCACTTAACAACGGACACGTGGACAAGCACAGGCGGGCAGGACCACTATATCTCCCTGACGGCACATTGGGTGAATTTAGCGGAGGCTGGGACCGAGTCAGAGCCTGGGACCGCTCACGTTCTACCCACCCCCAGAATTGCGGGCCCCAGCTCGGTGGTGGTATCTGCGGCGGTGTATGCTTCCTCCACTAAACCACCCTCCTCCTCCTCCTCCTACGCAACCTCTGTCTTGCAATCAAGATGAGTCAGCAGCAGCACGTCGCCAGCAGTCGGTGTCGCGCGGCACGGCAGCACAGCGGTGGGCAAGCATCAGCAGGCCGTGCTGAAACTACTCAGCTTAGGAGAGAAGAGGCACACGGCCCACGAACTGCTGCAGGGTCTGACAGAGCAGACCGACCGCTGGCTTGCGCCGCTGAGCCTCCAACCGGGCATGGTCGTGTGTGACAACGGCCGTAACCTGGTGGCGGCTCGGCAGCTCGGCAGCCTCACGTACGTGCCATGCCTGGCCCACGTCTTTAATTTGGTGGTTCAGCGCTTTCTGAAAAGCTACCCACGCTTGTCAGACCTGCTCGGAAAGGTACGCCGGCTCTGCGCACATTTCCGCAAGTCCCACACGGACGCTGCCACCCTGCGCACCCTGCAACATCGGTTTCATCTGCCAGTGCACCGACTGCTGTGCGACGTGCCCACACGGTGGAACTCTACGCTCCACATGTTGGCCAGGCTCTATGAGCAGCGTAGAGCTATAGTGGAATACCAACTCCAACATGGGCAACGCAGTGGGAGTCAGCCTCCTCAATTCTTTACAGAAGAGTGGGCCTGGTTGGCAGACATCTGCCAGGTCCTTGGAAACTTTGAGGAGTCTACCCAGATGGTGAGCGGCGATGCTGCAATCGTTAGCATCACCATTCCTCTGCTATGCCTCTTGAGAAGTTCCCTGCAAAGCATAAAGGCAGACGCTTTGCGCTCGGAAACAGAGGCAGGGGAAGACAGTATGTCGCTGGATAGTCAGAGCACCCTCCTGTCTATATCTCAGCGCGTTGAGGAGGAGGAGGAGGAGCATGAGGAGGATGAGGAGGAGGGGGAAGAGACAGCTTTGCCCACTGCTGAGGGTACCCATGCTGCTTGCCTGTCATCCTTTCAGCGTGTATGGCCTGAGGAGGAGGAGGAGGATCCTGAAAGTGATCTTCCTAGTGAGGACAGCCATGTGTTGCGTACAGGTACCCTGGCACACATGGCTGACTTCATGTTAGGATGCCTTTCTTGTGACCCTCGCGTTACATGCATTCTGGCCACTACGGATTACTGGGTGTACACACTGCTCGACCCACGGTATAAGGAGAACCTTTCCCCTCTCATACCCGAAGAGGAAAGGCGTTCGAGAGTGATGCTATACCACAGGACCCTGGCGGACAAACTGATGGTAAAATTCCCATCCGACAGCACTAGTGGGCAAAGGCGCAGTTCCGACGGCCAGGTAGCAGGGGAGACGCGGAGATCAGGCAGCATGTACAGCACAGGCAGGGGAACACTCTCTAAGGCCTTTGACAGCTTTCTGGCTCCCCAGCAAGACTGTGTCACCGCTCCCCAGTCAAGGCTGAGTCGGCGGGAGCACTGTAAAAGGATGGTGAGGGAGTACGTAGCCGATCGGATGACCGTCCTCCGTGACGCCTCTGCCCCCTACAACTACTGGGTGTCAAAGCTGGACACGTGGCCTGAACTCGCGCTGTATGGCCTGGAGGTGCTTGCTTGTCCTGCGGCTAGCGTCTTGTCAGAGAGGGTGTTTAGTGCGGCTGGGGGAATCATCACAGATAAGCGTACCCGCCTGTCAACCGACAGTGCCGACAGGCTTACACTCATCAAGATGAACAAAGCCTGGATTTCCCCAGACTTCTCTTCTCCACCAGCGGACAGCAGCGATACCTAAACAATACGTAGGCTGCACCCGCGGATGGAAGCATTGTTCTCTATCACCATCAAAAACGTGGACCTTTTAGCTTCATCAATCTGTGTATAATATTCATCCTCCTCCTCCTGCTCCTCCTCCTGAAACCACATGTAATCATGCCGAACGGGCAATTTTTCTTAGGCCCACAAGGCTCAGTCATATAATTTTTCTAAACAATTTTTATACGTTTCAATGCTCATTAAAGCATTGAAACTTGCACCTCAACCAATTTTTATTTTAACTGGGCTGCCTCCAGGCCTAGTTACAAATTAAGCCACATTAACCAAAGCGATTAATGGGTTTCACCTGCCCTCTTGGTTGGGCATGGGCAATTTTTCTGACGTACATTAGTACTGTTGGTACACCAATTTTTTGGGGCCCTCACCTACAGTGTAATCCAATAAATTTTTTGCCCACCTGCATTAAAGCTGACGTTACATCAGCTGTGCTGGGCACTGCAATGGGATATATTTATGTACCGCCGGTGGCTTCCTGGCACCCACCCATGCTGTCGGTCCACACGGAGTTGTAACTGCATGTGTCCACTTCTAAAGAACCCCAGTCTGACTGGGGCATGCAGTGTGGGCCGAAGCCCACCTGCATTAAACATGACATTACCTCAGCTGTGCTGGGCAATGCAATGGGATATATTTATGTACCGCCGGTGGGTTCCAGGGAGCCACCCATGCTGTCGGTCCACACGGAGTTGTAACTGCATGTGTCCACTTCTAAAGAACCCCAGTCTGACTGGGGCATGCAGTGTGGGCCGAAGCCCACCTGCATTAAACATGACATTACCTCAGCTGTGCAGGGCAATGCAATGGGATTTATTTATGTACCGCCTGTGGCTTCCTGGGACCCTCCCATTCTGTCAGTCCACACGGACTTCACAATAGGGAGTTGTACCTGCCTGTGTCTACTTATAAAGAACCTCAGTCTGACTGGGGCATGCAGTGTGGGCCGAAGCCCACCTGCATTAAACATGACATAACCTCAGCTGTGATGGGCAATGCAATGGGATATATTTATGTACCGCTGGTGGCTTCCTGGCACGCACCCATGCTGTCGGTCCACAGGGAGTTGTAACTGCATGTGTCTACTTCTAAAGAACCCCAGTGTGACTGGGGCATGCAGTGTGGGCCGAAGCCCACCTGAATTTAACATGACATGACATCAGCTGTGCTGGGCACTGCAATGGGATATATTTATGTACCACCGGTGGGTTCCAGGGAGCCACCCATGCTGTGGGTGCACACGGAATTCCCATTGCGGAGTTGTACCTGCCTGTGACTATTTATAAAAAAACGCGGTCTGACTGGGGCATGCAGACACCTTGACAGAATGAATAGTGTGTGGCACATAGGTTCCCCATTGCTATGCCCACGTGTGCAGCTCCTGATGGCGGTGGCACAGGATTATATTTCTCATTGCTTCTGTACAGCATTGTGGGCTATCGCCCCGCCCCTTTTAAAGAGGGTCGCTGTCTAGCCGTGTCAACCCTCTGCGGTGTGTGCCTGCAGTTCCTCCTCATGGCAGACGCACTTATAAATAGACATGAGGGTGGTGTGGCATGAGGGCAGCTGAAGGCTGCGCAGGGACACTTTGGTGTGCGCTGTGGACACTGGGTTGGGCAGCATGTAACCCAGGAGAAGTGGCAGCGGAGTGTCATGCAGGCAGTGATTGTGCTTTGTTGGAGGTAGTGTGGTGCTTAGCTAAGGTATGCCTTGCTAATGAGGGCTGTTCAGAAGTAAAAATTGTTGGGAGGGGGGGCACTCTTGCCGCTATTGTGGCTTAATAGTGGGACCTGGGACCTTGAGATGCAGCCCAACATGTAGCCCCTCACCTGCCCTATCTGTTGCTGTGTCGTTCCCATCACTTTCTTGAATTGCCCAGATTTTCACAAATGGAAACCTTAGCGAGCATCGGCAATATACAAAAATGCTCGGGTCACCCATTGACTTCAATGGGGTTCGTTACCCGAAACGAACCCTCGAGCATCGCGAAAATTTCGTCCCGAGTAACGAGCACCCGAGCATTTTGGTGCTCGCTCATCTCTATCCATATCTTTACATAATATTCACAGCAGAATGCTGACTCTTTGGAAGCAGTTCTGTTCAACTACCTTTTAGAGGGGAAAATGTAAATAGAAACCTTATTTCTGATTAACTCTGTGTGGATATTCAGGGCTGCTCAACGAGTCTCTTAGGTCTTCCCATGGTGATGATTCTTAACCCAATTGCATGCCATTTACTATAAAACATTTGATTTTTTTTCAAGTGTTCTTTTTTGAAAAATATGCACAAGAAATGCCAAAGGAAAATATTGTAGAAAGCATCTATAAAAACGAAAGAATGGAATCCAGTGAAATATAACAAAAATGTCCAAGTCAACAAAGATAAAATGAGAATAACTAGTTTCAAACTCAATAACAAGGCAAAATTAATTGATTTCTACAGAGACATTAAGTTCTTATTAACTTTTATGACAAACATCAGAGTATGCTTTGAGTACATATGCAAAATATTAGATGGGTGTCTTCCCCTTATGAGAACAGCTGTGTGTTTTGTGCCATTTTAGTGTCCTTTGTTATACTGAACAAACGGGAAGTACAGTCCAGTGTTGTATAGTCACGTACATTGAATTATTTTAGGCAGAGGGAGAAGTTTAGTAACTTTCCAATTAGACTTAAAAGCCATAAAAAGGTGGTATAAAAAAAGCAATTGAAAAATGATGCTTGGAAAAAGTTTAAAATAGACATTTGCTGACTGTTTGAGGTTCTACAGTCCAAAACTAATTTCATGTTAATAGATAAGATCTGGACAGTGGAAGTAATGTAAACACATCTTACTGATATATGGTGAAAGAAATGCTGTTATTAAAGAAGGATATCTTAGTAGATAAAACTACTTGAGAAGGCTCAGTGAGGGTGACATGGGCTGTAATAATTTTTGTGAACTGTACTGTTTCATTTGTCAAAGTGACACAGTATCAACACCCGACTAGACTACTGCTGCCATCCTCCACCAAACAATTTATGGATTACAGGACTGAAATCCAAGTGGTAGTAAAGATTTTGGCAAGCACAACCAAGCTGCTAATGGGATTTATTTTTCAATTTTATTCACTCTGCAATGTGTCAGTCAGAGCCTACAATTGCAATGACTTACCGAAACATTTCAGTGTTGAATAAAAATGTAATGCATGATTCATTATTTGAGAGTTGAATAGCGACTTCCCAAATCAAAGAATACATACCTAACAATACCTAACACTACAATAGTATTCTTATCTACATGCACATTTTACATAAATTATTATATGGACAGTGATATGCTATAGTTAATGGGTATTAACTACTTGCAGACCACTCCTAGATTTTAAATTTCCGAATAGCCCGCAAATTAGTACTGCACTGACATCTTAGATCTCCTGCAGAGTTTTGATTCTGGCGCCTTACCACTGCAGCAGAGCTTCATGATGTTGCTGTCATCATTTCCGCTTCATGTGAATATATCTGATTGTCAGCCATCTTTCTCACAGTAAAATAATAGACTCCAAATTGTTTGGAAATGGCCTTATAACTAGAGATGAGCGAACACACTCGTCCGAGCTTGATACTCGTTCGAGTATTAGGGTACTCAAGATGCTCGTTACTCAAGATGAACACCACGCGGTACTCGAGTCAATTTCATTTCCCTTCCACGCATGTTTAGTGCCATTTTCTAGCCAATAAACATGCGGGGAAGGCATTACCACTTTCTGCTGTGACATGCCAGCCCTCTGCCCGCCAACAGCAGTGAGTGGCTGGCGGGATCAGGTGACCGCCGAGTACCTAAACTGGTCCCGCCCGCGGCCCGCCTCAGACTCATGCTGGCAGAGGTTAGGGAAAGTGCTGATGCTGATATAGGGAAAGTGTTAGAGTAGGATCCTCTCTTCAAGAACCCCAACGGTCCTTCTTAGGGGTACTCCTCATTGTGTGCATTACTGTTGTGGCTGTCTGGGAGCAGTAGTGCACCAATTTTGTTTTTAAGCATCTGGGCCTGTGCAGGCCATTACAGCTATACTGTTCTGTGTGTGCAGTGCATTAGGCAGACATCTCAACGCTAAACAGTACTCTAATATTTTCTGGGCCACTGCAGATCATTTCAGCTATATCGTTCTATGTGTGCAGTGCCTTAGGCAAAGGTCTCACTTTCATCGCTAAATAGTATGCAAATATTTCCTGGGCCACTGCAGATTATTTCAGCTATACCGTTCCTTGTGTGCAGTGCCTTAGGCAGAGGTCTCACTCTCATTGCTAAATAGTACGCAAATATTTTCTGGGCCACTGCAGATCATTGTTCTCAGTGCTATACGGTGGGGTAATTTATTTGGGCCCTGCTCTATCCTTAATCTGACAAGATGAGGAGTAGGAGGAAAGGTCGAGGACATGGACGTGGACGCGGGTGTCCAAGTGAGGGTGTGGTCCAGGGCGGGGTGCATCAGAGCCAGCTGCTGAGGGATTAGGAGAGCGCCAATTCCCTATGCTCCCCAGCTTCATAACACAATTTGCGGGTCTGGGTGGTAGACCTTTATTACAAGCAGAAAAGTGTGAAACCCCCAAATCAGTGTCAAACTCCCAGTCTTCTACACAGTCCACTACTCCCGGCCTAGGGACTGAACCTCTGAATCCTCTCGCTGCTCCTTCTTCCTCCTAGCCTTGTCACTCCAGGAAAATTACAGACTCTGAGCAGGCAGACTCCCAGGAACTGTTCTCGGGTCCCTGACTGGAGTGGGAAAAAACGGTTCCTCTCTCACCTGAGGAGTTTGTCGTGACCAATGCCCAACCTTTGGAAAGTTCCCGGAGTCCGGGTGATGAGGCTGGGGACTTCCAGCAACTGTCTCAAGAGCTTTTTGTGTATGAGGAAGATGAGACGTAGTGAGCTGTCAGTGAGGTAGTAGTAAGGGCAGTAAGTCCCAGGGAGGAGCGCACAGAGGATTCGGAGGAAGAGCTGCTGGACGATGAGGTGACTGACCCCACCTGGTTCGCTAAGCCTACTGAAGACAGGGCTTCAGAAGGGGAGGCAAGTGAAGCAGCAGGACAGGTTGGAAGAGGCAGTGGGGTGGCCAGGGGGAGAGGCAGGCCCAGAGTCAATAATCCACCAACTGTTTTCCACAGCACCCCCTCACGGCAAGCCTCTGTGCAGAGGGCTAGGTGTTCAAAGGTGTGGATGTTTTTTAGTGAGAGCGCGGACGACCGACAAACAGTGGTGTGCAACCTGTGCCGCACCATGATCAGCCAGGGAGCCACCACTACCAGCATCACCACCACCAGCATGCGCTGGCATATGATGGCCAAGCACCCAACAAGGTGGGACGAAGGCCATTCACCGCCTCCAGATCACACCACTGCCTCTACCCCTGTGCCACAACCTGGTACACAGATCCAATCGCCCTCCCAGGATGCAGGCACAAACGCCTCCTGGCCTGCACTCACACCCTCACCTCCACGGTCCTCCAAGGCCTCTAGCAATGTCTCCCAGTGCAGCGTTCAGCTGTCGCTAACACAAGCGTTGGAGCGAAAGCGGAAATACGCTGCCATCCACCCGCATGCACAAGCTTTAAACGTTCACATTGCCAAATTAATCAGCCTGGAGATGCTGCCGTACAGGCTTGTGGAAATGGAGGCTTTCAAAAACATGATGGCGGTGGCGGTCCTGCACTACTCGGTCCCCAGTCGCCACTATTTTTCCCGGTGTGCAGTCCCCGCCCTACAACAGCACATCTCCTGCAACATTAACTGTGCCCTCACCAACGCAGTTACTGGGAAGGTCCATTTAACGACGGACACATGGACAAGTATTGGCGGGCAGGGCCACTATATCTCCCTGACGAAACATTGGGTGAACTTGGTGGAGGCTGGGAAGGAGTCAGAGCCTGAAACCACTCACGTGCTACCCACACCAAGGATAGCGGGTCCTACCTCGGTGCTGGTATCTGCGGCGTATTATGCCACCTCCTCCAACCCCCACCCCCCCCACCTCCTCCTCCACCTCCACCTCTCAATTAAGAAGTGTGAGCACGTCGCCAGCAGTCTGTAGCGCGCGGCAGCACAGCGGTGGGCAAGCATCAGCTTAGGGGACAAAAGGCACATGGCCCCCTAGCTGTTACAGGGTCTGACAAAGCAGACCGACCTCTGGCTTTCGCTGAGCCTCCAACTGGGCATGGTCGCGTGTGACAATGGCCGTAACCTGGTGGCGGCTCTACAACTTGGCAGCCTCACACATGTGCCATGCCAGGCCCAAATCTTCAATCTGGTGGTTCAGCGGTTTCTGAAAAACTACACCCACTTGTCTGACCTGCTCGGCAAGGTGCGCAGCATCTGCACACATTTCCCCAAGTCCACCACAGATGCGGCTACCCTTAGGACCCTGCAACTTCGGTTTCAGCTGCCAGAGCACCAACTGCTGTGTGACATGCCCACGCACTGGAATTCTACGCTGCACATGTTGGCCAGGCTGTACGAGCAGCGTAGAGCAATTATGGAATACTAGCTGCAACATGGGCGGCGGAGTGGTAGTCAGCCTCCGCAGTTCTTTACAGAGGAGTGGGCACGGATGGCAGACATCTGCCAGGTGCTCGGAAACTTTCAGGAGTCTACCCAAATGGTGAGCCACAATGCGGCCATCATTAGCATTACCATCCCGCTGCTTTGCCTGCTGAGAAGTTCAATGCTAAAGGCCGACGCTTTGCGGTTGGAACAGGAGACGGGGGATGACAGTATGTCACTTGATAGCCAGACCACCCTCATGTCTATATCTCAGCGCATTTTGGAGGAGGAAGAGGAGGGGGAAGAGACTGCTGGCCACACTGCAGAGGGTGCCCATGCTGCTTGCCTCTCATTTGTTTAGCGTGTATGGGCTGAACAGGAGAAGGAGGATCCTGAAAGTCATCCTCCTAGTGAGGACAGCGATGTGTTGCGTACTGGGACCCTGGCACACATGGCTGACTTCATGTTAGGCTGCCTTTCCCGTGACCCTCACATTAGACGCATTCTGGGCTACACGGATTACTGGGTGAACACCCTCCTAGACCCATGGTATAAGGAGAATCTTTCCCCTCTCATTCCCGAAGAGGAAAGGGGTACGAGAGTGATGCAATACCACAGGGCCCTGGTGGAAAAAGTGATGCTAAAGTTCCCATGTGACAGCGCAAGCGGGAGAAGATGCAGTTCCGAGGGACAACTAGCAGGGGAGGCGTGGCGATCAGGCAGCATGTCCAGCACAGGCAGGGGAACACTCTCCAAGGCCTTTGCCAGTTTTATGGCTCCCCAGAAAGACTGTGTCACCACTCCCCAGTCAAGGCTGAGTTGGAGGAAGCACTGTAAAAAGATGGTGCGGGAGTACATAGCCAATCATACCACCGTCCTCTGTGATGCCTCGGCTCCATACAACTATTTGGTGTCAAAGCTGGACACGTGGCACGAACTTGCACTGTACGCCCTGGAGGTGCTGGCCTGTCCTGCCACTAGCGCCTTGTCAGAGAGTGTTTAGTGCAGCTGGGGGGATCATCATGGATAAGCGTACCCACCTGTCAACTGCCAGCACCGAAATGCTTACACTCATAAAGATGAACAAAGGCTGGATTTCCCCAGACTTTTCTTCTCCACTGGTGGAAAACAGCGGATCCTAAAGATTCTTTTAGCTGCAACAGGAAAAATATGCATCCTCTATCACACCAAAAATGGGGAGAAGTAGCTTGGTCTATCCCTCTCAGATATTACTCCTCCTCCTCCTCCTCCTCAAATAGCATGTCATCACACTGAACCGCCAATTTTTCTGCAGGCCAAAAGTTTTGGAAGGGCTGCCTCCAGGCTCTGTTACAAATTAAGCAACAACGAGCTGTATCTTTAGAAAATATTTAGGGGTTTCACCTGCCCTCTGGGTTAAGCAATTTTTCAGGGGTACACTTGTATTCTTGGTACACCAATTTTTCAGCCCCTTGCCTATACTCTTATGCAACTAATTTTTCTGGCCTACGCCTATACTCTTGGCAAACAAATTTTTTCAGGTGTTCGCCTGTACTCTTGGTACACCAATTTTTCAGGCCTTCGCCTATACTCTTAGCCAACAAATTTTTTCTGCCTCTGCCTATACTCTTGAGGGGTTTGAAGGGTTCGCCTATACTCTTGCAACAGAAATGTTTAAGGGGTCCACCTATACACTTTCTACTGAATGGTTTGAGGGGTCCGCCTATACTCTTGCTACAGAAATGTTTCCAGGGTCCGCCCATACTCTTGCTACTGAAAGGTTTGAGGGGTTCGCCTATGCACTTGCTACTGAAAGGTTTCAGGGGTTCGCCTATACTCTTGCTACAGAAATGTTTCAGGGGTCCGCCTATACTCCTGCTACAGAAATGTTTGAGGGGTTCGCCTATACTCTTGCTACAGAAATGTTTCAGAGGTCCGCCTATACTGTGGGTGTACAAAGGTTTCCCATAGCAGTGTTCAGCTGTCTGGCACAAATACACTGAATGACTTAGGCAGAAGTGTGGGCCGAGGTGAAACTCTGCTATGTTTGGGCACTCTGATTTCTTCATGTGTAATACGGTCTTTGGGTTTCATGGGCTCGCCTATGCTGTGGGTGCACAAAGGTTTCCCAGCTCGGTGTTCAGTTATCTGGCACAAATACATAGAATGAATTGTGTGGGGACAATTGCTATGTAACTCACGGCACCTTGGATCACACAAGGTGGAGGCTGGGACTGAGCCTGACCCTGGGCCCACTCACGTGCTTCCCACACAGAGTATTGCAGGTCCTACCTTGTTCACGGTTTCTCGGGCTTATTATGCCACCTCCTCCTCCTGCTTGGGGTCTGGGGAATAGCGCTGGTCGACATGTATTTGCTTACCACAATCATCTGAGACACTGGTTTGGACCAATCGAAAGAAGTGTAACTGAATTAAGGAGACATTCACAACTCTACTAGCATCCGAGTCTGCCTTATGCGCACCATTGCTGATGGTATGAGCAGTGGCCAAGGTCCTGGGCAGGGTGAAACTCTACCATGTTTGGGCACTCTGATTTCTTCATGTGTAATACTGTCTTTGGGTTTCATGAGCTCGCCTATGCTGTGGGTGCACAAAGGTTTCCCAGCGCGGTGTTCAGCTATCTGGAACAAATACACTGAATGACTTGGGTAGGGTGCAGAAGGCTTCCCCCATTGCGGTGTTCTGCTATCTGACACCTACACAGAATGAAGTGTGTGGGGGCACACGGATTTCCAATAGCTATGTAACTCACAGCACCTTGGGTCACACAAGGTGGAGGCTGGGACTGAGCCTGACCGTGGGCCCGCTCACATGCTTCCCACACAGAGTATTGCGTGTCTTACCTCGGTCATGGTTTCTTGGGCTTATTATGCCACCTTCTCCTCCTGCTTGCGGTCTGGGGATCTGCGCTGGTCGACATGTATTATTATGTCTCGTGCTACAAATTACCACAGTTATCCAAAATACTGGATTGGAGCATTCCCAGGAAGTGTAAGAGAATTAATGAGACTTTCACAGGGTCACTGTATACCTGTGGTGGCTACTTTTGCGACACCTCCTGCTTCAAACCAATCTTTGGTGTTAGTATGCACTGCTGCATTATGGAGATGTGTGGAAGTACTGGCACCTGAGTCCCCTTTATGCCCACGTTTGCGGCTCCTAAAAAATTTTGTGATGGAGGTGGCATGGGATTGGAATTATGATCGTACGTCAATTTATCATCAACTCTCATCAGCATTGTGGGCTATTGTCCACACTTTCAAAGAGGGTCGCTGCCTGGCCCTGCCAACCCTCTGCAATGTGTGTCTCAGGTTCCTCCTCATCTCAGACGCACTTATAAATAGACATGAGGGTGGTGTGGCTGTGAAGCGAGAGCATGTGGCATGAGGGCAGCTGAACTCTGCGCAAGGAAAATTTTGTGTGCGCTGTGGATGCAGGTTTGTGCGAGGGGTTGGACAGCAATGCCAGCATGTAACACAGGAGAAGAGGCAGCGGCGTCACCCGTAGGCGGTAATTGTCCTTGGTTGCAGCTAGTGTGGTGCTTAGCTAAGATGTGCCAGTGCGTGTGCCTTGCTAATGATGGTCTGTCCCAAGTAAATTGTTAGAGGAGTGACCGCCATGCTCTTGTCCCCAATTTGGCTTAATAGTGGGACCGGGGTAGCCCCATAACTTAGTTTATGAGGATCAAAGATGCTGATTGTGTATTTTTAAGAACAACTAGGCCAAAATGCAGAAAGATGTGTGAAAAATGAAGCATACCCTTAGGGCTCCTTCATACAAGCATTTAGTGGTGGCTATTTTGCAGAAAATCACGACCATCTGAAGCATTGGATTCCAATGCATTTGTTCAAAAGGGGGGTTTTTTTGCTGCGTAAAATCAGCCGTCCGGAATAGATAGCACATACGTTTTTTACGCCGGACAGAAAAGATAGGCCTTGACCTATCTTTCACAGGAATGCGCTGCTCGGTTCCTTGGACTCTATGGGAGCCTATGAGAGCTGCTGGAAATGGGAGGTGGGAGGGAGTTTAGCAGTGGTTCGTGTTGCTAAAGTCCCTCCCCCTCCCCTTGCCAGCAGCTCCCATAGGCTGGGGAGGGAGGGGCAGGGAGTTTAGCACACTAGCTCTACCAAGCTCTCACCCTGTCCTGGCCCCTTCCCTTGCTGGCAGCCGGCAACCGGCGGAGAGAGGGGGAGGGAGTTTAGCACACTAGCTCCTGCCCCATCCCGCCCCCTCCCTTTGCTGGCAGTCGGCAAGGCGCAGACAGGGGGAGGGAGTTTAGCAGAGCCCAGCCCGGCTGTTTGAATGGGCATGAAAAGTGATTTTCTCTCATTCAAGTGATTTTCGGCTGCCATGTGGGTGGCCAAAAATTTCAGCACCCATGTGAAGAAGCCCTTAGTGTTTCCAAATGAATTAAGAGGGTAAGTAGTAACCAGGTGCTGCTACAAAAGTAGAGGCTTTGGTAGTTTGCTGAACTGGAGCATTTTGGCATATGCTAATACAATGATTAAGAGGAAATACATCACTAATGATATTAGAGAAGTAATTGTTGCTACCCATCAATCTGGGAAGGGTTTTACAGCCATTTCCAAACAATTTAGTATCCGTCATTCTACAGTAAGAAAAATTATTCACAAGTGGAAAACATTCAAGACAATCAACTATCTTACCAGCTGTAAATATGCCAGCAAAATCAGCCTAAGATCAGACTATGCAATGTTTAAAAAATTGCAAAGAAATTAAGATCTACATGTCTAAAGGCCTCAGTTAGCATTTTAAATGTTCAAGTTCATGACAGTATAATTAGAAAAAGACAGAACAAGTATGGCTTGTTTGCAAGGGTTTTCAGGAGAAAGCCTCTTCTTTCAAAAAAGAACATGGCAGCATGGCTAAAGTGTGCAAAGTTGTATCTGACCAAATCACAAAACTTCTAGAACAGTGTACTTTGGACAGATGAGATCAAAGTGGAGAGGTTTGGTCATAATATCGAGCACCACTTTTGTCAAAAACCAAACACAGCATATAAGTACACACACCTCATATCAACTGTCATCTCCTCTGTATACCAGAATATTTAAGAGTCACATGTGAGGCCCTCTAACCAAAGGCAAAATCTTGGCTTAAACTGGGTCATGAACAGGACAATAAGTTCACCGGCAAATAGACAGCAGAGTGTCTAAAAAAATAAAAGAATCAAGGTGTCGCAATGGCTCAAAGTCCAGACCTCAACCCTATTGCTGTGGCGGGACCTTAAGAGAGCTGTGCGTAAACAAATGTCCACAAACCTCAATGAACTGAAGCAACATTGTAAGGAAGAGTGGGACAAAATTGCTCTAGAATGATGTGAGAGACTGAATAGATCATACAGAAACCAATTACTTCAAGTTATTGCTGCTTCTACAAGTTATTGATTCATGGGGTGTACTTAATTGTTCATACTTTACTTCTGTATTTTGGCCTTATTTTTGTTAAATAAATAATGACATGGTGTAATTTGTCATATGCTGTTCATCTGAGGTTGTTTAACTTTGATTTTTAAACCTTCTGAGTACCAGATTTTTTTTATTATGTCCTGATTAGAGATGAGCGAGCATACTCGCTAAGGGCAATTACTCGATCGAGCATTGGTCCGAGCGTGCTTGGGGTGGGCGGCAGTGGGCAAGGGTGAGTGGCGGGCGGCGGGGGGTTGCAGGGGGGGAGTGTGAGAGAGATCTCTCACTCTCCCCCCCCCCCAGCTACCACCCGCCGCCCCCCCCCCCCCTCACGCTCACGCTCGGACCAGTGAGCAGTTACTCGAGAAGAGCGATGCTTGCTTGAGTAACTGCTTTATCCGAGCGTGCTCGCTCATCTCCAAACATGACAGGAATCCACAGCGGAATTTTTCCACTGTTAGTAAATAGGGTTTGTTAAGACAACATTCACTAATATATTAATGTACAAATTTGCTAAATTTTCATGTGGAAAAATTCTGCAGCTAGTACTCAATGTCTGAAACCAGCCTAAAACTTCATTCCCATGCTAGAAGATCAGGTTTTATTTTATAGTCCTAAATTTTCAAAGAGAAAAAATGTTAGGAAAATAATATTTGCAGGTTTGGTTTGTGTTTGTATATTATGACTAGGTTGTTGCTTAATTGTTCCAAACCAACATCAATTTTGGTTGTTTTTTCTTATACAGCATACTATTTGGCGTTAGAAGTAACATTCGTGCCCTAGCTTACACACAACACATTATTTTGCTAAGAAACACAGGTGAAATAAAAAGGAAACACTGTAACTATAATTTATTATATGTGAACGCTTGTGTTTGCAATGGTCATAATTAAAGGCCAATGAACAGAGGAGCTTGGTAAGCAGACAGCAAGCCATACTAGTTATGCACAGTAGTAGTAGAACCTATGCCAAGCGTGGTTAGGGCAGACCACAAGTAGGAATTGATCCAACAGAGAGTATACTCCCAGGCATGGCAACGAAGAATACATTACATGACTGAGCAGAATTGTACCAGCTACAGGAAGTTTATGAAGGGAAGCCATATGGTTTGTACAGGATCAGAGTATGCATGTAGACAAGTACAGTAAATGATTATAAGATTTCAATGCAAGCATTGAAAGGTCAGACTAGACCAGCGGAAGAAAATCACAGAAGTGATTGAAATGCTCTTCTAAGAAATATATTCTGTCTTGGACTGTTTATGTTCTGAACTAAAACCCTCTCATAAAACATAGTACATAGGATCACATTTTGCTCACACGATATAAGTAGCATCCAACAATGTTGTTCATTAACCTCTTCCAGTCCCAGGACCTAAATGTATGTCCTGGCTGGGAAGCAGTTTCCGTGAATGGACATATATTTACGTCCTATAGATGGCTTGGACAGATATGTGACCATTGCATCCAGTCACATGCTACAGCCGACACATTTCCATGTCAAGAGAAAGCAGGATGTATGGACACTAGCGAGGGACCCAGGAATCTTTGCAATGGGTGTGGTGGAAGATTGGAAAGATTAGTATAGCTTTTTCATTAGTTTAAAGCACATTAATACGTTTTTTAAATAAAAACCCATTTAACACAGACCAATTCTCCTTACGGCGAGTGTAAATGGTTCTTTCATGGTGAAGCGTATTCAGGCTGGGTGCCTAAGTCAGCACGAGCTGTAAATATATAAGTATTCCAAACTATACTCTCCAAACTGGTGCCAGAGGCATAGCATTCTCATTAGGAAATTCTATTTTATTAAATGGACTAAAATCAAAATCTAACCCTCAGGGTAGCAGGCATAGCAGCTTCTATGCAGCAAAGCAGCTAAGGGGACAATCTTCAATTAGCGGGGTGAGAGGAGCAGTTACTGATTATTCAATGTTAGGCCTTAGTCAGACGGGTGTTTTTTGCCGCGATTTGCGCATGCGCATGCGTCCGGCGATTTTATAAAACCATTGCTTTGCAATGGTATCGGACACATGAGCGCTTTTTATGCGCTCGTCCGATAAATTATAGAACAGAAATCGCAGATCGCACCTATCTGCGATCTGCGATTCCTGTTCTCTTCTCTATATGCGCTCAATGGGGCCGGCGGCAGCAGCGCCGACCCCATTGAGAACATATAGAAGACAAATCCTTCTTCTCTGCCACAGCTGTAACAGCTGTGGCAGAGAAGAACGATGTTTGCCCATTGAATTCAATGGAGCCGGCAATACAGCCGACTCCATTGAAAGCAATGGGCTGCCGGCGTGCGTGGGATGAATTGTCAGGAAGGGCTTAAATATATAAGCCCTTCCCTGCAATTCATCCAGAAATGTGTTAAAATAAAAAATATATATATACTCACCTGCTCCCGGCAGCCGGAGTTCCGTGCAGCCAGCCTGCAGTGGGTGTGAGCCAGACCTGCCCCCTGATTGGCTCAGCGCTGAGCCAATCAGGGGGCAGGTCTGACTCACACCCCCTTCACACCCACTGCAGGCTGGCCGCGCGGAACTCCGGCTGCCGGGAGCAGGTAAGTATATATATATATTTTATTTTAACACTTTTCTGGATGAATTGCAGGGAAGGGCTTATATATTTAAGCCCTTCCCGACAATCCATCCCACACTCGCCCGCAGCGCATTGCTTTCAATGGAGCGGGCAGTATTGCTGGCTCCATTAAATGCAATGCGCTGGACAGCTCCGGCCCGTTTCTAATGAAACGCGGCTAGGAGCAGATTTTCGGGCACCGGTCACGCGATTTGCGGATGCGCATCCGTCATGCGATCCGCAAATCGCGCGAAAAAACGCCCGTCTGACTAAGGCCTTAGAAGGCAAAAGTGGGGAAATGAATGCTGGATCACCATGAAACAGAGGGCAGAGTGAAGACCAATATAGTCCTAAACCTTTCATGTTCTGTTGGAGCACAGTAGCATTCCAAGATTTTTTGTGCCATTGTTTGTTTGTATTTTACAACGTTAATCATGCATCATAAATGACATGATAATTTTTTTTTTCTGCGGACTGGTACAGTTTGGACGATACCAAAATTATTAGTATTTTTTAGGTTTTTCCACAATAAAATCCCTCATTCATTGTTGCATTTTTATCTTTTCATGGATGGAGTTCTGTGAGGGCTTGTTTTTTGCTTGGCAAACTGCTGATTTTGCATTTCTTTGGGAGGTAAACTAGACAAAATAAGCATTTTGCCTCATTTTTTTAGAGGCTTTTTTTTTACATTTTTTGCTGTGCAGGATAAATAGTGTGTTCAATTTATTGTAAACGTCGTTATGTATTTGATGATATCAAGCATGTTTTTTTTATACAAGTGGGAAAATAAGCCAAAAAAGAGGATTTTATTTTATTTTTTATGGATTTTTTTACAGTTTTTTTTTTTTTTTTTACATCTTTTATATCCCTGTAGGAAACTTGAGCCATAAAAGCTATGATCACTATGATAATGTATTCCAGTACTGTACTGCAATGCATTATTGCACACAATAGCGATCATAGACCATGGCAGGCAAGGGTCCCAGTGTCCAGAATCCACCTGCCATAGCTACCCACCGGCCCGCGAAATTACATCACGTTGTTGTTGTATGTTTTGCAGGTACGTGCGTTTGCATGCCTATAAAACACGGACATGTAAACACACCATAGGGAGCCAATTGTTCTAATAGATGTGTGGTTTTGTGCGGACGTAAGTACACACATAAATACGCTCATCTGAATGAGCCCTAAGTGTGTAATGGGGACATGTATTTCCTTTGCCCATGTGCATAACTTTACATTTATCAGTGTTAAACCTCATTTGTCATATTTAACAATATGTGATTGTTACCAGCAAGAGAAACCAAGTAATCGTGTAGATATGACACATTTTAATAGCTGAGAAAAATACATGATGCTATAGCAAGCTTTCCAACCTCTCAAGATTCTTCCTTAGGCATAATGAAATATATCTAAAGAGGCACATATATACATACATACTTATGACATGGCACAGACATGGTGTGATTAATTTGCACTTAAAAGAATACCACAACAGGATGAGTAGAGAAATAAATAAGTACTTAAATAGTCCACTGATAAAGATGTGAAGGTTTGATGGTCCCTGAATTAGTCTTAGGTGGTCACCAGGCCAGCAGTGTTATCTGTGCTATAGATGTCTCATACTTCCCATTCACGCATGGATCCTCTTGGAGAATTTAACCATCTGTTGAAAATGTCAAAAGTTGCTATGAATTTGTACTCCCAAATTCTTCTATGGTTTTGTGATTCGAAATAACCTTTAAGTATAATAACTTTCATGTGTTCTATGTTATTTCCGTGACTAGAAAAATGCTCGGCCACAGGTAATTCTGTCTTTCTCTCTTTAATCGTGTGGCGATGAGATCTCATCCTAGCTTTCAGTTTTTGTCCTGTTTCTCTAACATAAAGGACCCCAAACAGGACATTTACTGCATAGGATCAGGTACACAACATCGGACGTAGAACATGTAAATGTCCCAGGGATCTTATTGTCCTGTTATGGGTTGGGTATTTGTATCCTGTCCGTGGTCAGTACATGTGAGCAGGTCTTGCAGCTCCTTCCATTGCAGGGATAAATTCCTTTTTGTGTGTCAGAGGGCAATGCACTTCTTTCTTTTTTTTTGAACATTCAATTTTTATTGAAAAGTATTTCAAAGTTTTACAAAATGCTAAATTAATTTCTGATTATGAAGTTCCTCAGGTTTGTAGGTTGCCTGTAACGCAGAAGAGGAGGGTCCGGGAATATGGTTTTCAGACGGTCATCTTGTGTAGGGTATGATTGAGTTTCTTTGCGGTTTTCCTTAGTACCTCAAGCTGTGAATTGTAGGTCACTACTAGAAGTACACAATCATTTTCCTTCCTTCTCTGTGTACTGGAGTAGTTGATTTCACGGTATTCTGGTGGCTCTGGTAATTTGGTCATCAATTGAGGTGGGATGGTAGCCCTGATTTAAAAATGTCCTTTAAAGATGGCATAGATGTTCCTCTCTGTCTGTTAGGTTGGAGAAGACCGGTTGTATATGATGGCCTGGCTGCAGAAAATTGACTTTTTGGTGTGTTTAGGATGGAAACTGAGGTATGTGGACCGATCAATCAGTTTTCAGTGTAGGGATGCCTGTATTAAGTTGTTTGAACTTTTAATGGTGGTGTCCAAAAACTTAATTTCAGTATATGTGTAGCTTAATGTCAGGTTTACTCGTGGGGTGGAATGCATTGAATCGCTCATGGAATTTTGTTAGTTCTTGTTCGTTATTGGTCCAAATGATTATGATGTCATCAATGTACTGGAAGTAGGCCAATGGTTTGCTGGAGCAGAAGGCCAGAAAGTCACTCTGCAGTTTTACCATGAAAAGGTTGGCATATTGCGGTGCCATTTTACTGTCCATGGGGGTTCCATTGAGTTGCAGGAATATTTCTTTGCCAAAGGAGAAATAATTGTGTGTGGGGATGAATTTTGTGTGTTGTAACATGAATTTGGAAGCAATCCCATTGGTAGGCAGTCAGTCCATCTTTGTGTGGGATGTTGGAATATAAAGATTCCACATCCATGCTGGCCAGGATGGCAGCATTGGGTAGGGGACCTACAGTTGACAGTTTGTCAGTATGTCCGTGTTTCCTGCAAGTAGCTGGTTGTATTCCTTGCCAGCGGTTTGAGGACATCTTCTACGCATCCTGAGACTCCTTCAGTTAGGGTTCCCACACTTGAGATAATTGGCTCCCCTGGGTTGCCAGCTTTGTGTAGTTTTGGAAGCATGTAGAATGTTCCAACCCTGGGGTTCAAGTGCAAAAGTTTTGTGGAGTCCACAGACAGGCCTCTGGTGACCCTTCTCAATTCCCTCAAATATTTCTGAGTCTGGTCTTGATCCATTTTGGTGTAGTATCTAGTGTCCGTCAACTGTATGTCTGCTTCTTTCTCGTAGTTTGATGTGTTCATGAGAACTATAGCAGCACCCTTATCCACAGGCTTTGATGGTGATCTCCTTGTTGTCTTTGAGTGCATAGATGGCCCTTCTTTCCTGCATATTAATATTCAATGTTTCCCTTTTCTGCTTGTCCAGTACAGTAGATTGCACCACATGCATTAACACATGTTTTACAATATAACCATCCTATATACCCCCCTTAACACAATGTATTTAACCTCTAGGAAAAAAAAGATAATATAGCACAATGTATAAGCTAAAAGATTACTATGACTTGATATAAAACACAAATAAACAAATGCAAATAAAGTAGGGAAAGATGTTCTGAGCAATTTGATGAATTCTAAGTCACACACTTAAGAAACAGCACACTATAGAATACAGTACACTTAGAATACAGCCATGCACACTCACTTATGTTTGCTTTACGCGTATATAGCACTTATCTGTAATACCCCTGCTCCTCCTTTGTTTGGAAAGTACAGTGCTATTTTGAGGTAATGGGGACAATTTTTACAATGAAATTCCAAATTCTGTTATATTTAATTAATTTCAATGCACATGGTCTTTTTAATCCATTTTCTGAAGTGCTGTATTGAACTGTGTGAGAATGAAAGACAAAGATTGATATGTGTTCCATAACCACTTCTGATACTGTTTTTTTTCCAGAGAAAACTAAACTATGAATCTCAACTCCTAGAACTATAAGCTGAATTAGGACTAATAGTAGAATGGAATAAAAAATGGATGACAAGTGGATGCCTAGATTTCACCAAATTGCTATAACGAATAGGAAAATACATTACAAATGTATGGGACATACTGTAGATACGATCATGTCCAAGTTTGCACATAGCCATATGTACACAGTTATTTGCTGAGGAAGGAAAAGAAGAATTCAATAACTCCTTGTGGTAAAAAATCGTGCATAACATTCTCCAATTCAGTTATTTGTAAAATATTGTCGCAATTAATCAAATGGCATATGGAATATACATGAAAATATGCAACAAATACATATGTTTTACTGCATTAGCTTAGAACTGGAAGGAACTACATCCATTGACTATGCCTAAAGTAAAGATTAGAAAATGAGTTTTTATTGCTGTGCAGAAATTGCAGACATTAACCCCTTAGTGACCACGCCTGTTTGCGCCTTAGTGACGAAGCCAAATTTTGGAAATCTGACATGAGTCACTTTAACATAGAATAACTCCGTAAAGGCTTTGCATATCCAAGTGATTCTGACATTGTTTTTTTCGCCACATATTGTACTTCATTTAGGTGTTAAAAATAGAGATGAGCGAGCATACTCGTCTGAGCTTGATGCTCATTCGAGTATTAGGGTGCTCGAGATGCTCGTTACTCGAGACGAGCACCACGCGGTGCTCGTCTCGATTAAACGAGCACTGACCATTGAATTAAATGGAGCCGGCAATACAGCCGGCTCCATTGAAAGCAATGGGCTGCCGGCTAGCGCGGGATGAATTTTCGGGAAGGGCTTAAAAATATAAGCCCTTACCTGAAAATCATCCTAAAATGTGTAAAAAGTAAAAAAAAAAATATACTAACCTTGTCCCGGCAGAACGATGTTAGCCTATTGAATTGAATGGAGCCGGCAATACAGCCGGCTCCATTGAAAGCAATGGGCTGCCGGCGATCGCACAATGAATTTTCAGGAAGGGCTTAAATATATAAGCCCTTCCCTGCAATTCATCCAGAAATGTATAAAAATAAAAAAATATATATATACTCACCTGGTCCCGGCAGACGGAGCTCAGCTGCAGCCAGCTGGCAGTTCTCCTGAACTGCTCTCTGTAGTATTCAGCAGCCGGGGATTTAAAATCCCCGCCTGCTGAATGAGCTGCCTCTGATTGGTCACAGCCTGACCAATCAGAGGCAGATCTCACTCACACCCATTCATGAATTCATGAATGGGTGAGTGAGTGCTGCCTCTGATTGGCTCAGCGCAGCTCTCAGCTGAATGACAGCAGTTCAGCACCACAGTGCAGGGGACAGCAGGAGAAGACGCGGCTGTGCCCCGGCAGCTGAAGGGAGGAGAGTATCTATTTTTTTTGTTTTTTAAATCACTTTTAATTCATTTCCAGGGAATGGCTTATATGTAAAGCCCTTCCCTGAAAAAGAATTCAGGTGTGCCAGCGGACCATTGTCTTCAATGGAGTCGCCGGCAGCAGCAGCGGCTCCATTGAAGAGAATGCCTGCATTTTTATTCTTTTTTACACTAAAATCTTTCTTTTTCAGGTAAGGGCTTATATTTTTAAGCCCTTCCCGAAAATTCATCCCGCGCTCGCCGGCAGCCCATTGCTTTCAATGGAGCCGGCTGTATTGCCGGCTACATTGAATTCAATGGGCTAACATCGTTCTTCTCTGCCACAGCTGTGGCAGAGGAGAACGATCTTTATGCTGACAGTGGGGGGGGGGGTCTCACTCTTGCCACTATTGTGGCTTAATAGTGAGACCTCGGAGCCCGAAATGCAGCCCTGCATGTTGCTCCTCGCCTGCCCTATCCATTTCTGTGTTTTTTACATGACTTTGGTGATTTGCTAAGATTTTCACAAATGAAAACCTTAGCGGAGCACCAGTCATATACAAAAATGCTCGAGTCGCCCATTGACTTCAATGGGGTTCGTTACTCGAAACGAACTCTGGAGCATCACTGAAAGTTCGACTCGAGTAACGAGCACTCGAGCATTTTGGTGCTCGCTCATCTCTAGTTAAAAATAGACCGATAGAATTTGTGTATATTTATTAAAAGCACCAAAATTGGAAACACTTTGAAAAAATTGTCATTTTTTTCACATTTTCAACTGCAATATGTCAAATATGTGCAAACACACTGTACACAGTTTTGATATGATATATATTTCCGTGATCTCTATTATCCAACAGACTGAACACCGCTCACCTCGGCCCTCAGTCACTGCTCCAGGCTCTCAGCTACCCATAGTAGCTAGGAGATTTTAAATTTCCCTGGCCCTCCCCAGCCTCTGCGCTTACGTCCCCTATTTTGCCGACGGACGCATGCACTGAAGTTGGGGAAATGTCCGTGAAGAAAGATCAGGGAACATCACCGGAGGCCATAGATAAGTAATTTCACCTCTCCTCCCGGAACGGATCCATGACAGGAGGTGAAATTTTAACTTTTTTTTACTTTTACGTGATCGCCATTATCCATTGACCACCGTGGACCCTGTGAAATCTCCAGGCTCTCGGCTATGTTTTTTTAGCCAGGAGAAGGGAGATTTTAAATTACCCTGGCAATCTGTGGCTTTTGTGCATGCGTCCGCCATTTTGGTGACGGGCGCATGCACAGAAGCTGGGGTAAGGTCCACAGATAAATACGGGGGGCCTTGGGTACGTAACTTCATCTCCCCTCATGGATATAATATTTTTTTACACTTTTTTTTACTTTATATGATCGCCGTTATCCATTGGATAACGGCAATCATGTGACCGGGAACTGTATACAGCAATCTCCGGTGGTATTGCTCTGCCCTTGGCTAATTATGCTAGCCAGGAGCAGAGAGATTTTAAATTTCCCAGGCTGCAAGCCTTTCTGTGCACGCACCCAACATTTACATCTGGCGTGCATGCACAGAAGGCAAGATAAGGTCCTGGAAGAATCTTTAAATTTATCTAATTTTTTTACACTTTTATGCTATCATCACCATTATCCATTGGATAACTTCGATCGCGTGACTGGGGGTCGCTCACCACAGCCCCCCAGGACAGCTCCAGGTTGTCGGCAACCTCCATCAGCCAACAGCATGGAACTGTCATGTCCATAGGCCTCGCAGCTTAAATCCTTAGAGCGTGGGTGTTTTTACGGCCCTAAGGATTAAAGCCAGGATGTAAAAAGGCAATTTGGCGGTCACTAAGGGGTTAAAAAAACGTCTTGGGAGTTTTGTGTGAACTATTCTGTACATACAACAGGAGATATCTCTACCTTTTTATTGTTATCCTTACGTACTAAGACTTGTAACAAGATCCAGTGACATGTCGGTATCTAAATTCTTTGTCTAAAATCTTGTGTAAAATTCATGAATTGATGATAATCTGATGGCAGCTATAAGTGAAGCAGCTGAGGTTTTGAGAGGTAGAATCTTCTAATTGTTTCTCAAATTTCACGAAACCACAAGATAGACAATGAAGTCTGCCTCAGGCTATGCTTTGGTAACAAGTGATGTCAAATATTAAGCCTATGATTCAAATGCAGTAAACATACATAACATACATTATATTTTATTCAAATCATTTTACATTTAGCTACTAAAGCTCGTACTGGAAATGCAATCTCAATATAGTTATCTGCACTGGCGTAACTATAGGGGATGTAGGGGATGCAGTTGCATCCAGGCCCAGGAGCCCTAGGGGGCCCATAAGGCCTCTCTTCTCCATATAGGGAGCCTAGTAGTATGAATAAAGCATTATAGTTGGGGGCCCTGTTAATTTTATATATTATATGTGTTGTATTTTGAGTGTATTTTTTGCATAATTGTTCAATATAGAGTGCTTAACTTATAGTAGGCAGATTTTTTAAATTAGAATATGCGAAAAAAAATCCTGTTCTGCCATTACTGTGTGTGTCTATATGTGTCTTCTGTAGTTCTCTGAACAATTTAAACTGTGTTATAAATTTATTGTACGGATATCATTACTTTAGGAGATATATATTGTTTGTATTTTTTTATTATTTTTATTTAATCATTTTTTGTCACTCTTTTTTTGTAAAGACTAGAGATGAGCGAACGTACTCGTCCGAGCTTGATACTCGTTCGAGTATTAGCGTGTTCAAGATGCTCGTTACTCGAGACGAGTACCACGCGATGTTCGGGTTACTTTCACTTTCATCTCTGAGACGTTAGCGCGCTTTTCTGGCCAATTGAAAGACAGGGAAGGCATTACAACTTCCCCCTGTGACGTTCAAGCCCTATACCACCCCCCTGCAGTGAGTGGCTGGCGAGATCAGGTGTCACCCGAGTATAAAAATCGGCCCCTCCCGCGGCTCGCCACAGATGCGTTCTCACTTAGCTGAGGGAAAGTGCTGCTGCTGGTGCTGCTGCTATAGGGAGAGTGTTAAGAGTTATTATAGGCTTCAAGAACCCCAACGGTCCTTCTTAGGGCCACATCTAACCGTGTGCAGTACTGTGGAGGCTGCTTTTTGCAGTGTTGCACTTTTTTTTTTTTTGGTATATCGGCCGTGCAGAGCATTGCGCCCTGCAGTAATACTACAGGGACAGAAGTGCTTAGGCAGGGAGAGCGTTAGGAGTATTTTAGGCTTCAAGAACACCAACGGTCCTTCTTAGGGCCACATCTAACCGTGTGCAGTACTGTGGAGGCTGCTTTTTGCACTGTTGCACTTTTTTTTTTTTTGGTATATCGGCCGTGCAGAGCATTGCGCCCTGCAGTAATACTCCAGGGACAGAAGTGGTGGTTAGGCAGGGACAGAAGACATATTAATTATTGATTGAATATAGGCAGTGGGCCTTTTCTAAAAAATATTGGGCAAAAAATCTATTTGGCCTGCCTGTCACTGTGCTCAGTGTTCTGGGTCTCTGCTGGGTGTAGTAGTTCTACAACAAAATCATACGCAGCCAGCTAAGTGTTACAGCAGGCTTGCGCCAAATAATTTCCTGGCTCTGTCTGGGCTCTGAAATCACCGCTGTGTTGCAGTTAACAGTGCAACACTCTGCAGTTCTGTCACATACCCTAGGGACAGAAGTGGTGGTTAGGCAGGGACAGAAGACATATTAATTATTGATTGAATATAGGCAGTGGGCCTTTTCTAAAAAATATTGGGCAAAAAATCTATTTGGCCTGCCTGTCACTGTGCTCAGTGTTCTGGGTCTCTGCTGGGTGTAGTAGTTCTACAACAAAATCATACGCAGCCAGCTAAGTGTTACAGCAGGCTTGCGCCAAATAATTTCCTGGCTCTGTCTGGGCTCTGAAATCACCGCTGTGTTGCAGTTAACAGTGCAACACTCTGCAGTTCTGTCACATACCCTAGGGACAGAAGTGGTGGTTAGGCAGGGACAGAACACATATTAATTATTGATTGAATATAGGCAGTGTGCCTTTTCTAAAAAATATTGGGCAAAAAATCTATTTGGCCTGCCTGTCACTGTGCTCAGTGTTCTGGGTCTCTGCTGGGTGTAGTAGTTCTACAACAAAATCATACGCAGCCAGCTAAGTGTTACAGCAGGCTTGCGCCAAATTATTTCCTGGCGTTCCGTAAGCGAAGTCAGCCTCCAACCACAGGCCAATAAGCGGCACATTTAATTACAGCGTTCTGTTTCTGCACTACTGGTAATACAGCATGCTGAGGGGTAGGGGTAGGCCTAGAGGACGTGGACGCGGGCGAGGACGCGGAGGCCCAAGTCAGGGTGTGGGCACAGGCCGAGCCAGTGCGGTGGCCAGGGGTAGAGGCACGGCTAGACCGAATAATCCACCAACTGTTTCACAAAGCGCCCCCTCGCGCCATGCCACCCTGCAGAGGTCAAGGTGCTCTACAGTGTGGCAGTTTTTCACCGAGACACCTGACGACCGACGAACAGTGGTGTGCAACCTTTGTCGCGCCAAGATCAGCTGGGGAGGCACCATCACCAGCATGCGCAGGCATATGATGGCCAAGCACCCCACAAGGTGGGACGAAGGCCGTTCACCGCCTCCGGTTTGCACCACTGCCTCTCCCCCTGTGCCCCAACCTGCCACTGACATCCAACCCCCCTCTCAGGGCACAGGCACTACCGTCTCCTGGCCTGCACCCACAATCTCACCTCCGCTGTCCTCGGCCCCATCCAGCAATGTCTCTCAGCGCAGCGTCCAGACGTCGCTAGCGCCACTGTTTGAGCGCGAGCGCAAGTACGCCGCCACGCACACGCACGCTCAAGCGTTAAACGTGCACATTGCCAAATTGATCAGCCTGGAGATGCTGCCGTATAGGCTTGTGGAAACGGAGGCTTTCAAAAGCATGGTGGCAGCGGCGGCCCCGCGCTACTCGTTTCCCAGTCGCCACTACTTTTCCAGATGTGCCGTCCCAGGCCTGCACGACCACGTCTCCCGCAACATTGTACGCGCCCTCACCAACGCGGTTACTGCCAAGGTCCACTTAACAACCGACACGTGGACAAGCACAGGCGGGCAGGGCCACTATATCTCCCTGACGGCACATTGGGTGAATTTAGTGGAGGCTGGGACAGAGTCAGAGCCTGGGACCGCTCACATCCTACCCACCCCCCGAATTGCATGCCCCAGCTCGGTGGTGGTATCTGCGGCGGTGTATGCTTCCTCCACTAAACCACCCTCCTCCTCCTCCTACGCAACCTCTGTCTCGCAATCAAGATGTGTCAGCAGCAGCACGTCGCCAGCAGTCGGTGTCACGCGGCGTGGCAGCACAGCGGTGGGCAAGCGTCAGCAGGCCGTGCTGAAACTACTCAGCTTAGGAGAGAAGAGTCAGACGGCCCACGAACTGCTGCAGGGTCTGACAGAGCAGACCGACCGCTGGCTTGCGCCGCTGAGCCTCCAACCGGGCATGGTTGTGTGTGACAACGGCCGTAACCTGGTGGCGGCTCTGCAGCTCGGCAGACTCACGCACGTGCCATGCCTGGCCCATGTCTTTAATTTGGTGGTTCAGCGCTTTCTGAAAAGCTACCCACACTTGTCATACCTGCTCGGAAAGGTGCGCCGGCTCTGCGCACATTTCCGCAAGTCCCACACGCACGCTGCCACCCTGCAGACACTGCAACATCGGTTTCATCTGCCACTGCACCGATTGCTGTGCGACGTGCCCACACAGTGGAACTCTACGCTCCACATGTTGAGCAGCGTAGAGCTATTGTGGAATACCAACTCCAACATGGGCAGCGAAGTGGGAGTCAGCCTCCTCAATTATTTACAGAAGAGTGGGCCAGGTTGGCAGACATCTGCCAGGTCCTTGGAAACTTTGAGGAGTCTACCCAGATGGTGAGCAGGGATGCTGCAATCATTAGCGTCACCATTCCTCTGCTATGCCTCTTGAGAAGTTCCCTGCAAAGCATAAAGGCAGACGCTTTGCGCTTGGAAACGGAGGCGGGGGAAGACAGTATGTCGCTGGATAGTCAGAGCACCCTCATGTCTATATCTCAGCGCGTTGAGGAGGAGGGGGAGGAGCATGAGGAGGAGGGGGAAGAGACAGCTTGGCCCACTGCTGAGGGGACAGATGCTGCTTGCCTGTCATCCTTTCAGCGTGTATGGCCAGAGGAGGAGGAGGAGGAGGAGGGGGAGGAGCATGAGGAGGAGGGGGAAGAGATAGCTTGGCCCACTGCTGAGGGTACAGATGCAGCTTGCCTGTCATCCTTTCAGCGTGTATGGCCAGAGGAGGAGGAGGAGGAGGAGGAGGATCCTGAAAGTGATCTTCCGAATGAGGACAGCCATGTGTTGCGTACAGGTACCCTGGGACACATGGCTGACTTCATGTTAGGATGCCTTTCTCGTGACCCTCGCGTTACACGCATTCTGGCCACTACGGATTACTGGGTGTACACACTGCTCGACCCACGGTATAAGGAGAGCCTTTCCACTCTCATTCCCGAAGAGGAAAGGGGTTCGAGAATGATGCTATACCACAGGGCGCTGGTGGACAAACTGATGGTAAACTTCCCATCCGACAGCGCTAGTGGCTGAAGGCGCATTTCCGAGGGCCAGGTAGCAGGGGAGGCGCAGAGATCAGGCAGCATGTACAGCGCAGGCAGGGGAACACTCTCTAAGGCCTTTGACAGCTTTATGGCTCCCCAGCAAGACTGTGTCACCGGTCCCCAGTCAAGGCTGAGTTGGCGGGAGCACTGTAAAAGGATGGTGAGGGAGTACGTAGCCGATCGCATGACCATCCTCGGTGACGCCTCTGCCCCCTACAACTACTGGGTGTCGAAGCTGGACACGTGGCCTGAACTCGCGCTGTATGCCCTGGAGGTGCTTGCCTGTCCTGCGGCTAGCGTCTTGTCAGAGAGTGTGTTTAGTGTGGCTGGGGGAATCATCACGGATAAGCATACACACCTGTCAACCGACAGTGCCGACAGGCTTACACTCATCAAGATGAACAAAGCCTGGATTTCCCCAGACTTCTCTTCTCCACCAGCGGACAGCAGCGATACCTAAGCAATACGTAGGCTGCACCCGGGGATGGAAGCATCGTTCTCTATCACCATCCAAAACGGGGACCTTTTTGCTTCATCTATCTGTGTATAATATTCCTCCTCCTCCGCCTGCTCCTCCTCCTGAAACCTCACATAATCATGCCGAACGGGCAATTTTTCTTAGGCCCACAAGGCTCAGTCATATAATTTTTATAAACAATTTTTATACGTTTCAATGCTCATTAAAGCGTTGAAACTTTCACCTCAACCAATTTTTATTTTTACTGGGCTACCTACAGGCCTAGTTACCAATTAAGCCACATTAACCAAAGTGATTAATGGGTTTCACCTGCCCTCTTGGTTGGGCATGGGCAATTTTTCTGACGTAAATTAGTACTGTTGGTACACCAATTTTTGGGGGCCCTCGCCTACAGTGTAATCAAATTAATTTTTTGCCCACCTGCATTACAGCTCACGTAATATCAGCTGTGTTGGGCACTGCAATGGGATATATTTATGTACCGCCGGTGGGTTCCAGGGAGCCACCCATGCTGTGGGTCCACAGGGAGTTGTAACTACATGTGTCCACTTCTAAAGAACCCCAGTCTGACTGGGGCATGCAGTGTGGGCCGAAGACCACCTGCATTAAACATGAATTTATTACCTCAGCTGTGATGGGCAATGCAATGGGATATATTTATCTACCGCCGGTGGCTTCCTGGCACCCACCCATGCTGTGGGTCCACAGGGAATTGTAACTACATGTGTCCACTTCTAAAGAACCCCAGTCTGACTGGGGCATGCAGTGTGGGCCTAAGTCCACCTGCATTAAACATGAATTTATTACCTCAGCTGTGATGGGCACTGCAATGGGATATATTGATGTACCGCCGGTGGGTTCCAGGGAGCCACCCATGCTGTGGGTCCACAGGGAGTTGTAACTACATGTGTCCACTTCTAAAGAACCCCGGTCTGACTGGGGCATGCAGTGTGGGCCGAAGCCCACCTGCATTAAACATGACATTCTTACCTCAGCTGTGATGGGCAATGCAATGGGATATATTAATCTACAGCCGGTGGGTTCCAGGGAGCCACCCATGCTGTGGGTCCACAGGGAGTTGTAAATGCATCTGTCCACTTCTAAAGAACCCCTGTCTGACTGGGGCATTCAGTGTGGGCCAAAGCCCACCTACATTAAACATGACATTCTTACATCAGCTGTGATGGGCAATGCAATGGGATATATTAATCTACAGCCGGTGGGTTCCAGGGAGCCACCCATGCTGTGGGTCCACAGGGAGTTGTAAATGCATCTGTCCACTTCTAAAGAACCCCGGTCTGACTGGGGCATTCAGTGTGGGCCAAAGCCCACCTACATTAAACATGACATTCTTACATCAGCTGTGATGGGCAATGCAATGGGATATATTAATGTACCGCCGGTGGCTTCCTGGCACCCACCCATGCTGTGGGTCCACAGGGAGTTGTAAATGCATCTGTCCACTTCTAAAGAACCCCGGTCTGACTGGGGCATGCAGTGTGGGCCGAAGCCCACCTGCATTAAACATGACATTCTTACCTCAGCTGTGATGGGCAATGCAATGGGATACATTTATGTACAGCCGGTGTGTTCCAGGGAGCCACCCATGCTGTGGGTGCACATGGAATTCCCATTGCGGAGTTGTACCTGCCTGTGACTATTTATAAAAAACCACGGTCTGACTGGTGCATGCAGACACCTTGACAGAATGAATAGTGTGTGGCACATAGGTTCCCCATTGCTATGCCCACGTCTGCAGCTCCAGATGGAGGTGGCACAGGATTGCATTTCTCATTGCTTCTGTACAGCATTGTGGACTATCACCCCGCCCCTTTTAAAGAGGGTCGCTGCCTAGCCGTGCCAACCCTCTGCAGTGTGTGCCTGCTTTTCCTCTGGCAGACGCACTTATAAATAGACATGAGGGTGGCGTGGCATGAGGGCAGCTGAAGGCTGGGCAGGGACAGTTTGGTGTGCGCTGTGGACACTGGGTCGTGGGGGGGGGGTTGGGCAGCATGTAACACAGGAGAAGTGGCAGCAGAGTGTCATGCAGGCAGTGATTGTGCTTTGTTGGAGGTAGTGTGGTGCTTAGCTAAGGTATGCATTGCTAATGAGGGCTTTTCAGATGTAAAAGTTGTTGGGGGGGCCACTCTTGCCGCTATTGTGGCTTAATAGTGGGACCTGTGAACTTGAGATGCAGCCCAACATGTAGCCCCTCGCCTGCCCTATCTGTTGCTGTGTCTTTCTCATCACTTTCTTTAATTGCCCAGATTTTCACAAATGAAAACCTTAGCGAGCATCGGCGATATACAAAAATGCTCGGGTCGCCCACTGACTTCAATGGGGTTCGTTACTCGAAACGAACCCTCGAGCATCGCGAAAAGTTCGTCTCGAGTAACGAGCACCCGAGCATTTTGGTGCTCGCTCATCTCTAGTAAAGACCTTAAAAATATGATTAAAAATAATTACTTTTTTTTGCCCCACAAAGATATTTTTCAAATGTATTCTTTATGATAATGGATTGAAATACAGGACAGCACGGCAGGACAAAGTGGGATGAACATGAGAATTGACTACCTTCCTTATGTTGCCACGATCGCTATTGCACACTAATTAATACTTTTACATGCCTGCTTTCTAGGCTTAACACTTCAGCAGTGTTGCACTAGCCTACCAAGGGATCCTTCAGTGGGTCTACCCTTCGGCACTCACTACAGTATTCCCGAGACTACGAGGAGCAACCCAACCCTGGAGCATGGACCTTCTGTAGAACCGACTGGTTGCTTCTGAATACAACCAGGGCATTATATGCATGCTGCAGGATATAAGGACTTAATACATGCTACAATATCTGTAACATGATGCAAAGACTGCATATTCACCCCATATATATTCTTGTGATGTTATTACACTATACTTTTAGGACTCAGTCAGACAAGTGGATATTTGCTCGTTTTTCCACGCAGAAAAAAATGCACTGCGTTTGCGGCAAAAAAATTGCACCTACAAAGGATAGAACATATGGGTGGCAATGGACGTGGTCACGCAGATTTTTTTCCGCACGCAGTGCGGTTTTTTTTTCCGCACGAATATCCACTTGTCTAACTGAGCCCTAAGGAAGAGGAATGGGGCTGCAGGCACCAATAGGAAATAACATGTATTTATTCATATTCTGAGTGAGCTAGTGTGTCATGCAATATATATGTGTACAGCCATTTTCCTCCGAGAAATCTGGCTTTTCTGCGGCGAGTTCTGTTGTTCTACGAGTGACTGGAACTTTATTACCAACCCATTGCCCACTAGTACCAGCATACAGCATCTGCCCTACGGCCTAAAGTTTATTTATGCCCCCATTTAGTAATAATCCTCCTTCTATGCAGCAAAATAAAAACCAGCCTATGTAACTCACCTCTTTCACTGCAGTCCCCTGCTGACTTCCAAACAGAGCAATAATGACAAAGACAATCATTGTGAATGCTTCAGCCAATTCCCTACGCTGAATGATTGGACAGAGTGATTACATGTGATCACGATCATAATATGGTAGCTTTAAAGCAGCAACATGTAAAGCAAAGCAACATGAACTGCAGCAGTGGTGGAGAGTAAAAGAAATGAGTGTAGGCAGTTTTTTTATTTTCATCAAAACCTTATTAGAGATTGATTTTGTTAGGCTGTTATCTTAAATACTTGGACAGATCTGTTTGTCGCAAGAATAGTTTTAAAGCAGTGATTAGACCCTTGATCAGCAGAAACTGCAGGGAAGTAGAGAACCAAGGGTGAAACTGAAAGTCATCGAGAGCAGGTAGGTATTCTTGATTGTAACGGACAAACTGAGGCATTAGGAACTTTGAGAGGAAACCTGTTCCCAATTTAATGTGGTATAATACTACTGCCCTGTTGGAGCTGCGAAAGAGACAGAGAAAACTGATCAAAGTTGCCGATTACACAAGCTAGAAGGGAAAGCTAACACAGAGAGTATTCAAAAAGATCTAGAAAAGCTTGAACAGTGGTCAACAACTAACAGAATGCTATTTAACAGGGAGAAATGCTACATATGGGCAAGAAAAATGAAAAATGGAAGGAAGGAATTGGGATAAGCAGCACATGTGAAAAAGACTTTGGTATACTAATAGATCATAGACTGAACATGAGTCAACAATGTGATGCAGCAACCAAAAAGGCAAACACAATTCTGGGATGTATTAGGAGAAGCATAGAGTCTAGATCACGTGAGGTCGTTATCCCCTTTTACTATTCCTTAGTCAGACCTCATCTGGAATACTGTGTCCAGTTTTGCACACCCCACTTTAAAAAGACAGACAAACTGGAGCAAGTTCAGAGAAGAGTTACCAAGATTGTGAGCAGTCTGCAAATCATATCCTATGAAGAACGGTTAAAGGATCTGGGCATGTTTAGCTTGAAAAAAAGAAGGCTGAGAGCAGACTTAATAGCTGTCTACAAATATCTGAAGGGCTGTCACACTGCAGAGGGATCAGCCCTATTCTCATTTGCACAAGGAAAGACTAGAAGCAATGGGATGAAACTGAAAGGAAGGAAACACAAATTAGATATTAGAAAAAACTTTCTGACGGTGAGGGTGATCAAAGAGTGGAACAGGTTACCACGGGAGGTGGAGAGTTCTCCTTCAATGGAAGTGTTCAAACAAAGGCTGGACAAATATCTGTCTGGGATGATTTAGTGAATCCTGCACTGAGCAGGGGGTTAGACCCTGATGACGCTGGAGGTCCCTTCCAACTCCGACTCAAGAATTAATTGATAACATTTGAATTATTTTGAGTGATTGGTGACAATTCAGACCCATTGCAGAAAAAAATGCTGTTTTGTAGTTAACACTCTGGCAAACCTGTTCACATCCAAAATAGTTTGGAACAGATTGAAATCTGTAGAGGGGACAAAATTAAGCCCTCTAAACAAAACCTCGACCTGCTCCAAAGATAATAACACTGTCGATATAAGATCAGTTACATTTTTATTTATTTAAAACAGGAATATGTCATTTTAAATGATACTACAAAATATTGTCTGATCCTTCTAATATCTGCATTTCAAAATTATAACATGTTGTACAAGAAGGTGTCAGTTTAGGTGTAATGTCTAGTAAGGAAGCACATTTTCTAGAATAACTGTTTATGCCCATTTTTAGGGACTTCCAAAAATTCAAAAAAGAAAGTTTTCCTCCAACTGTAAGACCAATTATTGCTGGCACAGGTTCCCTCAATGATGGTTTCAGTGCATTGGTAGTTCAATTACTTCAGCCTTTACTCTAAAGGGTAGCGGGATATTTACAAGACAGCAAAATGGTGCTTTAGATGTGTAAGGATTTATGTGGAAAAAGGGCTAATTTGGGCTGACCTGTGATGTTCTCGGTTTATACACTTGTATACCACATGATTTAGCCTTCGATGCGGTGTTTGTGCACATATAGTTCATATATGAAGACACTTCAGGAGTTCGTTATGTTGGCAGTTGATATCTATTCAAGTATAATTTTTTTAGTTTTTTTCCCTAATATTAGTGGTGCTCCCATGGGCTCATAATTCTCTCCTTCTTTAGGAAATTAGTTTATGCCATGGCGGGAGGTGCAATATATGTTTTCTGAGGTGAACCCCTTTGTAAAAGATGACCTCTTATTAATTTGGGGGTCGCGATGTGGCATCCAGTCACTGTAGAGACGTGTCTGTGTGATTTTTTTGAGATACATCAACAATAATCTTTCAATTAGTTTTTATGTCCCTGGTGATTGAAGCCCACTAAAGCAGGATGTAAAAAAACTATGGGGTGGTCACAAAAAAAAGACACGAAGGGGGAGGGAATTTAGCAGAGGCTAGCGCTGCTAAACTATGTCAGCTGGCTCTATTGAGGCAGTTAAAATATTTATGCCCGCCAAAGGAATTTCGGGCTGTGGTGTCTATATGCCACGCCCAGACATGTTAATTGGCGAGAAAATGCGAGATTTAGCCGTGACTTGGTTGCAGCTTTTACCTGCTTATGTGTTTTTCAGCCGCGATGCAGCTGGCTATAGAAACCCATTGCCCGTGTAAAGGAGGCCTTAAGACGGCTTTACGCAAGCATTTCCGCAAATACGCTCAAATACGCTTTGGTGGTACCAATTGCAATGTATGTGCATATGCAGACAAGAGTCATAGCTTTTCTTTTAGTAACAGTTCAAATACATTTAATATAAAATGACTTTTGAACTGCGATTTACATCACATTATTTATAGAATTATACACAACCTGTGCAATTTGATTTGGGAGGCACTATTCAAAAGTTGAATGTTCGAATTTCGGATCATTTGTCATGTAAAAAGAAAAAACAAATGCATTTTTCAGAAGCAGTAAAACACTTTTTTGACAAACACAATGGTTCTTTAGAAGGATTTTGTTTTAAAGTAAATGAAAGAGTTAATGCCCCATCAAAGGGGGAGAAGACTGGAGAAACAAGTTCTCGACAGAGAGGCATTTTGGATATTAAAATTATCTACCTGATATCTAAAAGGGTTAAATTCTAAAAGTGATTTTTTTATACATTTTTAGAGACTAAGCGTGGCTTCACACAAGCGTGTTTTTGTGCGTACATAGGTGCGTACCTATGTACGCGGAAAAACACGAGTGTATGCAGGTCCGTGCATTGCCTTCAATGGAGACGCGGCTGCTGCTGGCAGCTCCATTGAAGGCAATGGTCTGCAGGCACCCCGTAATTGTTTTACAGGGAAGAGATTTACATATAAGCCATTCCCTGAAAGCTGAGAGCTGCCTCTGATTGGTCACAGTGCTCAGCCAATCAGAGGCAGCCCATTCAGCAGGCGGGGATTTTCAATCCCTGCCTGCTGAATACTCCGCAGAGCAGTGCAGGAGAAGAGCCCCGGCAGCTGAAGAAAGGTGTTTTTTTTTACATTTTTATCACCATTTTTTTTGTTTTTTTAGGGAAGGGCTTATATTTAAAGCCCTTCCCTGAAAAACAATTACAGGATGCCAGCAGCTGGATCTCCTACCGCAGCTGTCATCTGTGACAGCTGTGGTAGGGAAATCTTTATTTCCCGCAGGGATGCAGAATTCCTTTGCTGCATCGGTCACAGATGTAGCAGGTGCAGCAGGGAATTCATTTTTACTCGCGGAGATAAAGGAAACATCTGCCGCATGTGGCACATGTGTTCTTCATCCCTGCGGGGACATGGCAACGACGGACAGATGAGTTTTGTTTTTTTTACACCAAAATTCTTGTTTTTTAGGGAACGGCTTATATGTAAAGCTCTTCCTTGAAAAACAATTCAGTGGTGCCGGCAGACTATTGTCTTTAACGGAGCCGCTGGCAGCAGCTGCGGCTCCATTGAAGACAATGCATGCATTCCCTATGCACGCATGTCCTATCTTTACAGGCACGCACTTGTAAAACACGAACATGTGAACACAGTATAGGGAATGCATTGGTTCTAATAGAAGCGTGTTTTTGTGTGCGCGTGTATGCACGCACAAAATACATGCTTATGTCAAGCCACCCTTAGGGCTCTTCCAAGCATTTTTGTGTGTGCAAAATCTGCGCACAATATTCAGATAATAAAATAGTATGGATTTCAATGGGCTTGTTCATATAAATATTTTTTGCGCATGCATTTTGCTCGTGTAAAAAAAAGCAGTGTGCTCTCCTTTTGTGTACATTTGGCCAAAGTCCCCATAGAAGTATCTAAAGTATCTAGCATCTAAATCCCCCATCAGTCTCGTATGCCCCCCCCCCCCCCACATGAGATTGCAGGGATCCGTACAGGTGTCATGGCAGCTGGGGTCCTTCTAAAAGCCCCAGGCCTTCCTTAGCAGACTGCCTATCAAGCCGTCCTCGTGGGGTGGCTTGATAGACTGTGTGTCAAATCGTAGTATGACATAATGCTATAGCATTATGTCATACTGCAGGAGCGATTAAAGCATCACTAGTTGTGGTCCCCCAGGGGGGCTAAAGAAAAGGGGCTCTCCCACCTTCTAAGTGCTCTCCATAAGGAGAAATGATACCCTTCCTGACCCACACCTATAGGCCTCTCACCAGCCAAGTAAGAAGCCTACTGCACACTGATGAGGGGGAAAACCTCAAAACAGCTGTCTGTGTATGGCTATTCTGGCTTGGCTAACAATTTTCAGTCATTGTTATAAAGTTTGTCTAAAAAGTCTGACATTGACTTGCAGGAATGCTGGCTTCAAATAGGTGGCACTGCAAAGGTATTGTTCAATCTTCCCAAGTACAGGGATATAATACACACAATGATATCATAGCCCAGTGGTTCCCAACCGGGGTTCCGTGGCTCTCTGGCTGGAAATCACGTTGGTACTGTTTTACCTTGACGCAGTAGCGTAGCAAGCTGGGTGCAGGAGAGGTGGACGGCCCTGGGTGCTATCAGTGAGGGGGATGACAGCTCAGCCAGTCAGCTCTGGCCCTGGCACACAACAACTTGGCAGTGGTGGGTGGAGGAGCTACTATTAGAGTCTGCCATAAGCCCCTCACAGAGCCTGCACTGCCCCCTAGCCCCGGTTAACCCTCCTCCAGCAGTCCTGTCATGAGGGGGCACACAGACCTACAGAGCCGGCAGCTTACAGGACCTCAGAGGAAGTCATGTCATGTGATACCCTATGTGGGAGGAGTCAGGGATCACATGACCACGGGTAAGATCAGTAAATGTAGGAGTCTGCTGCATTCTGTGTAGGTGTTAGAGTTGTGGGGGTCAGGATGGATGGAGTGAGTGAGTGGAGCTGTGGGGTTCAGGATGGACGGAGGGAGTGAGTGAGTGGAGCCGTGGGGGTCAGGATGGATAGATGGATTGATGGATGATGGATGTATGGAGAGAAAGAGTGGAGCTGTGGGGGTCAGGATGGATGAATGGATGGAGTGAGTGGAACTGTGGGCTCAGGATGGATGGATTGAGTAAGTGAGTGAGTGAGTGGAGCTGTGGGGATCAGGATGGATGTAGCAGAGCTATGTGTGATGTCTGGGGATCAGGATGGATGTAGTAGAGCTGTGTGTGTGATGTCTGGGGGTCAGGATGAATGTAGCGGAGCTGTGTGTGTGATGTGTGGAGATCAGGATGGATGGAGCGGAGCTGTGTGTGTGATGTCTGGGGATGGATGGATGTAGCTGAGTTGTGTGTGATATTTGGGGGATCAGAATGGATGTAGCGGAGCTGTGCGTGTGATGTCTGGGGATCAAGATGGATGTAGCGGAGCTGTGTGTGTGGGGATCAGGATGGATGTAACGGAGCTGTCTGTGTTGTGTTGGGGATCGGGAAGCATGTAGTGGAGCTGTGTGTGTGATGTCTGGGGGTCAGGATGGATGTAATGGAGCTGTGTGTGTGATGTCTGGGGGTCAGGATGGATGGAGGGAGCTGTGTGTGGGATGTCTGGGGATCAGGATGGATGTAGAAGAGCTGTGGTGGGATGTCTGGGGATCAGGATGGCTGTAGCAGAGTTGTGTGTGTGATGTTTGGGGGATCAGGATGGATGTAGCGGAGCTGTGTGTCTGATGTCTGGGCATCAGGATGGATGTAGCAGAGCTGTGTGTTTGATGTCTGGGGATCAGGATGAATTGAGCAGAGTTGTGTGTGTGATGTCTGGGGATTAGGATAGATGTAGTAGAGTTGTGTGTGTGTGTGATGTCTGAGGGATCAGAATGGATGTAGCTGAGCTGTATGTGCAATATGTGGGGTCAGGATGTATGTCTGGCCGGCCCTGCAGTGACAGTGTTGGGACCCGGGGATGAGGGCAGAGGAGCAGTAAATGCGGTACAACAAGGTATGTACCATGTACTGCATGTAATCTTGTATGTTTAGTTGGTATACGTTACACCAGCTGTACATATAATTATGTACAGGACATATCCAGGTTACTTCAGCATCAATGTATACAGGGGATGTATATCTCCTGCATATAATGATATGGAGCATGCTGGGGTAACCTGGGTATCTCCTGTATATAATTATATATGTACTACTGGTATAAGCTAGACATCTCCTGTATATAGTGATATAGAGCATGCTGGGGTGACCTGGGTATCTCCTGTATATAATTACATATGTACAGCTGGTATAAGTTAGACATCCCCTGTTTATAGTGATGGCTGGAGGTGAAATATTATGTCGCAATAAGCCACACCCTAGCCATGCCCCTGAACACACCTTAGCCAGACCCCTAATCACCCCCCTTTTTGGTAGGGGTGCTGCGCCGTAAAAATATTTTCCCAGGGGTGCCCCAAGGCTGAAAAGGAAGGGTAACACTGTCATAGCATATGGACAACATAGTGTTCATAAAATGTTTCATGCACATAGTAACATCAGAGCACAGAAAGAAATCAAAATGGATAATGCCAGAAGTGAAACTTTGATTCTCATTAAGATATTCAAAAGAAACATCTTAACAAGTATCGGTACCCTTTGCTGACATTTCTGGAGCACTTTTGAATATGGCTCTACATGCTACTCCTATTGCTCAGTGCTGTCATATTGATATCACTTGATAATTATCAAGAGGCACAAGGTAATAAGAAGCAGATCACACAATTACACAACTTTACTGACTCAGTACATGTCACATATAAACGTCTCTGTGCTACATCTGCACCTAAATTATTCCCTGTCAAAGCCATAATTCTAGTTTTGAGACTTAATGGGACAGATCTGGGCTAACACCCAAAACACCCATATGATAATCTATCCTAGGATTAAGTAGAAGACCAAGAAGAATATTATTGCAAAGTACTAGGTAGGAAATAATAAGAAATGAATGTAACATTCTGGTGCACTCATACATGACAATATGCAGGTGATTGTATTGTGTCTAAAATGAAAAAAGAGGGCAAGTCAAAGTTGACGCCAAGTTATTGAACCTTAGTCGTGAAGACAATGGCAGCATTGTTAACTAGAAGTTTGTGAGTATGACAGATACATTAGAAAGCGTGAAGAGAATAGGTTTAGCTCAGAAAGTTTAAGTTGGAGATGATGTGAGGACATCTAAGAGGAAATGGCAAAAACTGAGCTTCGGATTTTAGCACTGGTATTTATATACAGCATGATATATAATATATGGCAAAAAAAGATATATGTAAACATTTTTAAGACTGAAGTGTTCGTTCTAGTGGAAGCACTTTTCTTAACTTTTTTTTGCTGTATTGTAGAGGCTGCTTCCTGCTGCTGTGACTCCTAACTTTCCGCCAATTTATGACATTCTTATAACAGATAGTGACAGAATATCATGACCCAGTAAGGATCATAATGACCAACCTATACTTTAATACAATTAACACAAACTGGGACAAAGATGTTTCGGCGGTCCTGGGATCGCTTTACTGCTAGATAGTCTGGTGCAGGTTTTGGGTGTGTTTCTGTCTTCTGGCTCTGGTGGGAGTGGTATTACATCAGATATGCTTGATCTCACCTGTAGGTATTTTGTCAGGGCTATTTAGCCTGGCCTGGGACTTGGATTGGGTGTGGTTTATTTTCAGTCATCCGCTGGCTGTGGAGGAAGCCAGAAGCTGGTTCATCTGTTTACCTGTAATTGCGCAAGGCTGAGTACAACATTTTATTTTTATTCAATCTTGTTTTCCATATTATTCCCCTATCCCTCATAGGGTTAACTAGTGGCTGAGGTATAAGGTCAGGTTCCTCCTTATCAGGACGGGTTATCTGCTGCTTAGGCAGGTCCCTTCCCTGATTTAATTTATTAGGGAGAGTTTGTTTCCGTTATGCAGTTTTCATTATTTTGTACTGTCTGGTGTGCAATAGCACAGTGTTTTCAGGTTATGTATCCAGCATGTCCCATGCAGATGTGACAAAAGAAAGGGCTCACTCTCATGGACATGGGCAGGCTATTATGCGCGTATCTTTCACGTAATACCGAGCCATGTTGTTGGCAACAATTGCATGTCAGTTTCAAGCCTGGATAAATCAGGAGGGGTGGAAAAGCAATAGCAAACTACTCCACTACCACTGCCAAAATAATTTAAGAAGCGGTAAAAGACAGGAATGTGTTGAGAACATTGATCCATAGAGTAACCGAAGGTCGGATGCGACTGAACGGGATAATCATCATCAATACGCAGTTGTAAAAACCCATTAATTTGCATTAGGACATTCAAGCATGTATTTTTTTATGCACGTATTGCTTCCTACATCCTATTTTTGTGTGTAGTTTCCATGTAATATGCCCGTTATAGACTAGTATAAAATAGTCAGTAAAAATCTAATTTTCCTATCTCAAACACACATGCATACTGTAAACACCTATCCTAACAGTGGGGCAAATTTACCAATACTGTCTAATATTTAGATAGTTCAAGCATAGCCTTAAAATGCGTCAGTTTTATCACAGTGACTCTGCTTGATGATAAATTTGGTGCATCTGTAAACTGTCTAATCTAACTTTATAGCACCTGTTAGTTAGCTTAGCTTTTTCATAGATTTTGCACCAAAATATTGGTGCATTTTGGTGAGAAAAGTCACATTTAGGCCACATCCCCTTTTCATGTGAAGCCATTTCCCCTTCCTACAAAACTATAGCCCCTTTCAGACTTGGCAAAAAATGTATCTAAAAGTGTCTGAAACACATCATGAATGTGGTATAAAGCACGTGGGTCAGTTTTCTGGTGCAATAAGTCCATAAAAGGAAAGGGAGGAGTACTTTACTACACTTAGGGGGCATCCACATGGGCGTGAAAATCGTATGAGTTTAGTGCATTGCGAGAAAATACAACTCATTATTTGCAACGGGTGTATACACATTGACAAGCTTTCTCAACATAAAAATTACAACATGTTCTATTTTTGTGCGAGTTTTACATGAGAATAGAACATGCAGACGTGCAGCCTTCCACCTATCACACAGCACACGTACGGGGAGGCCGTGTGCTGTGCATTGCGAGTCATCCCGGAGAATGTCAATCACAACTCGCTCCCGCCAATGGGAATGCACCCTTATTTGTATCAAAGAGCAATATAACATGTAGCATTTTCTAAAAGTGGGATATATATTTACCAGCAGCTGCTGCACGATGAGGCCAGTCTGCTGAAACCTAGAACATTGCTCATTCCATTGTGACAATTTGTAAACAATAACTAAAGCAATTGCATTTAATTTAGTTGGTATAGACGTCACATGAAATATAGTTGGTATAGACTTAGTAGCTTACTGGCTTTAACACACCAAAAAAGTATGAGTAATATTTTCCAAATATCAGTTACAGAGCAACTGCAATCACTTGTAACTTGGAAATCGCATGTGACCTTAATTAGGAGATATGTAATAACCACAGTATACGGCATAACCACAGTATACGGTATGTGGATGTTTGGGACATAACACCTGCAAAAATAGGTGCATATCTTATTCTGCTGACCATGCCTGCACGCTGTTTTATAAACCTTACTATATATGAATGGTTACACAGAATGATGAATTAGTTACCATAGATAGTATACTGCAATATTTTAGTATACTGAAGTAAGATTTCTCTACTATACATAATTCTTAATCAGCAAAATTTTATTTTGTCTAAAATATATTTACAAAGCCTCATATACACAATGGTATTACATCTCTATATGACTTCCAAGTAGCACGGAATCATAAACATAGAATGGTAGAGCTGGAAGGGACATCCAGGGTCCTCAGGTCCAACCCCCCTGCTCAGTGCAGCCATAAAAATCTATGAGCCTATACTATGTCTCCAAACTGTACACAGGCACTAGGAGGCAGCCAATCAGTGCATGCTTTTCAGTAATACACAATTTACCAGTGAAATGCCCATGCCGACTGGTTGAGTTCCAGCCAAGTGCACATGCACTGGATTGTCGGTGGCTTTTTATATTGAATCTGGTTAAAATGTGCAAAAAATTGTATCCTAAAGCCACTGTGACTTGAAGGATCATTGTTAGAGATGAGCGAATATACTCGCTAAGGGCAATTACTCGATCGAGCATTGCCCTTAGCGAGTAACTGCCCGCTCGGAAGAAAAGGTTCGGCTGCCGACGGCGGGCAGGGAGCGGTAGGGAAGAGCGGGGAGGAACGGAGGGGAGATCTCTCTCTCCCTCTCTCTCCCCCTCTCTCTCCCCCCTGCTCACTGCCGCAACTCACCGCTCCCCCGCACTGGCAGATGAACCTTTTCTTCCGAGCGGGCAGGTACTCGCTAAGGACAATGCTCTCTCGAGTAATTGTCCTAAGCAAGTAAGCTCACTCATCTCTAATCATTGTACATTCATAATAGGGATGCATTGCAGTTGAAATTGCACCCATACGTCATTTGTATTTGGTTTTATTGGTTTTATTTTGTATGGGGTAAAAAAAACATATCCACTTTTTTTCCCAATGGAAAATAAAGCCAACAGAGGCAAATAGAAATGAAATACGGAAGCAATATGGATACGTCCACACTTGAATCGCTTTTCATAGACTATAATAGGCATATATTTTTCTTCCAAAATCTTCCATATTTCTTCAAAAACAGCCCAAAATTGTGCATGCTGCATATTTCAAACACAGCTGCTGGAAAAAATGCACGTTAATAGCCCTTATGTGAATAGCTCCATATTAAGGTCCGCAAAGCATGGATTAAATAAGGATTTCAAAAACACTCATTGGAGAGCAGCCTAACACAGTTGAGTAGCTGGGGCTGCTTTTAAAGAAAAAAATTGCCCCCACCCCATGACCTCCAGGGCTTATGTGCAAGTGCAGATAAGGCTAGACTTACACTAGTTCTATTGTTTTCTGTTTGGCTCCCTCATAACAGCTGAATAATAGAAAAGCTGAAGTGCAGGATCCCCCACATGATGAGCACAAACGGCACCCAATGGACCCTATTAACTATAATGGGGTATATTGACTTTTCGTCATTTTACTTGACAAGCTGGATCTGCACTGGAGCCCCTGGCACAGATGTGAACAGGGTCTTACATGTAAGGTATCTATGTTACATGACATATAGAATACTGATTTTAAAGCATGATGGTTAGCGTCATTTACATCTAGAAGAAATATTGCTGATTCTCAGCAATGGTAACTAGGCATTTTTTTTTTTTATGAATCCTCTTAATTGGTAAGCACCTTTTTGAAGCCAAAAGGTGTGAGTAGGATTTTTTTCCTTGACTTAAATAAGCAGTCTGTATGAGAAACATAAAACTTTCTAGGAATTGGCTGGAGGAAATGAAAGGATCAACAACACCAAGGGACACTGAGACAGGATTGTTCCAGACTGCAGCCGGGTTTTCACAAGCATGCAGGAAATTACACTCATCAAGAGCTGACGATGCAGAATTGCTGATGACGATTATGATTAAGAAGATGATGATTCTAAGTCATGTCTTAGCATAAACAATACTTAGTATGGGTAACATTTCATATTTCACAAAAATGCATTCTTTGAACAGGTTTTAGTGAGTGAGTCATGGCAATATGTTCTATAAATCAAATATAGCACTGTTAGGGGGTTTTCCGCTATGTACAGTTGACATTGAAAAGTCTTTAGATTTACAATCATCCACATACTTATACTGTACAGTGTTCAAGCACATTGTCATGAAGTATGAATAACTGAATTTATTTCAAAGTTTCCTTTTACGTAGGTATAAATGTCATTTTTGTACATACATATACAACATACAGTATGTAATAGCTATGTCATCTATCTTGTCAAGTGGGTTCTATCTAAAAAAGTATACCAGATATGTGCGAATACATAGGCATACAAAATTCATCAGTTCTAAGAGGTTAGTCTTCGTTAATGTTATATGCACATGTATTTGCACATTTTTAATATGCTTTAAGTATATATTTTATGTGTTAATTATATGTTGGAAAGGTGTATGGATTTATAGTGATCTTTTATTGCATACTAACGGAGACTCCAGTGTCTACTGTTTTACATATAGTAAGGGTCATGAGTTCCTACCTCAGTTCCTAATAGGTTTGCATATATATGTATATATGGGAGTGGGGAGTTTCTACCCTGTACCTAATGACTACAATCCAAAGTCAAAGCCTGTAGTATTTAAACCTCCAAGAAAGTCTTTGTTCATTCAACTACAAGAACAATTGGTTCCATGGTTCTTTGCCTTTACAACTTAAGCTGGTCTTTTCTTTTTTTCTCAGCAATAGAGGCATTATGTAGCACAGAGGGAACATTATTGTAGGGCAAATGGGGAGTATTATTATAGGACACAGAAGGGGCATTACTGTGTGACACAGGAGGGGCATTACTGTGTGACGCAGAAGGGGCTAAGCATTATAATTGTCTGTCTTATTTGGTTATTTGACTTTTTCTTGCCACTATGATAGCAGTGTGCTCTGTACTGAAGAGCAAAATTGTCCAAATCCTGCCCAAGAGGGTGTTGTAATGCAGTTTGTTCCAGCACTTGTCATATAAAATCCAAGGGTTTGAAAGTAATTTACAAGAATTGAGACACTTGTAGGAATAGTTTGTATCCACTTTCAAACCATAATGTGCTTTCTGTGCTGCAGAGCAGCTGTTCTTGTTTTGTTCCCTGAAAAAAGACCTTTGGTTAAAATAATAAAATCTGACTATTGTGTTTTCAGTAAAAATTTCATGATGTTTTTAGGGCTTTAACTTACTTTTGAACCATTTCACTTTATTTACTGAGTTAATGTTGAAAATAACTGGAAAAATTGAGATGTTCTAAAACTTTTGACTGATAGCATTTATTCACACATTTTGGATATTATAAGATTCTGCAGCAACTGAGGTGTGCATTTTGAGGTTCTGCAACATCTAAAGTATGTATTGCGATATGACTCCTAACTATCCAGGATTTGGTATTACAGTCCTGGATTCTGTAAGCTGTCCTGCTATCCTGGGAGAAAGGAGACATGTTCCACAGGGGAGCTAGTCATTGGTGTAGCTATAGTGGTTGCAGAGGTCAGAATTGTGACTGGACCCCTAAGCTAGGGTGACGCAGGGGCACCCTCACAACTAACACCACCTGTCTCCCCAAACCCCAGCTAGGCCCAACAGTATAATTAGAATATACAGACCTTCCTGGTTCAGCAAACAGTGCTGTGCTCACACTGCTATCAGGTTATGAGGTCAGAGCTTAGAATGGCTCCTGCCCTTTCTCCTGATCACTATGTGCTAACTAAACAATGGATTTCATGAGGTAAGAGAGGAGGTATCCTACACTTTGACCTCATACCCTGATGACAGCGTGAGCACAGCATTGTTTGCTGAACCAGGAAGGTCTCTGTCCTCTAATCTTACTGTTCAACGCATATAACTTTAAATTGGCATAGGGATGACTCTTATTACTTCACAGAGGTACAAGGGGCCTTGAATTATTTTATATGGGCACATGGGGTACTGTATTACTTTATATTGGCACAGGGGGGACTTGCTTTAATTTATAAGGGCACACTGGGGTCTATATTACTTAACAGGGGTTCAGGAGGGTTTGCATTACTTTATAGGAGCATATGAGGGACCATGTATGATAAATAATAATCAATCATATGCTGCCCTCTCTGGGCTTTACCATGGCTCCAGTGCCACATCCTCAGGTCTGCTCTATGATGTTGTACTGACAGTACAGGATGTCGGACGCCATTGCAGCCAATCATACACCTCAGTGTTCAAGCACTGACATCAGTGATTGTCTGCAGCAGTTTATGACATCCCATAAACAGGCTGCCTACAGACTGTCAGGGCTCAGCCACACAGGCGTTTTACCGTGCGTTTTTCCTAATGTCAAAACATTCGCACTAGATAAAACCAATGCTTTTCAATGGCAGCGGTCACATGTGCGAATTTTACATGCAGGAAAACGCCTGTGGCGAAAATTATAGGACACCGGTTCGCAGAATGCATGTAACTGCGGCACACAGGTGTTCTGTGTTTGTGAAACCCCTGGATGTGATAGCATCCAGGGGTTTCACCCTGCGCTCAATGGGGCCGGCAATACAGCCGGCTCCATTGAAAGCAATAGGCTGCCAGCAAGCGCTGCAGTCATTTTCAGGGAAGGGCTTAAAATATAAGCCCTTTCCTAAAAGTCAATCCAAAAATGTGTAAAAAATAAAAAAAATCCTGCTGAATGGGCTGCCTCTGATTGACTGAGCACTGTGATGAATCAGAGGCAGCTCTCAGCTATTGAATGACAGCTGAGAGCTGTCTGTGATTGGTCCCTGTGCTCAGCCAATCAGAGGCAGCATTCACCCATTCATGAATTTTAAATCCCCGCCTGCTGAATTCTCCTCTAAGTAGTAGTACAGGAGAAGAGTCAGCTGGACGCGGCTGAGCTCTAGCAGCTACGAAGAGGTGAGTATATATATACTTTTTTTAGTTTTTAAACATTTTTGGATTGATTATTAGGGAAGGGCTTATATGTTAAGCCCTTCCCCAAAAATCACTGCAGCGCTTGCCGGCAGCCCATTGCTTTCAATGTAGCCGGCTGTATTGCCGGCTCCACTGAATTCAATGGGAGAATATCACTCTCCTCTGCCACAGCTGTGACAGCTGTGGCAGAGGAGAGCGATCTTCAGTATATGTTCTAAATGGGGTCGGCGCTGCTGTTGCTGGCCACATTGAGCGCAAGGTGAAACCCCTGGATGCGACAGCATCTAGGGGTTTCACCTCCAAGGAATCCCCTGCTGCAGCTGTCACAGCCGCAGCAGGGGACAGCAGGCAGCGCTCTTTTTGAGCGGCAAACCGCCCATCTGACTGAGCCCTTTTGAGCGGATAAGCGCTGTGAGCAGCGTTTTTTCTGCTGTGACGCCTGCTTAGGTCATGCCAATTTTTGAACGCATCAGTTTTGCATTCAAAAATTTGTGTATCACAACACCTGTGTGACTGAGCCCTCAACCTGTCAACACAGACCCAATACTGATAACAGAACTGTAGTTCTGGAGCTGGGAGAAGCTGGGAGAGGGGAGTGTATGGTTACTTATTCCTCCCAGGAAGCAGGAATTAAAAAAAAATTAACTCAGACAAACCCTTTAAGTTGCACAAAGAGACCTCTATTCCATTGTGAGCATAGAAGGGTACAGTTACTTATCTGGGGCACATAGTGGACTCTATTCATTTGTGGGGGACACGGGGGACAAAAATTACTCAGTGAGACACAAAGTGTTGTTATCACAGTATGGGGGCACAAAAAAGGCACTGTAAGGTGTATTGGGGGTAGCATCAGGATTAGCTTAATGTGTAGAGATGACTTGTAGCTTTAAGATATCTCCATGGCTGCCTGGGCTAGATTGGAGAAGTAAAGAAAAAATGGACAGCAACAGTCGGAGATTATCTCACTTGTAATCACTGGAGGTAAGTGCTCTGTAATCATTGTCACTGAGGACAGGTCATCAATAGAAAAAAAAAATCCAAAAATTTGCTGACAACCCTTTGAATAAGTTACATGTACAGTTGCAATTTCAGTGCTGAAGCAGTTTTTTTCTGTGGCCTACCATAATGCTAAGAATTGTGACCTACAATTGTGGCCTCAGGAGAAGTCAGCTGTAGCAGTGCAATCACTGCTGTGGGAAAACAGCCGTTACCTGGGGTTGTGCACTGCCATCTTATTAAAGAAGTAGTATTAGTAGAAGCCCAGTCAAGACTCCAGGAAAAGACCGCAGGTCAGAGGGTTTTTTTCTCTAAGCTGTCGCTGATCTTTCAGCATGCCGAAAGATCAGCAATCAGTTATCAGGAATGCACAGCGGGATACAGCTGATACTATTGTTTCAGCTGTATCATGCCCCCTGAAGACAGGCGGGGTATGAAGAACACAGCGGTCCAGCTGTGTTCTCCATACCCCGCTCGGCTGTATAACAGCCAGGCGCTCCGAGCAGAGAACAGCTGGATGCAGAAGATAAATACTGTTTAGCTGCTTGTTTTGTTAATTTTTACACCTTTAGCTTACTTGATGGACTTGTCAGTCCCCAATTCAAGGTGTTGTCTCAAGTAGAATCTTCAAATTCCACCTCCTATTTCCCTCTTTTAGGCTTATTTCACACAAGCACATGCCGGTTGTTATCGGCTTGGTTTTAAATTCCCAATCATTCTTTCAAAGACCTGTATAATAGGTGACGCTGCAGTGGTATTGTTTCATCTTCCTTATTTGCATATATTTCCCGCAGGAGCATGAATAGCTTTATAAGTCTCCTCACTTACCTTCTAGGTGCTCTCCTTAAGCAGTGGTGATACCCCTCCCGACTGCATGCTGTATGACTGGGTGCTCGGTCATGTTGGTAGAGACACAGAGCTGTACCAAAGTATTGCCACAAGGTAGGTAATGCTACATTGTCCAGAATGTCTCTGTACATATTGGCATTGGGGGTGGACTTCATTATAACGAATGGCACTAGTCTTTCCCAGCAGGAGCACCCCTACACCATAACAGAACCTCATTCAAACTTCACTGTTGGGACAATACAGTTGCATAGAACCGGCTCTTCAGGCAACCACCACACCCAAGTGTGGCCATCTGATTGGAAGATGGTGTACTGTGATTCAGCTGTCCACATCACTTGCTTCCACTCATTCCAAGAATGATACCCCAAACACCATTGCAGGGGCCTTTGTGCATTCACTGCTGTGATGTTGGGCTTGTGTGGAGCTGCTCATCCATGGTAACCCTTTGCATGCAGTTCTCTACGAATAGTTCTGGTGCTAATGGAAATTTCAGTGGCCAGTGAGACCTTCTGAGCAAGTTTTTCGGCAGACAATGTGCAGGATGGCTTCAGACCTTGTACAAGTCTTTGTTGTCTATTATCTGGCTGTACTTTTGGCTGTACTTTGGACATGGTCTGTGTCCTGGTGGTTGCTGCATCTTTATGGAGTCCTACCCATGTAGAGATTTTGATGTGCTGCTTGTGATATCTTTGCTCATTGTTGTCCACAGTCTGTTAGTTTACGAGGTCTTCCCGATCATGGCTGCACTGCATACACACCAGATGTTCTCTGTTTCTGAATAACATTGTCAACAGTGGACTTTCGAAGGTCTAAAAACTATACTCCATTAGAAGTCTATCAACTTACACCTTGTGACATTCTGATGGTTTCTGTACTGGGATATACCTGTGTGATACTGTTTTATACCTACAGCTCACATATCCAATTTGCATATCCCCTTTGCCTGACAGCACAGGACTGGTGGGTGACTTAATGCTTTTGTCAACAATGTGTATATTAAAGAGCTCACATGTGAACACATATCTAGGAAAATAGGTGTGCACCCTCACAAGTTAACAGTCAATATAAAGTCCTCCCGGGCCAAGGGTAGTAGCACACTAGCTTAACTATTGAGCTGACCACTTCTCTAATGTATTTAATATATTATCATTAGAATAAGGAAAGCCTAGTCTATTGGTATGTTTTTTTAAAGTGTCGGAGGAAATAAAGGAAACATACAATGCAGATGTGTTAGAATCCAAGACCCCAGTATAGTAAGGCAATAGTGCTAAAAGATCACTTTGCTTCCCAATGCATTTCCATTTAACTTTCAAATAAAGTATTGTAAAATGTAAGTCGGAATGTCAAACTTGTTCAGGCACGAGGTCCAGTGTGTGTATTAAATGGCACTAGAAGTGTATTTTTTATGTTTTCAAAGGTTATTCCAACTATCTAAGCAACATTACCAAAAATAAAAGAATCTGAAGTAGTTGAACCAAGGCCAGTTTAAGTGGATGGAAAATTGAGCAATTGCCCAAAACCTGTTTATTATGGGGCCCACAGAAACCCTTAGAGCAAGTTAAAATTTCCCAGTATTATTTGTGATGCATAGTAGAACAATTTAAAGATTGAATTGTATTTTATGTAGGAAATATAATGCAATATTGTGTAGTCTCTTAATCTGGATTATGTATACTATTTAGGCACTAAAAGTGGTATTATGTTGGCTGTAAATGTCAGTATTACTACACATTATTTGCAATATGGCAGTATTATATAGGTTGAAATTACAAGACCCGTCAATAAATGTCAAGTAGGAGTGGACTCAATTATATTTTTGCCTGGCACCCCATTTTCTATAAACTCCTTTTTTTCTTTTTCTCCACTTCAGTTTTGAAAAAGTAGTGACTAAAATGGTAAAAATAGAAGAGCATGGCAATCACCAGTGGGTGATTATATCTTTTATGGTGACTCAGCCCAAGCCTCTTCAGGGTACTGTTTAGCAAACATAATGGCTAAAGTTAATTATAAAAAGGAAAACTTTTCCCTCACTAAATAAATTTTTGTTAAAAATTTTGTTAATAAATTTTTGTTAAAAAAACACACTAGTCACTAAAACCAAACAATTAAACAACCTAGTAAAAACAACCTAACTCTTATGGCCAAACAATGCAAACGCCAAGCTAAATTTATACGCCTGTTGTATCTTTGGATTATCAGATTTATATGCGGACTGATTTCAGCAGGAGAAACAATTCACTTAAAGACTGCTTGTCGATCCAGGACATAAGATCTTAATTATTAGAAATGCCTTTCTTTTCATTGGGTTTTTTATGTGTCCAACTCAATGGCATTTTAATGGCTTATTAAATGGTTGTTTTACAGCATCAGTATGTTGAGGCTCAGGGCTCCTATATATCTGTACTTTGTACGTGTGACGGAAGCCTCTAATAATGCATAATGCATGGAATGTTTCCTCTCATGCTTTATGGTAGAGCTTTTCCCACAGTCCATACAAGGACATAATAAATGTCTTATTACCCATTTTCTTCAACTTACTTGCAATCATGTTGACCTTGATAAACTGCACTACCAATGTAAACACAAAGATAATTGCATAGCAACGCATCTAAAGTGTAGTGTGTATGAAGGAACGCAAACAAAAAATTCAGTATGTGGATAATGACTTTTTAAAAATTGTTTGCCAATCTTTGTTTTTCTATATCTCGATTTTATGCTCAGTGGTCCAAACAATAGGATAGAGCTGCTAGTAGGAGAAAGTAATGGCTGAATGTGATAAATTTAAAGATGTTTTTTCACCAAATGCATTTATCACCTATCCAGAGGATAGATGATTAATGTATGATCCCTGGGAGTCTGGCTGCTAGGATGCCAAGGGCTCATGAGTTCCCCTAGTGAATGGAGAGGAGATGTGTATATGTGAATCCCACTTCATTCACTTCTATGCAACTAACAGACATCTTTACAACACATTTGTGGAAGGGTATAATGCCATGAACAAAGGAGATTTATGAAGACTAGAGATGAGCGAAAGTACTCGTTTCGAGTAATTACTCGATCGAGCACCGCGATTTTCGAGTACTTCAGTACTCGGGTGAAAAGATTCAGGGGGCGCCGGAGGACGGGGGGAGGCGTGGTGGCGCGTGGGGTAGCAGCGGGGAACAGGGGGGAGCCCTCTCTCTCTCCCTCTCCCCCTCCCCCCACTCCCCGCTGCAACCCCCCACTCACCCACGGCGCCCCCCGAATCTTTTCGCCCGAGTACGGAAGTACTCGAAAATCGCGGTACTCGGGCGAAAAAGGGGTATGGCCGAGTACGCTCGCTCATCTCTAATGAAGACCTCAGAAGAAGAGCTGCTGATGCTCATCAGGCTGTAAAAGGTTACAAAACCATCTCTAGAGTGTTTGGATTCTATCAATCCACAGTCAGACAGATTGTGTACAAATGAAGGAAATTCAAGACCGTTATTACCCTCCCCAGGAGTGATATACCTACAAAGATGACACCAAGAAGAAGGTGTATAATAGCCCACAAAGCAACCCAAGGTAACCTCTAAGCTTCTAAAGGCCTTTTTCACATTAGCTAATGTTTATGCTCATGAGTCCACCATCAGGAGCACTCTGAACAATAATGCTGTGCATTGCAAGGAGAAAGCCACTGCTCTCCAAAAAGAGCACTGCTGGCCATCTGCAGTTCGCTAAAGATCAACTGGACAAGCCAGAAGGCTATTAGAACAACGTTTTGTGGACATATGAGATCAAACTACAGTTTTTTTACTTAAATTAGAAGTGTTATGTTTTGAGAAAGAAAAGCATTGCATTACAGCATACCTAATACCATCTGTGAAACATGGTAGTGGTAGTATCATTAAAGTGAATAAAAAATTCGTTAAGGGGTTAATTTTAAACTACCGTGTTTCCCCAAAAATAAGACAGTGTCTTATATTAATTTTTGCTCAAAAAGGTTTAACTTTTTTACATGTATAGCTGCCTGGACACTATTTAAATTGACTTTTTTAAATTAACTGTTAGCAGGGCTTAATTTTGGAGTAGGGCTTATATTTCAGGCATCCTCAAAAAGCCTGAAAAATCATTTTGCATCCTCAAAAATTCTGGAAAATCATGCTGTGTCTTATTTTCAGGGTATGTCTTATTTTCAGGGAAACAGGGTAAGTATATAAATGTCAAAAAGCCTAACATTTTCTTATGCAAACCACTGCTGGTTAGTGTTGATGGATGATAATAATGGAGCTTGGTTAGTAATTACTTACTTTAAAGGGGATATCCTATGAAAATATGGTTTATAGTTACATCAGGCAGATAATTCTAAACATGTTTTGTTTTTACACTTATTAAAAAATGTTTTCTATTCCCAGATATTCTAGGACCAATGTGAGAAGAGGGTTGAGAAATAGAGATGAGCGAGCATACTCGTCCGAGCTTGATGCTCGTTCGAGTATTAGGGTGCTCGAGATGCTCGTTACTCGAGACGAGCACCACGCGGTACTCATCTCGATTAAACGAGCACTGACCATTGAATTCAATGGAGCCAGCAATACAGCCGGCTCCATTGAAAGCAATGGGCTGCCGGCGATCGCGGGATAAATTGTCGGGAAGGGCTTAAATATATAAGCCCTTCCCTGCAATTCATCCAGAAATGTGTAAAAATTAAAAAAATATATACTCACCTTGTCCTGGCAGAGGGAGTTCAGCGCGGCTGGCCTGCAGTGGGTGTGAAGGGGGTGTGAGTCAGACATGCCCCTGATTGGCTCAGCGCTGAGCCAATCAGAGGCAAATCTCACTCACACCCATTCATGAATTCATGAATGGGTGAGTGAGTGTTGCCTCTGATTGGCTCAGCGCAGCTCTCAGCTGAATGACAGCAGTTCAGCACCACAGTGCAGGGGACAGCAGGAGAAGATGCAGCTGTGCCCGACAGCTGAAGGGAGGTGAGTATCTATTTTTTTTGTTTTTTAAATCACTTTTAATTCATTTCCAGGGAATGGCTTATATGTAAAGTCCTTCCCTGAAAAAGAATTCAGGTGTGCCAGCGGACCATTGTCTTCAATGGAGTCGCCGGCAGCAGCAGCGGCTCAATTGAAGAGAATGCCTGCATTTTTATTCTTTTTTACACTAAAATCTTCGTTTTTCAGGTAAGGGCTTATATTTTTAAGCCCTTCCCGAAAATTCATCCCGCGCTCGCCGGCAGCCCATTGCTTTCAATGCAGCCGGCTGTATTGCCGGCTCCATTGAATTCAATGGGCTAACATCGTTCTTCTCTGCCACAGCTGTTACAGCTGTGGCAGAGGAGAACGATCGTTATGCTGACAGTGGGGGGGGGGGGGTCTCACTCTTGCCACTATTGTGGCTTAATAGTGAGACCTCGGAGCCCGAAATGCAGCCCTGCATGTTGCTCCTCGCCTGCCCTATCCATTTCTGTGTTTTTCACATGACTTTGGTGATTTGCTAAGATTTTCACAAATGAAAACCTTAGCGGAGCACCAGTCATATACAAAAATGCTCGAGTCGCCCATTGACTTCAATGGGGTTCGTTACTCGAAACGAACTCTCGAGCATCACTGAAAGTTCGACTCGAGTAACGAGCACCCGAGCATTTTGGTGCTCGCTCATCTCTATTGAGAAACAAAAGGGAAAAAATGGGCAGAGTCCCAAAAGAGGATAACAGATGTAGATGGTGCACTGTTATGATGGGTTTTTGAGACATGTGAGCAAGAACTGTGTGAGGTGCTGCTGGCTTAGTATGCTGGTCAACCAGTGGTCAGGTTAGCATATATTACCGTGATGAAGAGGAACAAGAAAAACTGGCACTCTGGCGCGACCTGTTGTTGTTTTTTATCTTAAATGAATGATAATAAGGTTAATGGTATATGAAAACCAAAGATGCTTTATTCTTTAAAAAACAGAATATAATTAGAGATGAGCGAACGTACTCGTCCGAGCTTGATACTCGTTCGAGTATTAGCGTGTTTGAGATGCTCGTTACTAGAGGCGAGCACCACGCGATGTTCGAGTTACTTTCACTTTCATCTCTGAGACGTTAGCGCGCTTTTCTGGCCAATAGAAAGACAGGGAAGGCATTACAACTTCCCTCTGCGACGTTCAAGCCCTATACCACCCCCCTGCAGTGAGTGGCTGGCGAGATCAGGTGTCACCCGAGTATATAAATCGGTCCCTCCCGCGGCTCGCCACAGATGCATTCTGACAGAGATCAGGGAAAGTGCTGCTGATGCCTGAGCTGCTATAGGGAGAGTGTTAGGATTAATTTTAGGCTTCAAGAACCCCAACGGTCCTTCTTAGGGCCACATCTGACCGTGTGCAGTACTGTTGAGGCTGCTTTTTGCAGTGTTGCACATTTTTTTTTTTGTATATCAGCCGTGCAGAGCATTGCGTCCAGAGCATTGCTTCCTGCAGTAATTTTACATAGTCCACGGCCAGTAGTGGTGGTGAGGCAGGGACAGTGAAAGACATATTCATCTATATAGGCAGTGGGCTTTTCCCAAAAAATTTGGGGAAAAAAATCTATTTGGGCTGCCTGTGACCGTCCTGACTGTACTGCGTCTCTGCTGGGGGTAGTTGTCCTAATTCATACGCAGCCAGCTAAGTGTTACAGCAGGCTTGCGCAAAATTCTTTCCTGGCTCTGCGTTGCCTCTTACATCACCGCTGTCATCTTGTCCAGAGGGAAACAGTCTGCAGTAATTTTACATAGTATAGGGCCAGTAGTGCTGAGGCAGGGACAGTGAAAAAGGTGAAAGACGTATACTGTCTATATAGGCAGTGGGCTTTTCCAAAAAAATTTGGGAAAAAACATTCTATTTGGGATGCCTGTGACCGTCCTGAGAGTGCTGCGTCTCTGCTGGGGGTAGTAGTCCTAATTAATACGCAGCCAGCTAAGTGTTACAGCAGGCTTGCGCAAAATTCTTTCCTGGCTCTGCGTTGGCCGTTACATCACCGCTGTCATCCTGTCCAGAGGGAAACAGTCTGCAGTAATTTTACATAGTCCAGGGCCAGTAGTGGTGAGGCAGGGACAGTGAAAGAGATATAATGTCTATATAGGCAGTGGGCTTTTCCAAAAAAATTTGGGACAAAAAAATATATTTGGGCTGCCTCTGACCGTCCTGACTGTACTGCGTCTCTGCTGGGAGTAGCAGTCCTAATTAATACGCAGCCAGCTAAGTGTTACAGCAGGCTTGCGCAAAATTCTTTCCTGGCTCTGCTGTGCGTTCCGTAAGCGAAGTCAGCCTCCAACCACAGGCCAATAAGCGGCACATTTAATTACAGCGTTCTGTTTCTGCACTACTGGTAATACGCCATGCTGAGGGGTAGGGGTAGGCCTAGAGGACGTGGACGCGGGCGAGGACGCGGAGGCCCAAGTCAGGGTGTGGGCACAGGCCGAGCTCCTGATCCAAGTGTATCGCAGCCGACTGCTGCGGGATTAGGAGAGAGGCACGTTTCTGGCGTCCCCAGATTAATCTCACAATTAATGGGCCCACGCGGTAGACCTTTATTAGAAAATGAGCAGTGTGAGGAGGTCCTGTCGTGGATGGCAGAAAGTGCATCCAGCAATCTATCGACCACCCAGAGTTCTGCGCCGTCCACTGCTGCAACTCTGAATCCTCTGGCTACTGCTCCTCCTTCCTCCCAGCCTCCTCATTCCATTACAATGACACATTCTGAGGAGCAGGCAGACTCCCAGGAACTGTTCTCGGGCCCCTGCCCAGAATCGGCAGCAATGGTTCCGAATCCTCTCCCACTGGAGGAGTTTGTCGTGACTGATGCCCAACCTTTGGAAAGTTCCCGGGGTCCGGGGGATGAGGCTGGGGACTTACGGCAACGCTCAAGAGCTTTCAGTGGGTGAGGAGGACGATGACGATGAGACACAGTTGTCTATCACTCAGGTAGTAGTAATTGGAGTAAGTCCGAGGGAGGAGCGCACAGGATTCGGAGGAAGAGCAGCAGGACGATGAGGTGACTGACCCCACCTGGTGTGCTACGCCTACTGAGGACAGGTCTTCAGAGGGGGAGGCAAGTGCAGCAGCAGGGCAGGTTGGAAGAGGCAGTGCGGTGGCCAGGGGTAGAGGCAGGGCCAGACCGAATAATCCACCAACTGTTTCACAAAGCGCCCCCTCGCGCCATGCCACCCTGCAGAGGCCGAGGTGCTCAAAGGTCTGGCAGTTTTTCACTGAGAGTGCAGACGACCGACGAACAGTGGTGTGCAACCTTTGTCGCGCCAAGATCAGCTGGGGAGCCACCACCACCAGCCTCACCACCACCAGCATGCGCAGACATATGATGGCCAAGCACCCCACAAGGTGGGACGAAGGCCATTCACCACCTCCGGTTTGCACCGCGGCCTCTCCCCCTGTGCCCTAACCTGCCACTGAGATCCAACCCCCCTCTCAGGACACAGGCACTACCGTCTCCTGGCCTGCACCCACACCCTCACCTCCGCTGTCCTCGGCCCCGTCCACCAATGTCTCTCAGCACACACCGTCCAGCCGTCGCTAGCGCAAGTGTTGGAGCGCAAGTGCAAGTACGCCGCCATGCACCCGCATGCTCAAGCGTTAAACGTGCACATAGCCAAATTTATCAGCCTGGAAATGCTGCCGTATAGGCTTGTGGAAACGGAGGCTTTCAAAGGTATGATGGCGGTGGCGGCGGCCCCGCGCTACTCAGTTCCCAGTCGCCACTACTTTTCCCGATGTGCCGTCCCAGCCCTGCACGACCACGTCTCCCACAACATTGTACGCGCCCTCACCAACGCGGTTACTGCCAAGGTCCACTTAACAACGGACACGTGGACAAGCACAGGCGGGCAGGGCCGCTATATCTCCCTGACGGCACATTGGGTGAATTTAGTGGAGGCTGGGACAGAGTCAGAGCCTGGGACCGCTCACGTCCTACCCACCCCCAGAATTGCGGGCCCCAGCTCGGTGGTGGTATCTGCGGCGGTGTATGCTTCCTCCACTAAACCACCCTCCTCCTCCTCCTCCTCCTACGCAACCTCTGTCTCGCAATCAAGATATGTCAGCAGTAGCACGTCGCCAGCAGTCGGTGTCGCACGGCACGGCAGCACAGCGGTGGGCAAGCGTCAGCAGGCCGTGCTGAAACTACTCAGCTTAGGACAGAAGAGGCACACGGCCCACTAACTGCTGCAGGGTCTGACAGAGCAGACCGACCGCTGGCTTGCGCCGCTGAGCCTCCAACCGGGCATGGTCGTGTGTGACAACGGCCGTAACCTGGTGGCGGCTCTGCAGCTCGGCAGCCTCACGCACGTGCCATGCCTGGCCCACGTCTTTAATTTGGTGGTTCAGCGCTTTCTGAAAAGCTACCCACGCTTGTCAGACCTTCCCGGAAAGGTGCGCCGGCTCTGCGCACATTTCCGCAAGTCCCACACGGACGCTGACACCCTGCGCACCCTGCAACATCGGTTTCATCTGCCAGTGCACCGACTACTGTGCGACGTGCCCACATGGTGGAACTCTACGCTCCACATGTTGACCAGGCTCTATGAGCAGCGTAGCTATAGTGGAATACCAACTCCAACATGGGCGGCGCAGAAGAGTGGGCCTGGTTGGCAGACATCTGCCAGGTCCTTGGAAACTTTGAGGAGTCTACCCAGATGGTGAGCGGCGATGCTGCAATCATTAGCGTCACCATTCCTCTGCTATGCCTCTTGAGAAGTTCCCTGCAAAGCATAAAGGCAGACGCTTTGCGCTCGGAAACGGAGGCGGGGGAAGACAGTATGTCGCTGGATAGTCAGAGCACCCTCCTGTCTATATCTCAGCGCGTTGAGGAGGAGGAGGAGCATGAGGAGGATGAGGAGGAGGGGGAAGAGACAGCTTGGCCCACTGCTGAGGGTACCCATGCTGCTTGCCTGTCATCCTTTCAGCGTGTATGGCCGGAGGAGGAGGAGGAGGAGGAGGAGGATCCTGAAAGTGATCTTTCTAGTGAGGACAGCCATGTGTTGCGTACAGGTACCCTGGCACACATGGCTGACTTCATGTTAGGATGCCTTTCTCGTGACCCTCGCGTTACACGCATTCTGGCCACTACGGATTACTGGGTGTACACACTGCTCGACCCATGGTATAAGGAGAACTTTTCCACTCTCATACCCGAAGAGGAAAGGGGTTCGAGAGTGATGCTATACCACAGAACCCTGGTGGAGAAACTGATGGAAAAATTCCCATCCGACAGCGCTAGTGGCCGAAGGCGCAGTTCCGAGGGCCAGGTAGCAGGGGAGGTGCGGAGATCAGGCAGCATGTACAGCACAGGCAGGGGAACACTCTCTAAGGCCTTTGACAGCTTTCTGGCTCCCCAGCAAGACTGTGTCACCGCTCCCCAGTCAAGGCTGAGTCGGCGGGAGCACTGTAAAAGGATCGTAAGGGAGTACGTAGCAGATCGCACGACCATCCTCCGTGACGCCTCTGCCCCCTACAACTACTGGGTGTCGAAGCTGGACACGTGGCCTGAACTCGCGCTGTATGCCCTGGAGGTGCTTGCTTGTCCTGCGGCTAGCGTCTTGTCAGAGAGGGTGTTTAGTGCGGCTGGAGGAATCATCACAGATAAGCGTACCCGCCTGTCAACCGACAGTGCCGACAGGCTTACACTCATCAAGATGAACAAAGCCTGGATTTCCCCAGACTTCTCTTCTCCACCAGCGGACAGCAGCGATACCTAAACAATACGTAGGCTGCACCCGCGGATGGAAGCATTGTTCTCTATCACCATCAAAAACGTGGACCTTTTAGCTTCATCAATCTGTGTATAATATTCATCCTCCTCCTCCTGCTCCTCCTCCTGATACCTGACGTAATCACGCCGAACGGGCAATTTTTCTTAGGCCCATAAGGCTCAGTCATATAATTTTTGTAAACAATTTTTATACGTTTCAATGCTCATTGAAGCGTTAAAACTTGCATCTGAACCAATTTTTATTTTAACTGGGCTGCCTCCAGGCCTAGTTACAAATTAAGCCACATTAACCAAAGCGATTAATGGGTTTCACCTGCCCTCTTGGTTGGGCATGGGCAATTTTTCTGACGTACATTAGTACTGTTGGTACACCAGTTTTTTGGGGCCCTCGCCTACAGTGTAATCCAATTAATTTTTTGCCCACCTGCATTAAAGCTGACGTTACATCAGCTGTGCTGGGCACTGCAATGGGATATATTTATGTACCGCCGGTGGCTTCCTGGCACCCACCCATGCTGTCAGTCCACAGGGACTTCACAATAGGGAGTTGTACCTGCCTGTGTCTATGAATTAAAAACCCCGTTCAGGTTGGGGCATGCAGTGTGGGCCGAAGCCCACCTGCATTTAATCGGACGTTACCTCAGCTGTGATGGGCACTGCAATGGGATACATTTATGTACAGCCGGTGGGTTCCAGGGAGCCACCCATGCTGTGGGTGCACACGGAATTCCCATTGCGGAGTTGTACCTGCCTGTGACTATTTATAAAAAACCCCGGTCTGACTGGGGCATGCAGACACCTTGACAGAATGAATAGTGTGTGGCACATAGGTTCCCCATTGCTATGCCCACGCGTGCAGCTCCTGATGGCGGTGGCACAGGATTATATTTCTCATTGCTTCTGCACAGCATTGTGGGCTATCGCCCCGCCCCTTTTAAAGAGGGTCGCTGCCTAGCCGTGCCAACCCTCTGCAGTGTGTGCCTGCAGTTACTCCTCATGGCAGACGCACTTATAAATAGACATGAGGGTGGTGTGGCATGAGGGCAGCTGAAGGCTGCGCAGGGACACTTTGGTGTGCGCTGTGGACACTGGGTCGTGCGGGGGGGGGGTTGGGCAGCATGTAACCCAGGAGAAGTGGCAGCGGAGTGTCATGCAGGCAGTGATTGTGCTTTGTTGGAGGTAGTGTGGTGCTTAGCTAAGGTATGCATTGCTAATGAGGGCTTTTCAGAAGTAAAAATTGTTGGGAGGGGGGCCCACTTTTGCCGCTATTGTGGCTTAATAGTGGGACCTGAGAAGAAGTCAGGGAGTCATCTGAAGTGAGTGTCCCTAAATGCTGAGTATCTTGGCATCACAGGAGAAAGTGGGATTCATCCTCCATGGCCTCCTTGTAGTTCTGTCTGTGCCTCCCTTATTAAATGGCCAAGCGTCCCACCTTGTGGGGTGCTTGGCCATCATATGCCTGCACATGCTGGTGGTGGTGGCTCCCCAGCTGATCTTGGCGCAACAAAGGTTGCACACCACTGTTCGTCGGTCGTGAGGTGTCTCTGTGAAAAACTGCCACACCGTAGAGCACCTTGACCTCTGCAGGGTTGCATGGCGCGAGGGGGCGCTTTGGGAAACAGTTGGTGGATTATTCGGTCTGGCCCTCTACCCCTGGCCACTGCACTGGCTCGGCCTGTGCCCACACCCTGACTTGGGCCTCCACGTCCTCGCCCGCGTCCACGTCCTCTAGGCCTACACCTACCCCTCAGCATGCTGTATTACCAGTAGTGCAGAAACAGAACGCTGTAATTAAATGTGCCACTTATTGGCCTGTGGTTGGAGGCTGACTTCGCTTACGGAACGCACAGCAGAGCCAGGAAATAATTTTGCGCAAGCCTGCTGTAACACTTAGCTGGCTGCGTGTGAATTAGGAGGACAACTACACCCAGCACAGACCCAGTACACTGAGGACAGTCACAGGCAGCCCAAATAGATTTTTTTCCCCAAATGTTTTTGGAAAGGCCCACTGCCTATATTCAATAAATATGTCTTCTGTCCCTGCGTCACCACTACTGGCCCTGGAGTATGTAAAATAACTGCAGACTGTTGCACTGTGGACTGGAATACAGCGGTGATGTAACAGCCAACACAGAGCCAGGAAATAATTTTGCGCAAGCCTGTGTAACACTTAGCTGGCTGCGTATGAATTAGGAGGACAACTACACCCAGCACAGACCCAGTACACTGAGGACAGTCACAGGCAGCCCAAATAGATTTTTTTCCCAAATGTTTTTGGAAAGGCCCACTGCCTATATTCAATAAATATGTCTTCTGTCCCTGCCTCACCACCACTACTGGCCCTGGACTATGTATAATTACTGCAGGGCGCAATGCTCTGCACGGCCGATATACAAAAAAAAAAAAAAAGTGCAACACTGCAAAAACCAGCCTCCACACTACTGCACACGGTTAGATGTGGCCCTAAGAAGGACCGTTGGGGTTCTTGAAGCCTAAAATACTCCTAACACTTTCCCTATAGCAGCTCCGGCACCAACAGCACTTTCCCTCCTCTATGTCAGAATAAATCTGTGGCGAGCCGCGGGAGGGGCCGATTTTTATACTCGGGTGACACCTGATCTCGCCAGCCACTCGCTGCAGGGGGGTGGTATAGGGCTTCAACGTCGCAGGGGGAAGTTGTAATGCCTTCCCTGTCTTTCTATTGGCCAGAAAAGCGCGCTAACGTCTCAGAGATGAAAGTGAAAGTAACTCGAACATCGCGTGGTACTCGTCACGAGTAACGAGCGTCTCGAACATGCTAATACTCGAACGAGTATCAAGCTCGGACGAGTACGTTCGCTCATCTCTAAGTGTGATATGTCATGAACTTCTATATCCCTTAACCAAGATGTTTAGCTACGGTATCCCCAAAATCCCTCATTCCTATTCTCCACTTGTTTTCACAATATTTATGTTTGGTTCTAACCAATAAAGATTCTTTAAATTTGAAATTTTAGCTTGATTGATATTCTACTTTTACTTATTCTACTTATTCTGACTTCGTGTACAAAAAAATGTGACAGGGTCCACAGCGGAAATCTTAGTAATGAAGTGCTGCAGGTCACAGAGGTGTGATATAAATCGACCTGTGTTGCTTCATATACTAAGAGAGAGAGTCTGAGGAGATGTAATTAGAAAGCGTGAAGTAGAAGACACACTTCCCATTTCAAAAGCACAATATTCATCAGTCCATGGTGTTGCTAAGAGTTACCGCTTGAAAGTGGGATACTCAAACACATGGGGGCAGATTTATGAAACTGCCTAAGAGTAAAACTGTCTTTGTTGCCTGTAAGCACCAATCACAGAACAGGTTTCATTTTTTGAAAGCTGCTCTGTGTTTGATTGTGATGGACAGATTATAATCTTAAAAGCAGTTGTCAAAAATCTGCTCAAGAATCTCTGTGGAAGGTGAAATGAATAACTGCTCATGGTGAAGCACCATAAAGCTTCATGTCCACAAGCAGATCGGATTCCGCATGCGGGAGCCAACAGCGGAATTTGACCCTGCCCATGGCAGAAAACACTGCAGGATTCTTCTTACCCGTCCAGGTCTTCTGTGGGTCTTCTCCTTTCTTCCCTGCGGATTTGTGTGGAAGTGCCGTCCAGCGCGGCGCCGCATATGCGCATTGGAGTTGTTTGTTTCACATTCCTGTCTATGGCAGAGGACACTGCAGGATTCTACTTACCCGTCCCGGTCTTCGGTGGGTCTTCTCCTTTCTTCCCTGCATATGCATGTTGGAGTTTTTTGTTGTTTTTTTTCAAAACTCCTGTTTTCCTGTGGAATCCACAGCCCATCCACAATGCATTTGCAGACGGGCCGCAGATCAGAGGGCTTCCATTGAAGCCGTCAGTGTGAGATGCATAGTGAAATGGAGCATGCTGCGATTTTTTTGGTTTGTTTGTTTTTTTCTTTCTTTTTTTTTTACCCCAGACCAAAAGGTCTGCAAATCAAATCTACATGCTTTATTTCACTTGCGGATGCCCATGTATCCCTATGAGCGGCTTGATTTGCGTGTAACCCGTGCGGATTCCGCAAATCAGATCCGCCCGTGGACATTGGGCCTAACACTTGCAGGATTCCTGCACACACTTTATTATACTCACAGGATGTAGAATTAAAAACACAATATAAAATAGCACGTATGGCAAAGCCAGTCCTATGATGCATTAGCTGCCTGACTTGAGTTTCACTTCTCTGGCTTCTTCTGGAGCTTGGCTGAAAAGTACTACAACATCTCTTATGCATACATTCCACAACATGAAAAATAAATAATTGATATCTCTAAAATACACATAGTAATATAAAAAATACAGTACTCACTTTAATTCATATTTCCAAACAGACCACCATGTCACTTTCTCAAGTGGTACAAACCGTACCATTAAGGGCAGTTTAAAATGTTACATAGCCCTTATTAAAATACATAGCAGAATAATAATAATCTTTATTTATATAGCGCCAACATATTCATTATGGTCTATTCAGACAATTATCTCTAATAGGCATTCATAAATACTAAGGGTGCATTCACATGAGCGTAGGCGTATTTACGTTCGCATGTCCGCAGCGTATAATCGCCGGAAAGAACGTTTTTCGGCGATCATGACCAGAGCTAGAAAGCGTATTATCGTTTGTTCCTACTTTGCAAACTATTTTTTCGGCCATCGAATATGCGTTGGCGCGTATTTCGGTCACGTATGTTCCGTTTTTTTTCGGGTTGCCGTTTTTACGCGCCGGAAAATCGCCCGTGCGAACGAATACATTCGAAACCAACGCCTCAGATGGTCACGTTTATACGATTGGGCGCAAAAACGCGCCGTTTATGCGTTCGTGTGAACGCACCCTAAGGGTGTAGAAGGTTGACAAACAAAAGGAGGAAAGATGACCTGATATAGAAGAACCATTCATAGATATCACCACCAAATAGATATAATTAAAAATAAACAGCCTGGATATTACCTCTGTAATAGTCTTAGTAGAAGGTTAAATTAAAGGGCATAACTAAGAATGAAAATTAAAAGAGCTTCATCTTGCAGTATATGAAGATAAAGCTCCAACAATGGCCATTCATTTAATTAATGCAACAGTTAAATCTGAAGACTGATACTTAACGCATAGAAATGCAGAGTGCAGAGATGAAAGATTCAATGATCTCATTAATTTGACTATCTGGGTCACCTCCGTATAAGAGAGGTGCTGCATTCAGCATTTTTCCTTCCATCCCTAAAATCAGGCAGCTGGGCGGAAATTGGGCGGACCCCATTAAAGTCAATGAGGTTCACCCTGCGCTGTTTGGTTCCGTCCAGGGTTGGAACCATTCGGCCGCAAAGATTCTCCTTTTCTGCTTCTCAAAGGGAGCAGGAAAGCGGAATCTCCAGCGCAAGTGTGAAAGCACCCTCACTTGATACTGCAAGTAAAACATCTGTCAGAATGATACAAAGCACTTTGAAGTTACACCTTAAGGGCTCGGTCACACAGGAGTTTTGACACGCAAATTTTTGTACACATAACTGATCTGTTCAAAAATTTGCATGACCAAAGCGGTTGTCACGGCATAAAAACTGCACCTAGCAGCATTTATCTGCTCAAAAAGAACACAGCCCGCTATCCCCTCCTGCGGCTGTGACAGCTGCAGCAGGGGATTCCTTGGATGTGAACCCCTGGCTGCTGTCACATCCAGGAGTTTCACCTGTGGTCAATGGGGCCGGCGGCAGCTGCGCCGACCCATTAACATACAGAGAATATTGCGCTCCTCTGCTACAGGTGTGGCAGAGGATTTCTTTATCTCCTCGGAGAGCCCCTTTGTCACTGAACACTGTGACAGCATTATCAGTGTCCAGTGACAATGGGACTACCTGCGGAGATGAAGAAATCCTCTGCCACAGTTGTAGTAGAGAAACCCGATGTTCCCCCATTGAATTCAATGGAGCCGACAATACAGCCGGTTCCATTGAAAGCATTGGGCTGACGGCAATCCCTGCAGTGATTTTCGGGGAAGGGCTTCAAATATAACCCCTTCCCTGAAAATCAATCCAAAAATGTGTAAAAAAAAAAATAGAGATAAGCAAGCACCCAAATGCTCGGGTCCTCGTTATTTGAGTCAAGCTTTTCGTAAAATTCGAGAGCTCTACACGAGTAATGAACCCCATTGACTACAATGCGAGACTTGAGCATTTTTGTATGTGGGCCGCCGGGTGACAAGCTTTTTTTTTTTTTGTTCGTGTGTATTCTCTCTCTCTGCATATACTCACCTCTCTGCAGCTTCTGGTGCTCAGCCGCGTCCAGCTGGCTCTTCTCCTGCACTGCTATGAGGGGAGCTTTCAGCAGGCGGGGATTTTAAATCATCGCCTGCTGAAAGGGCTGCCTCTGATTGGCTGAGCACTATGACCAATCAGAGACAGCTCTCAGCTATTGAATGACAGCTGAAAGCCGCCTCTGAGTGGTCCCTGTGCTCAGAGGCAGCACTCACCCATTCATGAATTCAACATGTGACAGCTGTGGCAGAGGATTGCGATTTTCACTATATGATCTCAATGGGGTTGGCGCTGCTGTGACAGCATCCAGGGGTTTCACATACACAAAACACCGGTTTGCCGCAGTTACATGTGTTCTGCGAACTGGTGTCCTAAAATTTTTAACCGCTGGCGTTTTTCCACATGTAAAATTCGCACATGTTACCGCTCACATTAAAAAGCATTGGTTCTATTAAGTATGAGCTTTTTTGCATGCGGGAAAAACACCTGTCAAAACACCCATGTGACTGAGTCCTAATTTTTCGTTTCCCTTAACCCCTTAAGGACCAGGCTGTTTTGTACCTTAAAAGTGTTCTGTCGACCACTGCCAGATGGCAAGTACTGCCGTCCAGGTCAGTGGTCAACAGGTCACAAGTGTTGCGTTGCTCACTGATTGACCTCCGGCTTCCTCAGAAAGTCGACGTGAGTGCGTATGCGTCCCCCTTCCCGGCGCGCTTGCGCACTCACCGTTGACCCTCTGAGGACATCGGAGGTTAGACGTGACCAGGTCAGCATCAGCGCGCAGGAGCCGCTGGGAGATGACCCCTCATTCGCCAGGTAAACAAGGGAGAGAAGACGTACAACGGAATTAGGTGATTTTGCTTAGTTTTTTAAACTCTCTTCTTTCCACAGATTAGACTCTACAGGGAAACAGGGCAGCATGCAGACGAGTATGAATTTTTTTATTTTACTGACAGAACCCATTTAAGGACCAGACACTTTTTAGGGATTTTACTCTTGTGGTGGTTTAACTGCCCTATTTTTTTTTCCTTCTGCTACCAAAATTATTTCTGCTGTGTTTTTTTCCCATGATATATAGAGCTATATTTTGAATATCTTTTTCATTGCCTTTTTGTTCCCCGTTTTTTAGAATGATTGGGGTAAAAAGCTAAAAAAATGATTTTTTTTTTAACATTTATAGTTATTTTTATTTAAATTAGTTTATTTCCGTTAAAATAAGTATGGAAATGGGTTCCTCATTATGTTTTGGACATTTTGATAAGTAATATGTATGGTTTTGGATTACAGGGCACATACAGCGACGGCTTTGGGTTATTTTCTTTTTTTATGTATAAATTGTTTTATTCTGTAATTTTGTTTTACTTATGTATGTAATTGTTTTTTTACCATTTATTTCCCTCATGACGTCATCTAAGACATTCACGTTTTTATTTTTTTTTATTTGACACATTCCACTGTAGCTGGGGCATCTATAGAAGCAGCATCCATAGGTGCCCCAGTTACAGGGAAAACATCACCTGTAGTGACATTAGTGACTGGCAGAGCTGATCAGGATCTGCTAGAACTCAGCAGCTCTGCTGTGCCAGGGTATCGTAGCTGTCACGTGACTGCTGGCTCGTGTAGTGGAAGAAACACTTCCACTTTCACTTTTTATTACATAGCACTCATTGAGCACTGTGTAGTAGAGAAAGGAGAAGGCAGAAGAGGTTTTAAACCCCTCCTGCCTTCTCCTTCAGGTTCTCAGCTGTGACTAACAGCTGACAACCTGACATCTGATTTTTTGCAGAAACAGGGGCTTTAATCCCCCGCCGTATTTTTACTATCAACTGGGATTAAAGGCCAGGGCCAGGCGCCATATATTTACTGTGCTTAGTTCTTAATGGGTTAAGGGGACTAACATCATATAGAATCACATCATTCTGCTTTGAAAAAAAACAAGGAAAAGGGAGTAGATGAAAAGAGAAAATATTGAGAGTAGTGCCCCAATTGCAGTCATATGTCTGCTGTGTGTATCTGTGCAATAGTTTTGGAGAAACTTGCATTTTATTAGTAGCAGCTAGGCACAGAGCTAGTTCTGCATATTCATAAGCTGCAGCCTAGAAACACTCACCCTGCTATCCAGCCAATGATTGTCAGTTCTATGCACAGTAATATGCAGAAAGCAGTCAATTGGGTGCTGGAGAACGGGATGGGTGAGGCTAGCTGCACCTCATAAATATCCAGGACTACATAGTAACATAGTATGCTAGGCTGAAAGAAAACAAATGTCCATCTAGTTCAGCATGTTTCCACCCCCCTTCCTTGGACTTTAATGAATAATCACCAATCTGTCACAGCACACACATCACCTTTTTTATTGAAGGGAAGGTTTATCCTTAGTATCACGGTGCACGCCCACCATGATCCTGGATCAAATATATAGTAGAGCCAAACAAGAAGGAGAGAAGCAGCACTCCAGGGAATTATCTCAAAGGACTTGACAAAGACCCGTGTAACTAGGGTTGAAACGTTGTGGGCACAATAAAGACAACTCCTTTGAGATAATTCCCTGGAGTGCTGCTTCTCTCCTTCTTGTTTGACCCTTTCTTGTACTTTAGGTAGTCCTCTATGCTTGTGCTGCCATTGATAACACTTCTCCAGACTATTACACACAGCAGATATAGCACTGTAATCAGTGTGCCTGTCATTACCTTGTGCTGCCCTCTTTAAGGTGGTGTGAGAAAAGTGTCACCTGTCATGAGGATAGAGGACATGGCTCTGTGCATTAAAACAAATTAGAAATATTGTACATTTCCAGAAAGACATCTAGGAACAAAGAGGCTCTTCATAAATTAACAGCCATTCAAAAATTCACCCTCATCTACTCCATGATACCTGATGTAGGGTACGGTGGAGAGGAATGTGGTGAAATGCCATTATGCAGGGAATATGCACATGGCTATTTTAAGAGTCCGGCTGATGCTACAGCGGCCTAGATAATTCACACGAACGTATCCGAAAATACATTAGTCTATACAGAACGTATTTATGTATGAATTAATTTTTTCCAAGCTCAACTCTCGATCGTAATTGGCGTATTTAAAGCTGTTCACACCGTGCGCTGCAGTGCGCGGGTAAAAAAAAAAACATGCTGAACCGATTGCAAGGAACGACCAAAAGAGAAGCTTGGAATGGCAATTAAATGCCAAATTAAGGCCAGCTGTCTTCTTTTCCCTCCATTGTACGTAGATTATCTCCCTCTTCCTCCCTTTTTTTTAATACTACATGCAAGAAAGATGGGGCAGAACCTATCTTCCCTCTTTTTTTTCAATAGCGCGGCGTTTGAATAGTCCAAAAAAAATCTGTTTCATGCACCAATATGCCCCACAGCTGCGGTTTGCACTCAAATTTTACACACAATTGCACACTTTTACTTAGACTTTTAAATACACATGAAGTAGTGAACTTTCGGATTCAGTTTACAACTAGTTTCCGGCTTTGTTCCCAACTGGTGTCTCAGGGTTCGATGTCAAATGCCAAAAATTGTATTGAGAAGGAACCCTGAAAGGCTATAATGTGTAAAACAGAGTCCTCTTTGGTTTCACAAGGTTTCCATCCCTTTTTATCTAAGCTCTTTTATTCTCAAAAGAAATAAAGCCGGAAAAGAACGCCAATCTTGTGAAACAGACAAAAGTAGTGTACATTTTACACAATATAGGCTATACTTCCATCTAGGTTTCCATCTCACTGCCATTTTCAGCACTTTTGTTTAAATCTTGGGACGGAAGCCAGCAATAGAGGTAAGTATGATGTGTCTTTCATCTGCTGCACTAAGTTTCCATGGCCGACTACTGTGTCTCAACATTGCCCATTTCTTCATGCTTCTTCAAAAGAGCTTGAAACCCCAGTCTGTTTAAAAATATTTGCCTGGCAGACAACTCGGTGTCTAACCTGTGAGATGACACTGTCTTCCAGAACTTCACTGTAACAACTCGATGAGGAGGACGCCAAGTACTTTAATGCCCCTCCTTAGCATATTACTTCAGGGTATTGTCTCTCTACCCATGCATACGGCTGGAGTTGGGAGGGTGTAGTGCATGGACCTGTCATGGTGGCACTTACCAACTCCTGGTCCCTGAGGGAGTTACCGCAGCAGAGGATAGGGCAAATAGTCCTCAGGATGAGGATAGTAGTAGTTGTAAAGTTCATGATGCCACCGTTCCACACACCGGCTTTCATACACAGTGAATTAATAAACACCGATCAAGTGTATTGTACCTCCGGTCCTCAGGAACGCTTGAGGCCCGGTAAAACTTTACTTAGATAAACTTGAATAAACAGGTGATTACATGTATCATTCACTAGTAGAAAATTACAGGGAAAAGCTCAGAGGTTGGGAGAAAAAATACACAGAAACAATATGCCCCTATAGTCCACGTTATCTGTCACCAGTCCTGGACATTAGGTATACTCCAGAGGAGGTAAAAAGACAGGAATCTCGCCACATACACTCTGGCAAGAAATTACTTAGAAGAAGGCTTAGCCTCGATGCACCCTGCAAATTCTCTGCGTGGGTGTCACAATCGCGTACCTCTGTGTGGTGATCCTAATGGCGGATGCCCACACAGGAAAAATATTACCTGTAGTGTGATTGGGTACCTGGTTTAGTGAACTGGGGTTTGTTGTGCTCTCTCTCTGGATGGGACTCACTCCTAATTATCCATACTTCAAACGCTACGGGATGTCGCTTATCTTCCTCCATCTTCACCAACATGGAAGCTAAAGGTGCTTCCATGCGGCTCTGTGTTAGTCCCAAGCAGCAGGTAAGATGGACACTCACATTTATAACCTCACTTGTACCACATGACACAGTACGATAGATACATTCACCATGCAAACAGAGCTGACCGGCAATGACTTTATGGAAGTTAACCCTTCAGACGCGGCAGCTGTGCAACATGCATACAGAAAATTGACATGACAGTTTTGCACAGTGCATCCACATAAGGCAGTACATGTATGACAATTATGGAGGGGACCAGGATGTTGTTCTGGGACACTAAATCACCTTTGTAGCAGAGTTTGGCTGTTCCTCTTACACACGTTACTGTTTCAGCTAATGACTATATTTCAACCTACATATGAAAATGATGATCTTTATCACCTCTTTTCTATAATTGGTTAATCATACACCTGATCATATTCCTATAAAATCCCTGACTTTGTGCAATTGTACCTAAAAGAACTAATGATGTTTTGAGAACTAAGGGTGGTCACACTAAATATTTAGATTTCTATTTTTTTCTTAACCCCTTAACGACCAGCCCATAGTGTTTTTACGTCCTCCCGAAGTGGGCTTTATTCTCTGAGGACGTAAAAACATGTGTCCTGCAGAGAATAAAGCCCCTCGGGCTGTGGATGTGACAGCTCCATGCTGTTGGTGTCCGCAGGTAGCTGACAGCATGGAGCTGTCATCCCGGGCTGTTTGGACCCCCCCCCCCCCACTCCTCCCACCCCCGGCATTGCGATTGGCGCTATGCAATGGATAGCGCCGATCGCAAGAAAGTAAATAAAACTGCAAAAAAAGTGACATATTCAGCTGCTCTGATGGATCGGATCCATCGGAGCAGCTGAAATTACTCACTGAGGTCCGCCGCACGACTCCCCGCTGTCCTGATGCTCTGGGCGCCGTAGCCGTCCTTCTGTGCATGCGCGCCAGGTGACATTACGTCAGCCGCATGCGCAGAAGGCCCGGCGGCGCGGGAGACTTAAAATCTCCTGGCTCCCGGTTCCTGTAGGTAGCCGGGAGGCAGGAGATGTCAGCGGGGACCGCGGTGAGCGGTCCCCAGTACCGCGATCGTCGTTATCCATTGGATAACGATGATCGCGGAAAAGTGAAAAAAAGTGTAAAAAAAGAAAAGTTTCACCTCCCCTCATGGATCTGATCCATGAGGGGAGGTGAAAATACTCACCTCAGGTCCGTCTATGTCCTCCGGCCGGTCTCCGGACACCCCGCTGGCTTCTGCGATGTGCTGATGTGGCGTGCATGCGCAGAAGGCCGGCGAGCCCGGCAAATTCAAAATCTCCCTGCACCCGGCTGTCACAGTTAGCCAAGTGCAGGGAGATATGACTGGGGACCGCTGTATGCGGTTTCCTGTCATATGATCACCGTTATCCATCAGATAACGGTGATCATATAAAGTTAAAAAGTTAAAAGTTAAAAAAAAGTTTTAAAAGTTAGTTTCATCTCCCCTTACGGATCGTATCCGTAAGGGGGGATGAAATTACGTACCCAAGGTCCCCAGATTTGTTCCCTGATGGGATGTTCATCCGCGGACCTTACCCCAGCTTCAGCGCATGCGCCCGTCAGCATGATGGCGGACGCATGCGCAAAAGTGAAATATTGCCCAAGAAATTTAAAATCTCCCTGCTCCTGGCTACCAAAGGTAGCCAAGAGCCTGGAGATGTCATGGGGAGCCGCAGTATGCGGTTACTGGTCACGTGATCGCTGTTACCCAATGCATAATGGCGATAACGTAAAAGTTCTTTAAAAAGTGGCAGTTTCATCTCCCCTCACCGATGAAACATCTTCTCGGAGGCTTCCGCATTTGAATCCAGATGCGATTATCCTCCATGGACCCTTCCGGCTGCTGCGCATGCGCCCGCCGGCAAAATGCCGGACACATTCGCAGGAGTCGGGGAGCCCAGGAAATTTTAAACCAACGGTCGCTGAGTGCTTGGAGCAGTGACCGGTGGCCTCGCTGAGCGGTCCCCGGTCACGTGATAAAGTAGCGATCTAACATTAGGCCGGTCATGCATGACCGGAGAGGAATTACGGGTTCTGCATGCGCTTGATCAGCGGTAATCTACGGATCAATCACATGCATTGGATCACACAATTCCCCCCAATTAGCGGGTCCGAATTACGGAATCCACTCGCAGAAACGGAACACAGCGGATATCCGCGACCTAGAGCCCATTGTGCTCTATGACGGCGGATATACTCGCAGCCCATGTGCAAATACATTGTGTATGAGCTGCGGGTCCCCGGGTCATCTCTAAGCGACGGCGTGGGAAATGCAAAAAAAAAAAAAAGTACTGCGCATGACCGCCTGTGTGAGAAGGCAGTTATGCGCAGTACATTACGCGGCTGTACGCAGGGTCACAGCCGGGATCCGCTGCGGGCCTCCGCAAGCGGATTCCACCTACGGCTGCGTGAGCCCGGCGTTATTCAGACCGCTACCTGTAATCCATAATTTACAAGAAGGCCCGGGAACGCTCGCCTTCATGCAGTTCCAGGAGCAGCTTGTTGAGCGCCTTCTCTGTGAGACCGCCGCACCGCAGCAAGATTACAAAGCCTCACAGAGGGCCACTTTTTACACCCCATCCCCACCGCTGGGGTCACAAAATACCACCCAAAATACATGAGAGGAGGGGGGATACCCGGTTTTCTTGCCCCATGTGCCCAACCCAACCAGCCTCAATAATTACCCCTGTCTTCGGACATAAAAGGCAGTTTATATTATTACCTTTATCTAATATTTAGGGAATGCCAAAAAATGGGGATGGTGTGGGGAAGGTGGGGGTGTGGGGGGGGGGGATTATTTTTAGGAAGTCAAATTTTTTTCCGTATAAGTGGGCAATGGGGCCTGGAATTTATTCAGTTCTGCCTTGAAATCCAGCGGGCATTCCCTCCATTATGGGCCTAGCCATGTGTCCTGTAAGTAGATTAGGGCCACAACGGGTATTTTTCTGAACACGGGACAAACGGGGGTATCCATTTTGGGGTGAACGTCTTCATTCCTGTGTACACTGTACAAAAAAAAAACAGTTTGTAAATTGACAAAATTGCCAAAAAAATGAAAATCATAATTTTTTCCTTTTGCTTTGCTTAGATTCATTCAAATACTGTGGGGTCAAAATACGCAGTACACCCCTAGATGAATTTGTTAAGGGGTCTAGTTTTTAAAATGGGATCACTTGTGGGGGTTCTCTATCATTTTGGCCGCTCAATGGCTCTACAAGTGGGCAATGGGGACTGGAATTTATTCTGCTGTACCCTGAAATCCAACGGGTGCTCCTTCCATTATAGGCCTAGCTATGTTTCCTTTAAGTAGATTAGGGCCACAATGGGTATGTTTCTGAACACGGGACAAAAGGGGGTATCCATTTTGGGGTGAACATCTTCATTCCTATGTACACTGTACAAAAAAAACCTGTTTTTAAATTGACACAATTGCCAAAAAAATGAAAATCATAATTTTTTCCTTCTGCTTGGCTTAGATTCATTCAAAAAGTCATCGTACCCCTAGATAAATTTGTTAAGGGGTCTACTTTTCAAAATGGGGTCACTTGTGGGGGTTCTCCATCGTTTTGGTCACTCAATGGCTCTACAAGTGGGCAATGGGGACTAAATCTCCTTCAAGCAAAATTTCTGTTCCGAAAGCCACCGGTTGCTCCTTTCATTTTGGGCCCCATTGTGCATACAGACGTAATACTAGGGCCACAATGGGTATGTTTCTGAGCACGGGACAAACAGGGGTATCCATTTAGGGGTGCAAGTCTTCATTCATATATGTGCGGTACAAAAAAACTGCTTTTGAAATGACAGAATTACCCAAAAAATGAAAATCGTAATTTTTTTCCTTCGGCTTGGCTTAGATTCATTCAAAAACTGTGAAGTCAAAAAAGTCATCGTACCCCTAGATAAATTCGTTAGGGGGGCTACTTTGCAAAATGGGGTCACTTGTGGGCATTCTCCATCGTTTTGGTCACTCAATGGCTCCACAAGTGTGCAAAAGGGCCTAAATCTCCTTCAAGCAAAATTTCTGTTCCGAAAGCCACCGGTTGCTCCTTTCATTTTGGGCCCCATTGTGCATCCAGACGTAGGATTAGGGCCACAATGGCTATGTTTCTGAGCACTGGACAAACAGGGGTATCCATTCTGTGGTGCAAATCCTAATTTTCATGTGTACTATAGAAAAAAGTCCTGTCTTTAAAATGACATATTTGCAAAAATATTAAAAATTATAGTTTTTCTCTTCTAAATTGCATTGACTCCTAAAAGAAAACTGTGGGGTTAAAATACTCATGACACCCCTCAGTGAATACCTTAAAGGGTGTAGTTTTTAAAATGGGGTCACTTGTGCGGGTATCTATCATTTTGACTCCTACGAGCCTTTCCAATCTTGGTTTGGTGTAGGAAAACAAAGTGTTCCTCAAAATGCTGAAAAAACAAAAAAACAAAAAAGATCCAGCGCTCCAAAGTGAAGGAAACCTATTAAACGAAATCAATAGTAGGTTCCTTAATTAGCAAAACAAAAGAAAAACTTTTATTTAAAATTCGTCCGACGCGTTTCGTCGCAGCAGCGACTTTTTCAAGTGACATTGAAAAAGTCGCTGCTGCGACGAAACGCGTCGGACGAATTTTAAATGAAAGTTTTTCTTTTGTTTTGCTAATTAAGGAACCTACTATTGATTTAGTTTAATAGGTTTCCTTCACTTTGGAGCGCTGGATCTTTTTGGTTTTTTTGGTTTTTCTACATATATTTGGTCACACCCCCATTGGGGGAGGCGACAGATCCTTGCTTGCTTCTGTGCATCCATTTCAATAATTTTTGGATTGGAGAGAGGAGATTTCATCACATATTCAACGCTTACTAGGACATGGAGGTGTTAGGTGGGGGGTCCTCAGTTCAGGGATCCATCCACCTACACCGGGTAAGTCCTTTGTTATTCCTTCTTTTAATTGAGAATTGCATTTCAGTAGGTGGAGCGCCGTCCCTCATTGTCCTTTTTCAAAATGCTGAAAAGTAATGTTACATTTGTACGTCTCCTAAATGGTTAAAAAAAAATGAAAGTTTTTCCAATGTGCACCAAAAATAAAGTAAACGGATGGAAATATATATCTTAACAAAAATTTCTATATTATGTTTCCACATATTTGAGATATTGCAGTTGGAAATGTGAAAAAATTACGATTTTTTTCAAAATTTTCCCAATTTTGGCGCTTTTAATAAATAAAAACAACTTCTATTGGTCTTTTTTTTCCGCCTAGATGAAGTACAACATGTGGCGAAAAAACAATGTCAGAATCGCTTGGATATGCAAAACCTTTCTGGTGTTTTTCCATGCTAAAGTGACACGTGTCAGATTTGCAAAATTTGGCCTGGTCATTAAGGCGCAAACAGGCTTGGTTACTAAGGGGTTAACTTTGCATTTTGCTAATTGACAAAAATTACCTATTAACACTTCTATTTTTGAAAGTATTCTTGCTTTGCAGCATTTTTTCCCACACTTAAAAATTGAGCAGTACCCTAGCCATGTGAAGGTAACTCTTGTTGAGTGTTTAACCTCTTAACAACCTCCCAACACCCATATTTCTTTTTAAGGTGGTCAGTAAGAGCCTTGTTCTGATGCATGTGCCTATTTATGGCACTGCATCAGAAGGGGGCGCAGGCTGTCTAATGACAGCCCAGCACCTGCTTTAATGGTAGGGGACTGTGGTCTCTGATTGGCTGCAGTGGCCAGCTGTTAGACGTTCCACAACAAAGACCAGGAGGACTGTGGGATTGCATGTTAGATCGCCAGGGCTGAGGATGGGTAATTACTAGAGATGAGCGAACGTACTCGGTAAGGCCGATTTCGCAATCGAGCACTGCGATTTTCGAGTAAGCTAAATTAATAAAATAATGTCTAGAATTTAATGTGAATTTATTATAAAATACCTGAGTTACTTTCACAGAAAGTGCCTCGGTGTTTAAAAGCAATCAGGTCAGAGAGTGCTATGCATTAAATTGCTGTATACTTTTATGTTCATAGTTTGTATAACAACTTCAGCTTAACACAAAGAGTTCAATAGGTGCCAAAAATTGCTTACAGCCCACAATACCTCATCCAAATCTTGTCATTGATCCCTTTGACATCAAAGATCTTAAAATACATTTGTTTTTGGGCAAGTCCCAATTAGATGTCATAACCAGTGTATTTCTCATCATTTTGCCCTTGGCACAGGTCAGAAATATGAATATTTCAACCATTCAGTAGGCAATATGAACTAAAAGCATGCATACCGTGCATCAATCATACTTACACAATATCATATGTTCTACAATGGAGCTCTTTTTTCTTTTCTCTTGGGGAGTGGAGCCATTAGTGTCAATACAAAGTGGGGATGGGATGTTAGTGAGGTCAGAAAGGACAACCTGAAAGGCTTTATTTTATATAACACAGTGCAGTTGCTTTTTGTCATTAATTAGAGCAGCATCAGAACCCTAAATCTTTGAGTTCATAGCTTAGTTGTTCAGTAATTAGATGCTTGAAATAGGCAGAAAATATCTCTTCTGTTGACGGCATTCACAGAGCTTTAAATATTTATTGTATTATTTGATTTACATGTTCAAACAATATTTGATCTTTTATGGATAGATGAAATTTTTAGATGAAACTGCAAATATCTACAGAAAAAAACACATCAGCTTGCCAGTCCTATGATGTGATGCATTTTGAGATGTGCTCTCTTTTTAAACATACAGTTTAGGGTGCATTCACACGGGCGACAACGAGTTGCACCAAAAATTTTTGGGCGAGACTCACATTGAACAACACACGGCCACCCCATCCTTTTGCGGTGTGATTTGTGTACGACCACACATTGCAAGTCCTATTTTTCTGCAAGACTTTACGAAAATACAATTTTTCCATGTCGCAGCATCACTGAGCTGTGACTTGAGAAAAGTCCAGCACATTAAAAAACATACCCATAAGACTCCACTGACCCAATGTATTCTAAAAGAGCGTCCTTTTGGCGTATGTCAGTCAAGGTTGCATTGGTGTACCTTTTTTACAGTATGTAAGAGGGTAGTAGAGTATACTATGCCATACAGATGCAATAGGATCCTGGGTGATGTATGCCATTGTGTGCTTATACAGTGGTATATGTCAAAGCCATCTATCAGAGGTAGACGTCAAGAATTAATTCCATCATATACCTCCAACAGAAGGCTCATACATAATAGTCTTAAAGTGACCCTGCAGATTTCGGACTATATACCCTCTCTCTCTCTCTTTCTTTCTGGTCCCGAGACAGAATTTCTTCCTAAATTTGGAGGGTCGTCTTAAACGCACCATAAACTGTAATCACAGGAAGTGAGTAAAGGGTAGCTGTCACATCCCTATAGCACCATAAACTAAGTTATGCTGATGTTAACGACTGTGACAGGAAGCCAGGGGATTTATTTTTTATACTCGCCCACTCCCACTATCGAACACTTTTACCCCGTGAAGTCAGCGGGCCACACACTCTTTTCAGAGTACCTGTGTATGCGCTCTCCCATAGAAGTCTATGTGAAAGTTTACATATGGGACTTTGAAAAGAGTCAGATTTTTGCCCGCTGACTTCACCGGGTGAAAGTGCTGGATCGTGGGTGAGTATTAAAAAATCCATCACCTGGCTTACTGCCACATCCCCTAACAGCATCATAACTTAGTTTATAGTACTGTGAGAAAGTGACAGTTCCCTTTAATGAATTATTTGTGGATCAACCTAAAAGAAAAAAAAGTGGCAAGTGATTGGTTCCAAAGTCAGCTCCAATCAGCTTGCTTTCTGCTGAACCATTGTGCCCATTATGTTATTTCCTGACTGAAATGAATTGATCTTGGTTATAAATTCTAGGATAAATTCTTCCACCACAGAACAAAAGCCACACAAGACTGCACACATTCACCAATGTGCATTATTACCATACTTTAAAGATTTTTCATATATTTTCAAATATCTTTCCATAGTGCCTCTTTATAGATTCCTGACTTTATTGCACAAGTCTCTTTTAAGCAGAAATGTTCTCATATACAAGACATTCTTTTATATGTTTCATAAATTGTTTAGACACCATAACGATGACTCTATTTTAATTACAATCATCGCAAATCAATTGTTTGAACCAATTATTTATAAATGTATTATTTTAGTGGATCTGTCATTTATCTCACTTCGAATAGCCTTTATTTTCTTAACTGCAGTAATTTGTAAATCCCAAATCAGGCTTTGTACTTGTGAAACAGTTATATATAGTGGTGAAGCAGTGTCTATGCATTAAACTTTTATGAATTGATTTTTATTGTATAATATATACATTTAATTAAAATCATATAACTTCATCCCGCTGTGGTCACCAGGCACCTGGTTAGCAGTCTTTTTAATAATCTCTTTATGAATGCCCTGGTGAACAGCTAAATAACCGCAGCTACCTAAATTCCCCTATAATCCAAAACATTTTGAAGGGTATTGTGTTAATCTTCATTTTTAGGTTCAATCAAATTATATATGTGTGTATGTGTGTATGTGTGTATGTGTATATATATATATATATATATATATATATATATATATATATATACATATATTTTTTACATTTTCATATTTTTATGTAATATAAAACATAGCTGAAACAGGTTTATGGATGGAACAAGCAAAGATTTAAAACCACTTTCTGGCTGGTTATGATGTTATAGTAAATATGAAATGTATATAGGCCTAGTTTTGCAATACACCCTGTGAAAAAAAGTAATTAGGCTGGAATATCTAATAAACAGAAGTAAAAAAGACTGCAAAACCAAGAAAACACAAAAATTAGTGATATCTACAACTGGTTTGTCTTATTTTAGTATCTGAACGCAGTAGGAGAAGACAGTAGGTAACGACCAATTGTTCTACCTGCAAAGCTGATTGGTGGAGCACTGACATCAAGAATTGCCAGACTGTCCTTTTCAAAGGGACTATGGAAGAAACAAACAGCACTTGTGAACATGACAGTGGCACTTTAAGACAGAAGAGTCTCGTCATAAAATGTAAACATAGCATGCAATTTATTCCTGGTATTATTTTCAACTGAGGTCTCATTAAGTTCTCAACGAAATCTGACTTAATGGAAAAGTCAGGTCTGGCAATAGAGTCAGATTTAATAAGACTCTGGTGAGCGATGATGACAAACTGTACAGTGCTATAGAATATGTGGCCAGTATATAAACAACTGAGTTAGCAAGATTAAGAAATGTCTCATGACAATAAGAATTATGAGAAGTGCAGGTCTCTTCTCTTATGTTCTTATTTCCTGTTATCCGTTTCGAAGTGGTGAAAAATGAGTATGTAATTAGAGAACTGTTGCCTTCTTGCCCTCTGAAGTCATAAACAAGCACCTAGATTACACTCTTAGTGTTTGTGAGTAGAATGATGCTAGTGTTGTGTGTGGAGGTATAGCGGCGCAGGATTCAGGATAGGATGCAGCAGATGGAGTAACAAGAGTTTACAATATTCATTTAAAATGCGCAAATAGAATTGAACAATATACAACAATAATGAGTATGCAGTTGAACTTTTACCTTCAAAGGCCCAGGCATTATTTGTTGCTGGCTAAAATATAGGAATAACAGCACTTTGTGAATAGTCTGTAAAAACTGCAGTACCTGGTGACCAATACCAATAACACTCGGTTACATGTCAGTACTGTCTCAGAGAAATATAGATCACAGAATATAACACAGTCTCTCTCTGCTATCAGTACAGTCTATTAGAGGTATAAATTACAGAATATACTTATGATATCTCTTTAGTTACAGATTGGGTGTTACATCGGGTGCTGTTTGGCTTTTCTTTCTATAAGTAGATATTTCAGTCCATAACTGCTTGAACTCTGGAACCTTGGCAATAACACAATGTCCTTTTTATAAGCTACTTTTCCTGCAGCAGGTGTTCACACCTAAAGTCTGTGATGAGGCTGGCCTCACTTACTGTTGATCATGCGAGAGCCTACAGCAACGATCAACCACATCGGCCCACAGCATTGCCTAGGGGTATCAGGAACTCTCCCTTATGATTCCACTCTCTGTCCTCTGTTCAGTTCTGGTTCGAGTCCAGTCTCCTACTTTACCAAACAGGGCAATTTAGCCATTGTATCTTCTCAGCTGCCTTCTGTCCACAGTATCTCCTTCTTTGGTGTGTCACTCCTACCCTACTCAGCTAGCCTAAAGATAGCTCCTCTCGCTCTGCTTGCAGTCCCTGAACACAGAATTTTCATCTCCTCGTACACTGTTTCGGAAGAGACCTAAGTGCACCCTGATATTCCTCCACTCAATCCTGAAAATTGGGAAACTGTCAAAGATTTAATCTCTCTCCCTTGGTAAAGCGTTAATAAAAAATAAATAAATCTTGGCATATGTATAGCGCCAACTTATTCCGAAGCGCTTTCAGGTAATTATTAATTACCCCCCAACCAAGTTGGATTCTCATTTTACCAACCTTGGAAGTATGGGAGGCTGAGTCAACCTTGAGCCAGCTACATAAATCATGTGGGGATTGAACTTGCAACCTTCAGGTTGTAGGCAAGAGCTTACACTCTACGCCAAACAAGGCTCTAATACCTATAGGCAGCAGAAACAAAGAAGCATCTAGGATGGCTGACCCATAATGGATCATCTCTGACCAGACCTGAAGATCTAAGCATGTTGATGTGAAGGATACACTGTTTATCTTTAGTCCAGAAAAACCTCATCTGCTGGACATACTGTGCTCCCAATAACTCTGGTACCAAGGACAAGAAGGATTTTGGTAACAGTATTACTCCCTTTAATATCTGCAAAATTAAAATTAAATGATGATTGATTTACTTCTATTTATAACAGATGTTTCTACTATTACAGTTTAAATACTGTTTTACATGTGTTTTAAGCAACATAAATAAGTAAGGACTCTTTTATACAAGCAAATAAATTGTTTGGATTCCTGCATCCAGTAGAAATATGAACAATTATCGTTCAGTGTAAATGCATGCCCCAAATGAACGACGACCAAGAATTCGTTTCCTTGTTATTCATCATTTAGTTTCTGCTTGTAGAAAACTGAATGAGGCATCACCTATTTAAACAGGCAGTTGTCCATCTATGAACAACTGCCTGTTTACTGTGAATGGAGGCCCACTCCACCTCCAATTTGCTCAGCGATGCTCGTTCCTGTGTAAAAGCATAGGAACAATTACACTGGTAAATAAAGATTTGCACAAAATCAAGTGCACTGAATCTGAAGTCAAAATTCACCTAGGATGTCTAGCTTTTAAGTTATAGGCCAACTACAGTTTGGCGACAGCTTGATAGATTGGCCCACGTACTGATGCATGGCAACATTCTAATTGCTGCATCATGCCTTCCAGCACCTCCAACACCTGCTAGCAGCAGCGGGTTCCTGCAGCATCTGGGCACATCTGAGCATGTCGGTAAGCTGATGTCAGCAGTTGCTAGGCCTATACAATGCAAGATGGGGCAAGCGCAAGCTTCTAGGTGATAATACAATTTTTTTATATAGCTAGTATGTCTGCTTCAGCCTAAAGATGAGTAGGCAGAGCTATACTAACCATCCAGACAATTTTTGCTACATTTGTGGCAAATACACCACATCAATTCAGCACAAAAACCTGACAAAGGGTAAAGATGGCTTTCAAGTATTATTTTGGGTGTAAAGTTGGAAATCAGTACAAAACATGGGCACCTCACATCTGCTGCACTGCATGCTACTCTGGCCTCACACAGTGGTTTAATGGCAAGAGGAAGGCAATGCCGTTTGCTGTGCCTATGATTTGGCATGAACCGAAAGATCATTACTCAGCTGCTATTTCTGCATGACCAAGGTTGCTGGATTTTCAAATAAGAACTAGTCAAAACTTGTTTATTCGTATTGTGAGTCTGCTCTGCAGTCAGTGCCACGTGATGCTGAGAATACAGCGCCAATTCCGCCTGCATCCTGTTCTTCTGAAAGTGACAGTTCTGATTGGGATCATGAGGATGATGTTGCTGTTGACACAGGTTATGAACCAGAATCTGAACAGGGTAAGCCCCACCTGCTGAGCCAATCAGATTTAGATGATCTAAAGAGAGACCATTTTTATCAAAAGAGAAGTCTGAATTCTTAGCCTTCAGACAGGAATGGAATTTACTACAAAAACGTATAACTTCACACTTCTGTGATCGTCATGCAAAACTAACATCATATTACAAGCTGGAAAATGACATTTGTTTCTGTACTTACATGAACGGCCTTATGCTGAAGCTAGATTGCGGCTATGTACCTTAGCAGTGGAGTTTATTTATTGCCTCTGGTTAAGCTAGCCTGAAAGCTGTATTGCTGCACAATGGCAACGAAAAGCCTTCTATTCCCATTGCTAATGCTGTGGGAATGGAAGAGCACTCCTGTTGAATCTACAGCTGGGGTACACAAAACACGGGTGCTTTCTCAACCTATGGAACAGTCGTGATGACAGCAATCATTACAAAGTAATGCAGTGGCCATCCAGAGTTGAGCACTCTGTTGGCAGATACAATGTGATACATGCATCACTGGTTGATCCAATGAAAGTATACCTTCCCCCACTTCACATTGAGCTTGACCTAATGAAAGCCTTTGTTGCGGCTATGGGACATAATAGAAATGGTTTCCAGTATCTGAAGGACAAGTTTGGAAAAAACAAAACAGAAGCCAAACTAAAAGCAGGAATTTTTGTTGATCCTGAAATGCGTGAATTAATGCGTGTTGACACATTCAGATCTAAATTTAGCATGCTTGAATTTACTGCTTGGGATGCATTTATGCTAGTTGTGCAAAATGTTGTTTGACAACTATGCTGAACTTGTAAGCAACATGCTAGTGGTGTATCAGCAACTCGGCTGATGAATGTAATTGCTGAACTACTCGTCATAATCTTTGAAAATTCCTGGAGAACAGGAGAAGTCCCAGAAGATTGGAAAAGGGCAAATGTTGTTCCTATCTTCAAAAAAGGGAAGAAGATTGATCCAGGAAACTACAGGCCTGTGAGCCTTACTTCTACACAAAGCTAGGAGGGATAGCTAAACTAGGGAAGAGAGAAAGAGTATTAAAAAATCTAGAAAAGCTTGAACAGTGGGTGGCGACTAACTGGATGGTATTTAACAAAGAGAAATGCAAAGTCCTACATCTAGGCAAGAAAAACGAAAAAACCACATACAGAACGGGAGGAATTGGGCTAAGCAACAGCACATGTGAAAAAGACTTGGGTATACTAATAAATAATTGAACATGAGTCAACAATGTGATGCAGCAGCCAAAAAAGCAAACACAATTCTGGGATGTATTAAGAGAAGCATAGAGTCTAGATCATGTGAGATAATTATCCCTCTCTACTCTTCCTTAGTCAGACCTCATCTGGAATACTGTGTCCAGTTCTGGGCACTGCACTTTTAAAAACATATAGACAAACTAGAGCAAGTTCAGAGAAGAGTTACCAAGATGGTGAGCGGTCGGCAAATCATGTCCTACGAGGAATGGTTAAAGGATCTGGGAATGTTTAAGCGTGAAAAAAAAAGTGTACAAATATCTGAAGGGCTGTCACAGTGCAGAGGGAACAGCCCTATTCTCATTAGCACAAGTAAAGACTAGAAGCAATGGGATGAAACTGAAAGGAAGGAGACACAAATTAGATATTAGAAAATACTTTCTGACAGTGAGGGTGATCAATGAGTGGAACAGGTTACCACCGGAGGTGGTGAGTTCTCCTTCAATGGAAGTGTTCAAACAAAGGCTGAGCAAATATCTGTCTGGGATGATTTAGTGAATCCTGCACTGAGCAGGGTGTTGGACTCGATGACTCTGGAGGTCTCTTCCAACTCTACAATTCTATGATTCTATGTCACTCAAAATTCATATTTTACACTCTTATCTGGATTTTTTCCCTACAAATTTGGGTGATGTGAGTAATGAACATGGGGAAAGATTCCACCAGGATATTGCCATCCTGGAAAAAAGATAACAAGGCCACTTACACCCGAACATGATGGGCGACTACTCCTGGCTTCTGTAGTGGTCAGCAACATACACTCACAAGCACAAAAGTAAGTGCCTAAAGCATTTTTGAACAGTGTATGTGCACTGGGTAAAGACTGAAGTGAACATTTTATTTACATGTTTGTTAATGTGAGCACGTTTTTGTAATCTCTCACAGTTTTGAAGCACAATTTAGTTATGTACAATGGCTGTATAACGAACATAAAATCAGTTTCTTACACTTGTATAAATAGCCAATGGCACAGTGTATAACTTTGGAACCCGATGTCCTAGACAAATTCCGACTATAGATTTGGACTCTATACCCTTGGTTTAGTATAGAATACATGAAATACTACACTTAGCATACAAAATTTTATTTTCTGTGATCCAGTGTTATAGCTGGGACGAATTTTTGGGCATTTGCACCCGAAAGGTTGTCCCGCGTAAAAAGGCCCTAACTCGTACTTTGTACATTGGAGAGAAGAAACTGACCAGTTGATTAGCTGTGGATTGTCTTCCTTGAGACTTCCCCAAGCAAAATAATACCCTGCTCCCTTGAAAATAAGATCTACCCTGAAAATAATGATTTTTAAATGGTGTCCAGGCAGCTATACATGTAAAAAAGAATTATTTTGGAGCAAAAATTAATATATGACCTTGTCTTATTTTCGGGGGAACACGGTAGCTGAAATACTCCGTTATTTTGTCCAAATTATTTTCTCACACCATACTCAGTTTTCCATTCAGGTCACCACAAAATTAGCCTTGTATAACATAAAATGCTTTAATTAACCTTCAAGAAGATGCCAAATAAATTTGTCTTGTAAAAACATATTTGGTGTTTGAAATTAGCAACAACTTTAAAGAGGTTTTCCCATTTCTAAAAATTGCTTCAAAGCCACTCTGTACTTCCTGGTTGCTGTTGACCAGGGAATGTGACTGCTACTGTCAATCACTGGCTATAGAAGGTCACTGCTGTGACCAGTTACTGGCTGTGGAACAATTTTAACCCCTTAGTGATGAAGCCTGTTTACGCCTTAGTGACTGAGACAAATTTTGGAAATCTAACATAGATTAACTCTGTAAAGGCTTTGCATATCCAAGTGATTCTGACGTTGTTTTTTCGCCACATATTGTATTTCATTTAGGTGGTAAAAATAGACCAATAGAAATTGTGTATATTTATTAAAAGTGCCAAAATTGGGAAAATTTTGGAAAAAATGTTATTTTCACATTTTCAACTGTAATATCTCAAATATGTGCAAACACACTGTACAAATTTTCGCTAAGATATATATTTCCGTTCGATTACTTTATTCTGGGCACACATTTGAAAAACTTCTGTTTTTTTTTAACCATTTAGGAAACGTACAAATTTAACATTACTTATCAACATTTTGAGGAACACTTTGTTTAACTACACCAAGCCAAGATTGCAAAGGCTCATAGGTGTCAGAATGATAGATACCCCCCACAAATGACCCCATTTTAAAAACTACACCCCTTAATGTATTCACTGAGAGAGGTCAGGAGTATTTTGACCCCACAATAGTTTTTTTTTAGGAATTAATGCAATTTAGAGGAGAAAAGATAAAATTTCATATTTTTGTAAATATGTCATTTTAAAGACATATTTTTTTTCTATAGTGCACATGAAAATGAGAATTTACATCCCAAAATAGATACCCTCGTTTGTCCAGTGTTTAGAAACATACCCAATGTGGCCCTAAACTTATGTCTGTATGCACAACGGGGCCCAAACCAAAAGGAGCAACCGGTGGCTTTCAAAACAGACATTTTGCTTGAAGTTAATTTAGGCACTATTGCCCACTTGCAGGGCCCTTGAGTGGCCAAAACGACAGAGAACCCCCACAAATGAGCCCATTTTGAAAACCAGACAACTTAACGAATTCATCTAGAGGTGTACTGTGTATTTGAAGGCCACAATTCTTGAATGAATCTAAGCAAAGCAGAAGGAAAAAATTAGGATTTTCATTTTTTGGCTATCATGTCATTTTAAAAATAGTTTTTTTTTTGTACAGAACACAAATTAATAAAGACTTTCACCCCAAAATGGATACCCCTGTTTTTCCCGTGTTCAGAGACATACCCATTGTGGCCCTAATCTTATGTCATGACGTATGCACAACAGGGCCCAAACCGAAAAGAGCAGCCAGTGGCTTTCAGAACAGTCATTTTGCTTGAAGGTATTTTAGGCCCAATTGCACACTTGTAGAGACCTTGAGCGGCCAAACAATAGAACCCCCCCCCCCCCAAATAACCTTGTTTTGAAAACTAGACCCTAAACGAATTCATCTAGGGGTGTACTGTGTATTTTGACCTCACAGTTTTTGAATGAATCTCAGCAAAGCAGAAGGAAAAAAATTACGATTTTCATTTTTTTGGCAATTATGTCATTTTAAAAATGTTTTTTTTTTTGTACAGCACACGTATGAATGAAGACATTCACTCCAAAATGGATACCCCTGTTTCTTCCGTGTTCAGAAATATACCCATTGTAGCCTTAGGTCTCGTTCACATGGGCGACAAAGTCACGCGATTTTGTAGCATTGCTACAATGCTACAAATCGCATGTATGTGAAGCCCATGCTTTCCTATGGGTTTCTTCACACATGCGATATTTTGTAGCATGCTACAACCCGACACAAAAACCTCCCGGATCCGGCCATATGCACGCGACTCATGAGATTTTGTATCCCATGTTTCCCTATGGAGCCTTCCTCTCTGTTGCATCTCATCACAACAAAATGCGATTTTCGTGCGGTGCAATGCAACTTTGACAGTAGGAAATCCTACTGTCATAGCAATAGCTGAAGACAAAACATTTGTGCTAACCCTCTCTTTTTTTCACTCGATCCTTAGACTCCGGCTGTGTATCCAACCTGTTGGCAAGTCGTGCAGTCCACTACGAAATTCAAATGAAAGGTTCAGGAAAAAAAGAGGTTCGCCTTCAGAGGTATGGAAAACTTTCACCTTTATTAATAGTGTCTCATCATTCAATAAAACCAGGAACGCGTTTCGGCCAGCGTCAGACCTTGATCACCCCTTAGCCAATCACAGCCAGTGCTTCCAGGAGGCAGGGATTTTTGAATCCCTAGCCAGAAGAGAAGAAGATGATCAGTGCCAGCGAGCCGGGAGAAGATGCTGCCAGGCTGACAGCACAAGAGAGGTGATGTATGTGTTTTTTTTTTTTCTTTAGCTATGGCTTATTTTCGGGAAGGGCTTATATTTCAAGCCTCCCTCGAAAATCCTTGCATGTGGTGCTACAAAGTCGCGCGACTTTGTAGCGCTACAAAGTCGTGGTATCACAGCGATATCGCACGGATCAGCGATGCGATTTTCGCCCGTGTGAACGAGGCCTTAACTTTATGTCCGTATGCACAATGAGGCCCAGACCGAAAGGAGCATTGAAGTTCAACTGTTTTTAACTTTTACGTGATCATCATTATCCTTTGGATAATGGGGATCACGTAACCGGAGACCTCTCATCGCAGCCCTCGGCGCATGCACCGAAGTTGGGGAGAGATCCGCGGATAATGATCCCGTCGGGGGACATCGCCAGAGGCCTTAGATAAGTAATTTCACCTCCCCTCAGATCCATGATGGGAGGTGAAACTTTAACTTTTTTTACTTTTAACTGATCTGTTATCCATTGGATCACGTGACCAGGGAACATGCACGACAGCACCCCGTGAAATCTCCAGGCTCTCGGCTACATTTCATAGCCAGAAATTATCAGGGCAATCCGTGGCTTTTGCGCATGCGTCCACCATTTTGGCGGTGGGCGCATGCGCAGAAGCCAGAGTAAAGTCGGAGGATAAATCTGGGGGCCTTAGGTACGTAATTTCATCCACTCTTATGGATATGATCCGTGAGGGAAGATGAAACTTTAACTTTTTACACTTTTTTTTACTTTTTTTTTTTCCATTGGATAACAGTGATCATGTGACTTGGAACCGCATACAGTGGTCTTCGGTGACATCTCTCTGCTCCAGGCTGCACATGCTGGCCAGGAGCAGAGGTATTTGAAATCTCCCGGGGGCGCAAGCCCTTCTGAGCATGCACCTGATATTTACGTCTGGTGCACATGCGTGGAAGGTGACATAAGGTCCTGGAAGGACCATATCCCCATGGGACATCGCGGAGGATGAAGGTGAGTACTTCACCTCCCCTCATAGATCGAATCCATGAGGGGAGGTGAAACTTTAAATTTATTTTACTTCAGTAGCCAGGAGCAAGGAGATTTTAAATTTGTCAGGCCCTCCCCAGCTTTTGCGCTTGTGTCCGCGATTTTGCCAACAGGCACATGCAAGTTAGGGAAAGAGCCGCAGATAAAGATCCCATCAGGGGACATCGCCAGAGGCCTTAGGTAAGTAATTTCACCTCCCTTTATGGATCGGATCTATGAGGGGAGGTGAAACTTTAACTTTATTTGGCTTTTTTTAATTCTTCCGTGATCACCGTTATCCATTGAATAGCGGCGATCACAGGCCCGGGGACCAGTCCCTGCGGTTCCCGGTGAGATCTCCTGCTTCACATCTATCTTCAGTAGCAAGGAAGCAGGAGATTTCAAATGTTCCAAAGACAATCTGGTCTTCTGCACATTTTTTCATTGTCGCGCATGTGCAGAAGATAGCCGAAGGTCCTTTTTGGATCAGATCGTCGCGGGACATCGTGGAGGATGGGCGTGAGTACTTTCAGCCCCCCTCAATGGCTGAAACTTTTTTTCACTTTATATTTACTTTATTGCAATCTGCGCTATCCATTGGATAGCACCGATCGCATTGCTGGGGAAGACTTCCCACAACCCTCCATGGCAGCTCCAGGTTGTCGGATACCCACGCGGCTTTAATTTTCAGGGGAAGTATGGTTTTACATCCCTGAGGATTAAAGCCCACAAAATGAGGACATAAAAAGGCACTGGGGCTGTCACTACGGGGTTAAGTAATGGGAACACCCCTTTAAAGATTTATTTTATCTAAATTGTATTCCACATCTTTTCTTCCAAACATCAGTAGTTAAACTGGACATTCCATAATTCTCATGGTTCTGTGGAAAATATTGGTATGTGATTAGTCTCATATCTCCAGGAATATCTTAACCTGCACAAATGTTAAAGGCTGGGATTAAGTTGCCAGATCCAGAATCCACTTAGCCTGTATCATTGACTGAGTCTAGACCAGCAAACAAAAAACCTGGGTTGGCACTGAAAAACTACCTCTATTTACTGTTGCCTCAGTCATGGGTTCTTGACCAAACACACAATTTGAACTCCTAAGCTTTTATTAGCCCTATTACCAAAGTATTATTAATAAACTGGAAGTGGGTTTTGCCTTGCTGTCTTTGCTCCTGATTTGAGGACATGTTATTACCGTATTCCCACTTAATTAAGGCTACATCTCAGATTTATAAGCAACTTTAACTTCGAAGTACACTGGCCCCCACCTTATTTTCTCCACCTCTGGAAAAAGGATTTAGGGAAAACGTTTACTCACATCAAATCTACTCAGATTTTTTTTAAACCCTCATAAAATCACTCACTGCGTCCACATACAAGAAAACAGCGAATAGATTTTATCAAGGTGGTAAAACCAGAGCTAAAACATCCTTATATTCAAGTAATAATTTAGACATGCTGCAGATGTTCTACAGAAGAGAAACATGTATTTATATATAATGGTCTTGATATATGATAATTATTTGAAGATCAAACCCAAACTCAGCTATCTATTGCTGAGTTCTGTCATTGGCTGCAGCAGTCTGTGATGTTTTGATGGTGTGGTTGTAGTGGCCCAAAGTCTATATTTCTCCATAATTGTCATACATGTCGTGTCTTCAATGTGGATGCACTGCGCAAAGTGTCTTATCTGCTGTTATGTGTATTGTACAGCTGCAGCATGTGAGAGGTTGATGTCTGAATGTGGCTGGGATATGTTTGGAAAAGTATCAATTTATGTCCTGTCATGTGGCATGTTAGACCCTATAAATGTGAGTGTCTGAGAGCGGGAAAGGGTCTTTCATCATCTTCTACGGTTCAGTGTGAAGTGGAGTGCCGGCCACATGGGGCTACCTTCAACCCTAATGTGGTGAAGAGATGGAAGAAGAGGAGAGGTATCCTGAGGCCTGCTATTCCATGTACCACCTCTAAGGAGCGACTGAAGTGAAGAGTCCGCCATGCAGAGCTGCTTGCAAATACTGAGTGAGTGTCTGTGGAGTGTTCCTACCCCCATTCTCCTCCAGAGTGTTTCCCTTCCAGGAGCGGTACCTTACAGATAGCGTGGGCTGTAGGACCTGTGTCATCTTGTGTCTCCTCCCTGACCTCACCTTTTTTGTCTTTCCTGCACTGTTGTGTGTAACGTTGTACTCTGACAAGCTTCCAGTAAAGTTTTCTGGTCACTGCCCATTCCCAGTGACTGAGGTATTCAAATTTCAACTGTGTGTGTGGACTCTTTTCATTTAGCCCCCGGGTACAAGCTACAGTGACAAGGAATGGTGGCGTCACACGTGACAAATCTAAAGTCCCCTACACGTATACAGGTAACCACTGTCCCAGCATTACCTGGAAAAGGCCTAGCGGTACTTGGGCCGAGGTTGTGTGCGTCCCTCCGGGGAGGAGTCTGGTAGAGCCACCATGACAAGTGCCAACTCTACCCTGCCAGCTCCTCAGTGTGGGCCTCGTGTCTAGGTGGCCGCTGAGATGCTGCACGGTAACTCAGCCTTACAATCACTTCAGGAAAATTAGTGGGAATTTGTCTCAGCTGTGTGCATATTATTAACTGTCATGAATCCTGGCTGCAATCAACATCATCTGTCCCAACCTCCCACCAGTGGATGGAGTCCACATCTATCTATAGCTGATGGCAGATGCCACATCTCTCCTCATCCTTGGCTCGTTGCAGATGTCCTATAGGGCGCGCATGTGCTTCCAGCCTGCCTCTTAAAGGGTCAGTGAGCATGCTCAGCTTTTTCATCCCCAGCCAATTCAGACAAGCTTTTGGCTATTTAAGGCAACCTCCCTCACTAGCAGATGTCTGAGCAATTAGTCTCCTAGTGTGTAAAGGTAATGTCTACTCTCCTGGTTTTGATCTGTGCTTGTTCCAGTAAGTTTCCTTCACTTCTGACTGGCTTGTTTATTTACTGTTTATTCTGCTGCCCCCTGCACCTTGGCTTGCTTAATCCTTACGAAAGTATCCCACCTGTCATGGCCTTGGCTCTACTCCATGACCATGTTTCTGTCTATACTCTCTAGTACCGCATTACAGAAAACCTGGTGCAGTAATTCTGGCTGTCCTGACTGGCTGTACCCTTAGGTACCACATTGTGTTAGCAACCATATAACCAAGACTATTTCCCGGCAAAGACCAGATCCTGATTGGTAGGTCTAAATGGTGAAAAACAGCTCCAAAATATAATCCTAAGACTGTGTGTGGGAGTTACATGCATAGCACCTGTGATGTCAGTTACCGGCTCTTAGCTCCGCCCCCTGATCACACAACAGTGACATCATCACAGGACCTTTCCTCCTTCTGCACTGAATGAGGAATTATGGGCAGACTACATCCCCCACAGACCCCAGTGGCCTCAGTTGCTATGGATACAGCAGTACTCAGTCTTCCAGTTTGTACCTGGTTACCTGACTGCTGCACACCTGTGTGGAGACTCTAATAAATGACACTTCACAAATTTACACATACTAGCTCTTAGCTCCGCCCCCTGGCCACATGATGGTGATGTCATCACAGGTCCTTTATCCTCCTTCAGAGCCTGACTACCAGGAACACCATACTATAAATGTAAGTAAACTATATCTCTGTAAAACTTGGAAAAGGGGCATAGTGCTCTCTGAAACGCGTTGTCATTACAGTCAGTATATGTGTATGTGTATTGCCATATACTGCTAAATAAATCTGTTGGATGAAGACCTGTGACACAATCTTCCTTCTCCATTCCGCGGCGAGCCTGGATTTGAGGGGGAGTTGGTTTTAGTCTAAACCCCCTCAGTGAAGTAAGTTATAACTGCTTCAGTTTTCTTCTCAGTATAAGATTCTCTTATGCAATTGTAGCACAAGGATAGCTTCTTCTTCTGGTCTTTTCTTTTTTGACCCCTACTATAGGACGTCACACCGAGGATCATCTGACCCCGGATATTCTTCCTATGCTACTCTCCCAAAGTACACTATCTAAGCGGGATGACCTATAAGGATAATACACTGCCATCCTGGGACCATAAGTGTAGAGTCCTGTCTGTATAGACAACTAACTTTCCGGTGTCGTACAGGCGTGAAATTTGGGATGAGCATTCTTTACGTCCTAAATAGGAAAAGCAAAGGGGTCACAACTTGATTATTCAATGCTAATTGCAAAAGTAAGTGTCCCCTATGTAATGTAACTTCCCGGTGGTGTACAAACATGAAATTTGGCATGACCATTCATTAGGTCCTATATAGGAAAAGTAAAGGGGTTACAACTTGATTATTCAATGCTAAATGCAAAAGTATTGGCACCCCTGTGTGATGTACCTAATCTTATTCTTATATTTCCTGGTGTCATACAAACATGAAATTTAGCACGAGCATTCTCCAGGTCCTAAATAGGAAAAGTAAAGGGGTCACCACTTGATTATTTAATGTTAAGTGCAAAAGAATTGTCACCCCTATGTAATGTAACTTCCCAGGGTCGCACAAGTGTGAAATTTGGCATAAACATTCTTTACATCCTAAATAGGGAAAGCAAAGAGGTCACAACTTGATTATTCAATGCTAATCGCAAAAGTAAGTGCACCCCTATGTAATGTAATTTCCCGGTGTCATACAAACTTGAAATTTGGTATGACCATTAATTAGGTCCTAAACAGGAAAAATAAAGGGGTCACAACTTGATTATTCAATGCTAAGTGCAAAAGTATTGGCACCCCTATGTAATGTAACTTTTCGGGGTCGTACAGGCGTGAAATTTAGGATGAGCATTCTTTTTGTCCTAAATAGGAAAAGCAAAGGGGTCACAACTCGATTATTCAATGCTAATTGCAAAAGTAAGTGTCCCCTATGTAATGTAACTTCCCGGTGGCGTACAAACATGAAATTTGGCATGACCATTCATTAGGTCCTATATAGGAAAAGTAAAGAGGTTACAACTTGATTATTCAATGCTAAGTGCAAAAGTATTGGCAGCCCTGTGTAATGTACCTAATCTAATTCTTGAATTTCCCGGTGTCATACAACATGAAATTTAGCACGAGCATTCTCCAGGTCCTAAATAGGAAAAGTAAAGGGGTCACCACTTGATTATTCAATGTTAAGTGCAAAAGTATTGTCACCCCTATGTAATGTAAGTTCCCAGGGCCATACAAGCGTGAAATTTGGCATAAACATTCTTTACATCCTAAATAGGGAAAGCAAAGGGATCGCAACTCGATTATTCAATGCTAATCGCAAAAGTAAGTGCACCCCTATGTAATGTAATTTCCCGGTGTCATGCGAGCGTGAAATTTGGCACAAGCATTCTTTAGGTCCTAAATAGGAAAAGTAAATGTGCCACAACTCAATTATTCAATGCTGATTGTAAATGTAAGTGCACCCTTATACAATGTAACTTCCTGGTGTCATACAAGCGTGAAATTTGGCACAAGCATTTTTAGGTCCTAAATAGGAAAAGTAAAGGGGTCACAACTCGATTGTTCAATGCTAATTGCAAAAGTAAGTGCACCCCTACGTAATGTAACTTCCTGGTGTCGTACAAGCGTGAAATTTGGCACAAGCATTTATCAGGTCCTGAATAGGATAAGTAAGGTCCTAAATAGGAAAAGTAAAGGGGTCTCAACTCGATTATTCAATGTTAATTGCAAAAGTAGGTGCTCTCCCCAATTTAATGTAACTTCCCGGTGTCATACATGCGTGAAATTTGGAGCAAACATTCTTTAGGTCCTAAGTGAAGAGAGTGGGAGGGGTGGCACATTCTGCAGAGGGACATCGGTACATGCAGCCTGAGGAGAATCCAACGCTCCTCTATGTGTATACATATTTTATTCCTCAGTTTCTCTAAAGTAACCACGACTTCATAAAATTTTATGTGTGATCACGTAAACACCTGTATCAAATTAACTCACGTGAAGCCAGGTATGTCAGCTAGTACAGAATAAAAGCCATGTCATTTGGTCATATCTTGAACACGCTGTTGCTTTTTAATATTCAACTATCCTTCCAATGTGACCAGCTCTTATATTTGAAGTTGGCTCTTGACCAAAAGAAATTCAGAGATTATTGCCCTAGGCAAACAAATAAGAACATTTACAGATAATAAAATGCTCTGTAGGGTAGTTCTATTACATACATTGGCAAGTCCATATTTAAAATAAGTCAATGCAGCTATAGAATACAATAGAAGAGAGCCATGATTACTTTTGGCTTCCTTTGTAGATTTCGGCTCTGCAGACAGTCATACACAATATTGAAACCAAATGGTCTCTCAGAAATACGGTTTATGACATCAAAAACTAAATGGATCATTATCAATATTTTTCCTGTTTACTATAGCAGAGTTCGGAACTCCAGAATTGTCTGCTCTACATTTACTAGTGCTAGCTTGACATCATGAATCAAGGAATGCATTAAAGATCCCATGCTTTTTCAAGATCCAAAACCATTTGTTTTCCAGGGTAAGTAGGATAATCTTTTTAACTTGTAAAATACCTTTTAGCATTAAAGGTCCTCTCAAACAAAGAAGGAAACTAGTTTTAAAACGATTAAGGCTTTTAATATCTAGTCCATTACATAGTAGCCTGGTCTTGTAAAGAGTCAATTATAAGATAACTCTGATTTGATCCACATGCAGGGGAAATCCGCTTCTTTTGCCATTAAATGTATGCCAGAAGTGTGCATCTTAAATAATTACTGACACTTCCTCTTTGATCAGTGGGGTCAAGTTTTTATTCTTTTTCATTTAAAATCTTGCAGGAGCTCAGAATTGATCTTAATCCTTACAGGTAACTCTTCTATAATGCCACATAATGAATTCCAGAAAACAGTTTCCACTAAAGAAATGCCCCAACATTAACTTGTTAAATCATTTAAATGCATAGCATCTTAAATACCCGTCACACAAAGGGGCACGAACCATGAATATTTTTTAATTTACCAAAATATTGTGTTGGTAAAATTAAATGTAAATGATTGTATATTACCCATATTTATAAGCTCATTTATCTTTTATTAAGGTTGATCACTAAAGAGCTGATAGAGTTTCTATTCAAGTCATCCAGGACAGCAAACCATTTGATCTCATTGCTTATGTAGTGGCCCAGAGTTAGGGTCCCCCTCTAACACTTGTTTGTCTACCCCAGGTGGATTGTCTTTGTGTGTTTCTGTGGGTGTCAGCACGTTTGGTGGTGCCCATGTATCTGTCTTCCTAACCTGCTCGGTGCAGTGTGATTGGTGGTAAGATAAGTTGGGGGTGCAGTCAAGGGAAGAGAGAGATGTAGTCGCTGAAGGAGGACGTGTGTGAGAGAAGCTGGGGCTCTGACGCTTCCATCTGGGCTAAGCCCATGTGCATCCTATTATTCAATGGGATGCATCCCCTTTGGGGTCCTTCAGTTAGAATCAGCTTCGGGAAAAGGAGTCGGTGGTGAAATTTGCACACTCCTCCACTTAACTACGGAGTTGGGAGACAGTACCAACTTTGCTGCTTCAGGTCGGAGTACAAGCCTGTTATGAGTGACTGCCTCATTGATGCCACTAGTTCAGCGAGAAAGGGGCATACTAAGTGGTGAGAGACTGTTTGTGTTTTCCCCTCCATGTCAGCAACGCTCCCCCAAGAATTTCCATCAGACAACTGAGACTGATGATGATGGGGAAGGAGTGTATGCCTAACGCAAGTGTAATGGAGACTTTATTGGGAAACACGTGCCAGAAGTGTTGCACTTAAGACTGTCACAGTTTGCACATGAAAAATCAATGTTGAAAATGAGGAATGAAAACAGTGTGCCTCCAGTTCAAACTATGCTTTGATTTGCTGACTCTTTTATTCGTCTCTGATGATTCAATACTCCGCAGAGGCACTAGCGTCACGTGAACAGTTAAGTTATTCTTTTCCAATAACTTTTACGCCTGCGTGCAGCTGAGCCTGGCTGCATCTGGAGGTAATGGGAGGAGACAGTAGAGCCATCGTGACCAATCATCTTGTTCTCTGCTGTCTCCCCAATCCATGGCCTGACCCTGTACACTACAGTTAAACCTAATTGTACAAACACATGCAAATTAGGACTTCAGCTACCAGCTATTGAGATGGTATCAAATATATGTGGAAGTCAGGGCGATGGGATTAAAAAAGACAATAGGAACTGCATTTTATTTTGATCTAATGCTTAAAGCAGAGGTCAAGTAAAAATAAAACTTCAAGTTTTCTTAGATTCTTAGTACTACACCTTTGTGACACCTTTTGCCTTTTAAGCTCAGTAAGACATTATGTACTATGCTACAGATACAGTCAGGGGTGCACCTAGGCTTTTTTTCTCCATAAAGCAAACACTAAAATGATGCTGCCATCTACACCATAGATAACAGTAGACTGTAAAGTACATCTATAGATAGAAAAGAAAAAACTCTATAACTTTTATGTTCACACATTGTGGACAGCTGTTAAAAGATTGTCCAGCTTTATTGATGACCTATCCTCATTTGATCAGCGGACCCCATGCTAATCAGCTGTTTCCCAGACTGCTGTCAAAGTGTACAGAGAGGAAAGCAGATAGCTCTCTTGTTTTAGACAAGGAATAAGTTGCACCACAGACTTATTTTAAATGCACTTAAAAACATCTTCTTTATTTCAAATAAATATTTCATTTATGGTGTGCAGTTCAATAATTGTCCAGAGTGGAGGATGATTTTTCTGATATAGGAACGTGTTGGACTCATATGTCCTTTTTCAAGCTAGTCAAGACCATATGCTCATAAACTTCTCATTCGGAGAATGACATCACTTGTAACATTGATTATAACATGTAATATTATTACACTATAGAAAATCATCTAGGCCCACCTGGAACAGAAATTGATCTTTATAGTCTAGGAGGGCAGTCAAGAACATAATGTCCAGGTTCCCCACAACAAAGACATAATCTTTCTACAATTTGTTGACCTCTCTCTGCAGCAAAAATTGGTGCCTGGATTCCATCTACCTGCATTGGTTTCTGAACAGAATCTCTTTGAGATACCTGGCTTCAAGGAAGTGAGGAATTGATTGCTGAGTGAGTGAGGGTCTGAGAATCATAATAAAACTGCTGTTAAGGTTGTGCATCTGGGGCCTGTGGTTCTACAGGTATCCTTGTACACACCTTCACAGGCATGGGTTAATTGAGCTGGCTGGGTGTGGTATTCTCCAGCAGCCAATCCCCCTGGTCTGCGGCAGATAAATGTGAAGAGATTGCGGGTCATTGCATGTATTACTGGTTTATTCTGTGTTGAGCCCACTCAGAGCTGGTGTGTGCATGTTTGTCTGAAGCGTCTCTCTCCTTCCCTGAAGACAGTCTGGACACCTGTTGTCCTTGTCTGTATCATATGCAGAACCCCTCTTCCCTTCCCTTTGACATATGTGGCCTACAGACATCTGATGTCCTATGTGTTTGTCAGATGGGTGATGCCTGAGACTGTTCCTTATGTCAGCATGGTGGCTGACTCTCTATTCTCCTGGTGTGAGGACACTTGGACTGGTTATGGTTTACCATCTTTATGCATGTGAGCTCTTGGTGGGGTCCCTGTTATATGTTGTATGCACAACCTGGTATGTTGGTGTGAACAGTGACGTGTGTGGTATGTCTGTGCAAGTGGCCAGACATGGGCTCTATGTGCAGTCCTGTTCTATGTGGTTTGCATAACATTGTGTGTTGGTGTGAACATCAATGTGTTTTGTTTGTCTGTGCAAGTGGCCAGACATGTGCTTTATGTGCAGTCCTGTTCTGTGACTAGTGTGTGTGAACAGTGTTGTGTCCTCTGTGTTTAGTGCATCTCTCCAGGCTCCTAGCCAGGGATAGCCAGATCCCAGATAAAGACAGTAGGTCTGACCTTATGGCATGGGTTCCCCACTTCGTCTGGTTAGTAAGGGACAAAGGTCCTTCCATCTTGCATGGAAAGGTGTAGTTTGTCAGTGAAAATGCTGTATAAGTGTTTGCAGTTTTAAATGCACACAATCTTGGGCCCGTACTGAGGCGTGGTGCTTCAGTGCGCTAAATGACGTAACAACTGCTTTTCTCACTTCCTTTCCTAGAGTCTTTAGTCAATACAAATGCAAAACTGAATATAGTCCTAAGGATAAGCTGGAAGATGTACTTTAGAAAGCTTATCTTTCACCTGTTGTGAAAGACATTCAAGGAAATTACATTTCAATGTGGAATTGTTCCATGAAATAACAGAAGCCCAGCATCAAAACTTTGCAATATATTCAGCAACTGAGCGCCTTCCTTGGTGAAGACTACAGTACGTAAACCCTGTCTGCAAGTGGTGCAGCAGATAGGTTCACCAAATGCTAGATTTATTGCTTCAAGGAAGTCCTTCAAGTTACCCAAAATTGCATGAGCTTTGCTGTGAGATTGCCAGATCATTACTTTGGAAGTTGTCCCAGTAATGTCGCAGCAACTATTATAGACCAAGGTGCAGTACCTGAGGGTGTGAACAGAGACGTAGTCAGACAATCCGGACTGGGGCCGGCAGCACAACTTCAGAACTGTGAAATAATGAGGTCAGGACACACAGAACAGGGTCAGAATGGTACAACAGGCCAGATTCTGGGTCAGGCAGCAGACAGAAGCATGGTCAGTATAACAAGCACATGCATTGCTAGGATCATAGTAACATAGTGTGTAAGGGCTCAGTCACACGGGCGCCGATCCGCCCGTGCTTCTGCACGATAAGAGATAAGACGGCTGCACCGTGTGCAGACGACTCTCTGCATGACCGGCTCTATTGCTGGCCATGTGTTCTTTCTTCCAGCCAGTGCGGAGAGTCGTCCGCACCTGCAGTGCAGCGGTCTTCTTGTGCAGAAACACGGGCGGATCAGCGCTCGTGTGACTGAGCCCTAAGGCTGAAAAAAGACATATGCCCATGTAGTTTAGTGTATTGCCCCCAAATGTTTATCCAGAAGAAAGCAATAAACCCCATTAGATAAAAGTCAATTTTCCTCATTTTAGGTGGAAAATTCCTTCTTAACTACAATCTGGCAATCAGAATAATCCCCTGGATCAACAACCCATCTGAAGTAATCAATGACTATAAAAGGCATCCAGGCCACTTGAACTCTTTTAGTGATTTCGCGATCACCACATCCTCAGGCAGAAAGTTCCATAGTCGCACTACTCTTGCAGTTAAAAACCCCCTTCTATGTTGGTGTAAAAAACATCTTTAGACATAGAATCACAGTCCTGGGTATAAAAAAATCCAGGGAGAGATGCCTGTACTGATCCCCAATATATTTATACATAGTTATTAGGCCACCCCTCCGCCATATTTTTTCTAAATTAAATAACCCCAATTTTGATAACCTCTCTGGGTGTTGTAGTCCACCCATTCCATTTATTAATTTAGTTGCCCATCTTCGAACCTGTTCAAGCTCTGATAAGTCCTTCTTGAATACTGGTGCCCAAAACTGCACACAGTATTCCATGTGTGGGCTGACCAATGATTTGTAAAGAGGAAGAACAATGTTCTCAACATGTGGCCCTATATATCTTTTGATCCACCACATAATCCTATTTACCTTGGCAGCAGCTGCCTGATACTGCTTGCTTCAAGTAAGTTTACAGTTAACTAAAATCCCCAAGTCCTTTTCCATGTCAGTTTTACCGCATATTTTCCTATTTAGTGTGTAATGGTGACATGCAATTTCCCTGCCCATGTGCATAACCTTACAATTATCAGTGTTAAACCTAAATTTGCCACTTTTCTGTCCAAACCCCCAGATCCATTTGCAACCGTATACTGTCCTCTCTTGTGTTGATTATTACTTTACTTAGTTTTGTTTCCTCTGCAAATATTGATATTTTACTCTGCAATTCTTCCACAAAGTTATTAATAAATATATTAAAAAGAATAGTGCCCAGTACCGACCCCTGTTGTGCCCCACTAGTAACGGTGACCCAATCAGAGTATGTACCATTAATAACCCCCCTCTGCTTTCTATCACTGAGCCAGTTACTTACCCACTTACACACATTCTCGCCCAGACCAGTCATTCTCATTTTATATACTGTCAGAAGAAATTGTAGGCAGCAGTAGCATATGATGCAAGTAAAAATAAAAAACTTTATTCCTCCATAGTATCAGCAGATGCAATGTTTCAATCTGTATAAGATCTTTCTCAAGCATATCTGACCCACAAAACCCTTACGATCTATAGCCAACAATTAAAATCCACAACACAAAACAGCTGATGTATAGTAATCAACTAACCTGTGCATGTATCTCCTGTCAATGGCTTCCGATGTGTGCAGCGTCCATCACACCATACTGCGCAGGCGCGGGAGGCTCATAGGACCGCGAGAGTAAAGGAGAAGTCTTCACAAAGATGGAGGCAGGCTACAGCGCACGCGCGATACAAGCAGCATCCACAGCACTGTACTGCGCATGCGCGGGAGACTACGAGAAAGTAATGCCCTCTCTGCTGTGAGGGCAAACAACTGCGCATGTGTAAGGACAGAAAAGGTCTTGCGAGAAACGGGGCAATGAATTGCTCACTAGAAGCCTAATTATACCGGGCTAATGCGCAGAGGAATACAGGATTATACTAGCGGAACCCACAGATTAACGCCCAGTTACTGCGCATATGTGAATAATGTTAAGCACAAATGACAACAAAAATAAAGACTTGGAGAAAGAGCAAATATAATAGTTAATGCAACTCATAGCCATGATACACATGGACTATATACCTATAGTGTACAGGTAAAGTCATACTTATATATAGCCATCCAAAAAGGATTATATCAAAGAGTACACTAAATGACTAGAGGCATAATAGAAGAACCTAGATATGAATAATGTAATATGCTACTCAATATCAAATGCTTTGGAAAAATCAAGATATACAAGATCCAATGACTCATCCCAGTTTAGTCTAGCACTTACCTTCTTATAGAAGCTGATCATTTTGGTTTTACAGGAGCAACCCCTCATACACCTATGCTGATATGGATTTATACAGCTATTTTCATTGAGGTACTCCATGATAGCATATCTTAGAAACCCTTCAAACATTTTATCCATAATAAAAAAGACTTATCAGCTTCTAGTTTCGAAGTTTGTTTTTTGACCCCTTTTTGAATATTGGCATCACATTTGCTATGTGCCAGTGCCGTGGAACAGACCCCCTTCACAATAGAGTCCTTAAATATAAGAAACAATGTTCTGTCTATCATATTACTTAATTTCCTTAGAATTCAGGGGTGTGTGCCATCAGGTCCTGGTGACTTGTCTATTTTAATCTTTTTAAGGCAGATCTACATTACCTCCTGGGTTGGACTAGTGACCTTTTAATGGAGAGTTTACTTTATCACTCTGCATTTCATGTGACTTTTCATTTTCCAGAGTGAATACACTGGTGAAAAACCTATTTAATAGATTTGCTTACTCCTAGTCACCCTCTATAATATTTCCTACATTATTTTAAAGGGTCAACACTTTCATTATTGATCTTTTTACTATTTATATAGTTGAAGAACAGTTTAGAGTTAGTTTTACTCTCTCTGGCAATGAGTCTCTCTGTCTTCACTTTTACTGCTTTTATCTTCTTTTTACATAATTAATTTTTTCCCTTCTTCACTGCCTTATAGTTTTTTAAATTCATTTTATTGAACACTTATTGAACATGGTATATAAGTACATTCATAGATCATTGTTGTTATCATGACAAAGAATTTAGTTGCACAGTTCGTAATTATCATTTAATATCTGCAACGCTTCCAATATCCAAAATATGCCCTTCACAGTTATAGACAGTTCTCAAATCAAGATTCTTTATTAGCTTAGTTTAAAATAGGGCTATCACCAATGAACAACATATAACAAGACTCACAAACATCTAAGTCTATAATACTCGGTCAAGGGCGATAATGGCTGTAGTATCTAGGATTGTCCACTGGTTTTGTCTATTCACACCTAACTGGCTCATAAAGGTCCAGTAGGAAAAATAATCAACAGAAATATGCGACTCTAGATGATACTAAAACTAGAGAGTAGAACTGCGCTTAATTGAGGCATAAATGTACTAAAATGAGAGAAACACCAATGGTCTCATATAAATGTCCGTAAATAACAAGGTGGACTACTTGCTTGGACAATGTTTACTCCAATATTATGTGGACAGTGCCACTGCAGAGGTTAGATTCTGAGGTTCAATGTAAATGTCCATAGTGGCAAGATAGACTCCTTGCTTGGACAATATTCCATACAATGCTATGCGGACAATGCCGCTTCAGAAATTAGATTGTAAGGTTCAGGTTCAATGCGTTTCTACGTGTTCATAATAATGTTTCATCAGGAACTTAAAAGTGTTTTTTAACAACATTCGTAAGGTAGTGATTAAAGTAGGTCTTGCTAGATGTTGCAGTTCGGCTGAGGGACTAGAAAGCGTTTTTTATCATCAATCTGTGAGACAGTAATTGAGATTGATCTTGATGGATATTACAATAAGGCTAGTTGTTTTATCATAGGATCGGTATTAGATCAAGGAAAACCACCCTAGATACCTTAATGAATAGAGATGAGCAAATATACTCATTTCGAGTAATTACTCGATCGAGCACCGCGATTTTCGAGTACTTCCGTACTCAGGTGAAAAGATTCGGGGGGCGCGGCGGGGCAGGGGGAGGCGTGGCGGAGCGGGGGGGTAGCAGCGGGGAACAGGGGGGAGCCCTCTCTCTCCCTCTCCCCACTGCAACCCCCCACTCACCCACAGTGCCCCCCGAATCTTTTCACCCGAGTACGGAAGTACTCGAAAATCGCGGCGCTCGGGCAAAAAAGGGGCGTGGCCAAGTAGGTTCGCTCATCTCTATTAATGAACATTCATATGCTAATCTATCATCCTGCATAGAATGTTATCAAAATCTTATTAGATGGAGAGATATCCAAAGATGCTAATCAATATATTAGCATCTCCAGCATAGACCCCAATATAAACGGGACTATGTATATTTCTCAAAAATGGAGGAGTTAGTACGGATGCAGAGATTGCATATATGCCCAAAGTAACTGATTATAACAGCCTAGATAGGTTCCTCATATAGAGGAATCCCTTATCAATACGCTAAGTCCTCAGCCTTAGTATAGATAAAATGATGTGCAACATAAAACTGATAGAGCCTCCAGCCCTGATGGCAGGACGGAGGATATGACATCAGCTTGGCAAAGCCCAAACTTTATAGCGGCCCAAGTTCCATCCCATAGGGTGGAGTTAAAGTTGATGGGCCAATCAGAGGAGTTTCTAGACTGACAGGGTGACTGGGCCACACCCCCATGAGCTTCAGGCCCTAGATCTATCCCATTATTAATTCAATCATCCCTCGAGATAAAGGTCCATATAGTGAGCAAAGAGCCCCATCTGTAAGCGAGTGACGATCCTCACTAACCCAGTGTGATTGTCTATGAAGGAGCCTAGTATCAACTCACCCGCTCATCGCTCGTAAAGAGTGACGTATACCAGGATGTATGCGTCATGACGTCAGAGCGCGCATGCGCAAGAGACTTCAAAAGGGGATTTGATATTCCATGAATGGAGATGGGTGGAGCAAGCGTCCCATGACTAGTCACATAAGCACAACTCATCCCATTTCTAAGAGAGCCTCAATGTCAATCAATAAGCGCTGAAAAAAGGGGGAGTAAGCGATGATATATAAATGGTTACTTGAACTATATTTCAAAGTGACCTATAGTACAATACATACCTACTTTGATAAGGAATATGAGCTATAGAAGGGAAATAGGATAAAGATTCCCTGGCAGTAAGTTGTAAAACAGAGACCGCTTTAATAGCGTATTAATGTTTTCAACATCAATAAAATAAAGAGCCAATCGCCCTTGTTCTCAAATGCTAGATGCAATATTCCTAATTATTAATTAATATAATTTTGGCCACTGGAGGTAATGTTCAGACGTTGTCATAAACAGAATTATTCACTAGGCTAATAGAAAACTGATGCTGAGGTACAGTGTAGGCTGGTAGTTACATTCAAATATGGTTATCAAAGATACCACAGGGCCATATTTAAGATTTAGACTGGCCGATATGATTTTCCCATTGGGGAGCAAGAAGCGGTATATACTACGGAGACACAAATATGATGAGTTAGCAAAGAAAGGAAAGAAACACCAGATCATTATAGAAAACAACTAAAATATAAGGTTTCATTTAGACCCTTGGATGAGAGGGAATCGAGGCGAAAAATCCAACTTGCTTCTTTTTGTAATAGTTGTTGGTCCATGTTCCCTCTCCTCATAGAGGTTTGTCGAACCTCAATTCCTTGAAATGTAAGTTGTTCAGGGTTGGCACTATGTACCGTACGCATATGGTCTGCTAATAGTGTTGACTCTTTTCTTCTTATATTTCCCAAATGACCCATAATCCGTCTGCGGAACTGTTGAATAGTCTTGCCCATGTAATTCCATAGGCAAGGGCATGTGGCCATGTAGACTATATTTTGTGTACGACAGTTTATAAATTCCCAATTCTAGAACCTCTGTTGGGTAGAGGCACTGGTGAATTGGTTACTCCTATGTATAAATGTTCAAGCAACACAGTTCGCACATGGGAACGTGCCAGGGAGTCTGGTTGGGGACAACCAGGAGTCGCATGATGAGATCGAGTGCAGATGGCTCTTGACTAGATGGTCCCTGAGATTCCGTCCCCTCCTAAATGTAATGGAGGGTTCCTTGGGGATAAACTCCTTCAGGTCTGCGTCATTCTTAAAGGGGTTGTCCCGCGAAAGCAAGTGGGGTTAAGCACTTCTGTATGGCCATATAAATGCACTTTGTAATATACATTGTGCATTAAATATTGGCCATACAGAGGTTATATACTTACCCCCTCCGGTGTTGGCGTCCCCGTCTCCATGGCGCCGACCGAAGCCTTCTTCTGCCTGGATTAGATGCGCTTGCGCAGTCTGCTGTTAAGAAAATTGTAGATCAATGTATCAGTTAATTATTCTATATTGCATTGTAGAGCATGATACTGGTATGAGTAGTGAAAGGGTTAAATATATCCCTTCTTTAGGCCTCCATGTCTTCTCAGGAAAGATGATAGTCTACTAGACCCCCCATGTATGCATATCTATAGACAGGAAGCTACACACTACAGGGGGTAGGTCTGTAAAGTATTACATGCATTCCTTTCTCCTGAATTCATAGTGGTCTCATTGTATGTAATAGATACACCCTAGAAGGTGTAACTTATGTTAATCATTTTTTATCTTAACCTATCATATATTCTATCCATTTTTGGAGGTATAATCTTTACTGTGATGTCATTTAGGATATATATATACTTTGTCCACCTCAGAATAAAGTAGAAATTATTTGATACCACATAAAGTTGGTTTGATTTGAATTTCTCCTGGGCTCAGACTTCTGCACGGGATCTGGGATCGTCTTCTCTTTGATAAACACATAAATTCTCCTTACATTTTTGGTCCTTCGAGCCGGAATCACTCACTGCAGAGGGAGAGGACAGCCTGGCTGTGAAAAGGTGGGTCTGAAGTACTCTCCGATCATTAAAAGACCTCCGTCTTGCTTAGACGTAATTAGAGGCCAGTCGGGCATCCTGTCTGAAACAGTGACGTTTTTCCGAACTAGCCGGAGAATTTAGAAGCCTCCCAGATAACGTGTAGTAAGTATAACAATGGTTAAACTTCTCTTCTCTCTTCTTCTTCTTCTGTATACTTTAGTGTTAGTAGAATTTACAATGTGTATTGTAAATGAGAGGCAATCATAGACGAAGGGACAATAGCAGTAGTCTATGTGAAATGTGTAAGGTAAATGAGAAGTATAGACGAATGGGTTGCCAAAGGGGCAATAGCAGTAGTCTATGTGAGACCATAGCCATTGTGAGAAGGCTACAGGAAAGAATTAACTCCGTGCGACACGTAAAAAGTGGTTAGATGACGTCATGGGACACAGGGGTGTCCAGGAACTTTACTTCTTATCTTTCTATTACTTTCTCTTTGATATTGTGTTATAGAGTAACTAAGAATATGAAGAGGGCGGCCGCCTACTAACATAATGTACTATTTGTATTGTTGTCTTATATTGCATGAAGCGAATGTGTGAGTGATTGAGATGAGTGGAATAAATAAATAAATTGAAAGTTAATAGTTGTAAAGAATTATGTGATAAAATACGGACAAAATCAGCTAAAAGATCAGCAGAAATACGGATTATCCGCTGCTGAAGTCTGGTTAAAAGAAGCCCCTAACTGTCACGCCCATATAAAAATAGACGCCCGACAGTTTGATGAACAATTCAAAGGGTTAATGAGGAGTTCCAATTGAATGAAAAATAGAGAGAGCAGATAGAAGAATTCTATGGCCAGATTGGAGTTCTATAGAAGGCAATTGGAATGGGAGGGGAGGAGATGGTAGACCTCTTCCACATGATAATCAGGATTTAATAGAGAGAACAAACAATTTAATTCAAAGATGTAGGAATAGGTGGGCTAGAAGGACGAATTGGGTGGAAATAAATAGATGTACTCAGAGAGATGATGAGGATGTAGATCAGTATTATCATAGACTGAAGGAAGTATTTAACATCTATAGTGGACTAGAGGCACCAGAGGGAAATCAGGAAGAGAGAGATGATCCGAATGCTGCATATAATCAACAGTTAAAGAATGCGTTTGTAAGTGGACTTAAGAAAGAAATAGGAGGTTATATAACGAAGCATATGGTTACCCTTAGAACAGGATCATTGCAGGATGTTTTGGAGTATGCAAAACATGCGGAAAAATTTTACAAAGAGAAGGGAAAGAAGGGTGAGAGAGTGAGGGTTTTTATACAGGGGGAAGAATGTGATGCGATGGTTCAGGAAAGTCAGAGAGGTCATTGGACAGCGAGAGGACGTGGAAGTAGAGGTAGAGGGAGAAGCAGAGGTCGGGTGCCGTTCAGGGACTCAATTGTGTGTTGGAATTGTGGGAAATCTGGTCATATTGCCCGAGGATGTCCAGAGAACGAATACTCTCGGACACCTTGGGAAAAATGACTAGAAGAGGTGGATGTACAACACTTGGAGGATCTCATGGCAATCTCTACTGCCTGAGATAGATCTCCAGGTGAATGGGCGGATGATTACTTTCCTGGTGGGCTCAGGAGCGACCAGGGCATTAATACATCCCAATATGTAGCCAATGTAAAATGTATTAATAGTCATATCCTGGTAAGAGGGGTTAATGGCCGGACCCACAGGGAATCCCTCTCTGAACCAGTTATAACAGACCTAGAGACAAATAAGCCTGTGAATGTCAGATTATATAGTCTTGAATATGTCCAGTAAATGTGTTGTGATGAGATATTATGATAGAATTAGGTATACCTTCACCAGAGTACCTCAGGGCTGCTGTGAACCTCCAACAATGTTCTCCCAGGCTATGTCAGCACACTTAGCCCAGTTCCAGCCTCTTAGAGGTAGTCAGCTACTACTGTATGTTGGTAGCCAGCAGCAGACAGTGGAGAGAATTGTGGAGGGACACAGTCGCACTCTTGAGGTTTATTTATGAGCAAGGCCATAAAAGTAAACAGGTAGAAACTCCAATACGGTCAGCAAACGGTTAAATATTTGGGGCATAACCTGTCAGATGAAGGTAGGTAAGCAATTCTGGAGGTCCCAAAACTATGAGCAAATGATGTCCTCTTTGGGAATGACAATGTTACATGTGCTGCTGGGATATGTTGTTCTATTGTGTTTCCAGCAGCACAGCACTCACAGGGTTAATGATTGAGCTGGCTGGGTGTGGTACTGTCTGCTAGCCAATCCCCTGGTCAGTCACTGCATGGCCCCTCAGGCGAGCAGTCATGAATGCTTGTCTGGTGAGGGCTTGCAGTGTGATCAGGTTCATGTCCGTTTGTACGTTTATATTCTGTCAGTTTTGTGTTAGCTTGCTGTGTGTCCTGCTATCTGTGTCCTGTCCTGTTGCAGCGTTCTGTGTGAATGCTGTCTGGTTCTGCTAGACTCCTGGTTAGTGTAGGGACTAGCAGTATAACCAGGAGCCGTGAAGTGGCCTGCTAGCTTTCAACATCTTGTACAACATGTCAACTAATACCTGGTATTTATATTCAGCTTCCAATCTGGTACTAGTGGTTGTATGTTGTATGCAGTGTATTCTGGGTCTGTCATGTGGCATGTGAATGCATCCTGTTCTGGTGTGTGGCTCCTAGGATCAGCTAGGGCCCAGATCCGAAGACCGCTGGGCTGCCCTTATTAGGGCAATGTCCCCGCTTAGGTAGGGCCACTATCATCCTCCCTTGTAGCACAGGGTCAGTTGCCTGAAACCGGTGTGAGTCCCGTGTGACCCTGGTGATACCCGTGTGCGTCCCCTCTGGTCATGATCATGTGGGTTCCGTGCTTTGCCTGCCCACACGATCGTAACAGACAAACTTCTACAGCTCCTGGATCTCAAATTCTGCATCTCTGACAGCGGTTCTTACCAGAATCATCTATGATGACCCTCTGGCTGCAGCCGGCAGGATCCAGTGAGATGGGCCTCTGAGGAAGCCTTTGTCAGGTTAAAACAGACTCTGGTGGGCACACCAGTCTGGGGGGCTGCTGAACTACAGCAAGCCCTTTGTGCTAACTGTTGACTCAGGAGAAAGATATATCACCTCTGTGTTAACTCAAGAACACGGTGGGAAGCAGACTAGATCCAGTGGCCGAGCGCTCCCAGCCTGTGTACAAGTGGTAGTCAGACCTTCTGCCACTATAGTGCTGTCCCCCCACACACTGAGTACCGCACGCAGTTAGTTATACTCTATATCTTAGTCCTTCTAAACATCCCCCTGCAGGACACTACTACTCACAGCCACACCTGACAACCTAGGGATGTACTACGCTCCATCCATTTACCTTACTGCCTATTTCTTCAGACGGTCCCCCATACAACTGTCTAGGAGAGATGGCACATAAGGTGTTACTCAGACCAGATCTGCATGAGGTATCTCTTGTAGATGCTGAATACACTCTTTGTAGATGGGCTGTACATCTCCGTTAAAAAAAAAAAAAAAAAAAAAGCTATCTTACCTAAATTGTTCTTCAGATGTGCAGCAGTTTTGAGCCATGGGCTGTGTCATGTCTCAACAGGGGGGATGGTGGCACTCATATGGACAGTGTTCACAGCCGAGGGGTTTACAAACTACTCTAAAAAAAATTTTGTCTTGTATTATTTGTGCTAAACAATGCAGAAGGGAGTATAAGACCAGGAGGGGGCGCCGTCCGAGACATGGGGGATGCTGGGAGAGCTCTGAGTGTAACTTCTATAGAAGGAGTGACGAGCGCCATACTGGTAGATCTGCTCCCTGACCTACTGACTGCAATCCCTGCTAGCCATCATAAACCGCTCCTGCAGTCACACCGTTTCTGCCGTCACACGGCTAAATGTCTGACCATTTGTCTATGTGTATAGCATCCCTCACTCTTCACTTCGCCATACCGTGCACATCTCCACCCCGCCATACCGTGCACATCTCCACCCCGCCATACCGTGCACATCTCCACCCTGCCATACTGTGCACATCTCCAGCCCTTTACCTTCTGTATCACCCCATTACCTGTAGTGTGTAAGCTCGTTGGAGCAGGACCCTCACCCCTATTGTTCGCATTGCCTGATTACTATGTAACCGTGGTTCTGTAATGTTTGTACTTTTGTCTTTCTGTATCCTCCGTCTATGTAAGCGCTGCGGGATATGTTGGCGCTATACACAAAGATTATAGATGTGTGTCAGATGAGGGACTTGTTGGCATTGCACACAAAGGGGTAAGGCGTGGCTAGATGCTTGCCTGGCTTGATAGTACTCCTAGTCAGGCCACGTCCCTGGCGGCCATCTTAGTGCTAGTCATGGCCTGCGGCCATTTTAGTACCTGCTGTAATACCTTCGGCCAACGCCCAGACGCCATCTTGGCTCCTTACATCCCATAGCTGTACCTTCTACCTGGCATCCCAATGCTTGTACTTGTAGTATACAACACCAGTGATTAGAGCCTTCTCTGAATTGCATAGGAATAGTCAGAAGCCTCCATCACTGTCCTCTGTGTGTTGATGATATGTTGTCTACCTGAGGTGTGCGCTATAAGATGGGGTCAGTATGATACTGCGGGATATTTAGTCGTAGCAGAGGAATATGTAAGGTCTCCTTCAGATAAGTGTCAGAGGGGACAGGTTGCTATGGGTGACGGTAGTGAGGGGACAGGTTGCTATGGGTGACGGTGTTGCTGACAAGGACCAGGGATAGTAGGCAGCAGGACAGAAGGGATGATTACATGATGCAGACAGTCCTGGGATCACACAGTGAAGGAATGAAGGTTTACAGCAGTATTAGATGAAGATGACAATGGCCTGAGTGCTGCTCTGTGTGCTGGGGTCAGCTCACAAATGGTTAAATCGTCTGTTACATGGGAATGCTTCTTTCACCCTCACCCCCACCTTTTAGCTTTAGAGTTCAGTGAGAAAAAGGGAGGGGGGGAGTGTGACTGACTCTAGCCATGCTCTGCTTGCTTGATATGAATAGACCTGTAATGAAGATGATCAGGAATGAAGTTTAGTATAAACCTGTGTGAATAGGGAACGTCCATTCTTGCTGTTATTTGTGTACATGTCCGTTCTGTGATTGGTTTGCAGTGATTTTGATTGTTAAATGGTGTTTTCAATGTGATAATGTCATGTAAGATATAATAATAATGAAGTTGTTGATAATGTGAGAGCTGAGTGTCCCTATTACGGGAAGGATAGCACAAGGATGCTGCAGTTAGCTGTAGGAGGCAGACACAGCTAAAGCTTGGTTTATCTTACTCATCACCTCTCCCTGATAAGAGAAATTCCTGAGGGGGGGGGGTTGTTAACGTTGGAGGATCAAGCGACTGCAGATGATTGGAGTAGTAGTAGTTGTGTAAATCTTAATGTTATGCAGTAAATATTGTGTATAGAGAATGTTAATAATAATTATAGGAGATAGGAAGACTTGACCCCACGATAGATAAAAGTTAATGACAAGTCCTCAAGCTGTGATGAACGTAAAATGTGTGATTAAGCTTCTTCACTGTACCTACCCCCCACAGATAAGTGATCCATGTTATACATTGAGTTTGCTGTTTCCACCTGTGAGCGGGGACCAAATACCTGCTGTTGCCTCTGATCCTGGGGTTATACTTGCTTCGCGCTACCTGGTAATGGGACCAAGGCAGACTACGGGAGACTGCCTGAGGGATGCTGTGCGGAGAGGAGAACCGTAAGGGCACGCTGTCTCTGGGATATGGCCTGAGCTACAGAGAGCACGCACAGACGTGTGATGGTTGTGTGGTGACCGGGCCTAGAACAGGTGCCAGGTACAGCCCCTAACGGGATTGTGCTTGGTACAACTGATAATGCCTGTGTACCTAAAGACCTCCGAGGGCAACAGCAAGGGCCGTGTCTGGAGAACTAGGAACACCTCTCCCAAAGGTTCCTCTGACCCATCGGGGTCCCAAGGGGGGTACCGGACGAGTATGGGACGAGAAATCGGATGGCTGCAGGGGATTTGAGTCTCTTCTTGCATGGTGGGTAACAGTGAATAAAGATGTAGACCGGATTAATTACACATACTATAACCAACAGAGATTTGTTAATTATACAAGAGATGCAATCAAGGGCCTAGAGGAACAACTAGGACACACCTTACACTCATTGCATGGCAAAATAGAATGGCTCTTGTTATGTTACTAGCAGAGTTTGTAAAATGATTGGAGGATATTGTTGTACTTTCATTCCTAATAACACAGCACCTGATGGTAGTGTTACTCGAGCACTGGAAGGGTTAAATGCATTATCAAATGAACTAGCTGAGAACTCTGGTATAGACCATCCATTCACAGACTGGTTGGAAAACTTGTTCGGACACTGGTCACAAGTCATATACTCCACATTAGTCTCTATGTCAGTATTTGCCTCCATTCTAGTACTCTGTGGTTGTTGTTGTATTCCATGTATTCGAGGACTATTACAAAACCTTATTAACACTTCCATCACCAAAACTATGTTCCAAAATATACAAGATGACGAAGAACAGGATGATTTACTGGGTCAGGTGACCACCTTTTATGACAAGTGATGGTTAAAAGTTCTATGAAGAAAGCGCCATTTTTCTTTGATGATTTTGAAGTGTGACATTTTGATTCCAGTGCGTTCTGATTGTACCGGAGGATCGCTCTAATAACTGAGTGACATTTCAATAAATAAGATTTTATATCATGATGGACAATCATTTATATATGAAGAAAGAAACATCAATCTCATAATAAATCAAGGCCAAGCTTCTCTTGGGGGCGGGCCTAATTGTGGGTACAATTGGTGGAATGACTTTATATATATATATATATCAATGTAATGCTTTTACATGAAATAATTATATACTTAGTCTTGAAGTGTGAACCCAGGCGTCCTGGTAATAAAGCTTCGGGCCGTAGCCAGGGGGTCTGTGGTAGAGTCATTTTATATGTGTATTTACTATTATACTGTGTTGATGTATTGATCTAAAGTGGGGAATGTTAAGAAAATTGTAGATCAATGTATCAGTTAATTATTCTATATTGCATTGTAGAGCATGATACTGGTATGAGTAGTGAAAGGGTTAAATATATCCCTTCTTTAGGCCTCCATGTCTTCTCAGGAAAGATGATAGTCTACTAGACCCCCCATGTATGCATATCTATAGACAGGAAGCTACACACTACAGGGGGTAGGTCTGTAAAGTATTACATGCATTCCTTTCTCCTGAATTCATAGTGGTCTCATTGTATGTAATAGATACACCCTAGAAGGTGTAACTTATGTTAATCATTTTTTATCTTAACCTATCATATATTCTATCCATTTTTGGAGGTATAATCTTTACTGTGATGTCATTTAGGATATATATACTTTGTCCACCTCAGAATAAAGTAGAAATTATTTGATACCACATAAAGTTGGTTTGATTTGAATTTCTCCTGGGCTCAGACTTCTGCACGGGATCTGGGATCGTCTTCTCTTTGATAAACACATAAATTCTCCTTACATCTGCCCTCTTCTGTCCCGCTCCGGCGTGCTCGCGCCGCAGATGTCTTCTGCGCATGCACAGAAGACCTGTGCGGCGCGAGCACGCCGAAGCGGCCCCTTCAGCAGGACAGAAGAAGCAGACTGCCCAAGTGCGTCTAATCCAGGCAGAAGAAGGCTTCGGTCGGCGCCATGGAGACGGGGATGCCAACACCGGAGGGGGTAAGTATATAACTTCTGTATGGCCAATATTTAATGCACGATGTATATTACAAAGTGCATTTATATGGCCATACAGAAGTGCTTAACCCCATTTGCTTTCGCGGGACAACCCCTTTAAGTATGTCCCAGAAATGACTTATCGTTTCGCATACCTGAGTAGCACCAGTATCATAGGTGCCAATGATACGTGGTATTGATGCCCCTTCGCGTTGACGTGGAATTAGGAGTTCAGACCTCCTCTGCTGTTTAGCAAACTAATATGCTTTATCCACAATCTCAGGTGAATATGCCCTATCCAGAAACCTCATAGACAGCTTGGTACTTTCGTCCTGGAAGGTGGCCTCATCGGAACATTTTTGTCTCAGCCGCAGGAATTGTCCTTTAGGGATTCCCTGTCTAAGGGATTTGGGAGGTAATTTTTCCAGCTTAGTAAGCTATTTGTTGAAGTAGGTTTCCGGAATAAGGTCGAGGATAGTGTCCCATCTGGAGTTTTAGAAATTGTGACATCCAAAAAAGATAGGGATGTCATACTCATACCAGATGTAAATCTGAGATTCAGAGAGTTGATGATCAGCCGGTCCACAAAGGAGAGAAAGGAAGCCTCATCTCTGTTACATAGTGGTGGGAGGAAAAGGTGGTCTTTCCTGCGGAACGCATTGACTGCTCCGAAAAAATCTCTCTATGGCTAACATTCATAGATGACATATTGATTCTATAGAACTGTCTATAACTGTGAAGGGCTTACTTAGGTTACTATATAGACATATACTGCCTCAGCGAAAAGTTTCAATATCCAAAATATGTATCTTATACACCATTGTGAAAGAAAAACCATGGAACCTTTTCCAGTTTATAAATAATGAATAACCAATAAACATGCATTCTTGTTTTAGTAGTTTAAATGCTTTCTTTTTGTTGCTTATTGCCCCCCTTACATTTTTATTGAGCCACATTGGTTTTTTCCTATTCCAAACTCTTATATTCATATATGCTCATGGTGCATATTTTAGATGGTTTTAAAAGTTTCCCACTTTTTATCTGTACTTTTATTTCTGAGGACAATGTCCCAGTTGTTAAAAGAAGGGCATATCTAAGCTGTTTGAACCTTGCCTTCCTAAAGTTTAATATTTTCACAGCTCCCTCCGATAAAACTCTCTATTGAAAGACAAGTAGAAATGTATTATATTACGGTCACTATTTCCCAGGTGTCCCCCGACCTGCACCTTTATTATTCTGTCAGGTCTGATGGTTAATATTAAGTCCAAAGTGGCCATCCCCCTACTTGGGTCCGGTACAAGGAAAGGTAATTTTTTTTAGTTATTGACAAAAACTTATCTTTATGAGAGCCACAAAAATGAAAACCTTAGTTTCTGTTTGTTTCAGTTTGGTATTCATTTTTGAATACGTTTATAGAATTGTAGACAAATTCATTAAAAAATAGGAACTTGAATGTACTGTAGTTGAGAACAGAGCCAGATTTACATGGCTATATTGTGAGTTGTGCCCAAAATCTCAGGCGTAACATGCTTTGGACAGCAAATGGAGACCCGTGCATGTGCTGTCCGATTTGCACGGACCCTGGATATTGTGTGTTTGGTTCTTGTCTATGAAAATGGACAAGAATAGGACATGCAGCTATTTTTTTCACACAGCCCATTGTTCCATATGAAATATTGTTTATATGAATAGCCAAAATAATGTCGGTGGAATGCAGAGCACACAGCCTGAAAATACAGCTGTTTGAATTGACCTTTTCAAGCAGGCTTCTTTAATTTTACTATATTACTTACTTTTGTAGTAAACCATGTTTTCTTCTTCCTTTTACTTTTGCTAACTTGGTTGACATATAGTTTGGTTGCCTTTAAGATGCCAATCACCCCTGCAGTTTTATAACACCCTAAAATCTAGTACTTTGTATTTTAAGATTGCTCAGCATCTGTTTTTATGTCAAACCATAAACATTGATGGCCGCTGGATCCAAAATTTTTCTTCCATTTTAAATAGTCACTGGTTGTTGTTTCAAGAAACTTGGCATGAATCAATAGCATATTTATATATAAGAATTTTTTGTAATATACATTGTCAGAGAAAAAGAATGAATTTTTTACACTATTTTTCTTTGGTGTAGTCTAAACAGCAGCACATACATATGGGGTTTTATCCCTTACCCCTGCTGGTACTGCAGACAAGTGACATGAAGAGTTGATTCAAACTTTGAACAAACACTATAAAAAGACCTTAGCGCCTCCCACTTTGTGTACAGAAATATGTAAGAAAAACTTTATTGGTTTATACTTTATATTCTGTGTTTCCTTTACATCCTGCTTTGCTGCACCTACATATATGGATATAGCAGGATCCTTTTAACGGGTGGGAAATACCCAAAATCAAACCGAAAAGAAGAATCTTCTCTTGCTGACAAGTTTAGCCTGGCATATGAAGGTATTAGGCATACTTCACGAAGCCATTCGGCAAATGCTCTCGGCTGGAACCCAAGCACATTCTGCGAATTACATCATTGTGGCTTTCATCAAACAAGCACAGCTATCTTCTGGAAGAGAACGTCCTTCTCTCCTATAACAAGAAATAATAGCCTCTCTCGGCCATCTAGCTACGGTGGGTTATGAGGTTCTCTCCATCTTTTTTTAGGCCACATGTGAGCACAAACAGGTAATCCATTTTCTGGAAACTTAGACCAGGAAATGTAGACCTTGAGATACCTGTTAATATCCAATGTCTGTAGGGCCTTTCCACCTCTGATGTAAGTTTGGTGCACATGGTTGGTAGGACCTTCTCTAGATTGAAGTTGGCTTAGGATGGGCATTTAGGCCTGGAATTAGGGCAGTGCTCTCAATATCACCTTACCCACATGAAAGGATAGATAAGGTCATTTGTAGCCAAAGCTTGCAGCGTACTTGCCAATTTGGCAGACATAATTGCCCCAGGTAAAAATACCTTGAGGGATGGAGAACAATTCTCATTCCTGAAGAGACTTAAAGGGATGTTTAGGTGTATACAGTGGTGTGTTCAATGTCCCATCCCATCAGGGTTAGTCAGGGCCGAGAGGAAGACAGTGGGACCGTTCTTATTAGGGTGCCTACCCCACTTTAGGCAGGGTTGCTCCTCATTTCCCTGACTACCGATGGGCAAGCTTTTCCATCTATATTGCTCCTCACCGGTCTGTTATACACTAATAAGTAAATGGCTACTACGGACAAATCTCATATCTGAGATAAAGTATATGAAGAGCAGTGGTATCCTAAAATCCAAAATTGGTATCCAACACATAAATATCACAAGATATTTCATACATAATCATCTAAAGTGCAAATGCAAAAGGGAAAGTATGGACATCCAAAAGGATATCCACAATGATATGCTATGGAAGTCACATCATTACCGTAGGACTGTATATTATGAGCTGCTCCACAAAAAAAGATAAACAGACACTGGCTAAAATAGCAAAAAGGGTTACAGGTCTGTAGTAAGAACCCACATATATCGCCATAAACTGGCTTCTTTAGGGGTGTATTATGTACCAATACAAGTATTATGTTATGCATTAGGGATGAGCGAACGTGTCCGTTACGGACACATCCGCACCCGGACACCGGCTTTGCCGAACACTGCAGTGTTCGCGCGTAAGTGTCCGGGTGCCGCCGGGGGGCGGGGAGATGCGCGGCGGCGCGGGCGGCAGTAGCGGGGAACAGGGGGGAGCCCTCTCTCTCTCCCTCTCCCCCCCACTCCCCGCCGCACCCCCCCGCGCTGCCACGGCGGCCCCCGAACTTTTTCGCCCGAACACTGAAATGTTCGCAAAGTTCGGTGTTCGGGCGAAAAAGGGGCGGAGCCGAACGTGTTCGCTCATCTCTATTATGCATCCATACTTCATTCTAGTTTTGCCTAATATCTTTTTGTGCTTATATGCTATTTTTATGATTACAACATATGATATGTTGATTACACACATTTTATATCCGTTTTGTGAAATAATATTCTTCAGACAGTGAATTCCTTTATTAAGGTGTACTTAATAAGGTATCTGTTAGAATTCTACAGATAGATTCTTGGTTATGCAAGAATGGATATGGAGCACCATGTACCTTATGTACTCTAAGCATTTCTCCTATTTTATGGACTTGCCCACTAATGACAACTCCTTTTTGGCATGCTATATGTGTAGGGGTTAAATACATTAAGCATGTCTTTCAGTGCATCTAGGGCAAACTTTGGATTTAATAATTCACCTGTGTATATCTTGAGAATATTGTTTATCTGACATGTTGGGAAGATGCCTTAATATTCTCAACCTTTGATTGATGTACACTTCCGTTCAAAAGTTTGGGGTCACCCAAACAATTTTGTGTTTTCCATGAAAAGTCACACTTATTCACCACCATGCGTTGTGAAATGAATAGAAAATAGAGTCAAGACATTGACAAGGTTAGAAATAATGATTTGTATTTGAAATAACATTGTTTTTACATCAAACTTTGCTTTCGTCAAAGAATCCTCCTTTTGCAGCAATTACAGCATTGCACACCTTTGACATTCTAGCTGTTAATTTGTTGAGGTAAGCTTGTGAAATTGCACCCCACGCTTCTAGAAGCATCTCCCACAAGTTGGATTGGTTGGATGGGCACTTCTGGCGTACCATACGGTCAAGCTGCTCCCACAACAGCTCAATGGGGTTCAGATCTGGTGACTGCGCTGGCCACTCCATTACCGATAGAATACCAGCTGCCTGCTTCTGCTGTAAATAGTTCTTGCACAATTTGGAGGTGTGTTTAGGGTCATTGTCCTGTTGTAGGATGAAATTGGTTCCAATCAAGCGCTGTCCACTGGGTATGGCATGGCGTTGCAAAATGGAGTGATAGCCTTCCTTATTCAGAATCCCTTTTACCCTGTACAAATCTCCCACCTTACCAGCACCAAAGCAACCCCAGACCATCACATTACCTCCACCATGCTTAACAGATGGCGTCAGGCATTCTTCCAGCATCTTTTCATTTGTTCTGCATCTCACAAACGTTCTTCTTTGTGATCCAAAACACCTCAAACTTGGATTCATCCGTCCACAACACTTTTTTCCAGTCTTCCTCTGTCCAATGTCTGTGGTTTTTTGCCTATCTTAATCTTTTTCTTTTATTGGCCAGTCTCAGATATGGCTTTTTCTTTGCCACTCTGCCCTGAAGCCCAAAATCCCGCAGCCGCCTCTTCACTGTAGATGTTGACACTGGTGTTTTGCGGGTACTATTTAATGAAGATGCCAGTTGGGTACCTGTGAGGCGTCTGTTTCTCAAACTAGAGACTCTAATGTGCTTATCTTCTTGCTTAGTTGTGCAATGCGGCCTCCCACTTCTTTTTCTACTCTGGTTAGAGCCTGTTTGTGCTGTCCTCTGAAGGGAGTAGTACACACCCTTGTAGGAAATCTTCAATGTCTTAGCAATTTCTCGCATGGAATAGCCTTCATTTCTAAGAACAAGAATAGACTGTCGAGTTTCAGATGAAAGTTCTCTTTTTCTGGCCATTTTGAGCGTTTAATTGACCCCACAAATGTGATGCTCCAGAAACTCAATCTGCTCACAGGAAGGTCAGTTTTGTAGCTTCTGTAACGAGCTAGACTGTTTTCAGATGTGTGAACATGATTGCACAAGGGTTTTCTAATCATCAATTAGCCTTCTGAGCCAATGAGCAAACACATTGTACCATTAGAACACTGGAGTGATAGTTGCTGGAAATGGGCCTCTATTCACCTTTGTAGATTTTGCACAAAAAACCAGGCATTTGCAGCTAGAATAGTCATTTACCACATTAGCAATGTATAGAGTGCATTTGTTTAAAGTTAGGACTAGTTTAAAGTTATCTTCATTGAAAAGTACAGTGCTTTTCCTTCAAAAATAAGGACATTTCAATGTGACCCCAAACTTTTGAACGGTAGTGTATGTGTTTGCATTGTTATGAGTAATTCCCTGATATTAGCATTAAACCTGTTGTTGTGACCGCAGATACGCCACTCATTAGCTTGGTATTGGACTAACGCATGTGCAGACACTATGAATAATTATCTATGGCGCCATCTTTGATTTCCGCTGTCTGGAATCTGTATATCAATTTGACTATATTGTGAGATCATAGGATGTTACTCCATTCATCCTACTTCTTAATTGATGTATGTGTCTGCATGCTTATGGTTAATTTCCTGATACAAGAGCTAAACGTTTGTTGTTGTAATAATGCATCCGCTGCTCATAAACCTGGAGTTGGTGACACATGCGCAGTCACACAGTGAGTGTTTATAGCACCATCCTTGATTTTCCCCATTTGGAATCTGTATAGTGATTTGACTATACTACCTGATTCTGCACTGTCACCCACTTCTGTAAGCCACGGCTTTGGAGCATGTCCAGGTGGGCATTTTCTTTAGAGGTAATTCGGGTTTCCAATTAATGTCTTACTGCATTCTAACATTTTTTAGGATTGCACATGACTTGTATCCTGCATATTTTCAGTTTTTCCCACTACAGGCTACATTTCTAATTCTCTAGCTGCTGCAGCATCTCTTTGAGTCTCACTCTTCTTCTTCTTGACCCCTCTTCTCAATACACGTCTATGGGCAGCATGAGTCATCACCCTTCTCCACTTACTTTCTTCTGTCTTGTCATTTCTTTTACTATAGATTGACTTCACTTGACAACAAGCAGTGGAAAAAAATGAGAAGAAAGGGAAATGCATAGTGGCCAATACTTTTAGAGGGATTTTTCGGCCCAAAAAATGTATATGTAAATTAAATGATTTGCACTTTTACTAGTTATCAGATTGGCTATCATATTAACACAAGTTGTTTCACAGTGCAGTGTCTATTTAGCTGATTTGATTTGGAATGAGAAAAAATAGAATGAAATTGGAGTTCTTACTGGTCCTGGACAAAGAGGAGGATTGGCTATGCCTAATCTTAAATGCAGCTATATTGCAGTGTAATATTTATATTTGCATGGATGTAAAGAATTTGGTAGAAATAATAATTTGATGAAGCAGTTAGGTAACAGGGAGATTAATTATATTATTGTGTTACAAGAATCTAGGAAAATGAAGAAAGCTGGCCTTGCATTTAAAGGTATTTCATGGGATACATGGGTTTCACAGAGCTATCAATTGTGCACCTTTGGGGGAATAACAATTTTGTAGAATATAATAAATGAATGCATAAAGCTTTTTGTTATAACAAAGGTATTATTTGAAGAGAATAAAATTAAAGGGGTATTTCCATCTGAGACTTTTGTGGCATATTTGTCATAGTAGGGGTAGGCGACACAAGTACCAGGATACAAAGTGGACACCAGACTTACAAAAAAATATACATGTTTATTGTAACAAATAGCTACAAAAGAAAAATGATTATAAATTAAGTTGATAAGAAAAAGTTATGTAACTTGCTCAGTTGTGTGTCTCACTCCTACCTACCGCTAACTATTAGGAATAACTACAGTAGAACATATTCAGCAGTACAACAAAGCATAGTCCCAGTGTTTCCACTCCTCTTACAATGCAGATACGACAGGGCAATAATCCTTAGGCACGTTGAGTCAATAACATAAATCACCCTTAGGGGTACAGGTAGGGTTATCCCGGAGAGTCACCTGCGTTGCTCCCTGTCCCACTTCAGCTCGCTGCAAACAGTCAGCATCTCCCTGGAATCTGGTCATAGAACACAGGACACAAAAAGAAGAGAGAGCACACCCAGGTACCCCTGTTATCTCTTTAGTCCTCCAGGCTCTATGATCTATTGATCTATATTTGTTAAAGAAGCAAATATACCTCATGTCACAGCAAACAAAAATATAATATAACATTGCATTAGCCCCTTATATATCCATAGACTATGTCATGAAAGTTTATTAGACGTGCGTCCCATGTCGGCGACCAGCACCTATCTCTTGTTAAAGCCCCCATAGCTCCCGGCCGGGGTGAATGCAGTTTAGGAGTGAACAAGACTTATGGAAATAGCCAAGTGGGCTGCGCTATGCTGTTTCCATTACTCCCATAAAAGTGAATGGATGTTCTGGAAACAGTGCAGCACAGCAATCTTTTCAATTTATGCAGCTCCCAAGTTACAGAAATAGTGTAGCTCACTGTGCTATTCTGTTTAAGTAACTCCAGTTTACTTCTCTGGCAGCTACAGAAACAGCAGAGTCCAGCCTGCTCGGCTGTTTCCATAAGTCCTGACCACCTCTGGAAACAACATTCAGCCAGGCTAGGGATCATGGGGACCAAAACTACAGGTGAGACCCACATATATCAGACTTTCATGGTATATCCTGTGGATATGCCATGAAGGTCTCAGATGGGAAAGCCCTCCAAGTCTTTTGATTGAAAATAGAATTCATGTTGGATGATCACAATTTTAATAGATATATACAAATATCTAAAGTTGAAACAAATATCTTCCATCCAATATAGATGTGTCCCAAAATTATATATTTATTAGACTGAGGTTTTGCCTGACAATAGTTACAACACTTGTGCAATACTAAGGAAATCCTCAAATAATGACCTGCTGGAAGTACTTGAGGACTGGAGTTGAGATTCAGTGCCATAAGAAAACACTGAGGTTGAGGTAATGCTATGATCAAATGTCACTTTGCAGTCCTAGCCATAATGTTGTCTGACCAGGGAAGAAGTACTAATGTATCAGATGACCTAAACTCAAGTGTTTTCGTAGGATTTTAAAGGTCCTCTTATTACATGGTTGATTCTGCAAAACTTGTGTAACACAGATGTAGTATCATAGTTTAAAGGGTCAACAAATGAGCCAGGAAATGATAGACTTGTAAAATGTAGGTATTGTGGCTAAACTGAAGAGATGCTATGTAGAATCATATGGGACATAAATACATATAACACCAAGGCATCAACCTTGCCAAACCAAATTTGATAATCTTTATAATGTGTTGAGTTTATCAACTGGATCGTGTTAAGGCTGCTGGCATGGTATTCTAAGAATTTTCAAAAACATTGGATTCCATAGAGATAACTCCAACAAATAACAATGCTCAGAATTCAAAATGTTGTTAACATGGGTACATAATTAACTTTCAGATGCAAAGCAAAAGGTAGTTACTAGAGATGAGCGAACGCGTTCGTCCGAGCTTGATATTCGTGCGAATATTAGGGTGTTCGGGATGTTCGTTATTCGTGACGAACACCATGCGGTGTTCTGGTTACTTTCACTTCCTTCCCTGAGACGTTAGCGCGCTTTTCTGGCCAATTGAAAGACAGGGAAGGCATTACAACTTCCCCCTGCAACGTTTAAGCCCTATACCACCCCCCTGCTGTGAGTGGCTGGCGAGATCAGGTGTTCGCCTAATATAAAAGTCGGCCCCTCCCGCGGTTCGCCTCAGATGCGGTGTGAGTTAGATGAGGGACAGTGCTGTTTATACCGGAGCTGCTGTAGGGAAAGAATTGGTAGTTAGTGTAGGCTTCAAGACCCCCCAAAGGTCCTTATTAGGGCCACTGATAGCTGTGTGTTGGCTGCTGTTAGCAGTGGGATTTTTTTTTTCTCAAAATCGCCTCTGCAGACCGTTGCACCTGGCATTAGGGACAGAAGTGCTGCATAGGCAGGGAGAGTGTTAGGAGTGAGTGTAGCCTTCAAGAACCTCAACGGTCCTTTCTAGGGCCATATTTATCCGTGTGCAGTACTGTCCAGGCTGCTGTTGGCTGTGCTGCATTTTTTTTGGGCTTCTCAAAATCGCCTCTGCAGAGCATTGCACCCTCCATTGATACTGCAGGGAAAGAATTGTATAGGCAGGGCCACAACACCGTTATTATTCATAGAATATACGCAGTGCTGCCTGTTGGTGGGAAAAAACTGAAAACAAATCTATTTGTCCAGCCTCTGTCCGTCCTTACGGGCGGTGGACACGTGTGAGCTGCGTGAAAAACATTGCTAAATCATACGCAGCCAGCTACGCTTTACTGCTGGGTTCGCCATTTGCTTTCCTTAATTGGGAAAAAAAATACCTGCTCTCCAAGAGTTATAATAACTCTGCTACCCTCACGTTCTGTGACACATAAGCAGGGACACAGCGCAGTTATTAAACTTCGCAGGTTCATTGAATATACGCAGTGCTGCCTGTTGGTGGGAAAAAACTGAAAACAAATCTATTTGTCCAGCCTGTGTCCGTCCTTACGCCTGTGGAGACGTGTGAGCTGCGTGAAAAACATTGCTAAATCATACGCAGCCAGCTACGCTTTACTGCTAGGTTCGCCATTTGCTTTCCTTAATTGGGAAAAAAAATACCTGCTCTCCAAGAGTTATAATAACTCTGCTACCCTCACGTTCTGTGACACATAAGCAGGGACACAGCGCAGTTATTAAACTTCGCAGGTTCATTGAATATACGCAGTGCTGCCTGTTGGTGGGAAAAAACTGAAAACAAATCTATTTGTCCAGCCTGTGTCCGTCCTTACGCCTGTGGAGACGTGTGAGCTGCGTGAAAAACATTGCTAAATCATACGCAGCCAGCTACGCTTTACTGCTAGGTTCGCCATTTGCTTTCCTTAATTGGGAAAAAAAATACCTGCTCTCCAAGAGTTATAATAACTCTGCTACCCTCACGTTCTGTGACACATAAGCAGGGACACAGCGCAGTTATTAAACTTCGCAGGTTCATTGAATATACGCAGTGCTGCCTGTTGGTGGGAAAAAACTGAAAACAAATCTATTTGTCCAGCCTGTGTCCGTCCTTACGCCTGTGGAGACGTGTGAGCTGCGTGAAAAACATTGCTAAATCATACGCAGCCAGCTACGCTTTACTGCTAGGTTCGCCATTTGCTTTCCTTAATTGGGAAAAAAAATACCTGCTCTCCAAGAGTTATAATAACTCTGCTACCCTCACGTTCTGTGACACATAAGCAGGGACACAGCGCAGTTATTAAACTTCGCAGGTTCATTGAATATACGCAGTGCTGCCTGTTGGTGGGAAAAAACTGAAAACAAATCTATTTGTCCAGCCTGTGTCCGTCCTTACGCCTGTGGAGACGTGTGAGCTGCGTGAAAAACATTGCTAAATCATACGCAGCCAGCTACGCTTTACTGCTAGGTTCGCCATTTGCTTTCCTTAATTGGGAAAAAAAATACCTGCTCTCCAAGAGTTATAATAACTCTGCTACCCTCACGTTCTGTGACACATAAGCAGGGACACAGCACAGTTATTAAACTTCTCAGGTTCATTGAATATACGCAGTGCTGCCTGTTGGTGGGAAAAAACTGAAAAGAAATCTATTTGTCCAGCCTGTATCCGTCCTTACGCCTGTGGAGACGTGTGAGCTGCGTGAAAAACATTGCTAAATCATACGCAGCCAGCTACGCTTTACTGCTGGGTTCGCCATTTGCTTTCCTTAATTGGGAAAAAAAATACCTGCTCTCCAAGAGTTATAATAACTCTGCTACCCTCACGTTCTGTGACACATAAGCAGGGACACAGCACAGTTATTAAACTTCTCAGGTTCATAGAATATACGCAGTGCTGCCTGTTGGTGGGAAAAAACTGAAAACAAATCTATTTGTCCAGCCTCTGTCCGTCCTTACGGGCGGTGGACACGTGTGAGCTGTGTGAAAAACATTGCTAAATCATACGCAGCCAGCTACGCTTTACTGCTGGCTTCGCCATTTGCTTTCCTTAATTGGGAAAAAAAATACCTGCTCTCCAAGAGTTATAATAACTCTGCTACCCTCACGTTCTGTGACACATAAGCAGGGACACAGCACAGTTATTAAACTTCTCAGGTTCATAGAATATACGCAGTGCTGCCTGTTGGTGGGAAAAAACTGAAAACAAATCTATTTGTCCAGCCTCTGTCCGTCCTTACGGGCGGTGGACACGTGTGAGCTGTGTGAAAAACATTGCTAAATCATACGCAGCCAGCTACGCTTTACTGCTGGCTTCGCCATTTGCTTTCCTTAATTGGGAAAAAAAATACCTGCTCTCCAAGAGTTATAATAACTCTGCTACCCTCACGTTCTGTGACACATAAGCAGGGACACAGCACAGTTATTAAACTTAGATAATTCATTCACTAGAGGCAGTGGGGCCTTTCGTTTTCCAAAAAGGGCAAAAATTATATTTGCCCTGCAGTCTTGCGCCAATTTATTTCCTGCCTGGGAAATCTAATCACTGGTAATACAGCATGCTGAGGGGTAGGGGTAAGCCTAGAGGACGTGGACGTGGACGTGGCCGAGGACGCGGAGGGCCAAGTGAGGGTGTGGGCACAGGCCAAGCTCCTGATCCAGGTGTGTCGCAGCTGTCTGCTGCGCGATTAGGAGAGAGGCACGTTTCTGGCGTCCCCACATTCATCGCCCAATTAATGGGTCCACGTGGGAGACGGTTATTAGAAAATGAGCAGTGTGAGCAGGTCCTGTCCTGGATGGCAGAAAGTGCTTCGAGCAACCTATCGTCTACCCGCAGTTCTGCGCCGTCCACTGCTGCCAATCCGAATCCTCTGTCTGCTGCTCCTCCTTCCTCCCAGCCTCCTCACTCCACTACAATGACACCTGCTCAGGAGCGGGAACACTCCCAGGAACTGTTCTCGGGCCCCTGCTTAGATTGGGCAGCAGCGGTTCCTCTCCCACCAGAGGAGTTTATCGTCACTGATGCCCAACCATTCGAAAGTTCCCGGGGTCCGGGGGAAGAGGCTGGGGACTTCCGCCAACTGTCTCAACAACTTTCTGTGGGTGAGGAGGACGATGACGATCAGACACAGTTGTCTTGCAGTGAGGTAGTAGTAAGGGCAGTAAGTCCCAGGGAGCAGCGCACAGAGGATTCGGAGGAAGAGCAGCAGGACGATGAGGTGACTGACCCCACCTGGTGTGCAACGCTTACTCAGGAGGACAGGTCTTCAGAGGGGGAGTCAAGGGCATCAGCAGGGCAGGTTGCAAGAGGCAGTGCAGTGGCCAGGGGTAGAGGCAGGGCCAGACCGAATAATCCACCAAGTGTTTCCCAAAGCGCCCCCTCGCGCCATGCCACCCTGCGGAGGCCGAGGTGCTCTAAGGTCTGGCAGTTTTTCACAGAGACGCCTGACGACCGACGAACAGTGGTGTGCAACCTTTGTCGCGCAAAGCTCAGCCGGGGAGCCAACACCAACAGCCTCACCACCACCACCATGCGCAGACATATGATGGCCAAGCACCCCGCAAGGTGGGACAAAGGCCGTTCACCGCCTCCGGTTTGCACCCCTGCCTCTCCCCCTGTGCCCCAACCTGCCACTGAGATGCAACCCCCCTCTCAGGACACAGGCACTACCGCCTCATGGCCTGCACCCACACCCTCATCTCCGCTGTCCTCGGCCCCATCCAGCAGTGTAGTTCAGCGCACCGTTCAGCCGTCGCTTGCGCAAGTGTTCGAGCGCAAGCGCAAGTACGCCGCCACGCACCCGCACGCTCAAACGTTAACCGTCCGCATCGCAAAATTCATCAGCCTTGAGATGCTGCCGTATAGGGTTGTGGAAACGGAGTCCTTCAAAAGTATCATGGAGGCGGCGGCCCCGCGCTACTCAGTTCCCAGTCGCCACTACTTTTCCCGATGTGCCGTCCCAGCCCTGCACGACCACGTCTCCCGCAACATTGTGCGCGCCCTCACCAACGCGGTTACTGCCACGGTCCACTTAACTACGGACACGTGGACAAGCACAGGCGGGCAGGGCCACTACATCTCCCTGACGGCACATTGGGTGAATTTAGTGGAGGCTGGGACAGAGTCAGAGCCTGGGACCGCTCACGTCCTACCCACCCCCAGAATTGCGGGCCCCAGCTCGGTGGTGGTATCTGCGGAGGTGTATGCTTCCTCCACTAAAGCACCCTCCTCCTCCTCCTCCTCCTCCTCTGTCTCACAATCAAGATGTGTTAGCAGCAGCATGTCGCCAGCAGTCGGTGTCGCGCGGTGTGGCAGCACAGCGGTGGGCAAGCGTCAGCAGGCCGTGCTGAAACTACTCAGCTTAGGCGATAAGAGGCACACGGCCCACGAACTGCTGCAGGGTCTGACACAGCAGACCGACCGCTGGCTTGCGCCGCTGAGCCTCCAACCGGGCATGGTCGTGTGTGACAACGGCCGTAACCTGGTGGCGGCTCTGCAGCTCGGCAGCCTCACGCACGTGCCATGCCTGGCCCACGTCTTTAATTTGGTGGTTCAGCGGTTTCTGAAAAGCTACCCACGCTTGTCAGACCTGCTCGTAAAGGCGCGCCGGCTCTGCGCACATTTCCGCAAGTCCCACACGGACGCTGCCACCCTGCGCACCCTGCAACATCACTTTAAGCTGCCAGTGCACCGACTGCTGTGCGACGTGCCCACACGGTGGAACTCTACGCTCCACATGTTGGCCAGGCTCTATGAACAGCGTAGAGCTATAGTCGAATACCAACTCCAACATGGGCGGCGCAGTGGGAGTCAGCCTCCTCAATTCCTTTCAGAAGAGTGGGCCTGGTTGGCAGACATCTGCCATGTCCTTGGTAATTTTGAGGAGTCTACCCAGGTGGTGAGCGGCGATGCTACAATCATTAGCGTCACCATTCCTCTGCTATGCATCTTGAGAAATTCCCTGCAAACCATAAAGGCAGCTGCTTTGCGCTCGGAAACGGGGGCGGGGGAAGACAGTATGCCGCTGGATAGTCAGGGCACCCTCCTGTCTATTTCTCAGCGCGTACAGGAGGAGGAGGAGGAGCATGAGGAGGATGAGGAGGAGGGGGAAGAGACAGCTTGGCCCGCTGCTGACGGTACACCGGCTGATTGCCTGTCATCCTTTCAGCGTGTATGGCCTGAGGAGGAGGAGGAGGAGGAGGATCCTGAAAGTGATCTTCCTAGTGAAGACAGCCATGTGTTGCGTACAGGTACCCTGGCACACATGGCTGACTTCATGTTAGGATGCCTTTCTCGTGACCCTCGCGTTGCACGCATTCTGGCCACTACGGATTACTGGGTGTACACACTGCTCGATCCACGGTATAAGGAGAACCTGCCCACTCTGATTCCCGAAGAGGAAAGGGGTTCGAGAGTGTTGCTATACCACAGGACCCTTGCGGACAAGCTGATGGTAAAATTCCCAGCCGACAGCGCTAGTGGCAGAAGGCGCAGTTCCGAGGGCCATGTTGCAGGGGATGTGCGTAGATCGAGCAGCATGTACATCCCAGGCAGTGCAACAGTCTTTAAGGGCCTGGCCAGCTTTATGGCTCCCCACCAAGACTGTGTCACCGCTCCCCAGTCACGGCTGAGTCGGCGGGAGCACTGCAAAAGGATGGTGAGGGAGTACGTAGCGGATCGCACGACCATCCTTGGTGACGCCTCTGCCCCCTACAACTACTGGGTGTCGAAGCTGGACACGTGGCCTGAACTAGCCCTGTATGCCCTTGAGGTGCTTGCTTGTCCTGCGGCTAGCGTGTTGTCGGAGAGGGTGTTTAGTGCGGCTGGGGGAATCATCACCGATAAGCGTAGCCGCTTGTCAACCGACAGTGCCGACAGGCTAACACTCATCAAGATGAACAAAGGCTGGATTTCGCCAGACTTCTGTTCTCCACCAGCGGACAGCAGCGATACGTAAGCAATACGTAGGCTGCACCCGCGGATGGAAGCTACGTTCTCTCTCACCATCCAAAACGGGGACATTTGTGCTTCATCAATCTGTGTCTAATATTCCTCCTCCTCCTCCTCCTGTTCCTCCTCGTGAAACCTCACGTAATCACGCTGAACGGGCAATTTTTCTTAGGGCCACAAGGCTCACTCAAATAATTTTTCTGAACAATTTTTATAAGTTTCAATGCGCTTAAAAGCATTGGAACTTTAACTTGAACCAATTTTTCGTTACACTGGGCTGCCTCCAGGCCTAGTTACCACTTAAGCCACATTAACCAAAGCGATTAATGGGTTTCACCTGCCCTCTTGGCTGGCCATGGCCAATTTTTGGGATGTACATTAGTACTGTTGATACAGCAATTTTTGTGGGCCCTCGCCTACAGTGTAATCAAATTAATTTTTAGCCCACCTGCATTACAGCTGACGTTACCTCAGCTGTGTTGGGCAATGCAATGGGATATTTTTGTGTACCGCCGGTGGGTTCCAGGGAGCCACCCATGCTGTAGGTGCACACTGAGTTTTTAATACTTCTGTACACTTCTAAAAAACCCGTCTGACTGGGGCATGCAGTGTGGGCCGAAGCCCACCTGTATTACGCACGACATTACTACCTCAGCTGTGTTGGGCAATGCAATGGGATATTTCTATGTACCGCCGGTGGCTTCCTGGCACCCACCCAGGCAGTGGGTCCACAGGGAGTTAAACCTACATGTGTCCACTTGTAAAGAACCCCAGTCTGACTGGGGCATGCAGTGTGGGCCGAAACCCACCTGCATTAACCCTTTCCAGTCCACTGTGTGACCTGTGAAGACATTAGGGTTTAAGGCTGTACAGCTCCGTTGTTGGTAGACGTCCGTCGGGGTTCTCTTACTGTATATTGCCAGCCTCTCTGCTGTCGGAGCCTATCCTACGTGTCAGCTCATGCAGTACTGGCTTTAGCCAGCATATAGCGCCGTTGTATAACAGCAGAAAAAGAGTAAGCCCCCTAGGAAAACCATATACAAATTGGATTGGAAAGGGTTAAGCACAACATTACTACCTCAGCTGTGTTGGGCAATGCAATGGGATATTTCTATGTACCGCCGGTGGCTTCCTGGCACCCACCCATGCTGTAGGTGCACACGGAGTTTTTACTACATCTGTACACTTATAAAGAACCCCAGTCAGACTGGGGCATGCAGTGTGGGCCGAAGCCCACCTGCATTAAGCACGACATTACTACCTCAGCTGTGTTGGGCAATGCAATGGGATATTTCTGTGTACCGCCGGTGGGTTCCAGGGAGCCACCCATGCTGTGGGTCGACAGGGACTTCACAATAGGGAGTTGTACCTGCCTGTGTCTATGAATTAAAAAGCCCGGTCTGACTGGGGCATGCAGACACCTTGACAGAATGAATAGTGTGTGGCACATAGGTTCCCCATTGCTATGCCCACGTGTGCAGCTCCTGATGGCGGTGGCACAGGATTCTATTTATCATTGCTTCTGTACAGCATTGTGGGCTATCGCTCCGCCACTTTTAAAGAGGGTCGCTGCCTAGCCGTGCCAACCTCTGCAGTGTGTGCCTGCGGTCCCTCGTCATGGCAGACGCAATTCTAAATAGACATGAGCGTGGTGTGGCATGAGGGCAGCTGAAGGCTGCGCAGGGACACTTTGGTGTGCGCTGTGGGGGGGAGGGGGGCCGTTTGGGCAGCATGTAACCCAGGAGAAGTGTCAGTGGAGTGTCATGCAGGCAGTGATTGTGCTTTGTTGGAGGTAGTGTGGTGCTTAGCAAAGGTATGCCATGCTAATGAGGGCTTTTCAGAAGTAAAAGTTGTTGGGAGGGGGGGGGGCCCACTCTTGCCGGTATTGTGGCTTAATAGTGGGACCTGGGAACTTGAGATGCAGCCCAACATGTAGCCCCTCGCCTGCCCTATCCGTCACTGTGTCATTCCCATCACTTTCCTGAATTGCCCAGATTTTCACACATGAAAACCTTAGCGAGCATCGGCGAAATACAAAAATGTTCTGGTCGCCCATTGACTTCAATGGGGTTCGTTGTTCGAAACGAACCCTCGAGCATCACGGGAAGTTCGTTACGAATAACGAACACCCGAACATTTTGGTGTTCGCTCATCTCTAGTAGTTACTAATAGATCATATTACAGTTACCATCGGGATTAGTATTAGGTGTCTTCATTAGCCTTCTGGGACAAAATATTGGACTAGGGCTACATTGTGATAATTGGTCACCCACATAAGGCAGTAAAAATGCATAATTACCATGATCACAATGCAATTTTAAAGTTTCCCTATCTTTCTACAAAAGCAAAAAATCTAAATAGGTTGGATGTTTTTTGATGGTCACAAAGGACCAGCCAAAGGGTATATTTACAGGACAGTAGCCCTATAAACATGTCTAGTGTGATGAATTATTTTTGAGGAAATTCAGAAAATGAGCGCAATGGAATTACATCCAATAGCCACTAGAGAAGTCATAATGTTTCTGAACTGTAGCCCATTCGATAGATAGGTGGGCAAATCAGAAAGAAGGGGTGGAGCCTATATATATATATATATATATATATATATATATATATATATATATATATATATATATATATATGTATATAAAATTTGGTGCCTTTCATACTTATATTTGGCAACAATGCCATAAGAAACAAGCAGATGGTCTTAACACCTTATTTTAGAATCTTTAAACGCTACTGACTCCTGAAGGTAATTACCCTTGAAACTCTTATCAGAGATTATTAGTAAAGGCTCATTTAGACACAATGATTATTGCTCAAAATTCATTCAAAAGCCATCTTTTGAGCGATAATCGTTGGGTGTAAATGTGCTGATCTTTCAGTTTTCTGCCAAACGATAGCTTTCAGTTCTGCTTGAAAACCATTGTTCGGCAGAACAGCTGATAAGCAGGACCGCACACTGTGTTCTGCCCGGGGAGAGCTGACTAAAGTACTAGTTTATGCAAAATGATCGCTCAAAAGCCATCTTTTGAGCCGTCATCTTTGCAGTGTAAATGCACCTTTACAAAGCGAATCACTTGGAGAGAGACAACATTTTTGCCGTGTAGTAGGGAAAGAACCTCCTACAGGAATACTGTAGGCTGTTTCTATATTCTGTCCCCTCTCTTGAAGCGAGCTTTTATCATTAAATAAAGCAGATACACACTAACCTCTTAAGCACGTATAGTAAGAATAAGGAATGTATTCATTTATTTATTGTATAACACATTGAAATGTTGAGTTCCGAAAGCTTTTTCAGAGAATTTAAAGAAACAGCTGCTATACAGAAATAATACGTACACTCAAACGCCAGTGTAGAGAAACCTGCCTCTACATCATTGGAGCTTTCTTTTTTGGAGATTTTAGGAACAGAACTAGTTGGGGATCCATACAGTAGTACAATAGAATACTAAAGTCCCACAGACAACTATTTTATTAAGGCAGAAATACGAACAGGACCTCTGCTCAGGTAGTGTATCTGGGATACATTACTTTACAAAGGTTCCTATTCAGACCCAAAAAAACCGCTGTTAATTGTACCTGGAACATAATAGTTAACATACCTGCTATCCTTCACCACTCCCGTCATGCTGCACTGATACGTCAGTAGTTCTGCTCCTATTTTAGCCTGTGAGGTTCCTTATGGGATCATCCCAATCAGGAGCAACCACCCACTGGCAGCACCCCAGTTTACCCCGTGCATGGAAGGCTGTGTAATCACAACCGAAATAGGTGAGTACATTACCAGCAGCTATTCTAACAGCAGTCCTGCACATGGACTGTATGGAAATAGGCAAGTGACCGGGAGTGCAGCATAAAATCAAGTGAATACGTTTTTCGTGGACCAGTTTCGGTGTGAATCCACATTACAATGAGAAATCGTGCGACCTGAGCCATTTAAAATGAAGCATTGCTATTGCTGCTAGACCAATAGGGGACCAATATATTAAAAAATGCTAACTTGTTTTTTTTTCGTGAAACAGTTTCAAAAGTGATTGAGGAAAAACATCCATCAAAGGGGGATCTTGTGGATTTAGACAACACATCGATCAAAAGGGTCAGAGTGCCAAAACAGTTAGAGTGCTATTGCTGTCTAAGAGAAACAGAAAGGCAAGACTTTAGTGGGCAGAAGAGAGCAAAAGTTGAGCATGGATCACCAGGGAGTGGTTGGGGAAATACGACAATGAATTTTCCACAGTGCCTGGGCCCCCAGAATTACCAGATTGTAATCCTAATGAATTGCCAGAGCTGTGGCAACGGGCATGTGTAAAGTCAGTATGGAGGATGTTCACCACCTTGTGGAATCTGTTCCCCAATGTCTGAAGCCTGTGACTGCTCAAAAAGGTGAACCAACTGTTAATTGAGTAGGTGTTCCTAATGCACTGATCTCTCAGCTGTTTAGCAACATTCCCTTTTTTGAAAGAATTTGGGTATTTCAGTATTTGAAAAAATGAAATATGCAGTAGATTTTCGGATCACTACAAACCAACTCAAAGGAATATATTTTGGCAGCAGTGCATAGAATCCCTGGACTGGTTACTCATGAACTGCTTTCACAAAATCATAATGCAAAAAAAACATTAATAAGTTCTAATTGCATTCTAAAATTTGAGGGTATAATCTCTGATGTGGCAACCACATACAGCTGAAGACCTCTTGTCAATGGCTAGAAGATTTTACTTAATAAGAGGGCTATAGTATTGGCAAAATCTGCCCCTCTAGCACCTGCACGTGAGCGAGGTTTTGGCCACATGTGATTTACCACATCATGAGGCTGTACCCTCAGACGACTTACTTCATATGTATCAGCTAAAACACTTTTAGGACACCTGAGTTAGTTTTGTGAATTGTCTTTGAAAAGCGGCGGGACAAAGGAATGGTGAGCATATCTTCATCTTAATTGCACATCTTATTAATTACATAAGGGTGTTATTACATGAGTATCATCAGCCACTGCTAATGCTCACAATTTACTGCTAATTGCCAGGCTGAAGTTGAAAATCCAAGTTAAGTCCAGGAAATAACGGTAAATCACAAGCTTAAACAACGATCACTAGCGCTTGTGTAATAGCATTCTAACTTTTTTTTTAATCTTAAAGGGGTTGTCCCGCGCCGAAACGGGTTTTTTTTTTTTTTAAACCCCCCCCCCCCCGTTCGGCGCGAGACAACCCCGATGCAGGGGTTAAAAAAACCACCCCCACAGCGCTTACCTGAATCCCGGCGGTCCGGCGTCTTCATACTCACCTGCTGAAGATGGCCGCCGGGATCCTCTGTCTCCATGGACCGCAGGGCTTCTGTGCGGTCCATTGCCGATTCCAGCCTCCTGATTGGCTGGAATCGGCACGTGACGGGGCGGAGCTACACGGAGCTACACGGAGCCCCATAGAGAAGAGGAGAAGACCCGGACTGCGCAAGCGCGGCTAATTTGGCCATCGGAGGGCGAAAATTAGTCGGCACCATGGAGACGAGGACGCCAGCAACGGAGCAGGTAAGTATAAAACTTTTTATAACTTCTGTATGGCTCATAATTAATGCACAATGTACATTACAAAGTGCATTATTATGGCCATGCAGAAGTGTATAGACCCACTTGCTGCCTCGGGACAACCCCTTTAAGAGAAAGTGAAGGCGCATCCAAAGAGATCCAATTATATATAGTGCAACATACTGTATGCTATACCTTTGCATCTGTCAAGAAAACCATTACTGTTAGACTACCTACACACTGGTGAGTGCAATATCAGGCCGGTAGCTCGGCCCGATGTCACGCTTGCCAATGTGCCTTTTTTTTGGGGGGGGGGTAAAAACTCCTCCTATCACTTGTGCAAAGTAACGATCTTCTGGCGCAGCTTTCAGGCATGTTAGAGGAGCGGCAAATGTTTTCCGTTGTATTCAATGGGAAACCTCGCATCGCACTCGCGTGCACATAGATGGCGTGCAATGTGTTTTGTTGTCCCATTGAAAACAGGGGGGGCGATGCTTTAGGAGGAAAGTGAAAAGACAGGACATGCCATGATAGGACGTCGCTCATTTATATGACTTCATTCAAAAGAATGAGGTTCATATTAGCATGAGTTTTGTAAGTCTTGCAAGATACCAAACTCTCGCAAGATTCTTGTCTTTGTGAAACTAACCTTACTTACGTACTTTTTGTACCTATTCAGTACCTTTAAAAAAGTAACATTTTGGCATATGTCAGCTCCTTAAAAACCTTTAAGACTGCTACAGTATATGTCATTATATAACGTTATTAGTTAAAAATATAGAATTCCAGCACAGAATATAAACAGATCAAAAGGTAAATCAGGCTGCGCGTATAGCTGTTGCACGCTCCTCGAGAAAAACTTCAGTTATCTTTGATTTTGTTACTATATTAAAACAAAATTATCTTGGATCATGGTCAGGGCTCAGTCACACGGGTGTTTTATCGCACGATTTTTTTGTGCGCATAACTGATGCGCTTAAAAAATTGCGTGACCGAAGCCAGCGGTACGGTGGAAAAAAACACTGCTAGAAGCGTTTATTCGCCCAAAGGGCTCGGTCACATGGGCATTTGTACGCTCAAAAAGAGCGCTGCCCGCTATCCTCTGCCACAGCTGTGTCACAGCTGTGGCAGAGGAGAATGATGTTCTCCCATTGAATTCAATGAGGCTGGCAATACAGCCGGCTGCATTGAAGGCAATGGGCTGTCGGCAAGTGCTGTATTAATTTTCGGGGAAGGACTTCAAATATAAGCCCTTCCCTGAAAACAATCCTAAAAAAATGTAAAAATAAAAAAAAAATCAATACTCACCTCTCTGCAGCTGCCAGGGCTTGACCGTGTCCAGCCGACTCTTCTCCTGAACTGCTTTCAGTAGTATTCAGCAGTATTCAGAAGCAGCCTGCTCAATGAGCTGCCTCTGATTGGCTGAGCACTGTGACCAATCAGAGGCAGTTCTCAGCTATTAAATGACAGCTGAGAGCTGCCTCTGATTGGTCACAGCACTCAGCCAATCAGAGGCAGCACTCACTCACCCATTCATGAATTCATAAGTTTGGTGCTTTCTTTCAGAGGCAAATTGCATCAAAAAGTATATTACTAAGATGACGTCTTAATGCAAAATACTAGGTGTGAAACCACTCTAAATTGGGTGACTCACCTCAGTTATAGTGCAAGTTCTAAGCATATGTTGAGCAAATTTATGCACTCGTAACATGGACAAGGGTCCAGGCCCAACTGCGGGTCTACTGACTCCAACACAGAGTGCTACAGATAACTAGCATGCTCTGAGTTTGGGTTAGTAGACCTGCAGTTGGGAAAGACAATCTTTCGTATGAAGGACATATAAATGTGCCCATAATACATTTTGTGGGAAACCGGACTAAGTATGAGCATTTCAGCTGCAGTGAGTCATCCAATTAGTAGGGTGGTCTCACAAGCAGCATTTTGCATCAAAACTCTGGATTTCGTATGACAGTTTTACCAGCATTTTTGCTGCAAAAAACTCTGCAGTCAAATGTTAGCTGTAGGTCAATTGTAAATATGAAACACTCAGAGCATATTGGGAGGAATTTATAAATCTAAAACTGACTTTAAAAAAGATGCAAGTTTTGGCGCAAGCCTTTTTTGTACAAAAGAGTTTTGACTTTTTCTTTTTTACGCCTCTTGTGTTAGGTTTTAAAACAGTGGGAGTAGGATAGAGAAAGGGGTGTGGCTGCTCCGGCCTGACAGATTTAAAGCAGGTTTCTGGGACTAAAGCTGGGTTTACATGGGACGAATGTCAGGCAAACATTGCCCGACACTCGTCCCTGTGTGTCTTCGCTCCCATGCTCCTGCACAAGAGCTACTATCACTGGCTTGCTCACAGAACAGCCAGCAGGGGGGTGGGGAGGCTGCAGGAGATTTCTCTCCTATTGCTCCCCCACCCCTCTCCATTGACATAACATAGCGGCTGTTCAGTACTGAAAGGCAGCTATTTACACTGAACGATGAGCTGCATAAATGATGGACAATCAGCTGATCGCTCCTCATTCAGTTTAAATGTCAATGGAGAGGGGCGGGGAAGAGAGACGAGAGAAATCTCCTGCAGCCTCCCCGCTGTGAGCCAGCGATACTAGCTCCTGTGCAGGTGCACAGGAGCTAGTATGTGCGTGGACAAGTGTCGGGCATCGTTTGCCCGACACTCGTCCTGTCTAAAAGGACCTTAAGATATTGATTATTTGTCCTTGGATTCATCAGATTGGTGACATCTGCCACTCAGGACCCCTACTGATCAGCTGATTGAAAAGGCCATGGTGCTTAGGTGAGAGCCACAGCCTCTTTTCAAACCATCACATTCATTGGTCACATGGCCTAAGACCAGCTCAGTTTCTGAGGATAGGTCATCAGTATCTTAGTCCCAGAAAACCCCTTTAATTCTAATTTATGCTAGACCCTGTCATAAACTATACCAGAAATCTACTTCAGTGTATAGCTAGTGCACATTTCTCTTTTGGCGCTCTCGGATGGCCCGATATGCATCGAATGTATTTAAAGGCCAGCACCTCTTAATACATTTGATGTATTGTATTTCAGCAGAGGTTCATACTATAATAAGGCCAATGTATGAAACTCTGTTTTTAATAAATTCTGCTCATAATTTTTTTGTGGCATTTTCCCTCATTTTCTTGCACTTTTTGCAACATGGATGTTTTTTTCCAAACACAGCATGCTCTAGAGTTGGTGTTTTCCTACAGACTTCAATACAAGAATAAAATGCCTCAAAAATGCTACCAGAAAGGCTTATACAAATACATGAAGTTAATGGCATTTTTTTACAAGCTGGAAAAAGCGACACAAAAAATTATGTCTGAAGAAATCTGTAAAGTAAGTGGAGAATCCCCTTGATTTTTGCCTGCTTTAGCCTCATTAATGTGAATTAAACAGTACTACTATTGTTTTCATTAATCACTCTGCAGTATTATAGTATTTCACTATAAAAAACAAAAATTATGAAGAACTTGATAGATGAAAACTTTTATATAAGATGAAAAATGCCTATAGTGACCTTTCTAAAAAAAAGAAAGCAATAATTACCTTGGTTTATAAGCTATGCTGAACATATCGTCAAAGGAAAAAGCAAACACATGATCAAGGTATTCTTTATCCATGAGGACATCTACTGGTGTGTTTGGGAACTGCAACATATACTAAGCAAATAATGCGTAGAACACATACTGAACGTGTACAATTCTCAAGAAGACAGACATTCATTTCCATTTAACTTTAGCCATGAAATATTTTTGATGTACTGCTAGATTTATGCCCTTTTTATACAGAACAAGAATCTCATGATTCTCGTTTGCCCGGGCGGATGATCTGGTGATGTCATCACAAGCTGGTTCACGCTCGGGCAGCTTGTTTAGACTGTATAATTTTTGTTTAGAATTGTGCAGTTTTTGTTCACTTATAGTTCAGTGTTTCACTTTCCTATGTGAAACTCAATGATCAGTGTTTAATCTGCTCAAGAATTCAACAGGCCGGGGCGGATTTTTTATGCCGGCTTATACTGAAGAACGCACAAGAACCTCACGATTCTCGCTCGTCATTCAGTCATTGATTCGTGTTTAAACTTCACAAGTATCGTTCACTTTCATTCGTTTGAATGATTTTGTGAATGATAATCGTTGCTGTCAAAATGCACCATTATACAAAGGTATTCAAAATTGAACCCCAAAATATAATATCTTCCCAGTACACAATACGCGATATTCACAGATCAATGGGAAGGACTTAGGATGATGATGCATCACGTTAAAGGGGTTGTCCCGCGAAAGAAAGTGGGGTTCAGCACTTCTGTATGGCCATATTAATGCACTTTGTAATGTACATCGTGCATTAAATATGAGCCATACAGAAGTTATTGACTTACCTGCTCCGTTGCTAGCGTCCCCGTCGCCATGGTGCCGTCTAATTTCAGCGTCTAATCGCCCGATTAGACGCGCTTGCACAGTCCGGTCTTCTCCCTGGTGAATGGGGCCGCTCGTGCCGGAGAGCTGGTGCTCGTAGCTCCGCCCCGTCACGTGTGCCGATTCCAGCCAATCAGGAGGCTGGAATCGGCAATGGACCGCACAGAGCCCACGGTGCACCATGGGAGAAGACCCGCGGTGCATCGTGGGTGAAGATCCCGGCGACCATCTTGGTAAGGTAAGTAAGAAGTCGCCGCAGCGCGGGGATTCGGGTAAGTACTAAACCTTTTTTTTTTTTAACCCATCCCTTGGGTTTGTCTCGCGCCGAACGGGGGGCCTATTGAATTTTTTAAAAAAACTGTTTCGGCGCGGGACAACCCCTTTAAGTATACATGTCTAAGTATAGTATAGTTGTCAAGAGTTCCAAAAAAATTACTGCAAAGAGGGCAAAGTTTGTGCAACTTTACCACAAAGTGGGTGTTGCTGGGCCTCTGGTGGTAGCCCCTGACAGACCCAGGTGCAAAGCTTAAAGGGGTTGTCCTGCGCCGAAACGGGTTGTTTTTTTTTCAACCCCCCCCCCCCGTTCGGCGCGAGACAACCCCGATGCAGGGACGTACAGAAAGCTTACCGGAGCGCTTACCTTAATCCCCGCGCTCCGGTGACTTCTATACTTACCTGTGAAGATGGCCGCCGGAATCCTCTTCCTCCGTGGACCGCAGCTCTTCTGTGCGGTCCATTGCCGATTCCAGCCTCCTGATTGGCTGGAATCGGCACGTGACGGGGCGGAGCTACACGGAGCCTGCATTCTGCACGAGCGGCTCCATTGAAGAGAGCAGAAGACCAGGACTGCGCAAGCGCGGCTAATTTGGCCATCGGAGGGCGAAAATTAGTCGGCACCATGGAGACGAGGACGCCAGCAACGGAGCAGGTAAGTAAAAAACTTTTTATAACTTCTGTATGGCTCATAATTAATGCACAATGTATATTACAAAGTGCATTAATATGGCCATACAGAAGTGTATAGACCCACTTGCTGCCGCGGGACAACCCCTTTAAATGTATCGAATTATGTTGCAACTATAAGGCTGGGTTCACACAGGGTGGAAATCCCTCGGAAATCTTGTGGACCACACAGAAATTCCGCAAGATTTCTGCCACTGACGTCCAACGGATTTCGTCGCAGGTTTTGAAAGCGGCTTATTCTGCTGCAGCCATTTCTCCCCATAGAGAGCAGAGAACTCGTAGTGGAAACGGCGATACAATTGACATTCCGCGCCTTTGAATTCTGCGCTGCATGTCAGTTTCAGCGCTGCTTGGCCGCAACAGACTGTCCACATGCTTTTGCAAATCTTGTCCACTTTGTTGCTTAGTCTCAGACTTAAGATTGCAGGCGGAATTTACGTGCAGAAAGTCTGCACAGAAATTCAGTAGCAATTTCACCCTGTGTAAACCCAACCTAGTAAGCTTAACTTCGCACGGGCAAGTGCAATATCCGGCTGTGAATCACATTTCGCATTCGCCAACATGCATTTTCCCTGCAGATGCTAGGCATTTTTCTCTTAAACCACCTCGCATGTAAGCCGTCTCGATCCTCCTCCGCGGCTTACATATCATCAGTCTGATTATTCTCTATGGACATCAATGTTTTCATATACTCCGATAAAGTGGATGCTGCAGTAGACTTCCAATGCTGGGGATGACAGTGTCGGTTGATATTGATGGATTTTTTCAGTCCTCGTATAAGAGACGCAAGAGGTCCGAAGTAGCTAAAAGTTCATATAATGGTAGAGTTGGAAGGGACCTTCAGGGTCATCTGGTCCAACCCCCTGCTCAGTGCAGGATTCACTAAATCATCTGAGATCCAGTTATGGCAAGTAAAATGCATGTCTGACACCTCCTCACGAAAGGGACTTTATAGCCAGACAGGCCCACTGATTTTAAGTTATCTCACACTTTGCTGTGTATAAAATGAGAATAGTCAGACACCTGTAATGGCTCTCCTGGGTCAGGGGATGGCAGGTTCAGCTCACAATTACATTTGGGAAGGTGTGCTCAAGAACATGATATAATGTACATGGTGAAGAATCTGAAAACAATATATTTAACCACAGTAAAGCAATGCCTCAGTTAGTGGCTGTTCTTTAGTATGATCCTTGGCACATGCTAGACCCAATGTCTGCAGACACCTGTTCAGACAGGAAGGATTTGTTGTGGATTTTTGATGCAGCATTGAAAATCTAGAACAAAGCACAGTTGTGGATATTTCCACTATAGATTTCAAGGCATGGTGAAGATTTATTGCATTAGATCTATTATTTTGAAGGAAAAAAAAATCTACATGTTAAAATTTGATGATACTCTTTTGCCGTTTTTTCAAGGGGGTTTGTGATATAAGCCCTACCCCGAAGATAAGCTCTAGCTGCATTTAAAAAAAGCAACATTTCATTACCTAACAGGCTCTGTCCGCTCCACTGCACTTCTCCTCAGGCAGTTCCGTGGCACTTGTTTGTAGTCTTCAGCTACCACATCCTGGTCAGGAAGTTCAAAGGTCCTGCCTCCAGGAAGTGCTGGCTCTGATCGGTTCTCGAGTGCCGCGACTCAGCCAATCACTGCAGCACTCGATGAACCAATCACAGCCATTCAATGCGATGATTGGCTGAGCTGCGGCACTAGAGAACCAATCAGAGCCAGTGCTTCCTGGAGGCAGAATTTTTCAACCCCCTCGGAAGGAAGCGGGTGGCTGAAGACTACAAACAAGTGCAATGGAACTGTTGGGGGAGAAGTGCAACGCAGCGGTCAGCGCCTCTTAGGCAATGTATTGTTTGTTGTTTGTTTTTTTTTAATGCAGCTAAGGCTGATTTTAGGGACAATGATTAGGGCTTTCTACTGTAGAAGTTGCATCGCACTGCACAATGCAATGCAACACAAAGGAAGGCTCTATAGGGAAACATAGGCTACAAAACATTGCAAATCGTGGCTGTAAAGAGCATGCCGTGATTTTTATTCACACAATGTCGCAGCCTACAAAACATCACTAATGTGAAGGAACCCAAGGGAAAGCATGGGCTTCACATACATGCGATTTGTAGCACTTTTGCATCGCAAGAAAATCAGGCAATTTTGTCCCCTGTGTGAAAGCGGCCTTAAGGCTCAAATTTTCAGCAATTGCCAAAGGTCTCCCATTCTTACTGGATATCAATGAGGTGAACAGCATCTACAGAATTTCCACAGGTAAAATACACCATGGAGAAGCAAAGAGATAAGTCGATCAAAAAATAAAAAAGTTCCCACACTCCAGGGGTACAGTGTAAGACAATCAATTTACCGAATGCAGAGCGATACAAAAAACATATGACTTTTTCAGGCAGATCTGCATGGAAACACAAAAGAAATTTCACACGCAGATTTTGCTCACTGACAGCCCTAAAAATAACGTGCGGATAAACGGAAGAAACCATAGCAGAATAGACACAGATTTCACACTAAAAATTCCATAGCAGAAGCCACTTGATTGTTTTTACAAAGTGATAGCTAGATATGAAGTAGAAAGATATGAAATAAATAGATAGATAGATAGTTAGATGACAGAGATAGATAGATATTGGTATTTACATCTGGATGACATACAGCGTGTGTATATATATATATATATATATATATATATATATATATATATATATATATACTCCTAAATGCAATTGTTATAGAATGGTAGATCAATATTATCCAGAAGCTATTTTGAGGCAAAATGCTGAAAGCTGAATGTGCTCTTGGAATATAGATATTGTTTTTCTATTATGGCCAAAATGACTGATTCAGAATTATTAAATTGCTTTTAAACAATGTATTAAATGAAAGGAAACAACTTTAAGTAGGGTTATTGAAATATCCCCATGGCTGCATATGACCACAATAACTGTTTCCAGTTCACTACTTGGCAAGGGCTTGACTATAATTGCCAACTGTAACCAAAAATGTGACATTTTTAACATCCAAATAGGTGAGATGTGACATTTTTAAAGGGTGGCTTTTACACGGGCCTACTTTTAATAAACACAGAAAAGTAAAGAAAGGGAATCTAAGAAATAATAAGCTGTTAAAAGAATAGTACAATAAGAATTCATGGGTAGGTTATCTTTAAGGACCACTCTGGTGCTTTTTTTAGTCAGTTTCTCAGTTTGTGTGATACTGTTACATAGATCTATCACAGAAACTGCCTAAAGGGGTATACAGACACTCCTGTCACAGTTACTGATCATGACCACTATGCTTCGCTCCATTGGACTAAAGGACACTGCCCTCTCCTGGTTCTCCTCCTACCTATCCAACCGCTCCTTCAGTGTCTGCTTTGCTGACTCTACCTCCCCTCCTCTTCCCATTGCTGTTGGGGTCCCCTAGGGCTCTGTCCTCGGCCCCCTCCTCTTCTCCATCTACACAGCCCCCATTGGACAGACCATCAGGAGATTTAGTTTCCAGTATCATCTCTATGCTGATGATACTCAGCTATACACCTCCTCCCGGGACATCACAGCAACACTCTTCCAGAATGCCACCGACTGTCTAACTGCTGTCTCTAACACTATGTCCTCTCTCTACCTAAAACTGAACCTCTCAAAAACTGACCTACTGGTGTTCCCACCCTCTACTAACCGACCTCATCCTGACATCTTCATCTCAGTGTGTGGCACCACCATAACTCCCAGACAGCACGCCCGCTGCTTTGAGGTTATATTAGACTCTGATCTCTCCTTCATCCCCTACATCCAAGCTCTCGCCTGAACCTGCCAGCTGCACCTCAAGAACATCACTAGAATATGCCCTTTTCTCACCGTGGACACAATAAAAACGCTCACTGTTGCCCTCATCCACTCTTAGCTCGATTATTGCAACTCGCTGCTGATCGACCTTCCCTGCACCAGACTCTACTCTCTCGAATCCATCCTGAATGCGGCAGCCAGGCTCATCTTCCTGTCCAGCCGCTACTCGGATGCCTCTGCCCTGTGCAAGTCACTGCACTGGCTGCCTGTCAAATACAGAATCACTGACACATTAAACTTCAGACGTGCTCTAAAAACGTACCTCTTCAGGGAAGCATACCATATCCCCTAAACCAAACCACTCGGTAGCCCGCCTGATAACATGCTCCCTGTCCCACAGACTGCAATTCCGCCACTATACGGCCTGACCATAGTCTGTACATAGCATCCCACGCTCTCCACCTCACCACACCATGCACACCTCCAGCCTCTTTACCTTCTGTATCACCCCATTATTTGTAGTGTGAAGCTCGTTAGAGTAGGACCCTCACCCTACTGTTTCCATCAATTAATTACTTCATGTAACCGTTGTGTTGTGTTATTTCCCTTGTATTGTAAGCGCTGCAGAATATGCTGGCGCTATATAAATAAAGATTATTATTATTATTATGAGGACACAGCTCCTGGCACGCAGTAATAATAGAGGAGATCACAGCTCATCCTCCTGACTGTATACTTATGTAGCTTATTTAGGTGAATATAGAAGGTAATAATAACTCTGCTGCCCCCTGCCCAGCAGGTAAAAATGGTATAGCCTCAGCTAAGGATGTGCTGTGCATCGTGGGATAGATGTAAAACTGATCTCAGCCTCAGGATTCAACAGGAGGCTGCACTGCATAGAAGTGACTGGAATACACAGAGGAGACTTCTATAGTGTGACAGGCAATGGGGGCTAGTATGGAAAAATGTGTTTTCGCCAGAGTGATCCTTTAAGCAATATTATCAGCTATTGTTTGGCACGTTACAGTTAGACGTTTGCCATTACTTGTAAGGATGAGTGATTCCTGAGGAATCTCAAACTGTAGTTTCTACCATCTATGTAGACAGGTAAATTTAAATATTCCTCACTTAATTGCTTCTTCAAATTATTCTCACTATTACTGCATTGATGACTATAGCAATTATATATACAGTATATATGCATATAATTATGTATCTTGATGCGGCCACTCCCAACAGCCAAGACTATGACTATGGAGTGATGCAGGCAGCACATCAGCGTAAGGGGGAGGGAAAGACGAGGCTCTACAAAAGGCACCGTGGTGGAGGAGTGTGATGCAGAAGAAAAGCATTTCATAAAGTGGCAGAGGCTAGCTAGAAGAGAAGAGAGCGACACAAGCCACAGATGCAGTTATATCCCTATGCTGAGAAGTACCCAACAAGCATGGAAGTGCGGTCAGATGGAGAAAGGCCTTGCAGCGACCCAGGGGGGCCTTGTTTAGAACAGCATAGTGCAGATGAGGAAAAAGTGTAGTGAAACATGGGTAGCAAAGGAATAATGGATAGCGCTCCTGTGCATTAGCGAAAAAGAGGCCAACTAGGGAGCAAGAGAGAGCTCATTGTTAGAGAGAAAGGCCAATGCAGTACAGAGAGAAGAAAGGTGATCCAAGAAAGGCTGAGAGAAAGAAACATTTAGTGGCCAAAGTGCATATATGCTTACGAGAGCCTGTATAGGATCTGTCTGTAGTCAGCTGCAGAAAATGAGAAACCAACAGAGAGAGAAAACCAGCGGACAGAACTGAGAGTGTTAGTACCGAGGGGTCCACTCAAGTGTAGGCTGGTGACAACCATGAGAGACAAGCTGCTGTGAGATAGAAGCAAAAGCAAGCCCAAAACTATATAAAAGAAATAACTCATTAAACCCCTTTACGTTGTATGCCCTCCTGTTGTTACATAAATTGTAATACATATTTGTGTTTAGTAAAAGCTTGATATTCACTGCACAAACTGTCTCCATTAGTCTCTGCTGCACCATCATGCAATCATACACTATCTACTTGGACTTTAAACATTATATATATATATTCACTCTAACATGCCAAAAGTCACAGGACAGGAACTAATATCATGTAGGTCTCCCTGTAGCCCAGCAAAGTGCAGCAACTCAGTATAGCATTGAATCCACAAGTGGATGGAAGACAAATGTTGAACATGTAGTCTAGATAGCCACCCACATTTGCAGGTGTAGGATCTCAGGTGCGAATGGATCTCTGCACCACATCCTCGATTTGGCTCATGACAGGTGAACACAAGCCACATCACTCATAGGAACTCTCCAGAATGCTATTCAAACTAATTGTGAACAACTAGGGGCATCTGTCAATGACATGTTTTAGAACTACCACCAGTCTGCACATTGCCTTGCTGACAACTGGGGTCCATGGCTTCTTAGGTGCTGCACCATAAACGAACCCTTCCATCAGCCCAAAACAATTGGTACTGTGACCCAACAGACCATGCTACATGTTGTTAGATGTGACTCTGAGACCTCCACTGATGCCATGAAACATGAGGAAGAAGCTCCTTTGGCAGTTTCTCTGAACAGTGTATATTCTGTCCACCTGCTCTGAATGCAGTTGTGTTGCATGAGGGCAAAAACACATGGGCAAATGTGCTAATATGCTTGCCGCTACGGAGCATATGAGCGCATGAACCAGGGGGGGTTAGTTTGACTATTCAAACTCTGTGGTAACGCGCACAAGTTTGAGCGGAAAAAAAGCAAGAAAATAGGTCCTACTCTATCTTCCTCGCATGTACTATTAACCCTTTGTAATCCAATTTTGGATTCAGGGTTTTCTAGGGGGCTTTCTCTTTCTGCCATTATACAATGGCGCCATCTGCTGGCTAGAGCCAGTACTGTGGTATGTGACATGCTGGAGAGGCCCCCGACAACAGAGCGGCCAGTAATATACAGTAAGAATACCCTGCCGGACGTCTTCCGACATTGGAGCTGTACAGCCTTCAATCGGAATGTCTTTAGACGTCAGACAGTGACTTGGAAAGGCTTATTGGACGAAAATTCTGATAGTGAAAGCAAAGCCATTGAAACCAGTAGTTTTGTTTTGGCCCACTATGTGAAAATCACGGCCGCATAACGGGACTAAAACACACCGATGTTTAAGCCCTTACCCTGCAAAGGGATGGAAGGGAGCTGAGCTTTACAGAGGAAAACTGTGAGGGAGCAACAGCATGTATGGGGCACTGCTGCCTCTTCATCATGGAGGTATCAGCGGTTAGAGCTCCTTTGAACAGAAAATGATCCTATTTCTATGCCAAATGCTATAATTTCTTCTACAGGGTCGTCCATGAAAAAGTAGGCCAACACCAAACTATTATTAAAGCTGTCTGAAAAAAAGTCTGTCTTTGTTGGCCATAGGAACCAATCACAGCGCAACTTTTATTTTACCTCAGCAGTATAAGAAATTAAAGCTGTTCTGTGATTGGTTGCTATGGGCAACAATGACAGATTTTCTTTTAGACAGCTTTCATAAGAGTGTGGTGACAGCCTACTTTTCCGTGGCCCATGTACTAGGAAAACCCTTTTAAACAAATCCTCCTGTCAAATATAGATTACCAAGCAATCGGATTGCCTAAACATTCTTAAATTTTACATAAACTTAGATATTCGGAACTACTGCCATATAGACATTAAGAGTATATTCCCATCTTAGGGTCCATTCGCATGTGTATTCCCAGCCCATGTATTTCAGACCCATTATAGCCAATTAGGCTGTTCATACACTTTTACACACGTTCAGGTGGTCCATGGGAAAAAAATCACAGCATGTCCTATTCTGGTCTGTATCACGGAGAAGAACCAGACATGCATTGTCCACTGCCCTCTGGGATTGGATGTGTGTCCATATGCTGTCCGCTGCAAGTTGCATATACCCATGTGAATGACCTCCTACCCACTTAGGGCTTATTCAGACAAGCATCATTTTGACGCTCAGATAGCCGCGCTACAGCTGCGCTATGACAGTGCGACTATCTGAGCGTTAAATTGGGTGAACGAATAGCAGCCGTAAGCATATCGCAGCTGCTATTAGCGAGTATGCCGCTCCCCCTGCCCCTTCCCTTTGCCGGCCGGCTCCCATAGGAGTCTATGGAGCCGCAGGTACTGTACCATCAAAGGATAGGACATGCCCTTTCTTTTGATTTAGAGAAATGTCGTGTGTTTTTTTCGCCGCATCTCAAAAATCGTTCATCTGAAAGAACCCATTGGAATCCATGGTTTCTTTGAATGCGCTTTTTTGATGCACCTACTCAGTGTCAAAATGACGCTCGTGTGAAAGAGGCCTTAGGGCTCCTTAACACAGGGGTTTTTTGGTATCAGTTTTTTGCCAATCCAAAACCAGGAGTGGAGCTTACAGAGAGAAAGTATAATGGAAAGATCTGCATTTATTCAGTATTTTGGACCGGCTTCTGGTTCAGGCTGGCAAAAAAAATAATACAAAAAAGCCAGTGTGAAGGAGCCCCTATGGTGTAGACACATAATATGCCATAAACACTGTTCGACCTCTGGGATAACATGGGCCTCATGACCCTTTAGGGCGGCCTTACATGAGTGTAAGCACATATACGCTCGCTATCATGTGATGCATAATCGCTATGCAGGGCGCACAATCGTGTGCTATAGTGCCTGTATCAGTGCTTTTTACTGTACTTTTTTGCACTGCCAGGACTGCTCACATCGTCATGGTCCCGTCAATGCCATGTTTGAGTAGGCGAGGCGGCCTACCAAGTAGGCAGGTCAGCTGACTTAGTAGGCGGGCAGCTGACTTTCTAGGCGGACCAGCCTATGCGGTCCCAGGTGTTATCATTTAATCTCCTGAAATCATACGGTTGGGAAGAGGAGGGCCTTCATGTGCACCAAAACAGAGCATGTTGCGTTTTCTTCCCCATGCTAAAAAAAACGGGTGGAGGAACCCGTTGAAATCAATGGGTTGTATTTGCTGTGTATTGTGGGCACAGATTTTGCGTCCGCAAATACGCACACAAATAAATTCGTGTGAGTCAATTACTGTTTCAAAATGGCCACTTTTGCCATTAAAATCAATGGGCGGCCATGCTTGCACACAGTTCTCTGCCATAAAAGGGCAGGATGGTGGCTTCTCCTGGCATCAGTGCTCACATACTGTTAGCCATGATGTCAGGAGTTCCGAACAGTGATGCTGCATCCTCTGATTGGTAAATGTGGTCACGTGATTTATGCTGTCAACAGGGAGCGCAACGCTGGATCCCCAGAGCCAAAGACGAGTACATATGGCTGAATTTGTTATTTTCACACAGATGAGTTAACGAGTCTCTACTGAGAAAATCTCACGTTTTTTTTTGTTCCTCCATGAACTGTTACTGGCAGCGATAATAACTAACCAGAATTCAATTGGAGCAGAAATGGTTATTTCATTCCTCTCTGTGAACAAGGAGGAAAACAGAAATACTACTTCTAGACAGCAGAGAAAAGCCAACAATCAATTTTTAAATTAGCACCAAGTTTCGTTTATGTAAAAGAGGACAAAAGCCAGGATGCCATGTTCACAGAGCAGTAAAAATACAATAATTTCTGCATTACCCTTGCACTGTATTCATGTGAAAGAGGTTTCAGCAGAAATGTTGCTTTTATACAACAGTAAAATTAAACTATTTTTGCATTGGCACTAAGCCGTGCTCTTGTAAAAGATATTAAAAACGGAATTCTGTCATGTGAAAAGCCAGGCCAAGAAAATATGACTGAATTACGCACACTGCCATTGGATGAGCTGCTTTACAGTTCTCTTTCCACAGTCTAAATGTACTCTCTTACATACGGGAGTATTCCATGCTTGACGTAATTGACAGCACACTGCTTTTTGGTTGTTCAGATTCAGCTATTTTGTTAAAAGGAAACTGTCACATCCCCATAGCTTTATAAACTAAGTTATGGTGCTGTTAGCACACAAGACAGGCAGCTAGGTGATGGAAGGGGGGGTGCAGCAGGTGCGGGCCGTCCTGGGTGCTATCATTGAGGGGGGTGACAGCTCAGCTGTGGTCCTGCCCGCCAGCTCAAGCGCTGGTGAGCGTCAGTCAGTGAGGCTGTGCAGCATCTGTAAGGATAGCATGTTCTCTCCCTTCTCCTCCTCCTGCAGCACCACAGGATGCTCCCTCTCCCGTCTTTCTCTGCACCCAGCCATACGCTAGTCACTTCCAGAGTCTCTTCCAGAGCCCTGCATTGGGCACAGCTACCAGGGGTGCAGACCCTCGCACGTTGCCAGTGCTGCCCCTGTCCCTAGGATTGGACGTCGCTGCAACCTTGTTACTCAGCCAAGGGAGGCACCTTCCTAGGAGCGGGCAACGGGATGGAGGGGTCAGTGGGAAGCCAGGGCACTGCATGGGCTGTGTAGCAAATAATGGGTACTACAAGCAGTGATCATTACCAGCAATGTACAGAACAAGTGTGATTTATCTGCCGCTCATAATACAAAATAATCCAGGAGCTCTGCAACTTTCTTCTAAACTTTGTGTGTCATTTCCTTACTATTGTTTTACTGCAGTCAGAGCTAATGGTTCTCACAGCGGAGGGGGGTACAAAACATCCAATGTACTCATTGTAGTTAGTTCTGTCCTGACAGTCTGCTACAATGTTGCAACGTTGTTAAAGCAGTTTTTACATTGATAATCTATCAATACAAGGTTCTGGTACCGGCACTGCTCATCTGTTTGAAGGTGCTAGCACTGTGACCTCTTTGTTGTATATGTGACCTCTTTGTTGAATACCAGGCACAGTTTCTATGGTTATATTCACACAAGCAAGTTTACCGTACAATTTTGGACAAAAATAAATTTCTGTGTTTTTTAAAATAATTATATTCACATGAACCATCTTTTAATCGGATGATCAGTCCAAGCAAACAAAAAACAAAAACTCAACTTGTCGTATTTCGTTGCGATTTTTAAACGAAAATCACCTATTCAAGCCTATGGCTGTGTTTAAAAAAGGAATTGTAGGAATCTGATGTGATTGTGATTAGTTTTTAGTGCCTACAACCATGGTGACCATAAAGATATTTTAGAGAAGTGCCAAGCCTGGGCAGTTACTTGTTATTTATACATATTAAAAAACTCATGGAAAAATTAAATAAACACATCAAAATTGTTTGGAAATCACACAAAAAATCAGCCTGTTTTATGTAGATTGAAATCCAAAATGCCTATGTGAATATAACCTTAGATTGCACAGCAGCAGTGCCTGCTATTGTAGCTAAATCCCATTCACTTGAGTGAGACTGAGCTGCAGATAGACCAGGTGACCAAGGAATATAAGGCAAGACCTGTGTCTTCTTTTTTGTGCCTAATGGCTTATTCACATGAGCGTATATTGGCCACCGTTTTCACGTCTAGTGGATATACGCTACCATTTTAGCTGCCCCCCCCCCCCTTCCTCCTCCTCTGCTTTCTGCTTTCACTATCTTTCTGCCTCTCTCCTCCCCTCCGGCTGTTTGCAATGGAAGTGGGTGGGGAGGGGGCAAAGCTAAGCTCCCGCACTTGTCCACAGCTAGCAACAGGAGGGGGTGGAATGTAGCTCCACCCCCACCCTGCCCCCTCCCGTTTCTGGCTGCAGACATGGGGCAGGAGCTTATTTCCACACCTGTCTCACCCCCTCCCATTGCAAACAGCCGGAGGGAAGGAGAGAGAAGGTGAGCTGGTGAGGGGGAGGGAAGGGGGGAGACAACTTAGCGGAGCTAGGCTGTCTCTCCCCACCTAACGGCATATACACCGAGCCCGTGCATCAGATGGTAGCGTATCTCGGCCGGCAGACATTTGTGAAATAGTGATTGCCGTTAATAAACAAGAATACCCTCTGGTGATATACTGTCAGCACACGGTCGTGTGAAGGCTGCCTAAAGCCCCCATGTATTTTAATGTGGCCTCTCACACCAGCGTTTTTTTAAAGTGCATTTTCTATGTGCTGAGAATCGAATGCTGCATGTCCTATTTCTTGCGTTTTCAGCGTATATTTAATCATTTCAAAATTGAAGGCGGGCATGACAAAAACATTTTCTGCACCGGGTACCACCTGACCCTCCTATGCCACTGAGGTGATGTATTTTATATAACTCACCTGTTCCCATAATCTTGCAGTGTTCCCTTCTGAAGCCCAAGCGTGGCTCTTCCTTAGGTCTCTTTCACATGGCCGTAGGCCTTTTTTACATGCGCCTGCTGGCGCAATAAAAACGCGTGAACGGGCGCACAAATCTAACATTTGTGCGCCCATTCAGATGGCACGGGCATCGGCACATATACGCCGAGGCCACAATGCTGTTGCCTCCCCTTCCCTCCCTCTCACCGGCTCACCTCCTCTTTTCTTCCCTCCAGCTGTTTGCAATGGGAGCTAAGCACCCGCCCCCTTGCGCTTTTTGTCCGCAGCCAGCAATGGGAGGCCCCCCCCCCCCTTCCAACCCCTCCTATTGCAAACAGCCGGAGCGGAGGAGAGAGGAAGAGAGAAGAGAGACGGAGTTTAGCAGTCACGCTGCTAAACTCCCTCCCACCTCCCTTCTCCGGCTGCTGTCATTGGCTCCCATAGGAGCTCATGCAGTGGCCGCCATATTCCGGCCATAAAGATAGTTCCAGGACTATCTCTTTGGTCCGGTGTGAAAGCGCACGGCGCTATATTGGCCCGGCCGGGAGTTTTTACGTCGCGGGTATACGGCTATGTGATCTGATGCATTGGAATCCAATGCATCAGATTGTAGTGTATATCGGACGGCTGTCAAAACAGCGGCTAGTATATGCTCGTGAGAAAGAGCCCATAGGCTTGTATAAGAGAGTGCATGCACATGACTCGGAAAAGAACCAGATTTAAGTGCTGCACGCTGACTTTGGAGGGGAACACAAGATCTAAAAAGTGGATGAGTATAGAAAATACCTCACGCGCTCCCTGTCATGTCCAATAATAGCACCATAACTTAATTTATAGTGCTGTGGGAACGTAACAGGTTCACTTTAAATAGTCGCTCAGCACAGTCTCACTTCCAGTCTTAAACTTTTCAATTAAGGGTATAACTATTGTGGGTGCAGAGGATGCAGCTGTAACCAGACAGCTTTAGGGGCCCATGAGATCAATAGAATAAGTAAGGCATTTTAATTGGGAGAGGGGAGGGGGGGTATGTTACATACTTTGCATTGAAGCCCAACAGATTGAAGTTATGCTTCTGTATTCACTTATCCTTAAAGAAAGCAGAAAGTAATGTAAAGCTGCCCATTCTGTAATATACAGTACATATCACACACTGCAACCCACAACCAATTCCAAGAACTTTCAGCAGGGTTAGTGCAATCACCTCTGACCATGTTTCCTTTGACAATAGCTACCTTACTTCCCACTTAAGCTGAAGTAAGTCCATGTGCAGAAGGACCTTGTCAACATATTAAAGTGGAAAGATGTTTGGATTAGCAAGCAAACCTATTTCAAATCTCAGATAATAAAATGTCCTACTTAATGCTAATAGCAACTTTCATCTTACATCTTAGACCTCATCTCCAGCTGATGTGCCGTTACAGATCAAGTGCTTAGCTTGATAAATGCTCCTTATTGGCCTCTTGCTATTGCTGACTGACAGAACAGTTGAATACAAGCTAGCCTGTTAAAGGTGATTATCTGTCTAAAGACGGAAGAGGATGAACACAGGACAACCTTGTTTGTCATTTTGGTCACTTAATCAGACAAAGCTAATAAGTCTAAGAGCTTTGCTGTAATAAAAAAAAAAGAAAGCGCAAAGCAGCTTTCAAATAAATTACACCACAAAAACGAGCCAGGAGAAGCAAAGCCAACTTTAGTACAGAACGGAATTGTATTTTTCCACACAGCAAGTGCGTGCGTTGGAGAGTGATGTGTTAGCTAATGTACCTCTTAGTACAGGTGCACACGGAAGATGGCAAACAAGAAACTACTGAACTAACAACAGGATGATAAAAGAAAAATTCTGAAAATCATAATAGTACATTTTTAACAAAAAAAATGTAACTCACATTTATTTGACACCAATTGGCATATTTAAGAAATATGTAGTACAATACATTGTTATGCAGAAAAGGAACGTTTTAATAGCATTTAATAACATTGTCTTATATGTGATTTTATAATATCCTATTAGGTCATTCCAAGTAATTAATAGCGTCTCATTCTAAACTTCCATCTATTAGCCAGGGTGGAGAGCGGCTAAAAACTGCATTACATATACGTGTATTGTGCAACAGCTACTGCTTCATTTTCACTGCAGTGGCTTTAGGCAGGAGTTTAATGCTGATTTCCCCTATAGATTTCATCTGATTGTTGGGGGTCTCAGTTGCTGGAAACCCATGACCAATTTGTTTTCAGGAAGACCTTCGTAACAATAAGGGTTTGTGAAAAATGGAAACTCCTTTAGAGAATGCAACAGTAGGTGATACTGTATCATTCTGACTCATGTCAGAGACTCAGTTTTAGAGACTCAGTAAGGGCTCAGTCAGACGTGCGTTTTTTGCTGCACATGTTTTTTGCATTTGCGATTCGCATCTATTAGAACCAATGCTTTTCAATGGCAGCGGTCGCATGTCCATTTTTTACCTGTGCACAAAAATTCGCACCAGTAAAAATAGGGCAGCAGATTTCAAAACGCAAGTAACTGCGGCATTCAGGAGTTTTGGGATGTACAACCTCTGGATGCTGTCATATCCAGGGGATATACCTTGTGGCCAACGGGCCAGCGGCAGAAGCGACGGCCCCATTGACAACATACAGAGAAGATCGCAATCCTCTTCCACAGCTGTGACAGCTGTGGCAGAGGATTTCTTCATCTCCGCGGGGAGTATCCTCATCACTGAACACTGTGACAGCATTGTCACAGTGTCCAGTGACAAGGGTGTTAAGAAAATTGGAGATCACTGTATCAGTTAATTGTTTTTCTATTAGATTGTAGACTAGAAAGATATAGCATGAGGCTAGTATAAGTAATGAAGGGGTTAAACAAAACCTTTTCTATATACCAGTGAGTGGTATGGGATAAAAACAGACAGAAGATAAGACAGTCTTCAGACTCTCCCCCCCCCCCCCCCCCATTTGCATACCTTCTCACTAAAATCATAGCGGCTTGATTGTATATTATAGTTACACCCAAAAGGTGTAACTTATGTTAAACATTTTAGTAGTAGCCTATCATGTATTCTTAGTAATCATGGAGGTATATACTTTTCCTGTGATGTCATTTATGGTATAAAAACGACATGCACCTTTGAATAAATTAGAAATCATTTGATACCGCAACACGGCTGGTGTGATTTGTATTTCTCCTATGGGCCCGTACTTCTACACGAGATCTGATTGTCTTCTCCTTGGTAAACACATAAATTCTCCTTACAAAGGGGACTCCCCACGGGAATGAAGAATTTCCCTGCCACAGCTGTGGCATAGGAGCGTGATGTTCTCTCATTGCTTTCAATGCGGCTGGCGCTTCTGCAGTCCCATTGAAAGCAATGGGCTTCCGTCAACCTCTGCAGTGATTTTCGGGGATTTTGTGCGCATACGTTTTGTGCAACAAAATGCACAATCAAAAAACGCCCGTCTGACTAAGCCCTTAAGACTGTGGATTTAGTTGTCGGAGCTAGGCTGCTTATGAAGGTAGTATGCTCAGATATTGGTCTATTTTGCAAATGTACCGTAGGATGTAAAGTCAAATAAGAGTATGGTACTATGATCAGTAAAAGCAGGACTAAAATATGCCAGTTTAGTTGTAGAACTATATTGCACAAACAGGCAATTTATAAGGGTTCATGCCTCCATCAATCTCTTCTTCTTTGTCTATATTTATCTGTTTAATGAGACTCACAATGTGAAAAATGTTGCAAATACAAGCAAATACATTTGCCTGATGCCCCAGGATATTAACCCCTTAAGGCTGTTTTGTACCTTAAGGACCAGACACTTTTTAGGGATTTTACCCTTGTGGTAGTTTAACTGCCCTATTTTGTTCCTTCAGCTACCAAAATTATTTTTGCTGCATTTTTTGTGACATATAGGGCTATTTCTTTAATATCTTTTTCACTGACTTTTTTCAGTTTTTTTAGTTTTATTGCAGGTAAAAATCATGGCTGCATAACAGGACAAAATGAAACCACTGATTTCAATGGTTTATTTTTCACTAGCTCCTTTCTCGGGCATGGATACTACATTCGAGGAAAGATAGGACTTGCCCTATCTTTCCTGCAGATAGTTAAAACTCCATAGTGGCGAGTGTTGTTTCGCATACGGCCGTCTGAAACTACCCTTATGCTGGGCTCACGTGGGCATCAGCAGCGTGAATACACTGTTTGTTTGCATTACAGAAATGCACTTGCATGAACGAGCCCTCAGCAGTGATCATAGTCCTTATTTATTTGCCTACATAAATCCATATTCATCACACACTAATTTTTGGTTATTTTAGGACAACTCAACGCTTTGGGTGGCGCATTGAAATTAATGAGCTGTAGTGTACAAACACAAGATTAGAGCGTTATGCATTCATTGTAATCATTGTAAAAAGAGCATTATACAATGACATCCATAACTTGCTCTCTTTATAAATATTAGGCAGTTAGTCAAAACTGTAAGCATTCGCAGATACACATGGATGAAAGGGATTAGTGTTGTGCAGTTCATTAAACCCTCCATAACAAATAAAATACAATGCAAACATAGTGTTGGGCTTGTATTTAATTACAGCTGTATTCGGTTGTCATCCAATCACCGACTATATAATGAAACGTAAATCTCTGCTAAATCCATTTGTGAAGACTTCATTTATTGCTAATTAAAAACCTTTCAGAATAAAAACATATAGTTTTACACCCATTTACTCAATGTTGTTACCATGATGGAATAATGTTAATTAATAGAGGTACACTAAATGTCAATAGCAAAAAGGTATATCAGGTACATCACAAAAGAGAAACATATAGGGTCATAATCAGGGGCGTAGCTAAAGGCTCATGGGCCCGGGTGCAAACGTTTATCTTGTGGCCCCCAACTTCTCTTAACCACCCCTTAACGCAGAGGAGTAACTTGAAGCTCCTGGGCCCCAATGCAAAACCTGTAACAGGGCCCCCAACTATAATGGTTTATTCATAGTACTGGGTTCCCTATATGGAGAAGAGAGGCCTTATGGGCCCCCTAGGGCTCCTGGGCCTGGGTGCAACCACATCCCCTATAGTTACGCCAGTGGTCATAATCTCCAGGTCCATATGTGGATGCCATAGGTGCATTTAAGGAGTTTTTAAAAAAAGTCATTTTGAGGGCTCCCCAAAGAATGCTACATAAAAGCCCATGCTAAGCTTTCTGGACATGTGAGCAGTTAGCCCTGCGTGTCATGAAAAGTGAGCTCTTGGCCATGTTGATGTGAATGAGAGAGTATAAGCCTGTCAGTGTCAATGTAACAGGGGTGCGGTGCTGTTAAACTGACACCTTGATGCTGACTCTCCATTGTTGAAAGCGTGTAGAGTTTGCTGTTGTTGGTATTTCCATTGTATTGATCTGTGCACAGGGGCAGATTGGCAATGCAGTATACCAGGAAAATTCTTCGTGGGCCGATGGCTCTTTCCTTGGCCAGAGGGACGGTCACTGCTTTACCATCTACATGCGGCTGCCCGTCTCTGACAGACAGAATGCAGCGCAATTAACAAAGCACTGTTTGTGCCAGGGCTATGACAGGAAACGGCCAGTAGTTAATTAAAACATGTTTTTTTAACTTCCCCTCTACTGACCCTACAAGCAAAACTGCTGGCAGAGAGCATGGAAGCGGCCAGTAGACTGCCAATGAGGTCCACTGAACATGTGTTGAGACATGGGGCTGAACATGAGTCCAGGCAGCGGCGTCAGGATAGTCTGTCAAGGCGACATGGGGAGGAGTCAATTTCAATTGCAATGTAACTACAGTAACTATACACTAGAGCACAATCTGTGCCTCCCTCACAGTCACGGACATCTCATTGCACTTCTCTATTCCTGGCTGAAAGGACTGCTAAAGATATGGTGCATAGTCTTTTATACTGTCTATGACCTTACCACTATATTCTCTCCTTATTGGCTGGGAGAGCAATTTGCAAGGCATTATGAAGTACCCTGATGTAATATGATGCTTCCTTTTTTTTCTTTCTGCCATGTGGCAGACACATTTTTAGTGGGTTTGGCCAAGACAAATCGCCCAGATTCCATGTTCGTGAAGAACCTTACTTTCAGCAAAGTTTGACCCAAGACCAGGTTCAGTTTAGTTAACTCAACACTAGTGCCGATGGAATACGGGTTTAAGAAAAGGCCACTTTCACATGGCAGTATTTCAGTCAGTATTTTCCATCAGCATGTATAATACAAAACCAAGAATCCAACCTATAGAAAGGAAATATAAAAAAAAATTTGCAGGGCTTCCATTTTTCGACCCACCCCTGGATTACAAATACTGATCCAAAATGCTGCCATATGAAAGTGGTCAAAAGGTGAAAATCAGATAATGATATCTTTAGACAGAATGAAAACTAATTCTAGTTTTAACAGAAGCTGTGTGTAAACTACAGTACAAACGTCTGTGTATTGCCAGCATTAAACTAATGAAAATAATATTAGCTCTTTTATTTCAATTGGAACAAATATCTACCTACGTATGGTACATAAATTGATAGGAAAGCTTGGCCAGTTTAACAAATTCCTACGGTTACAGTTTCTTTCATTAATAAACTTTAATCCAACAGTATCTCAAATTACTTCACTTGACCTGATTTCACCATTTCCTTTGGAAACAAATATTGTAACAAGTTTTGATTGCCCTTTGAATAAGTCATAAAGCATTTCTGTCACCAAATGGAGCCTTTCGGAAACTATAATATTGTCTAGTCTGAATATATGATACATTACATAAAAGTAATATTTACAGGTCATAAACAAACCTCAACTATTCCTACTGTAATTCCATTATCCCAAAAGTAAGCAGCTACTTTCTTGTACATAAATAGAAAATGTGCTGTACATAAATAGAAAATGTGCTTCATTTATCCAAGTCTGGGCTGCCTGCATACGGCAAAGCCAGATTCCGCATGCGGGAGCCCGCAGCTGAATCCGTCTGTAATACCAGCCAGCGACTGCTTTGTACCTGCCATTTTCTCTCTTCATCAGTACTGCAGATGGTCGCAGCGAACCATGTGCAGTACAGATTTTTTTGTTAAATGTTTATTTTTTCCACACCGTTGCTAGGCAATGACGCAAAATTCGTGAACTGCCTGCAATGTTAATTGACTTCAATGAAAGCAGTCCACATGGAACTGCGTAAAAATAGAGCATGCTGCGATTTTTAATCATTATGAACAAAGCAACACAAAAATTTACTTTAAAAAAAGTGTTCTATTGTGCAAAAGCAAAATAAATAAATTTATGGTGTTTAACCCTTTCCAATCCAATTTATATCCTGGTTTTCCTATGGGGCTTACTCTTTTTCTGCCATTATACAACGGTGCTAAAGCCAGTACTGCATGAGGTGACACGTTGGATAGGCTCTGACAGCAGAGAGGCTGGCAATATACAGTAAGAGAACCCCGACGGTTGTCCTCCAACATCGGAGCTGTACAGCCTTAAATCATAATGTCTTCAGAGGTCAGATAGTGGATTGGAAAGGGTTAAACAACTCGAGAGCTAGAGCATTCACTAACTTTTCTAACCCCCATTATACCTGCATGAGAATTGACTACTTCTTTGGTAACCCCTTTAAAGTGTAGCTAACTTTTCAGACCTATGTCTCATCAATCTTGTAATATACTTCCATTACAATGCAATCCACTGCTTATTGTTAGCCATTTAGCTTCTCCAGTAACTGGAACTTTAGGATACTTTCATAACTGTAAGGGAGAGGCTATCTTCACAAGCTCCTGCACTCACACAGCTCTCAGATCTGCAATCAGTGTAGACACAACCATAGACTCATAAAATCATAGAATGGTAGAGTTAGAAGTGACCTCCCGGGTCATCGGATCCAACCTCCTGCTCAGTGCAGGATCACTAAATCATCGCAGACAGATGTATGTCCAGGCTACAGACATCTGATATTTGAAGACAATATCTGCCTCTTCTGACACTTATAAGAGCAATTATCTTAGTGTTGTAGGCATTATATGACTCTCCAGTTTGCTGTGAGCAAAATAATTTTTGTTGAACTGATCAGTTTTACTTTTACTCTTTTGTCTTTGCATGGTCACACTACCAAAATCAACATTTTTACAAATGAAGGCAAAACTAAGGCCAATAAAAATCTGTTCTTCCATGGCTTTTGATGACTTGCTGTTATATTAAACATCACATGTTCATGACCACAAGCATAATGACCAATTTTTATACGTAACACACAAAAAATTGTAGAACATATTTATTAACAACAAATAATGTATTTAAAAAATAAACGTGCATATTCATATCATATGGCACATATGTATATTTTCGATTTGCTTCATAAGGAAACTTTTTAAACAAGGAGATTACCCTTTACACAGGTAATTACCCCATTACAAACTTGGGTTTAATGTTGCAAAACCCTATTGAAGTTTCAACATAAACTCCAGATAATAGAACAATTACATTAGCAAAAGAAAAAAATATTGACTAGTTTGTCCAGACATTTATCAGGCCATACATTTTTAAATTTCTAGTTTTTAACTCCCTAACGACAACGGACATAAGGTTACATCCTGCAGTGTCAGGGTATGTAAGAAGGGAGATCGCATGACAATCTCCCTCCATACAACGTGGACACTGGCTGTTTCTTACAGCCGACACCTGGCGGCAGTAGCAGCTTCGATAAGCTGAACGGCTCATCGGAGCTGTTAACCCTTTAAATGTCGCCATCAATTCTGACAGCGGCACTTAAATCCCTCGGGCGATGTCCGCGGGTCCTTATGCCCCCCCCCCTTCCTGCGATGAGATCATGCAGGACTGTGCAGATGTTATAGAATGCCTGTCCAATCGCAGTATGATGTAATGCTATGGCATTACATCCTACTGCAGGAGTGATCAAGTAAAAATTAAGTTAAGTAAAATATTTTACTAATTATTAGAAAAAAAGGTAATAAAAGTTTTTTAAAAACCTTTTAATAAAAGAATCTAAATAATAAAACAAAAACACATATTTGGTATCGCCGCATCTTTAAAAGTCCAATCTACCAAGGCAATGTATTATTTACCCCGCACGATGAACGTCGTCAGAAAAAAAAAAAAGAATGCCAGAATTGTGCATTTTTGGTCACCCTTTCTCCAAGAAAAAAAAATACTAAAAGTCGTATGTACTCCAGAATGGTACCACCACCAACTACAGGATGTTTCACACAAAATGAGATGTTGGACAACTATGTTGATGAAAAAATTTAAAAGTTATAGCTGTCAAAAAATGTCAGCAGAAAATAATTGTTAAAAATTAAATATCTGCCGGGACCGGGTGAGTATATATATTTTTTTTGTTTTTACACATTTCTGGATGAATTTCAGGGAAGGGCTTATATTTTTAAGCCCTTCCTGAAAATTCATCCCACGCTCGCCGGCAGCCCATTGCTTTCAATGGAGCCGGCTGTATTGCCAGCTCCATTGAATTCAATGGGCTAACATTGTTCTTCTCTGCCACAGCTATTACAGCTGTGGCAGAGGAGAACTATCTTTATGCTGACAGTGCGGGGGGGGGTCTCACTCTTGCCGCTATTGTGGCTGAATAGTGGGACCTGGGAACCTGAAATGCAGCCCAGCATGTTGCCCCTCGCCTGCCCTATCCATTTCTGTGTCGTTTCCAGCACTTTCTTGGGTTTTGCAGATTTTCACCAATGAAAACCTTAGCAAGCATCGGTGATATACAAAAATGCTCGAGTCGCCCATTGACTTCAATGGGGTTCGTTACTCGAAACGAACTCTCGAGCATCACTGAAAGTTCGACTCGAGTAATGAGCACTCGAGCATTTTGGTGCTCGCTCATCTCTAATACTGACCAATAGAATAAAGTTATCAGGTCCTTTTTGTTGCAGTGTGCAGTGTGTAATTGCTGAACCACTTGCCATAATCTTTGAAAATTCCTGGTGAACAGGAGAAGTCCCAAAAGATTGGAAAAGGGCAAATGTTGTTCCTATCTTCAAAGAAGGTGGATCCAGGAACCTACAAGCCTGTGAGCCTGACTTGTATTCCTGGAAAGATCTTTGAACAAATTATTAAACAGCATATATGAAAGTACTTGGATGTGAATGGAGTAATTAACCAGAGCCAGCATGGGTTTATAACAAACAAGTCATGCCAGACTAATCTAGTTTCCTTCTATGACAAAATCACTGACTGGGTTGATCAGGGAAATGTGGTGGATATAGTATATATTGACTTTAGTTAATCATTTGACAAAGTATCTCATACCATAGTTATTAAAAAAAAATGACCAAATATGGGATTGACAAGGCAACTGTTGGATTCACAACTGGCTGAGTGATCGTACTCAAAGAGTGGTTATAAATGGCTGCACATCCAATTGGCTGAATGTGTCATGTAGGCTACCACAAGGCTCTGTCCTAGGCCCAGTGTTGTTTATAAATGATCTGGAGGAGGGAATTGGGGGAAAAATGATGAAATTTGCTGATGACACAAAGCTAGGAGGGATAGCTAACACTAGGTGGGAGAGAAACGATTCAAGGTAAATCGTTTTTAGCAATTCTTGTTTGTAATTTTGTTATTGTTAGTCCTCCTTCACACGACCGTATGTGTTTATACGTTCACCCGTACTCACCTTATCATTCCATGAATGAAGAATTGTCGCGATCAAGTGCCGATCTTTAGCCGCGTATTTTCAGCTGCTGCTCATCGGCAAAAATAAATACACGCATTAAAAGCATGTTGAAACAGTGATGGATGTAAGACATTAAATTAATTTGTAAATTTTCTTTATAAACTAAATATTATTGATCAAATACCATTTCACAGTCTATTAATGTGTATAACCTGACCACATCAAAAACAATGTTAGTGTGTAAATATGTAGCTGGAAATAAGACTTTTGGATTAGAGCTTTTTAATGAAGAAAATTACTTATTACTAGAGATGAGCGAGCGTACTCGGAAAAGCACTACTCGCTCGAGTAATTTGCTTTATCCGAGTATCGCTGTGCTCGTTCCTGAAGATTCGGGTGCCGCTGCGGCTGACAGGTGAGTCGCAGCGGGGAGCAGGGGAGAGCGGGCGGGAGAGAGGGAGAGAAAGATCTTCAGGGACGAGCACAGCGATACTCGGATAAAGCAAATTACTCGAGCGAGTAGTGCTTTTCCGAGTACGCTCGCTCATTTCTACTTATTACCCAAACAAGAACAAAAAGCCAGTGTTTTAAAATAGAGCGTGTGCCATAAGTTTCCAGTAGGACTGAAACATTTATCTAGTATCTTAACTAAGCAGTTGTCACGTCCAGTAAGAAACCAGCTGTGGAGTGTCAGGGAAGGCTTCACATCTGAATGCTGCAAGTTCAGAAACCAACAGGAAATTACACGGTGAAATGATATTAAGAAACATTGAGAAAGACCAATAGGGATTAAAAAAAAGTGAGAGATATTGAAGCAGGTCAAGGTTAACATGAAACATGAGTAGTGAAAAAGTGGGACAAAAAATTGAAACCCTTTAAGACCGAGGATTTTACAGTTTTTTATTTTCATTTTTTTCTGTCAACATAGCTGTATGAGGGCTTGTTTTTTTGCAGGATGAGTTGCATTTTCCTTTAATGGTACTATTTAAAAGGGTTGTTCCGAGTTATTTTTTGTGTCCAATCAATCTCCCATTATGCCTTCACAAATTTTCAAATAGCTTACATTGTCTAAAATGTGCCTGTTCGTTGAGTTCTAGGTGTATCACATGACCAGTTATGTGAGCTGATTCAGCAGACTCAATGACATCCTGTAAACATAACACATGGGCTAGGACTGGCAGTACCTTCCATGTTTATCAGATGTCACTGCTTATGTTGCTTTGAGGTCCAGCAGTCTCTTGCTCCCATCTCTGCTGGGCATGCCTAGTCTGATCCTCAGCCGGAGTGACAGGAGCCTCTCTCCACTGTCTAAACTTCTGTGTTGGTGCGACCAGGAACTGGCCTTAATGGCTGGGAGAGGGAGGAGTGATACTGGTGAGTGTATTTGGTTTTTTTTTAATATGCAACAAAACGACAACTCCTTCTAGGTGCTTGATTATTACAGAGTAGGGGCTTATAGAGGGCATTATTATTGAGTAATGTCCTATGAGGGCCATTATTACCGGGTGTGGGGCTGTGAGGGTCAATATTACTGACAGTGGACCTATGAGGGGCATTATTACAGAATAGGGGCCATAACTATGAGGGTTATTATTATTGAGTAGGGTCCTGTAAGGTGTACCATGAGGGACATTATTACAGAGTAGGGGCCTATGGGGACATTATTGCTGAGTGGAGGGAATAAAGAAGGTATTATTATTGAATGAGGGCACTTTTACTGTTGTGGGAAACTAAAAATATCACTTACTGTGTGGCACTTACATGGAGCACAAAAAGGGGGATATTATTGATATGTGGTGCACTATGGATGGCATTATTATTATCTGGGTCACTAAAGATGGGGAGAAAATGTAAAGGTTAAGAATAGGAAACCCCATGGCTGGAAAATTTAGCAGTCAAAGATGTCTGTGTTAAATTCTGCATGACAAATTGTGACCAAGAGGAGTCGTCTTGGCAGTCTTGTCCAGATGGAGAAGAAAAGGGAAATTGAACGACTTCAGAGTGGAAGACACTTGTAACCACTGGATATAATGGTACTGTAATCACGTATATGGTCTGCAGAGCGCCTGTGTACAGCTGGTATCTACTGCTATATGGGGAAAATATTAGTCTTTGTATTGTGTTTTTTTTCAGCTACACTATGGTGGTATTATGAGGTCATGATCTGGAGATATTATTTGGCTTTCTTATACTGTTAATATTGTTAATACTGATTTTTGTTTTGGTCTATATTCCAGTAACAGTGTGGTGGTATTATGCAGTCACTATGTGGGGCTAATATGTGATCAGGGTGGGGAGGTATTATTTGGTGGTATTATTTGCAGAGTTGATCTTGGGTATAGTGGGTTTTGTACAAAGACATTATTGATGTCATTATATGGGATGTGATGATTGCAGTGAAATCGCGTGTGAGTGGTTCTTTTTTCACTTTTACAAAATAAAATAAACATGTAAATTTTTTAAATTAACTTTTATTAACATTTATTTTATTTTTATTTAGACTCACTAGAGACATCCCAATTTGATTTTGGTAAGTTTTAATAATACTTTGGTGTAGTAAGTATAGCAAAGAATTATTCCCTGTAAGTCTAATGGCATATTTTCGGTTCGCATCATGCATATATTTTTTATGTGCACAATACTGACAGTGTTGATCATATTGATCAAGCAGCTATAAAATTAACCCAATTTTCACCAAATTGAATCAGGTAAGTCGAACCCAATCTGTGGAAAAAATTGCATGAATTTCGGATTTCCCATAATGCCTGCTACGGGGGTCAGTATGCAGCCAATTAGCTGGTAGTGTGCCTTGATGATGTTATCAAATGTGTTTTCATTTTGCATATCGGCAGCAATTTCATTGGGTGCCTGCATCACATGATGTATCCATATATAACCTAGGCACAGTGTAACCAGCGACCACAAGACAGAGAGGATGTATCATGTTTACATGCCTATATAAAATGTCAGAAAAGAGAAATAACGAAAAAAGTTTGGTACTGTGTTAGCCAGTAGAGCAAAATTTGATTGTTCTCAGTAAGAGAAACCAAGTAATCTTGTAGAGACCTTTTAGCGGCTAACAAAAATACATGATGTTATAGCAAGCTTTTGAACCTACGCAGGGTTTTTCCTCAGCTTTAAATGGAATAGATCAGAAGAGGAATATATATATATATATATATATATATATATATACACCCAGATACATATAACAAGGTACAGACATGGTGTGATTAATTTCCACTTAAAACAATACCAAAACAGAATGAGTAGAGGAGTGAATACTGAAAAATAGAATTTGCAGGCTTTACGCAGATAGTAGTAGAAAACAGTGAAACAGCAAATACACACGGGTCAGCAGTCTTAGACGTTGTTTAGTCACAAGCCAGGCCATAACATATCACTGATCTGCAATTTTGTAAATTTTGTCGGTTGTTTTTAAATAAAGAGGTGTATCGGAAAGGATTTTTTCCGCAGGTTTCTGAAAATGACCTTTTGTTTCACATTAGGTTTTCTCACAAATCCCGAAAAAAATCACATAGGCTCCTCACAAAGTGTGCTGTGCATGTGTGGAGGGGTTGAAGAACTGGAAAGTGGAAAAAGGGAATCAATGCCGTTCGGTGTACCCAAGGTGTGGTGTGAGCCAAGAAATCACAGTGAGGACTGCTACTTCTGCACAGTGAAGATCGTGGGCCATACCAGTACCAGTAAGTGTAACATTGTGTATCCCAATATGCCATCTGCCATGAGACCTTTTTTTTTTGCTGAGGAAGGCGATTTGGTATATTGTTGAGACATTCCAGCAGTTATGAAATACTTCAACAATAATTACAATTCAGGAGAGTGGAGATTGTTCATAGATGCCAGCAAATCCAGTTTAAAAGATGTTTTATTACACATTACTAACATCCATCCATCCATTCCAGTAGCACATTCTGTGACGATGAAAGAGACGTATGAAAAGCTTACATTTCTGCTGGAAACTGTGCAGTACAAGCTTCATGAATGGTCTGTGTACGGGGATTTCAAGGCGATTGCAATATTGCTTGCCAACAAGCAGGCTACACCAAATTTCCTTGCTTTTTGTGTGAATGGGACTCCAGAGCATGGACTGAACATTGGTTTCAGAAGCATTGGCCAGTCAGAAGTACCTTGCTCATCTAAATTACTTTCCTGACAATCTTGGTGATTTTATGGAAGAACATGGCGAGCGCTTTCATCAGTATATTAAAGTGATGGAAAAGAGCTATCAGGGAAAGTGGACTGCACATATGATGGCCGACTATTGTTGGATGTTAAAAAGAGACTGTACGGACGAACACTAAAGAAAATCCAAAAAGAGGAAATTTCAAGGGGAGCCAAGTGGCAAATGTTAGGAATATTTGCATTTTCACATGTCACAAATGTCATATATGAATGTCATTAAGAAATTAAGTTTTTTGTCATTTTCATATTTTCGTGATTTGTGAAAAAACCTAATGTGATATGGAATTTTAAAGGTCATTTTTGGAATCTGCAGGAAAAATCCATTCCAATACACCTCTTTATTTCAAAACAACAAAACCTTGTATATCTGTGAATTATTTGCAGGCCTTACATGGCTAGCAGTTGTTTTCTGCAAACGACAAAATTAACTTTACTAAAAAGTAAACCAGAAAAAAAGGTAGGGGGCATGGTGGTGGTGATGGTTGAGGAGGTAAAGGCAGGCCAAGTTGCAACTCCAAGTGGCTTCCACTGAAGCCAAAGCTTCACAGTCTACAGAAAGTGAGGCTAGCCTGTTGCCATTCTTTAGAAGTGGTTCTGCTCGAGCGTTTACATCCACAGCAGGCAGTACAAGTTGTAGAGTGGATGACACACATGCCTCAAGTAATACCTCCTCCTCTTCCTCCCAGTCGCAGGCACACAGTAGTCAGTTTGCACTAGTTGGTATTAAAGGGGTTGTCCCGCGGCAGCAAGTGGGTCTATACACTTCTGTATGGCCATATTAATGCACTTTGTAATGTACATTGTGCATTAATTATGAGCCATACAGAAGTTATCAAAAGTTATTCACTTACCTGTTCCGTTGCTGGCGTCCTCGTCTCCATGGTTGCCGTCTAATTTTCGCCGTCTAATGGCCAAATTAGACGCGCTTGCGCAGTCCGGGTCTTCTGCTTTTCTCAATGGGCCTCCGTGTAGCTCCGTGTAGCTCCGCCCCATCACGTGCCGATTCCAGCCAATCAGGAGGCTGGAATCGGCAATGGACCGCACAGAAGCCCTGCGGTCCACGGAGGGAGAAGATGCCGGCGGCCATCTTCACCGGGTAAGTAAGAAGTCACCGGAGCGCGGGGATTCAGGTAAGCGCTGTCCGGTGTTCTTTTTTAACCCCTGCATCGGGGTTGTCTCGCGCCGAACGGGGGGGGGGGTTGAAAAAAAAAAAAACGTTTCGGCGCGGGACAACCCCTTTAAGTATGCCGCGCTTTACTTCATCCCATGCCAAATTCCCTGCAGCCTCCGAAGCAGTCTATTATCGATCAGTTTGAGGAGTTATTTGATCTTGCAGTGTCATGGATGTCAATTGGGCAGTCCAATCAGCCAGAGGGAAAAGACAAAGACATTATTTGCACTGATACCCAACCATTCATTTCATCCTAAGAGGAAGATGAGAGTGGGTCAGTGAGTGCAGTCAGCCCTCCACTGGCAATATATACTCAGGAGGAAGTGGAAATGGAGGGACCAGCTTTTAGTGCTCACTGTGATACTCTTCCACTCCGGAAGAGTGTCAGAACAGGCGGCTCGCAGGTCCATTCCTTCACCGCCAGTCCTGTCCCACAGGCAGCTGCCGTGTGGCACAGGGGAGCCCTAGTCCTTGTCACTTCCCCTGTCTCCCAAGCTCCTCCTCGCTTCCGGGTTGCTAGGGACATGGCGGGGGCTGCCCCGCACCGCTTCCTTGGCTCCATGCTCCAATCAGCTGCTGAGGCGGGAGCTCTGACAGGATTTAAACCTGTCTGTGTGTGCAAATGGTTCCCAGTTTTAATTTGGTCTTCCAGCTGCACCCGCGTATTGTTTGACTCCTGTTGTGACCCTGGCTTTTTGACTTTCTGCTTTCTGGACCTGACTTCGTTTTTGCCTGACCTCTTTGTACCATGTACCCTCCTATTGCCGACCTGGATAGTCTGACCATTCTACTGTTTGTTTGTCTCCAGTGTCTGTTTGTCGTCCCCGTGTCCTTCTTCCCTAGTGAGTGTAGGGAACGCCACCCAGTTGTCTCCCTGGGGTTTAGCCCAGGGGAGAAAGTAGGTAGGGACAGGGGTTGCTGGTTTCTTCAGGGACTTCCAGTATCCTGGACACTGTCCTGACAAAGAGAAGGACAAGGAGGGGAGAAGGAAAAGGCAGACATTGTGGAGCAGCACCCTGCCAATACAGCAAGTAGGGTGTCACAGAAAAACAAAAGGGCAGTGCCACCACCCTCAGCTACTACTAGTCACAGCAGTAACATCAGGCCCACAGCTAGGTCTACTCATAGGACTTCAGTAGCATGGGCATTCTTTGAACCCTTGGCTGATGTCAGAAGGTTGGTCATCTGTAAGATCTGTGGTAAGAGTTTAAAACCCAGCAAGAATGTAAAGAACATTGACACAACTTGGCCAGATGACAACAAGTCAGATTCATCCTACTCTCTCTTCTGTTGCTGTAGCTGCCCCTTCTTCCATCTCCCTCCTGGTTTATGCAGTAGCCTCTGAGCACAGAGAAGCAGTTTTGTGTAGGGGCAGCAGCACAGCTACTTCAGGCTTGTCCTCCGCAATTAACGAGGGGCTACAGGTTTCAGTTCTTTGATTTAAATATGAATTTCTAGGTTTGACTGCAGGTTTCTTTTAAACGAAATATTGGAAATAACCGTAAGCGTTCGTGCACTTTTTATCTGGGTAAATATTTTTGTTCTGTCTTTGATGTCACATTATGAATGGATACAACATTAATGGGAGGTTTTATTATGTCCTCCCCTGATGATGAATATAAATTGACATTCATGCCCTTGCATTTTACCTTCAAAAATTGAAGTTTATATGTTGATGACCTAAATATATAGTACTAAGCATCTTTTTCATTTTTTATACCTATTAATGTAATTCACTTTTTATTTACATGTGCATTTATTGGAGGGTAAAAAGATACCATCGTACCGTATAGGGCTTATTCAGTTGACCGTATGCGCAAAAACATATTTGCACATGAATGAGGTTTGATGAGGTTGTTTTCTTTGTGTGTCTGCTCATAGTGCTGTACTTTTTGCGCATGCAGGGCCAGACGAAGATGTAGAAATGGAATTTTTAAGCACAAGCAGAGCTTCAGAAGAAGTGGAATCACATCGAAATAAGGACAGAGAAGAGAAGGATCATGAGGACTTTCAGGACATAGGAATCGACACATCACAACCTGAATAAAGACATGGATTTTTGAAAGGGACAGGGAATTGTCAAACGTTTCAGGGTTGTAAACGATACAGCCGAAGGGATGTCATATTATTTCAAGACTACAATGCGAGCGTAACAAATGATGAAGAGCAGAAGCAGTATATTTTGCATGTGCTGCTGAATGTCGAAAAGTATTCCCAGACACACTGAAATCTTCCCTCTCAAATCTCTACCACCTACTTGATTCTGGTGACTCAATCTGACAAATCTACCTACCAATTCAACCTAACTACCTATTTTATTGTGAAAATTTAGACATAAAACCTGTTCTGATGTTACTGCTTGCTATTTCTGGAGATTGTTTTTGTAATAATTAAGTTCAATGTTTCAAATTCTTTATGGTTGGATTATCATAATAAATAATTGATTTGTATGTCAATATTTTCTTTCCCACCCCCAACCTTTATCCCACTCCTTCCTTTCGCCTACCTGGTTGAAAATCAATTTTTAACCCCTTACCGCTAGGACGTACAGTTACATCCTGTGGGGTCGAGGTATGTATGAAGAGAGATCGCAGGACAGCCTCTCTCCATACAGCCCGGGCGCAGGCTGTTTATTACAGCTGACACTCGCAGGCAATAGCTGTAATCAGCTGCCCTGCTGATCGGCACTATTAACCCTTTATATTGACAGCGGCATTTAAATCCACTGAACGATTAGATCACAGGAAACTATGTGGGTGTCATGGGAGCTGGGGGCCTTCTGAAAGGCCCCAGGCTGTCTTAGCAGGCTGTCTATCAAGCCATCCCATGGGGTGGCTTGATAGACTGCCTGCCCGATTGCAGGATGATGTAATGTTATAGTATTATATCATACTGCAGGAGCGATCAAAGCATCGCTGGTTGTGGTCCCTTAGGAGGACTAAAAAAGAAAATAAAAATAAGATCAATAAAGTTTTACTAATTTAAAAAAAAAATGTTATAAAAGTTTAAATCACCTCCCTTTTGTCATATCTATAATAAAAGAATTTAAAACATAAAACAAAAATACATACTTGGTATCACCGCGTTCGTAAAAGTTCGATCTATTGAAGTAATGTATTACTTACCCCATATGAGGAACGTCATCTAAAAAAAAAATAAAGAACGCCAGAAATACACTTTTTTGGTCACCCCATCTCCCAGAAAAAATGCAAAAAAATGCAATCAAAAAGTCATGTATATTCTAAAATAGTACCAATGTAAACTACAGGACGTCTTGCAAAAAATGAGCCTCTTATAACTGTGTTGATTGAAAAGTTATTGCACGTCAGAAAATAATTAAAAAAAATTAAATGTCTTTGAAAAAAAATAAAAGTAGTACAGCAAAAAAAAACTATATATTTGGTATCATAGTAATTGTACTGACCCATAGAATAAAGCTAGCATGACAGTTTTGTTGCAGTTTGTGCGCCATAGAAACAAGACACACCTTAAAATGGCGGAATGTCTTTTTTTTTCCATTTTACTCCACTTAGAATTTTTCTAAGTTCTTCAGAACACTATATGGTACATTAAATGAAAAATACAACTCATCCCGCAAAAAACAAGTGCTCATACTGCTACATCGAAGGATAAATATAGGAGTTACGATTTTTTAAAAGGGAGGGGAGGAAACAAAATAGAAAAGAAATAAAAGGGCCATGTCCTTAGGGGGTTAAAAAGCATCTTACTTGAACTCTTTGATGCTAAACAACTCAAAAATAGTTGGAAAACATTTAAAAAAATAGCAACTTAGGCGAATATCTTCCAATCTGTACTTTTCTCAAATAAGTTGTGGGAGTGAAAATTAAAGACTGGAACATTTTCTACAAAACTGAAACATAACACAATCCTAGTATAAACCATTTACATTTATTAGCGGAAAAACACAGATTTTTTTTTTTTAAATAGCGGCTTTTTAATACTTAAGTGCTGATGAGGCAGGTCTTAACATCATCCGATCAAGCTGAAACTTTGACAATCTCATTATTACATGAATCGACAATTTTTTAGGGGTTTCCGTCAAAGATATGCCGAAAAACCATTTTCCCCCTATGTCTTGCGCCCACCCTAATAGACAGCTGTTTTGGAATCTTGACATTCTTCACAGGTTCCAATTGCCAGGGTGAGAGGCCTGTGATGGAGAGGTGAAGTAGGCTTAAGGAAAGTTATAGGCCATGTGGTACTTCTCTGGGAAATTTGTTATGCAAATTGTAGATAGTATAATGCCTGTGCATCCATAAGGAAAAACAGTACTCCACCCGTAACACATCTTTGTAGCAACTCAGTTTTCCTTTATAATAGTGGTGCCCATCATATCTTAGTTTGTTGTAGGTGTAATTTTATTAGCTTTTAACCCCTCTGGAAGTCTCAATTTCCCTGTCCTCCAGATGTCACATGCTGCCCTGTTCCTATTTAAATATTCAATCAAATAACCAGGACTGTAATTCAAAATCCCCGCCTGCTGAAAGGACTGTGTCTGATAATTCAATGAATGGCTGAGCGCTTTCATTCAATGAATGGATGAGCTTTCATTCAATGAATGGGTGAGTGCTGCCTGTGATTGGCTGAGATTTGAAATCTCCACCTGCTGAAAGAGCCTCAGAGCAGTGCAGAGGGACCAAGCAGTTAGACGCTTTGAGCCCCGACAGCGGCGGAGAGGTGAGTTTATATATATATTTTTTTTTGTACACATGCTAGGGATGATTTTCAGGGAAGGGCTTATATTTAAAACCCTTCCCCAAAAATTCCCTCATTAAAATCCCATTGCTTTTAATGGGGCTTCCGGCAGCAGTGAAGACCCCATTGAAAGCAATGGGAGAACAGCGCGATCCTCTACCACAGCTGTCACAGCTGTGGCAGGGGATTCTTTACTCCCTGTGGGGAGTGCCATCATTACTGAACACTGTGACAGTGCTATCACAGTGTTCAGTGACAAGGGGACTCCCCGCAGGGAATATTGATGCGCAGCACGGATCTATGGTGCACGCATGTAAAACACAGACATGTGAACACATCATAGGAAACCAATGGTTCTAATAGATGCGTGGTTATGTGCGCATGATTGTATGCACATAGACACGCTTGTCTGAATGAGCCCTCAGGGTGGACATGCTGTGGAATGTCTGCAGTGGAAATTTGGCGGCAAATTCTGCAGCATTTCTGCATCCAAAACAAAGTCAAAATCCACAGCAGAAAATTACGTGAAAAAAATTTGCAGTATTTCCACAAAGGGCAAAGTCAAAATAATACACAAGTGGTGTGGATTTTGACTCGTCAAAATCAACTGCACTCCTTCTGACCTTCGAAGTCTTTACATTCTCGGTGCCTCCTTCACGGGGCAACTGGCAGCCTTTAGTGTGCTCAGCAGCACTGGCCATGTGATGCAAAAGTGGCCAGCGGTGTTGCACTTACTAGAAGCCCAGAATATTGGTGGTGAATTAATATGTCATGATAAACCACACCCTAGCCATGCCTTACCACACACTCTTTTGGTAAGGGTCCCCCCCATCAAAAAAGTTTCCCTGGGTGTCCCAAAGGCTGAAAAGGTTGGGAAACACTGGTCTAAGGTATGGCATAGGTCATCAATGATATTTGTGCCTGGAAAACCTCTTCAAAAACAAAATTAAGGCAAAAAGGTCTGTAACCAACAAAGAAACAATTTGAGAGACTTTTGAAAGTCTGGTTCCAGAATCCTGAAATAAAGAACATGATCATAAAATCCATTCGAGGAATGTTGGACAGGGTGAAAGCATTATTAAAGGGGTTGTCCCGCGAAACAAAGTGGGGGTATACACTTCTGTATGGCCATATTAATGCACTTTGTAATGTACATCGTGCATTAATTATGAGCCATACAGAAGTTATTCACTTACCTGTTCCGTTGCTAGCGTCCCCGTCTCCATGGTGCCGTCTAATCTTCAGCATCTAATCGCCCGATTAGACGCGCTTGCACAGTCCGGTCTTCTCCCTTCTAATGGGGCCGCTCGTGCCGGAGAGCGGCTCCTCGTAGCTCCGCCCTGTCACGTGTGCCGATTCCAGCCAATCAGGAGGCTGGAATCGGCAATGGACCGCACAGAAGACCTGCGGTCCACCGAGGGTGAAGATCCCGGCGGCCATCTTCACAAGGTAAGTCAGAAGTCACCGGAGCGCGGGGATTCGGGAAGTACTGGACGGTTTGTTTTTTTTATGCCTGCATCGGGTTTGTCTCGCGCCGAACGGGGGGGCTATTGAAAAAAAAAAAACCCGTTTCGGCGCGGGACAACCCCTTTAAAAGCTGAAGAAGAGACACAAAGTATTAAAATATGTTGTTTGATGTTACTTGTATACAGTAATTTGGTACTTAAACAGTTTTGTTTTTATAATGCACTTCTGACTAAATTTTAACAAAATTTTTGCAAAAATGCACTTATGCTATTACTTTGGCCAGTAATATATAACTCTTACATATAAGAAATAATATTGAGATTTTTTTCATGATTCTACTGTATATTCAACAGCCAGCATTAATATATTATTATAGTTCAATTTCTATATTACATTTCCCAATGAAAAAAGTGTACCTAGGAGACACAAACCATAATTTACTTCATGCCTCCCTAAATTGTTTAGTGATCATAACGTAATCTTGAGAAAACAGCTTCATATAGGAAAGCCAAGTGACATCTGATAGTCTGCACTGCAAAGCCATATGTGTACTTTTCATCATTCCCTCTTTGCAGACCTTTATTACTTTTCTATGGGGATGTAGAAATAGAGAATCACTTAGAGAAGGGCATTAGCTGTTTCTGAATACATGATATACTGTTAGTCACTGCAGGTTGCTAATCACGTCCAAGAGATCCACTAATTGGAACACTGATGACAGAGAACTATTTTTATTATAGAGACATGTTCCCTTAGGACTCGTGCATATTTTTTAGGATAAGGGTATGTGCACATGGGCGGTACTTTTGTCCAATTTTCGGCCTGAAAATAGGACAGAAATAACACCCATTCATTTGAATGGGTGTATGCACACGGGCACAACTTTTTAATCGCCTGTGTGCATATACCCTAAGGAGGAATTATTTCCAGTGCAAGAGCCTAAGACACCTCATATTTGTTGGAGTCATAGAATTTTATGTTTAATTTGCAATTCACAGTAAGCTTTTCACCCAACAAATCCATCCTATTGGCAAGAGATCTCACTGCACAACATTTTGTTATATTAAACATCTAGAGGAGCATTAACTAGTGAGCACAGTGAAAAACGTATCCAGCCAAAGAAGGCAGATTTATACTCAATTACAGAATATATCCCAAAATAATATGGACACAATGACATGTAGGGTGGAGCACAGCAGATGTTTAACTGGGCAGGACTATGGTTCTATTTACATTGAAACAAAGGTGAGTATACACAATGTGGAAAATGACAGGTAATATTTGTGCAAGAAAGCCGGAAATCACATAGCAATAGCAAGTTTTCAACTTGAAACATTTTAAAGAAGTTTTGCTTCAATTTTATTTTACAGATTTAACATTTGATAATATTATTTTTCCAATCTAATATGATTGTATATAAAGTATAAGTATAACAACATGCACAATTATAACAGTGCATTAACTGGATTGCTATATACCATATAATACAATTCTTTTTCCATAGGAGCATGCATTCAAAATATGATTATATCTAATAAAATATACATAGCTATAAATTTACACTGTCTGGATTCATGTTATACAAAAGAGGTACTCAACATGTGGACTGAGGTCCAAATGCAGACCTGGGCCACCAGCTGTCTAGACCCCTGTTGTCTAGACCAGGAGAAAAACCCACTGCCAATTCCCCTTACACCCCACTAACAACTTTCAGTGTAATCAGTGCAAGCACACTGACAGGACCTGATGCTGTGCCAACCAACCAGCTTGGCTTTAGGATAAACCTAAGGGCGTTAACTAGACTTTGCCATGGGAAACCGAGCAGGCCACCACTTTCTAGAGTAGTCCCAGTGTAGATGGCAGCTGACCCATGTGGGTCAGAGACACCAGTGCAAAGCACAGAGCACAGTCTGAGCTCTGAACAGGATCTGGTCTGGTGTCGGGACAGGCAGTGTGCAAGCAGAAACCAGGAATCAAGGCAGACGCTGAAGTCAGAAGCAGGAGGCCTTAGCTGGTGACAGACAAACTCTCACCAATACTCGAGCAAGGAGGAGGATCCCCAGCATAGCTAAATAGGAGGGTAATAGCAATTACCCTGCAGCTGGGGTGAGAGCACTTGCGAAAAAAAACTCCTGCAGTGCCGATGAAAAGTACACAGCACTGGGAAGGATCAACTCCTGCAGGGCTGATGGAAAATAAATGGCTAAATGTTATTCGTACAGGAGGAGCAGAGCGACACCCGTGTCTGCCTGGAATAGCAAGAGGGTGGCTGCTTTGCCAAATGGTACCTCCCCCCTTACGCCCCCTTCTCTTTCTGTCATCTTCTTAGCAAGAACCATTGCAGTAGAAGGAGAGCATTGATATTCTGTGAAGTCTCGCAAGCCCTCTCCTATGGGCCATACACCTTCCAGTCCACCAAAAATATGCTTTATTCCTGATCTTTTTCATATCAAGAATGTTCTTGACCTCAAAAAGTGTTCAGAGTTAACTTGGGCTATAGCAGGCTTGGACTTTTTGGAATATTTATTAAGAACCTGAGGTTTGAGAAGCAAGACATGGGAGGAATTTGGTGTGCGAAAGGAGGAAGGAAGTCGCAACTTGTAACATACGGGGTTCACCTTTCTGGATATCTCGAATGGGTGCAAAAATCGAGGGGCTGGTTTATAGGAAGGCACTTTTAACCTAATATGTCTAGAAGAAAGCCAGACTTTGTCACCCAGAACAACATGTGGAGGAGATCGGCGCTTGCGATCGGAGAACCTCTTCATCTGGGTAGTTGCTCTCTTCGGTGTAGTTTTGGTCTCTTGCCAGATTTTAGAAAAATTCTCCATTGATGAGACTGCTGTCGTAGCTTCAGACATGGCAGAGATAGGCAGAGGAATCCTGAGTTGATGACAATACACAATAAAAAAGAAGACTTATTAGTAGACTCACTGACATGCACTGACATGATGGTTATGGGAAAACTTCACCCAGGGAAGCGAGTTAGTCCAATCGTCTTGATGTGCATTGGTAAAGTAATGGAGGTAATTTGTCAGAATTTTGTTGGTACGTTCTACCTGCCCATTAAACTGTGGATGGTATTCAGAAGTCCAGAGATACACCCATAAGTTTACAAAGAGCCCTCAAAAATTTTGAAATAAACTGGACGAAGTGAGCCATTTTGGAAAAGCAATTGACGACCACCCAGATGACTGTGAACAGATTAGATAACGGCAAGTCTGTGATAAAAATCCATGGCTATGTGCTACCATGGAGCCTCAGGGATAGGTAGAGGACAGCAGGTTTTTGTTTACAAGATTTGTTTTGAGAGCAAGTGGTGCAAGCAGAGACAAAGTTCTGGATATCCTTCACCATAGAAGGCCACCAGTAGTGACGACAAATTAATTTGGCAGTTTTATATTGACCTGGGTGCCCAGCTTCCTTGCAACAATATCCCCAGGACAAAACTGATCTTTGTTTAGGTTCGGGATCGAAGGATTTTGACAGGGCATCAGCTTTGACATTCTTATCAGCACGCTGGTTGTGCAAAACAAAATCAAACCGGGCAAAAAATAAGGACCACCGGGCTTGTTGAGGGTTGAGTCACTGTGTGGTCTGTAGATATGTTAAATTCCTATGATCAGGCACCGTAAAGGTGGAAGAGTGAGGGATGAACTCTTGGTAATAGTTTGCAAAGCCCAAAAATCGCTAAATAGCATAAAGACCAGAAGGACGAGGCCAGTTCAGCTCAGTGGATACTTTGTCAGGGTCCATCTGCAGGCCCAGATTAAAAACTATGTTCCCTAGAAAAGGAAGAGAGTCTCTTTCAAAGATATATTTCTCGAATTTGGCATAGAGTTGGTTCTCCCTTAACTGTTGAAGTACAGTACAGAATTGTCTGTGATGTGACTGGATATCTGGCAAAAAGATCAGAATATCATCAAGATACACGACAACACACTCATAGAGGAGGTCCCTGAAGATGTCATTCACAAACTCTTGAAAGACGGCTGGATCATTTACCAGACCGAAAGGCATTACTAAGTACTCAATGTGCCCATCCCAAGTGTTAAAGGCAGTCTTCCACTTGTCACCATTGTGGATGCAGATTAGATTATGAACTCACTGTAGGTCAAGTTTAGTGAAGACACGTGCACTGTGCAAGCGGTCGAACAGCTCAGGGATTAAGGCTAATGGATGTTTGTTCATGGTAATAATGTTCAAGCCCCGATAGTCTATGCAGGGCCGGAGTGACCCATTCTTTTTTTTTTACAAAGAAGAGTCCAGCCCCAGAAGGAGAGAAAGACTTCTGAATGAATCCTCCAGTGAGATTGTCTTTTACTTATTCTGCCATAGCTTGGGTCTCAGGAAGCGACAGAGGGTATACCCGGCCTCGAGGAGGTAAGGAACCTGGCACCAGATCAATCGGACAATCATAAGGATGATGTGGTGGCAGACATTCTGCCTCTTTCTTGTTGAAGATGTCAGCAAAACTGTAGTGGGCCTCTAGCAGGCCTTGGAGGTTCTGAGGCACCGAGGGGTGTCATACAGGCTGTACTGGAAGCAGGCACTTGGAATAGCAGAGTGACCCCGAGTGTAAAACCTCCCCAGACCTCCAATACAGGGTGAGATTATGCAAATTAAGACAAGGCAGACCCAACAGCAGGGAACTGGTGGATCTCAGAAGGACCAGCAAGGAAATCTTCTCTGAGTGGAGAATGCCTACTTTCACATCAAGCAGCTCCATGGCAAACTGAACGGTCTCGGAAAGGGTACTTCCATTCACAGTTGTCACCACAAAAGGTCTCTCAAGACATCAGACAGGAATTTGGTAGCAGTCCACCATGGCCTGATGCAAGAAGTTCCCGGCCGAACCAGAATCCAGGAAGGCCAACACAGTGAACTGAGAACCTGAGACGGACAAAGTCATTGGTAAATTCAATTTTGGAGAGGACTTATCTTCACCTAGGGTAGCCTAGGAGAACTGACCCTAGGCTCAAGAGTTTCCCAGCTTTAGAGGACAGGTATGGACATAATGCCCCTGGAATCCACAGTACATGTACAGATTATTGGAATGTCTGAACATGCGCTTCTCCTTTGTTAGCTTAAGACTATCAACCTGCATGGGCCCTGGACCAAGGAGGTAGTCGGAGTGGTAGAAACCGGCCTCTGGAACTTGGATGCCAGTTGGATAGATCTCTTTTCCTGGGCCGCCTCTTTGATCCTTTCCTGGAATTGAAGATGAGCTCTTGTGGCCAGAGAGATCAAGGTGTCCAGGGAAGACAGAATCTCACGACCTGCCAATTCGTCCTTGCTAAGCTATTGCAAAACACCGTCACCAGGGTCTGATTGTTCAAGCCAAACTCCGAGGCCAGGGTTCAAAAATGAATGGCATATTGACCCACAGTGAGACTGCTATGATGTAGACACAGTAGGTAGGAGGCAGACAAAGTTGTACGACCTGGCTCATCAAAAACCCTTCAGAATGTCTCCACAAACATATTTAGGTTATGGACCACAGGATCATCTCTCTCCCAGAGAGGGTTTGTCCAGGAAAGCGCCTGTCTAGAAAAGTGAGACATCATAAAAGGCACCTTAGCACGGTTGCATGAAGATTTGCCCTTTTGAGTTGTCCTTCATCTGCAGGAGCATTCATGTGAAAATACATGGTAGAGCTCCTAGTTCTGATGTTGATTAAACTGTCAGATCCACATCAAGAAATCCTATGTGAACAAGGACACCTATTGAATCCACCTCAGAATCCGGGACAGAATTTCACAGCTGAGCTGTAGATTTCTGCCATGGTTATTCACTTAAATAACTATGGATCCACATGCAGATTTATCCCTTTTCAATTGGCAAATACACATGTGGAATTCTTGACACAGATTCAGTTTGGAATCTGTGTCAAGAAGTAACATGTTACTACTATTTTTTCTACACATACATTTCAAATCCACATGAGGACAAAAAAAAAAAAAGAATACACTACGACACAAATTTCCATTAGAAGCAATGGGGCACAGATTTGATGCAGAATCTGCACAGATTCCATGACAAATTTGCAGTAAAACAATGTGGAATGGCAAACTATTGTTATTATCCAGTTAGCAGACAAAATTTCAAGTTTTCACACATTTACTGGATGGCTCAAAACTGATAGATCGGTGGGAGTCTGACCGCTGGGATCCCCACCGATCCTAAGAACAGGGATCCCCGTTTCCTTTGTCTTCTTCGCTTCCTGCTTCATTCTCTCACAGCAATGAATGGATGGCAGGCTGCACAACCGCACTACCACTCAATTCAGGGACTGCCAGAGATAGTCGAGTACACATATACAGTACAATCAGAAAATAAAATAGTGTATATTTCTGATCATTGGCTTTCTTCAGTACATCTGGCCATAGCTAAAGCTTTCCACCCACTCCTAAAATAAAACACAGGATCTCCCCTTGCCATGGACACCACATTGTTTCTGGAAAAAACTGACCTTTAGTGTTATAATTGGTTAACTCTTTTAGCTAACTAAAATTCCATATATGTCACAAAGTGAATACTCAGGAGTACTATGGCAGCTCTCCAACTTCAACATCTAATGAAGTCAGCTTTGGCATTTACAAAAATACTCTGTTTGCACTAAATTATCAAAAAGTAGACAATGATGCATCCAAGAAGGATTTTACTGGACTTATATGACCCCAACTCTGGCTTGATATGCTAGGCTACATAGACCAGATGCTTAATTTGTTTTATATTTTCACACCCAGACTAAGTTTAAAATGTTCCTGCTGAACAAATAAAAGGTGTGCTAATGAGTCACATACATCTATTGTTATTTCTCTTCCACCTCTGACCTTCTGCTGCTGATATGTGATGCTCCTGGTTTTGTTCTATGTAAGGTTCTTTTAGTTTTCTCTTTCCTGCTTTGTCTCTTCATTTAATGGGTCAATATTTGCTTGTTACTGCCAAAATCTCTCAAACGGGAATTTTGTCTTCTATTCCACACGCAACGTTTCATATTAAAGACCTAGATTATTTTTTATTTCCTCAAATAATTATCTATTTGTGTTCAAATGTTCAAAGTGTTCTTCAACTTTGTATTATGTTATACACCGAACCAAATATGCTGTAAAATCACAGAAAAGGGGTGTTCCACTTACTAGTTTAAAAAAAAAATCCTTCATACTTTTATTAGTTAGCTCAAACGTGAGCCATGTTAAGAGAAGCATAGAGTCTAGATCATGTGTGGTAATTATCCCCCTCTACTCTTCCTTAGTCAGACCTCATCTGGAATACTATGTCCAATTCTGGGAAGCCCACTTGAAAATAAAGACATAGACAAACTGGAGCAAGTTCAGAGAAGAGCTACCAAGATGGTGAGCGGTCGGCAAATCATGTCCTAGGAGGAACGGTTAAAGAATCTGGGAATGTTTAGCTTGCAAAAAAAAAGGCTGAGAGGAGACTTAATAGCGGTCTACAAATATCTGAAGGGCTGTCACAATGCAGAGGGATCAGCACTATTCTCATTTGCACAAGGAAAGACTAGAAGCAATGGGAGGAGACACAAATTAGATATTCTGAAAAACATTCTGACAGTGAGGGTGATCAATGAGTGAAACAGATTACCATGGGAGGTGGTGAGTTCTCTTTCAATGGAAGTCTTCAAACAAAGGCTGGACAAATATCTCTCTGGGATGATTTGGTGAATCCTGCACTGAGCAGGGGGTTGGACCAGATGAACCTGGAGGTCCCTTCCAACTCTACCATTCTATGATTCTATGACTGTTAGTATGTGGGGCTATAAAGGGGATACTATTATGGTTTGTAGCCTAAGCTCACACTATTACTGTTTGGAGGCACTGCTACTTTGTGCGACATTAAGTGTGTGGGGAAGGGGGGGCATTATTACAATCTTGGATGAAGTATTTATGTAAATAAATAATGGCTGAAAGAAGTTGTTATCGCAGTTTGGGCCAGATGGAGAAGAGAAGTGAAAGTGCATGACTCCAGTCAGAAGTTACATCACCCATGAGTCACTGGTTTTAATTGTACTATATGGTTTTCATTGTTTATATGTGTATTCAGTGCCAAACACACATTAGGCATGATATATATAGATATAGATAGATAGATAGATAGATAGATAGATAGATAGATAGATAGATAGATAGATAGATAGATAGATCTAGAATGACCACGACCGAGAGCATTGTTCCATTCAGTGCAGATGTTGGAGGAAGTACCATTGCCTGTCTGTTGCACCCACGAGCGTGCGGACGACCAGGAGGCCTCCGCCATCCTGCAGGGGGTCGTCACTCAATTTTCCTAGCAATTGCTGCAGTTAGAGCACCATGAGCTGACACAACTTCTGACAAGCATGCAAGATGACCAAAAAGTGTGAGTCGTCTCCTTGTTATTGTTTCTGTGATTGACTCAAGCCCTGTGCAAGCCTGTACCTCACTGTTTCTGATGAAATTGAACCAACGGACCCAGAGAATCTGGCGTTGGCATCGCATATGAAAGACGCTCAGTGGTTTGCAACAGCAAAGTCCAAGTCTCTGAGCCGTACAATAATATTGGCATTACGCAGGTTTGGTAAAATCGAATCTTAGTCCTGAGTGTTATGTTCTGCCTCTGCCAGAGTTTTTCCAAGGACCTCATCGTCGAGGCTGCCAGCGCCATGCCTTCGAGGATTTCCAGAAGTGCTTAACACTCAACTATCTCTGTAGTCCCATTGAGAATAAATTGAGTATCAGCACACCTGGGTGACCAGTGCTCCATTCAGTTCCTTCCTCACTATGGAGTGTGCAATAAGCCTGCAGCATGGACAATAGTGGACATGGGACCCCTGTTCTCAGGATCAATTAAGGGCTCAGATGTGAGACCCCTATCAATCAACAAGTTATTCCCTATCCACAGGATAGGGAATAACTTGTGATCTTGGTACAACCCCTATTAAGTCTTTCCTGATAAATTATGTTAAGAACTTCCACCATTTTTATAGCTAGTCTTTGGATTTGTTCTATTTTATCAATGTCATTCTTTAGGTGAGGTCTGCAGAACTGAACACAGTATTCCAGATGTGGTCGTACCAGAGCTCTATACAGCGGGATCACAATCTAAAATAATCTCAAATAATTACTTTTGAACACAAATGAGTGATCAGTATAACCACTGAGAAGTGGTCAATGTTTCTTGGTAAAAGGTCCCATTAGTAACCTTAAACAGGATTTTTGTAGTCAAAATGATACCAAGCCCCCAGGCAAAGAACTTTAGGTATGAGGATTCTTGCTTGATTTAATGCAAAGGCATTTTCGAGGGCGTAACTAGAGCCAATGATTCTACGATTTTAAGTCCATTTGATCGCATGTTCTGTGATGTGCAGCTTCTCAAATAGCAAAATCCCATTGATGTGCACCATTGCTGCATTGAAACAAAGAGTGGGTTGACAAAGTTGTTGAGCAAGAAGGATACAAGCAGCCATAGGCATATATTTCAAAGATTTAAAGGCAGCATGAGAAATATTTTTTGTTTATCATCCAAAAAGAAACTAACAGGAAAAAGTATCGGTGACAAAAATTATTTAGTAAATTATCTGCGTTTCAGACAACTGGCAAAGAAATCCAAACAATGCATAATGTCCCAAGACACAAGGTGAGCTATGACTAGAAAATGTGCAAATATGTGCATACGAAAACATCATGGTCAAGTAAAAAGTGAAGGAAAGCCTTACAGTAGAATTTTCCATAAGCTATTGAAATCATGAGCTTTGTAGACGTTGGAACGACCTGTGTTTGAGGAAAGAAAGGCACACCTGCTGAAATATCATCCTGTTATTGTTTTGCAGCAACAGCAGATGTATAAAAAAAGATTCCCTAACAAAAGTTGATTTCGCTAGTGCTTTCAAAATCCTTAGTGTTCTCCTATTGATCTGTGCTTGTTTTGGGCGTATTGTACTATATCACATAAGGGAAGCCTTCATTATCGGTGATGTACTATTGGTTCAAGCTGTGAAAAGTTCAGGATAACTGGCGATTCAATAAAAGCATCTCAGAAAACATTGCAACTTTTGTGTTAATGGGAGTAACACAAAGTGAGTGTGGGCTTTTATGTATTATGTCTGCATCATATTAAGGCCCAAAGCAAACATCAAAAGTAGTCTCACACAAACCAAAAATCCCTTTAATGTTCAAGGTATTATACATGAAAAAATCATTTATCTACACAATAAAAATAACAACAATGGCAAAACAATACATGACTGGCTGGAACGGTACAAAAGCAAAGCTCTCCATACACGAGATGCAAAGTGTTGGATGGATTCCAAAGGCAGGGTTCACTACACTTTCATCATGCTTTACACAATGCTATTTACTTTACATTATTGATGAAAAATGGATAAGTAGTCTACTGAAGGCAGTGCTATGCTTATTTCATATATATGGTTGATTAAAATGTTTAGAGAAACAGATCTATATAAGTCTATTGCCTTACATATCTATCTATCTATCTATCTATCTATCTATCTATCTATCTATCTATCTATCTATCTATCTATCCCATATCTATCTATCCATCTATCTATCCCATATCTATCTATCCATCTATCTATTTATCTATTTATCCCATATCTATCTATCTATCTATCTATCCCATATCTATCTATCTATCTATCTATCTATCTATCTATCTCTCTCATCTCTATCTATCTATCCCATATCTATCTATCTATCTATCTATCTATCTATTTATCTATTTATCCCATATCTATCTATCTATCTATCTATCCCATATTTATCTATCTATCTATCTATCCCATATCTATCTCAGTATCTATCTATCTAACTTACAGTAGCAAGACTGATACATGTTATTTCCAGGAGAAGACAGGAAAGAGATTTGTGCTGCTATTGTACATTCACACAGTGGATTCGACTTTGGCAGATTCCATTTCAAATCCACGACAAAATCCACATTGAAAATTTTCAACACATCCTAATATAGTTTTGTGCCGTAGTCTATACAGCTCAGGATTTTTCTGTGTGCAGATTTTGATTCCCAACGGCAAAATCCAACACAGATTTTGACGTTTATAGATACCCTAAAGGTGTCCAAACATCTTCAATGGTTGCTCGGCCAACAGCTATTCCTCCTGACTTCCCTACACACATGGTGACTCGGCTTGGCTGAGTGTGTACAGTAAGTGTTTTTAATAGGGAGAGGAGAGTAAGGGCCCTTTTACACGGCCTGATATAACAAATGTTGATCACCAAACATGTCGGTCGGTGATTGTTTACATTTATTTTACATACGGAAATGTACAGTCAAACAGCAAGCATTTATGCTTGCTAAAAACCAATGATCAGCCAATAAACGAGTATTTGCTTGTTTGTTTGCTTCTCATTATCGTTAGGATCATTATCCTTTAATATGGCCCAACGATAGGGTGAACACTCATGCTAGATAATCAGGCCATGTAGAATGGTCTTGAGTTTCTGTACATTCAAATTGACCAGTTCTTCCTTTCACTCACATCATGTCGGGAGAGAGTAGGGAAAGTCCCATACATATAAGATATTTGACCTGCCCGGCCAAGATCAGCAGATTTTGCCTAAATCTCCTCTTATGTCTTTTAACCCCTTCATTGGCAGGTTTAGGTGGTCTTCAGCACATTTCAGTGCAGCAAGCCCCGGAGATTTTCCGGGCGTGCCACTGAAGGGGTTAAACTCTAGCTGTAAGAGGCGTTAAGTTTATTAAGTTTGGCTTTTTTTAATATCTCTGAAGGTAAATAAAAGAAAAATCATTCACTAATAGCAAACAGAAATCTAAAAAGTATTTTAGAAAGTTGCAGACCTTTTCTTTATACAATGGTTAGAATATATTTAAATACAACCATTTTAATGATTTTGCATTGTGTTGAAGCCTGACATTGGCTTTAACCCCTTAACGATACAGCCCTTTATTTCATTTCTGTTTTCTGTATTTCCTCCCTATTTTTAAAAAATCATAACTCTTTTATTCATTTATCGACATAGCTGTATGAGGGCTTATGTTTTTTGGGATAAGTTGTATTTATGAATGGTCAAAGTATGGTCAGGACAGCGCCTCTGTTGATTGTAGCTGGGAGATTGGCGAAGTGAACCTAGAGCAGTTTATTGCATAAAGGCTGAATAGTGTGAGTAGAGGATGTGTCATAGATGAGGGAAACCCTGTCCCAAAGGGACATCCATGGAGGGCATGCAGGGTCATTCTTGATGACCACTCTGCATTGATTACACAAGAGATCTACTTCTTGTAGCCCCCCTATTGTGCTTATTTGTTGTTGTTTTCTGGTGTGTTTCTTGGTTCCCTGAGCACGGGAGTTCTTTCCTTATTTATTACTATTTATCAATGGTACTATTTAATGAACCCTATAATGTACTAAAAATTTTTAAAAATGGAGTGAAATGGAAATAAAATGAAATTCCACCATCTTTAGGGGGACGTCCTGTAGTTTCCATTGGTACCATTTTGTAGTACATATGACTTTTTTTCTTGAAGATTGGGCGACCATAAAAGTGCAATCCTGGTGTTCTGTATTTTTTCCCCAAGACAATGTTCAGCATGCGGAATAAATAATGCTGTATCTTTCAGGTGCAGTGATACCAAATATGTTTTTAATGTATTTTTTTTATTATAAATATGGGGAAAAGGTTTATTTTTAAACTTATTTTTACATTTGTTTTTAGTCCCCATAGGAGACTTGAACTTCCAATCGTCTGATTGCTCCTGCAGTATAATGTAATACATTACATTATACCGTATTACATTATACCGCAATCTAACAGGCATAATAGGCAATCAGCCATGGCAGCACAGAAGGTCCGAGGCTGCCATGGTGATTTAAAGAGTTGACAGACACAATCACAGGGTTAACAGCCACGATCAGCTTTAACAATGATCACAGCTGTTGACGGCAGGTGTCACCTGGGAGAAACAGCCAGCACCCGCATTGTATGCAGCAGGATCGGCTCCCAATCTGCCTCCAAACAAACCCTGAATACAGAGGGTGTAAATCTGTCACTGCTCACATCTCAATGAATGATGGATATAGAAATAAATAATGGATGTCTATTACACCAGTTAAGTTGCATATTGCCGTGCTAAGTAAGGTTATTATACACAATATATGAGTTCAGTAAATGCCATTTATATAGCAAATTAGTTTGCCATTGTATGTACTGTATACAGTAAAGTCTGTAAAGCACTGGAAGACACAGACCAGTATGCAATAGTGGCAGACACACATGGGCCTTGATACATGAGAGGGTCCAGGGAACCTTCTGCCACATAAGAAAACAGTAGTATTATAAATGGCACATGATAGGTGGAAGGTCTATTACAAATTCTGCATTTACCCCAGAAGCTTCCCACTGAGCCTCTGGGAATATATAAACATTCACAGTTTTTCTTTTCCATATTAAATGCAGGTAAATGTGTTCACTATGTTTATGTGATCCTTAAACCATAATGAGGCTCATTTACCAATTTGTGCACCCTACAAGTGCCAACAGCACTCACAAAAGAAAAAGGTGCAATTTTACAACACTTGTTTGAGCCTATTGCATCAGTCACTTATGCTATAAAATATCTTCTACATTTACAACAGGCTGTTATTACAGTCTAAGACTCCCACACAATTTTCCCATCTGATAAAGTTGTGCCAAATGAGTAAAACCTCTACGGTGTTTTATAGATATGTTGCATATGACGGCATTTCACAGTCTCACATGGGCGCATTATCATTTTCCCATGCACAACACACAATGCCAATAGCCCATTGATTTGTATTGGGCCACTTACACCTGCGATTTTTTTGTGTGTGTAATACTCATGCAAAAAAAATCACAGCATGCACTATCTTGGCATGCATTAGGCATGCATACACACCAAGATAGTGTATGGGGATTGGCAGCACTCAGACAGCTTTAATACCTGTGTCTGCAACCCTCTTGCTGTTTCGAGCAGACGCGGGTGTCACGCTACACCTCCTGTATGAATGGGATTGTAGCTGGGTACTTTCCATTAGCACTGCAGGAGTTAATCCTCCCCAGTGCTCTCAGCCCAGCTAATAGGCTGTTGCCCTTCTGTTTAGCTGATCTGGGGTTCCTCCTCTTTGCCGGAGTATTGGTGTGAGTTTGCCTCAGTCACCTAGCAAAGGCCTCCAGTTTCTGACTCTTGTGTCTGCCTTAAACCTTGGACATTACCTGGATTACATTTGTACTCTGCCTGCCCTGTCACTGTACCAAACTCTGATTGCAGTTTGGACTGTTTCGTGGTGTGTTGCACCAGTGTCGCAGACTCCCGTGGGTCAGCTGCTGACTACACCAAGACCACTCCAGGAGGTAATGGCCTGCCTGGTTTCCTGCAGTGAAGGCCAGATACCTGTACAGGGCTTAAAGGGTGAATACCTCGTTCCATGAGCCAGTCTCTCGTGCACAAGCATGTGGCAAGTACACAATGACATTCGTACTTGTTGCATGCCGCCAATCGCCATGCACTATCTAGGCATGTATGTGTGTGCTGCGGGACTTGCTGCACTTTTTATGCGCATGTAGTTCGCACAATTTTTTTGAGCAGCAACATGGGAGCCTATGGGAGATTGCTATAGCATATTACACATGCAAAACCTGTGCGCATAATAGGCTGTGAACATATGTTCGTGTGAACCCAATGTGGTGCCCCAAAATGCTTTAAATGCAACATAAATATTATACCCTGAAGTACTTTCCATAAATAAATTCTCATTTATCGTCTTGTGAATTATAGTTCAGTTCAAGATTTTCTTTAATCTAATTTTCTGCCCACTACCAAGGAGAAGTTAAACAGAAAATATCACATAATTAACCCTGAATAATTGCTGTCATAATTCTTTGTTCTCTGCATAAGAGTGGGATTGTCTGCACAGCAACTCAATATGAAAAAAGCTAAGGATATGGTCTTACACCCTGTAATAACATATCCGCAATATAAAAATAACCTAAATCAAACAGATAAACAGTTTAATAGAAGTGAACATTTCTGGCCAGAGAGTAACCTTTGAAAAAAAGGTAAAAGCTTTGGATTTGTGGTAAAACAGGCTCCAATAAAATACTGTGAAATGCATATTCTTGTTAAAAGAAAACATTTTCCGTGCTATAAATCAAAACACATGCAGAAACAGAATAGATCCTTGGTAATATAATGCGGGATAAAAGAAAAGGCTGGGGATAAGAATAATAAGCAGCGCACAAGCAACGAGCATGCAAAATTAAAAAAATCATATGTTACACAGAGGCCTCTGGTTAAAAATGTCTGTTTAATAAGAGGTATTAATGTCCACACATATAATACTTATATAAAGCCAATGAATAGTACATGTTATTTTATTTTAAAAAGCACCTATTCATCACCATGAAAGAAAGCAATGCAGCATGCAATACAGTACTCACAATAGTAAAAATACATTCTGCCTGTATGGCATATCCATTTTATAGTACTCTTCATAATAAATCTGTATGAGCTATTACTATCCTTTTAATGATAATCAGTTGATCTACTACTATTTATAGAGGTCTAATGTGTTGCATGATTTATGTTATGCTGCCACCTACAGATAGGTAGGTGCATATGACCAATGTTACATTACATGCTAGTGTAAAAAGAGAAACATGAAGGCAATGCCCATACACATTAGACTAAAGATGATGAAAATGAACGATTTCAACCAAAACGATTGTTTGTCTGGTGAAATATAGCAATGCACAAACGGTTTAGACCATTGTTGTCTGGAAAGAAGTCTACCATGTTTTTCCCTTGAAAGAACGGTCACGGAAAGATCATTTATCTGTTGCATGGTGCCAATTAGTGTCACTCATCGTAATCGACCGGGTGATAAAATAAGACCAATTTAGGCTAAATCGGATTATACCAATCTGATTTTTAGCAAAGATTGACCATATCACCACAAGTAATTGTTGTCATTGGTTTGAAATTCCAAATAAACCCTAGCAATAATTGTTCATCCGAATTGCACATGCCTGTCCTCTGGATCACCAACTTGGATCATTGCACTTCAGAATACGGAGAGTTGATGGGGTCCACCCAGGACCAACGCACCTCCCTGGTAAAGTAAGTTTTCCAGTTTTTCCTATTCTGTTATTGGTTACTGTATGGATGATTGTCCTCAAGCATTTTCTGCCTTTTTGTTTTGTTTTTATCAGCCTTTTCTATTTTTTGGCGTGTGGCGCACCCAGATTCAATCGTGTACAGTGATTCCTGGGCTGGCTACAACAATATTCAAGTGGCACTGAATTTCAGTCATGAATGTGTCAATTACAGTGATCCAAAATTTCGATTAGTTTCTCCAATGGGGGCCGCACGCAATGTGTAGAGCCTTACTGGAGTAAAATAAGGTGCATATCAAAATATAAAGCTGTGTTCTTTGTCATTTGTAATGTTTAGAGATCAGTTCAGCAAAAACACATTTAACACTCTGCCTCTGCAAATTGCAGAGCATTTTTCTGTTCAGGATTATGCAGTATGATTATGTTTATTATGCTTATAAATAAATACATTGTTATTGCTTAAGATATTGGCAGGGGACATATACATATGTTTCAACTGAAATTTATGTCCTAGGTGGTTTGTGTCAGGTGAAGTGTATGTTATGGGGGACACAATCTTCGCTTGATCCAGCCAATATAGACTAAAATGTGTATGGCTGCATATGCAAAAAAATGTTCAGCAATTGATTGTTTGTACAACAGTTGTTCACCCATCAACCTATTTCTATGTAATATGCATGGCCACTTTTGTAAGGAGCTGAAGGGACCTTGTTCATGCACACAAGGCCTTAGCGGCTGCATCACCACTCCAGTGATCACTGGACCTAGTTTCCACCCCCGTCCATGGCACAGCAGGAGGAAGATCTTGTGAGATGCTCCAGGCATGGGGACAGAAGGCATTACCTTCAACCTGACGTCAGTGGTGACATGGCTAGCTTAACAATACCAGGAAGATCAGCCACACTGTAGGGACTAAGTCCCACCCCCTGAACTAGCCAGGACATTCTGTACACTGGAAAGGCACCATGTTAATATCAAAAACACCAGAGTGATGTATCACAAAAAGAGAGGAAAGCAAGGTAGCATTTAAAGTGGCAGAGGCCGAATCAGGAGGATGGCAACATTGGCTGTCTCCCCAAGCTGCGGATCGGGCAGCAATACTTAAAATGATGACACAGAGGCTCAGAGAGAATAAAAGGACAAAGATCACATGCAATGCGTGGAAGAAGAAGGAGTCTTCCTCCCTGCCAGTCACTAGTTACTAATAGGCAGCAGGTGTGGTAAAGGTCTGGGCAGATGAAGAGAAAATAAACTGTGAGTAAGTCACTGCATGCCAAGATATGGTGAGTGCTTTCATGCATTCCTAAGAGAGTCATGGTTGGTACATGCCAATGTGGACACCGGGGAAAGGCAAAGATGCTGACAGACAAGCTGCTGCAAGATGAAGTGAGACTGAGGTCAGATGCAGAGAGCCAGAACCCACATTATAGGTGCTTGATGAATGCTCCTGTACGCAGGACTGCAGGCAAGCCAGAGTTCTGTATGTGCAAGCAGAAGAGAGCATATTTGCACAAGCAACTGCTTTTTGCGCATGAAAATTGTGTGCATTTGTGCACACAAAAATATACATAACAATGTTGTCAGTTAGTTTCATAACTCAAAAATATTCTCTGTCCCTGTGCAAATACGCAGGAAAATAGAATGCTTCATATATTTTTGCCTGATGGAATTGCATACACAAAATATGCGCTTGTGAACGAAGCTATTGAAATCAATTCATTGGACATTGTGTGGAAAAATATGGTCATGTGAATCCAGCCTTATAAGGACTTATTCAGATGGGCATATATCCCGTTCATGTTCTGTCCAAAAACTTCTGCGGCCTCGTTCACACGAGTGTGGTTTACATGCTGCTACAGCAGCGTGTAAACCATGTTGCTGACATGCAGGAATTTTGCGGTGAACGAGCTTCTCCGTGCTCTGCAGAGCAGCCTGTTCACATGTCTGTGCTGCAGGCAGAGTGCTGCCGGGGCTGCCATAGGAGCCTGTGGTCAGCACCATGGACAGAGCTGCAACTGAAAGGCTAGTCGGCACTCACTGTCCTGTCTTTTTGGTTGCTATAGAAGCGTGGTTTACACATTGCTGTAGCAGTGTGTTAACCACGCGCGTGTGAACGAGGCCTCAGACAGCACACAGATCTATTATAACCAATTAGGCTTTTCACATTAGCGCTTTTTCATGTGGACTGATGGTCAACATGAAAAACATTGCTGCTGTCTGATGTCAGTTGTGCCTCTGAGAATTCTGGGTGCAACTCACATACGCATCTGAATGGGTCTTAAAATTTTTCAATATTCAGGAACCTCACCATTTCACCCTAATTTTTTTTCTCCACACTTTTCAAGAACCGTGACTTTTTTTTTTTCCATCTAAGGGACCTTTTACACAGGATTAAATCACGCCACAGGATACGCTAAATCCAAAACTGTGGAATTTCACACCAAAATCCACAGATTTAACAGCGAATTTTGATACGGAATTGCAGGCAGGTTTTAAGCCATTTTCAATTCCGTATCAAAATCCACAGGTAGCCCGCAGGTTTTGGTATGAAATTTACTGTGGTCTGCAGTAATTAATTTTTGAATTAAGCAGGGTGCATTGGAAAAAAATGAAATTGCACAGTTGTTTTTTAAGATTTGTTTTCACACCATTCGCAGTGAAGCTCATTCTGTCGGTCAGTGCAAATGTGGAGATACCAAATCAATACAGTTTTTTATGTGTTACTACTTTTTGTTTTTAAAAAATGCTTTCTGTTGCGAAATTCTGCCTAGGAGCCTTCACTAGGCTCTGAGCTGCCATGGCAACCTATCAGTCATGGCTTCCATCGCAGCTATCACCACCAGGTATGAAACAGCCTTGGTTACAGAACCCACTCCATACCCCAACCACTTATGGCACATTTACCCCTAACAGGTTAAAATGTACTATATTATTATCAATGCTGTCCTTTGTGCAGTCCTTGAACAGCCGTTTGCGGGTGCATACTGCTATAGGAGATGTGAGCATGTTACACGTTTGGAAGCTCATATCCTAAATCTAAGGCTGGTTTCAAATGGCCGAGAAACTCATGCGAGATTTGCACAAATCTTGCATGAATATAAACCCCATTCTTTTGAATAAAGTCATATACACGTGTGAAAAAATCACGCTATGTCCCATTTCTTCACGTTCCTTGGAACGCATCGCCCATTAATTTCAATGGGACCTTTAATACATCGCATTGTTTTCGCATGCCATGCGATGCGCATGAAAGTGTAATGCGAAGTTTTATGCGCCGTTTCCAATGAGAAGCACTTCCAATTCTCTATCACGTGCGAAACTCGTGCAAGAGGATTGGAATTTCAAAGATGTGATGCGAGGTGTTTTTGCCCGAGTTTCACGACCTGATATCGCGCTTGCCAATGTGTAGGTAGCCTAAATGAGCAGCTTGCAACACTGAGATCAATGACAACATAGAAAGAATCATACTGCTTCCTGAGCAGATATTTACTGGGGCAGATTTGGGAAGAATGGTATCATGGAGGTGCAGGAAAACGAGGCAACTAGCTAAGTGACGTGGTTGTGGTCCAGGAAGCAATGTCAGAACGACTGCAGTTTTCTCTCCTGTCCAAAAAATGTATCCAGACATATACTGTCTTTTTTGTTAAGTTGAGCTCAATGACAGGATCCATCTGTATTGGTAAACGTTTTTATACCCTTACATACTGTTTTTTGCACCGAGCACATGCCAGTACCTCGGGGGCGGAAAAAAGGATGAAAAGCTAAATTCAGAGTGAGTTTTTGTGCACACTGTGGGATTCCATCTGTGGCTTCCGTCACAAGTGAATGCAGCACTGAGAGGGAACCTCCAGTGGGACCAAACAGAATCATTCACTGTCATTAGTCAATGGACACCACTATGGTTTGACAAGAATTCAGTTTGTTTTTGCTATATTTGGAGAATATAATAGTGTAGTCAACTATATTATATACTCAAACTATAGCAGAAATGAACACTGTCACCCAAAGATCAACGCCCATGTAAACCTGGTAGGCATCCCCGAACACTGTCGGAATACCAAGGAGCCCAACCCCAACACCCTGTGTAGGTGAATCTATGCAGAATCTAAAGAAACGTCATGGAACAATGAATGCAGGAACAGCAGATTCCAATTTCTTGGCAACCACTTTGAGCCTTCAGAGCTGCAACTGTTGCTCACTTAGGGCGCCTACCCACTAGCGTTTTTTTTTCCTGCGATGCTAAATTGCGTTTTGCGTTTTTTCTGAAGAGCAATTAGTATAGAATGTGTTCTTGTCCATTGGGGGGTTTTTTGCCGGTCCGTTGCAATTTTTAACATAGGAACTGTCAGTTGCATATGTCTCCTTATTTTTCTCTTAATGCACCCATGATTGTCAATGGAAATTAACGAAAAAGCCGCGGAAAACGCACGGAAAAACGTGCGGAATTGCTGCGTTTTTCACGCACGAAAATCGGCAACGCCAGTGGGTAGGCGCTCTTATAGTACTAAACTTGAAAATTGTTTCTCTCATCTCTCCACTAGAGGACTTTGCACTTTAACTCTGCAGCTATATTTGCACATTGCCAAAAAGGATACATGTACACTTTTCCCTTTTCTCTATATTCTGTTGGGAAAAGCATTGAGCTGTGTTTTATTTTTCAGATTTAAGAGGCAAAAAAAACTTTTGAGCTTAAGTGGGAAGTGTCCTATTCAGTTACAGTTGGCTATGTGCCCGTCCTCAGATTCAGAAGCTCAGGGGATCAATATGAGTGTTTGCTGGCAGCACCTATAATGGAGAGTCTTCACATACTGGACAAGTCAGACAGTGCCTATAAATATTAACATCTACAGAAATTTTACTCGTAGCTAATGGCTCTGACAATGAAGATTACAACATTTTACTGTCCTAATTGTCACACTGTATAAGCTTTGGACATCATTCCCAATGTGTAAATGCAGCATGGAGAAGAAGATGCCAGTTTTTGTGCTTTATTTTGTCATTGTTGTGCTGTAAAGATGCACAAATGGGAGATGAATATATGAACGTGTAGGTTTGCACTCCAACAGTAAAAAATATTGCCAAAATGTTTCAATTTTACACTGCTCATAGGTCTTGTAAACTAGTAATTGAAAACTTGTATGTACTGGTACAGCCAAACAAACAGCTTGGTGCACCCCTGTGGAGTCTCCTGTACAATGACGCACACAAAAGTTTTTGTTATATTTAGCAAACTGAATCATTTTTAGATTGTGCTCTTAGGATTGATATAACAATATGTAATCTAGCTTCTATCCCAGAACAACACATAGATGTTCTTTGTATTAAACCATTTTTCATATAGCAGTGACCTTATTCATGTGTAGAGCAAAAGCATGAGATCTAGTATGACTTTAGAAAATTTATCCTCTTTATCTTTAATATCTAATATCTAACACGTTTCACTCCTTCTGTCTCTTCTTCAAGGAGTTGAACACAATGCCTCCTGCTTAGTGAGTTCAGTGTCATGTTATATTCATTAAGATGGTCCATCAGAACTCTGTATTAAGCTGTTCCTCAGTTATTCCTCATGCAAATATATGAACAAGGCTGGTGACATATGAACATATTATGGCCACGTTTATACATCCGTAATACAAATGAGTGTCCTGGCGAACTGCAGGTTTCCTGACCTGAACTGCAAGCATCATAGATTCCTATGCTGTATAATGAAAAAAGTTTAGTACTGTGTTAGCCAGTAGAGCAAAATGTGATTGTTCCCAGCAAGAGAAACCAAATAATCTTGTAGATATGATACCTTTTAATGGCTAACAAAAATACATGATGTTATAGCGAGCTTTTGAACCTTTCAGAGTTCTTCCTCAGGCATAATGAAATAAATCTGAAGAGGCATGCATATATATATATATCTACACACATACTTATGACAAGGCACATACATGGATGTGATTAATTTGCACTTAAAATAATACCACAACAGGATGCGTATTATATTATATCTATGAATACTTGGTTTCTCTTGCTGGGAACAATCATAAATTCCTATGATGCTTAGAGTTTAAGTCAAGATGCCCACAGTCATACCAAGATGTTGATCCATATTATGGATGCATAAACATGGCCATAATACGCTCATGTGTCACTAGCCTAAACTGACAGCTGGATCTTTCCATACCCCTTTTCCCATCATAAGTTGTGCCCCTAAAGAGTATAACATGAACACCAATAATCAAACACTATCAGGGTTTGTAGTGATTCACCTCTTTAACAAGGAGAATGGTAACACCCAGCTAGGAATTTATTTATATGTTTCTCTAGAGGTACTGTATATCAGAGGAACAGCACGATTTGGTTTTTTGAAAAGATGCTCCAGCATAGTTATTTCATAGAGAATAAAAGTATTTACTAAAACAGACATGTCAGAAGAGTCAACTGGTCTCTTTAACTTAACTAATTTGCAAATACTTTGGTTATGTCCTTTCTCGATCCACAGGGAAATAGCATGTGGAGAGCACATTCCAGCGCCTCCGTGCGCCTTCTCAGAAATGTATACCAGATCTAACTTGGTGTACATTTCTGGTATAATTAATGCCAGCCTCTGGCATAAATTATACATAACTCTGTCAGTCCGAGATGGCCATACCACCTCCTGACAAGTCCCACCCACTTTTTTGAAAAATGGCGAAGCCTGTACCAGCAGTCTGAAAGTTGTAAATTTTTCCGCAGATCCCCTCTTGTGCAAAAATTTGCCAACTTTTTATGCCAGAAACTTGTACAAAAGTCTTTGCACACGACCCCCACAGTGTTGACCAGTGTCTATTATGTACTGTATATTTATGGTATTGTTTGGTCAGACTCACTGTTTAATCTAGCATTGCAACCTGCACTGTGAAGCAAGAGTCTTGAAACTGTAGGCTCCCCTTACTCCCTGCAGCTGATTGACAGAATTCTCCTTATGCACAGTAAGGCCAGTTTCACATGAATGTAATGCAATACTTCGGTAATACAGATCTGTGATACTGACATCTTACAGATGACACTGCAACCGTATGTCATCAGTATTTCAGCATCTATATTTGACTCCATATTTGCTGTCATTGTTTTTTTTTACAGAGCAAATAGAGATCCGTATTTGCCCAATAGAAAAAAATACCAATGAATGCAAATAAAGAGGCAAAACTGAACAAAAGTAGAGCATGCTGCATTCTTAAAACACAGCCGTGAAGAATATGCCCATGTAAATAGATACATAGATTCTAGAGATGAGCGAACATACTCGTCCGAGCTCGATACTCGTTTGAGTATTAGCGTGTTCGAGATGCTCGTTACTCGTGACGAGTACCACGCGATGTTCGAGTTACTTTCACTTTCATCTCTGAGACGTTAGCGCGCTTTTCTGGCCAATAGAAAGACAGGGAAGGCAATACAACTTCCCCCTGCGACGTTCAAGCCCTATACCACCCCCCTGCAGTGAGTGGCTGGCGAGATCAAGTGTCACCTGAGTATTTAAATCGGCCCCTCCCGCGGCTCGCCACAGATGCATTCTGACATAGCTTAGGGAAAGTGCTGCTGATGCTGGAGCTGCTATAGGGAGAGTGTTAGGAGTTATTTTAGGCATCAAGAACCCCAATGGTCCTTCTTAGGGCCACATCTGACCGTGTGCAGTACTGTTGAGGCTGCTTTTAGCAGTGCTGCACATTTTTTTTTTTGTATATCGGCCGTGCAGAGCATTGCGTCCTCAGTCTGCAGTAATTTTACATAGTATAGGGCCAGTAGTGGTGAGGCAGGGACAGGGGGAAAGGTGAAAGAGATATACTGTCTATATAGGCAGTGGGCTTTTTCAAAAAAAATTGGGAAAAAAAATATATTTGGGCTGCCTGTGACCGTCCTCAGTGTACTGCGTCTCTGCTGGGGGTAGTAGTCCTAATTAATACACAGCTAAGTGTTACAGCAGGCTTGCGCAAAAGTGTTTCTTGGCTCTGCGTTGCCCGTTACATCACCGCCGTCATCCCGTCCAGAGGGAAACAGTATACATATATACGCTGCCTACAGTATCTGTCTGCTGTCTCAGCTCAGCCTTTAAAAAAATAGAAGCAAAACACTTAAGACCTACTAGTGGCCTTTGGACACTTGACTGCTTCTGCGCTGTGAATTCCACTGGCTCAGTCATACGCCCCTACATCTCACTACAGGCTTGCGCAAAATTCTTTCCGGTCTCTGCTGTGCGTTCCGTAAGCGAAGTCAGCCTCCAACCACAGGCCAATAAGCGGCACATTTAATTACAGCGTTCTGTTTCTGCACTACTGATAATACACCATGCTGAGGGGTAGGGGTAGGCCTAGAGGACGTGGACGCGGGCGAGGACGAGGAGGCCCAAGTCACGGTTTTGGGCACAGGCCGAGCTCCTGATCCAGGTGTATCGCAGCCGACTGCTGCGGGATTAGGAGAGAGGCACGTTTCTGGTGTCCCTACATTCATCTCACAATTAATGGGTCCACGCGGTAGACCTTTATTAGAAAATGAGCAGTGTGAGCAGGTCCTGTCGTGGATGGCAGAAAGTGCATCCAGCAATCTATCGACCACCCAGAGTTCTGCGCCGTCCACTGCTGCAACTCTGAATCCTCTGGCTGCTGCTCCTCCTTCCTCCCAGCCTCCTCACTCCATTACAATGACACATTCTGAGGAGCTTGTAGACTCCCAGGAACTGTTCTCGGGCCCCTGCCCAGAATGGGCAGCAATGGTTCCTATCCCACCGGAGGAGTTTGTCGTGACCGATGCCCAACCTTTGGAAAGTTCCCGGGGTCCGGGGGATGAGGCTGGGGACTTCCGGCAACTGTCTCAAGAGCTTTCAGTGGGTGAGGAGGACGACGACGATGAGACACAGTTGTCTATCACTCAGGTAGTAGTAATTGCAGTAAGTCCGAGGGAGGAGCGCACAGAGGATTCGGAGGAAGAGCAGCAGGACGATGAGGTGACTGACCCCACCTGGTTTGCTACGCCTACTGAGGACAGGTCTTCAGAGGGGGAGGCAAGTGCAGCAGCAGGGCAGGTTGGAAGAGGCAGTGCGGTGGCCAGGGGTAGAGGCAGGGCCAGACCGAATAATCCACCAACTGTTTCCCAAAGCGCCCCCTCGCGCCATGCCACCCTGCAGAGGCCGAGGTGCTCAAAGGTCTGGCAGTTTTTCACTGAGAGTGCAGACGACCGACGAACAGTGGTGTGCAACCTTTGTCGTGCCAAGATCAGCCGGGGAGCCACCACCACCAGCCTCACCACCACCAGCATGCGCAGACATATGATGGCCAAGCACCCCACTAGGTGGGACGAAGGACGTTCAGCGCCTCCGGTTTGCACCACTGCCTCTCCCCCTGTGCCCCAACCTGCCACTGAGATCCAACCCCCCTCTCAGGACACAGGCACTAACGTCTCCTGGCCTGCACCCACACCCTCACCTCCGCTGTCCTCGGCCCCATCCACCAATGTCTCTCAGCGCACCGTCTAGCCGTTGCTAGCACAAGTATTTGAGCGCAAGCGCAAGTACGCCGCCACGCACCCGCATGCTCAAGCGTTAAACGTGCACATAGCCAAATTGATCAGCCTGGAGATGCTGCCGTATAGGCTTGTGGAAACGGAGGCTTTCAAAAGTATGATGGCGGCGGCACCCCTGCGCTACTCGGTTCCCAGTCGCCACTACTTTTCCCGATGTGCCATCCCAGCCCTGCACGACCACGTCTCCCGCAACATTGTACGCGCCCTCACCAACGCGGTTACTGCCAAGGTCCACTTAACAACGGACACGTGGACAAGCACAGGCGGGCAGGGCCACTATATCTCCCTGACGGCACATTGGGTGAATTTAGTGGAGGCTGGGACCGAGTCAGAGCCTGGGACCGCTCACGTCCTACCCACCCCCAGAATTGCGGGCCCCAGCTCGGTGGTGGTATCTGCAGTGGTGTATGCTTCCTCCACTAAACCACCCTTCTCCTCCTCCTCCTCCTCCTACGCAACCTCTGTCTCGCAATCAAGATGTGTCAGCAGCAGCACGTCGCCAGCAGTCGGTGTCGCGCGGCGTGGCAGCACAGCGGTGGGCAAGCGTCAGCAGGCCGTGCTGAAACTACTCAGCTTAGGAGAGAAGAGGCACACAGCCCACGAACTGCTGCAGGGTCTGACAGAGCAGACCGACCGCTGGCTTGCGCCGCTAAGCCTCCAACCGGGCATGGTCGTGTGTGACAACGGCCGTAACCTGGTGGCGGCTCTGCAGCTCGGCAGCCTCACGCACGTGCCATGCCTGGCCCACGTCTTTAATTTGGTGGTTCAGCGCTTTCTGAAAAGCTACCCACGCTTGTCAGACCTGCTCGGAAAGGTGCGCCGGCTCAGCGCACATTTCCGCAAGTCCCACACGGACGCTGCCACCCTGCACACCCTGCAACATCGGTTTAATCTGTCAGTGCACCGACTCCTGTGCGACGTGCCCACACGGTGGAACTCTACGCTCCACATGTTGGCCAGGCTCTATGAGCAGCGTAGAGCTATAGTGGAATACCAACTCCAACATGGGTGGCGTAGTGGGAGTCAGCCTCCTCAATTCTTTACAGAAGAGTGGGCCTGGTTGGCAGACATCTGCCAGGTCCTTGGAAACTTTGAGGAGTCTACCCAGATGGTGAGCGGCGATGCTGCAATCATTAGCGTCACCATTCCTCTGCTATGCCTCTTGAGAAGTTCCCTGCAAAGCATAAAGGCAGACGCTTCGCGCTCGGAAACGGAGGCGGGGGAAGACAGTATGTCGCTGGATAGTCAGAGCACCCTCCTGTCTATATCTCAGCGCATTGAGGAGGAGGAGGAGGAGCATGAGGAGGAGGGGGAAGAGACAGCTTGGCCCACTGCTGAGGGTACCCATGCTGCTTGCCTGTCATCCTTTCAGCGTATATGGCCTGAGGAGGAGGAGGAGGAGGAGGAGGAGGATCCTGAAAGTGATCTTCCTAGTGAGGATAGCCATGTGTTGCGTACAGGTACCCTGGCACACATGGCTGACTTCATGTTAGGATGCCTTTCTCGTGACCCTCGCGTTACACGCATTCTGGCCACTACGGATTACTGGGTGTACACACTGCTCAACCCACGGTATAAGGAGAAGCTTTCCACGCTCATACCCGAAGAGGAAAGGGGTTCAAGAGTGATGGTATACCACAGGACCCTGGCGGACAAACTGATGGTAAAATTCCCATCCGACAGCGTTAGTGGCAGAAGGCGCAGTTCCGAGGGCCAGGTAGCAGGGGAGGCGCGGAGATCAGGCAGCATGTACATCGCAGGCAGGGGAACACTCTCCAAGGCCTTTGACAGCTTTATGGCTCCCCAGCAAGACTGTGTCACCGCTCCCCAGTCAAGGCTGAGTCGGCGGGAGCACTGTAAAAGGATGGTGAGGGAGTACGTAGCCGATCGCACGACCGTCCTCCGTGACGCCTCTGCCCCCTACAACTACTGGGTGTCGAAGCTGGACACGTGGCCTGAACTTGCGCTATATGCCCTGAAGGTGCTTGCTTGTCATGCGGCTAGCGTCTTGTCGGAGAGGGTGTTTAGTGCGGCTGGGGGAATCATCACGGATAAGCGTACCCGCCTGTCAACCGACAGTGCCGACAGGCTTACACTCATAAAGATGAACAAAGCCTGGATTTCCCCAGACTTCTCTTCTCCACCAGCGGACAGCAGCAGTACCTAAACAATACATAGGCTGCACCTGCGGATGGAAGAATCGTTCTCTATCACCATAAAAAACGGGGACCTTTTAGCTTCATCAATCTGTGTATTATATTCATCCTCCTCCTCCTGCTCCTCCTCCTGAAACCTCATGTAATCACGCCGAACGGGCAATTTTTCTTAGGCCCACAAGGCTCAGTCATATAATTTTTGTAAACAATTTTTATACGTTTCAATGCTCATTGAAGCGTTAAAACTTGCACCTGAACCAATTTTTATTTTAACTGGGCTGCCTCCAGGCCTAGTTACAAATTAAGCCACATTAACCAAAGCGATTAATGGGTTTCACCTGCCCTCTTGGTTGGGCATGGGCAATTTTTCTCAGGTACATTAGTACTGTTGGTACACCAATTTTTGGGGGCCCTCGCCTACAGTGTAATCCAATTAATTTTTAGCCCACCTGCATTAAAGCTGACGTTACATCAGCTGTGCTGGGCACTGCAATGGGATATATTTATGTACCGCCGGTGGCTTCCTGGCACCCACCCATGCTGTCCGTCCACACGAAGTTGTAACTGCATGTGTCCACTTCTAAAGAACCCCAGTCTGACTTGGGCATGCAGTGTGGGCCGAAGCCCACCTGCATTAAACATGACATTACCTCAGCTGTGCTGGGCACTGCAATGGGATATATTTATGTACCGCCGGTGGCTTCCTGGCACCTACCCATGCTGTCGGTCCACACGGAGTTGTAACTGCATGTGTCCACTTCTAAAGAACCCCAGTCAGACTGGGGCATGCAGTGTGGGCCGAAGCCCACCTGCATTAAACATGACATTACCTCAGCTGTGCTGGGCACTGCAATGGGATATATTTATGTACCGCCGGTGGGTTCCAGGGAGCCACCCATGCTGTCAGTCCACACGGAGTTGTAACTGCATGTGTCCACTTCTAAAGAACCCCAGTCTGACTGGAGCATGCAGTGTGGGCCGAAGCCCACCTGCATTAAACATGACATTACCTCAGCTGTGAAGGGCAATGCAATTGGATATATTTATCTACCGCCGGTGGCTTCCTGGCACCCACCCATGCTGTCGGTCCACACGGAGTTGTAACTGCATGTGTCCACTTCTAAAGAACCCCAGTCTGACTGGGGCATGCAGTGTGGGCCGAAGCCCACCTGCATTAAACATGACATTACCTCAGCTGTGATGGGCAATGCAATGGGATATATTTATCTACCGCCGGTGGCTTCCTGGCACCCACCCATGCTGTCGGTCCACACGGAGTTGTAACTGCATGTGTCCACTTCTAAAGAACCCCAGTCTGACTGGGGCATGCAGTGTGGGCCGAAGCCCACCTGCACTTAATCTGACGTTAGCTCTGCTGTCCAGGGCACTGCAATGGGATACATTTATGTACAGCCGGTGGGTTCCAGGGAGCCACCCATGCTGTGGGTGCACACGGAATTCCCATTGCGGAGTTGTACCTGCCTGTGACTATTTATAAAAAAACGCGGTCTGACTGGGGCATGCAGACACCTTGACAGAATGAATAGTGTGTGGCACATGGGTTCCGCATTGCTATGCCCACGTGTGCAGCTCCTGATGGAGGTGGCACAGGATTGGATTTCTCATTGCTTCTGTACAGCATTATGGGCTATCGCCCCGCCCCTTTTAAAGAGGGTCGCTGCCTGGCCGTGCCAACCCTCTGCAGTGTGTGCCTGCAGTTCCTCCTCATGGCAGACGCGCTTATAAATAGACATGAGGGTGGTGTGGCATGAGGGCAGCTGAAGGCTGCGCAGGGACACTTTGGTGTGCGCTGTGGATACTGGGTCGTGCGGTGGGGGGGGGGGGTTGGGCAGCATGTTACCCATGAGAAGTGGCAGTGGAGTGTCATGCAGGCAGTGATTGTGCTTTGTTGGAGGTAGTGTGGTGCTTAGCTAAGGTATGCCTTACTAATGAGGGTTTTTCAGAAGTAAAAATTGTTGGGAGGGGGGGGCCACTCTTGCCGCTATAGTGGCTTAATAGTAGGACCTGGGAACTTGAGATACAGCCCAACATGTAGCCCCTCACCTGCCATATCCGTTGCTGTGTCGTTCCCATCACTTTCTTGAATTTCCCAGATTTTCACAAATGAAAACCTTAGCGAGCATCAGCGAATTACAAAAATGCTCGAGTCGCCCATTGACTTCAATGGGGTTCGTTACTTAAAACGAACACTCGAGTATCGCGAAATTTTCGTCCCTAGTAACGAGCACCCGAGCATTTTGGTGCTCGCTCATCTCTAATAGATTCACATTAGCTACATATCACAGTCTGTAAAACATGGATATAATACTGCGCAAGAATATGCTCTTCTGAAGGCAGCTTCATAGTGAGATATTTGTTAATTAGTAGCTAGCGGGGGCTGCATATCATTAATACATCCGTATTGTTTGTGCAGGGCCTCGATGTGCATAGGAACTTCATGTTATCACTAATTGTGTATAAATACTTAGCCTTTATCATCTACCATAAACCACAAGACTGTTTTGGGTCCTGCAGTGAGAGGGTACCAGCTTTGATCGCCTTTTCCCTCTTCCTGGCACACAGTCATAAAATATAACTACAGTTAGGGAACATGAGATTTTTACAGCTCCCCAGTGTTCAGTGCTATCTGAGTAAATCCATGTGCAGTTACTCCCCCTGTTGACAGTTTACCATATAACTATGACTGACTGGAAGAAGGGGATCCCATCTATAACAATATGTTATGAGATTGTGCAGAGCTTTGCTTTATGATTTCTGTGTACCTCTAAATAGGTAAGGTTTTGGTTCCCAATAGCACCTTGACAAAGCAAGTACGATATTTCAATTTGTTAAAACAGTCAAGGTAATATTTGTAGAAATAAGTAATTCTGTAATTTCTATGAAGAGAGACAGAAAACAACTTCCAAACACATATGGCATTGTCTATCTGGGAGAGTAGGATCAGAGTGGTTTAAATCTAATCTGTTGAATCCCTATTTCCATGAAGGGCATATGCTGGGGGACACTTGGATGTTGTTCTCTAGAAAAAATGATACAGCTAATTGTCCACTACTATCATACGGAAATCAACAATTTTTAAGGGCTTGGTCTCTTACTACAAATACAGTACAGCAGGCAGATTAGGCTGCTGAATTAAAGGAAATCTGTCACCTACTTTTAGCCCTATATGCTAAGCGTATGGGCTGAAAGTAGGTGACCGCTGAGTCCGGGGATGTAAGTGTGAGCGCTGAAAGCGGCACTCAATGCCCGTTCAAATTTTATAATGGGTGGACTACTTAGCAGTGTCGCTCAATGCACCAAACATCAGCTTTCAGTGCTCACACCGGGGAACGAAAAGGAGGTAAGTATAACACTTACATCCCCGGACTTAGCAGGTCACCTACTTTCAGCCCATAATCTTAGCTTATAGGGCTAAAAGTAGGTGACAGTCTCTTTAATTCTTATAGCAAATATTGATTGCACCAGCCTGCATGTCTTCCCCCAAGGTTAGTTGTTTTAGTACATCTATTAGTATTTCAACTGCACAGAGGAATGCATTTTCTTCAAGTGACCTGAATGGAGAAACACAAATAGTGCAAAGGCTTAAAGGAACTCTTAGAAATCTTTGTCTTTTGCTATTGTACATTATATCTTACAAATATGTGTTTTTAAGATCAGGGTCCAGCAAGTATTTAATAGGGATCCTTCTAAATATGAAGGGCCTTCTGCCACTGCAACTCACTACCATTTGTACATTCTCTTTAAAGGAATGATAAGTGAGAACATAATAGACTAGATAGATAGATAGATAGATAGATAGATAGATAGATATGAGATAGATAGATATGTGATAGATAGATAGATAGATAGATAGCTAGATAGATAGATAGATAAATAGATAGATAGATGATAATGGATGGATAGATAGATAGATATTAATGTAATTATAATGAATGTAATTATAGGAAGTTACTTTTTTATGTTATGTATATATAAGTGGCAAATTCTATTTGCATTAAAATTCTGGCAAATTCTATTTGCCAAATATGGGTTAAAGTCCTAAGAATATACTTGATTTCTCACTACTTTGTCAGTTGCATGAGTTACTTAAAGTATAACTAAACTTTAGTGATGAGCAAGCATACTCGCTAAGGGCAATTACTCGATCGAGCATTGCCCTTAGCAAGTACCTGCCCGCTTGGAAGAAAAGATTCGGCTGCCAGTGGCGGGTGGGGAGCTGCAGGGGAGAGCGGGGAGGAACGGAGGGGAGATCTCTCTCTCCCTCTCTCTCCCCCGCTCCCCCCTGCTCTGTGCCGCAACTCACCTCTCACCTGCGCCGGCAGCTGCACCTTTTCTTCCGAGCGGGGAGATACTCGCTAAGGACAATGCTGGATCGAGTAATTGTCCTTAGCGAGTATGCTCGCTCATCTCTACTAAACTTTCAAGCAACTTCTGTCTTTCACTATTGTAAATTATTATACTTAACAAATGCAGGGTTGAAAGATGCAAGCCCGGCAAGTATCCAACTTCATTTTCTATTACTACATCTTAGTACCATTTCTACATTCTCTTTAAATGAATATTAAGTACAAAAAAATAGACCTGCAATAAATAGATATTAATGTACTTTTACTGTCTAACAGAAGAAACGTCACACTATGAAGAGAAAATGTGACACAATTAAGATTTTTTTGCAACTTTGTGCAATTTTCAGGGTACGTTCAGACAAATGGTTTATACAAATTTATACAGTTTTGCGCCAATCACTTAAGTTTGATAAAAGGGGAAAACCAGTATATGAGGCTGACTTTTGAGATGTCACAGCCACAGAAACTGCTTTGTACCATCTTTGTGTGTGTGTGGATAAAGATCAAAAAGTAAAGATGCCTCTAAGATGCCACTAAGAGCAATTTCATCAGACTGTTGTGTTTATTACAGGTTTCATCATAGGCGTACATGTAGCTGGTTGGTTTTTGCGGCAGAAACTCAACAGGATGCCACAATCATGGAACAAATTTATAGATGGCAGTTAGCAGAGCAAAATGTGCATCATTAGAGTGGCACTGGAGCCCTGAGACAAAAAATTGGCATCATGCAGTAGTGGCTCCACAGTTCACAGCTGGCGACATTCTGTAGAATATATGGACGGCTTTGGATGCTCAAATATCGATGATGGTAGTTTCTCAAAGTTTGACTATCAAGGTTTGCAGTCAAGCTATCCATTGTGAAGACTGCCTCTCCCACTGCACGCTTGTCATGAATGCTTGAAGTGGTATCACTATAGAACTACATGGCATGACAAATAGCACAGTGTGGGGTTTAATGATGAATTGTACTTTTGCCTCAACAATGGTAATCTCTGAGTGAGGGTCTGAAGGCATTCTGGCAATCAGGCTGATCCTTCCACCATTTTGGAGCAAGACACAGCTCATTAACATGGATCTATGGTTTAGGGTGCCATCAGCATCAACAGTCGATCACACTATCATATCTTCTTGGAGTACCCAACACAGTTTTTCAGCTCGTTAACATGTCATTCAATCGATGCCACCTCGCATTAATGACTGCATGGTCCAACATGGTGGCCCCATTACTTACTGATCATCCTGTTAATTGGGCCACAGGAGACATGTAATTGTTTTAAACTATAATCAATTGTTCAGACCTCTATACTCTATCTGTGTGTTGAGGTTTGTCTCATCTTGAGTATTTCTTCAAGGTGTGGCATTTTAACTGAGATGCTGTGTATATAGAAGATAAAGTATTTTAGTTAGTATAAGAAACAGTTAAAACAAAATGAATTTAAAATACATATTGTCCTAAAGTGAAAAAAAGTTTGGCACCGAGTACAAATACTTTTTTGTATCAAAGTTCTGGCACTGATTCATTATTTTTCAAGTGATGTGGGTTAAAGTCTTAAGAACATACATGACTTTTCACTACTTTGCCAACTTTATTATTTACTTAAAGTGTAACTAAACTTTCAAAAACCTTCTGACATGTCGAAGTGACATGTAAGAAGTTTTGATCAGTGTGGTCCAGGAGCTGGTACCCCTATTGATCACTAAAACAAAGCAGTACAGCACTCGGTTTTCCAATCAAATCTGTTCTCTGCCTAAATTTAACAGGGCCTCCTGAGTCTTTTAACATGAAACAATGCCTACCCCTTAGTGAGCACCATAACTTGTTTTTTATGGCGGTCAATAAGGGGCCTTAAACCAGACCGCTTTTTATAGCATAGTCTAAGGTTAGCATGAACGTTACATGCCAGGAAGACCCAGGGCTCTGCTTTTTACAGATAGCTGGGTTCCTGCTCTAACAACAGTTTGAAACTTTCAAACCTAGCCATTTAATCTTTTACATATCCAGGTCAATAGCAGGTCCACCCTGTGAGTGGTTAGCGGGAGTATCGGGCACCTTCTGTCACCCATTGAATAATGTCAAGAAAAAGGAATTTCTGCGCTCGTATGAAGAGAGTAAAACAGAAAAAGGAGTAAACAACTCCCATATGAGGAATGGCAAAAGAACACTTACTTGAAAAGGAGGGGGATATGATCAGCAGAAGCCCCCTCCTCTGAGTGTCATCCACAAGTATCCAAGTACACAGACTTCCACGTGTACACTAAAGGAAAAGACTTTATTCGGTGGCAACGCGTTTCGGTGCATAAACACGCACCTTTCTCAAGGCTCTTCATACGAGCGCAGAAATTCCTTTTTCTTGACAATATTCTATGTTTTATCTGGGGGAGAACTGATTATTCAGAACCCCCCAGCTTTTTTCTGCAGCTCTCCTTGCATCAAGAAAGATCGATGAAGAATTGAGTACTAACAAAGGGTTTTTCTACAACTGCCCACACTGACGGTTGCTTTACATATATTTTTTCATCTGTCCAAAGAATTTATTTCCTGAGGCGCTCTCTATACACCTTTTATGTTGTTCTGTCACCCATTGGCACCCTATGATGTGATTGCAAGTTGCCAATGAGTTGGCATGACAGCCAGAGAACTAACAAAAGCCAAGGTCAATTTTTTTTAAACTCCTCTTATGGGACTGAAAACATTGTGTAAAAAAAACTTAAATAAAATTCAATTTAAAAAAAAATCAAGAGTAAAAAAATACACATTCTTCCCCACAAAAATCTTTTTTTTAATTCCGAAAACCTCCTGTGTGTGTCTTTTTAGTGTTAATTAGTTAGTCTGTCCATTTAAATTGTGTAATTGATGCACATTTAGTGTCTTGGGCAGAAAAGAAAAGTCCATAGTAATCAAATGGCACCTCAGAAATAACACTGGAGGATAATTAATTAAATTTTTTACTTCAATTTATATTTGTGGGTAGAAAGACATAGTATCCATGAAGAGTTCACATTTTCCCAACATTTCTGCAGTATGTTTGGATCATTTGTGCCCCTACTGAAATGAATTCTATTAGTGACATATGAAAAAGTTTAAAGGGATACCCACTTTGAACAATCCCTTTTAGTTACAAAAGCTGTTAAACAATAAAATGTCACAGGATGGTAGGACCTATAGAAATCAGTGGTCATCTGTAAGGGAAACTAGTAATAAGTCTTTAATTCCGAGTGTTATGAGAAATGAATTATTACGAGATGTACATTGAAATCCATGTCTATCTATGTAATGCATGGATATGTTGGATCGTGCAGAGTAAGGGACCCAATCTGTATCGTTCCCCAACATTGTCTCTGAATTGCCTATTTAAAAATGGGGTTTTTAGACCATTCAACTCCTTACTATTTGTAGCTCTCAAATAATACTACATTTATCTGGACCATATCTTGGATAAACATTGCACTTTCTTGCTTACGAACATACATTTTTGTTGTCCAATAATGACCTACAATACATTTTAAAATGCAAGCCTAATTTCACTCAAAGATTGAAAAGTAAGGAGTGACTGGATAGGGATATTGGGTAACCTCAATATCCTTATCCCATTAACCCTGATAACCCCAATATCCTTATCCAGGTAATCAGACCTATGGTGTTTGGTGGGGTCTTTGCAGTGGATAATTGCTGCAGCAATGCCCGTGCTTGGCCCTGCTGCTACCAAACTTTGAAGAAATCAAAAATAGATATTTTTAACCCTGAGGAGTTGCTACTCACCAGTGACCACCCTCAGTTTTCTAGTTTTGAAAGGAGCCTTTAAAGCTCAAATGACAATGAATAAAACCCATACATACTGTATAAATACAATAAACTGGCAAATCATGGAAAAATTACAAAATGATGTTGAGTGAACAACTCTGATTTGAGTTAAATATTTTTTTCATCTTTAACACGCTACTGAATCTCTCCGACGTCAATAAGTCTGATGAGAGAAAGCTCCTTATTCTTTGTGTACACATTCAGTTGAACACGCTATTCTTCAGATTCCAAGTCAAAAGGTCTGATGAAAGAAAACACCTGCATTAATCTCCGAGTGGTAAAACATTTGATCATCACAAATGCTCTTCATATGAACTTTCTTTAAAAGTTAACTGGCTAAACCCAAGAGGGAGTTGAGACAACATGAAGTCCTGTTACTGTGTTTGCTATCAATAATTGTATTTGTTTTTGATTGTGTACAAGCCTTGGGTCTGTGAGATCATGCCTCCTGTAATCCTTCCAGAATAGATGACACACAGCTAACGCTTTGGTCCGGTTACTAGAGGATGACTTTTACTCTTAAGATAACAGTGAGTTCACAAAGAGAAAGGTAAAACAATTTTTAGTTAAGTCTCTACTAGTAAAAGTACCTTCCCACAGAATGTACTTGGATTACATGTATTTGCTTAACTACCTTCCCAGGAAAGCATTGGGCGTTAAGATGCATAGCTGAAGAAATAAGGAATCAAACAATAATCGCTAACATGTCTGTTTTTGCAGAGCACACAGCAGTATGTAAGAAGAGAGCGAATGTATCCAACAGGGAGCTCTTCGATAACTGACAACCTATTTCCTACAAGCACGAGAGGTGTGCCTAAAACACGACTTTCTCGTCCCAAGCTTGAGACAAACCATTTATTTCCTTTCATTCTGCATTTATGAAATGACACTGTTTTTCTTGGCTGATTCTAGTTTAGTCTGTAGTCTGCAGAATAAGTGATTTAAACACAGCTGCAGTTTTGAGACCGAGCACTAGGCTGGCGGCATGTTGACATAGGTAAAGTTCTATTCCTTCAAAAGAATGAATTTTCTCACGTCTTCCAAAGGAGAAGTTGCTTTCTTTGTGTCACTTTTTGACGTAGGATACGTCTTACGATTCAAAACCGCCTAATTCCTAATGTGTTGTGAAAAATGTTGATCACAAAAAATTTACTAACATGAAAACTATTAATGATAGACGTATGAACAATATTGCTTTAAAGAAAGCATGTTTTAGATACTGATTGACCTTGCACAAGCGCAGCACAAAGTTGAGTCACAAAAATGTGCACATTAATTTAGTCTAGCTCCGGCCTCCATTGTGCGGGCATGATGCTTGAGGTGTCATAAAGTGTCTAAGTAGTGATACTGAAAAAAGCTTTTTGGGGCAAAAATATGTTAATAAGGTGCATTACAAAATTTGTAAATATTCAATATCATGATGAAATAAGCAATAACAAAATATAGGTACTCTCTTTAATGTCAACAGTCCCAATTTTAGTAGGAATGGCCAACAATCTAATTTGTGTTCAGGCCTTACTACTTACTTACTACGTATTGGCCTAATAAGGTCCAGATGTGTTCTTTTCCCTGCAGTTTTGTGAAGTACTTTGATCATACCGTTGCGTATTGCATGCGCATTTGTGCACTCGCCATAGACTTCTGTAGAGCCCTTTGGTGTGCAAATAGAGCATGTCCTATTATTGGGATATATTGGTTGTATTCTCTGAGTTTGGGGCATGCAATTTTATGGAAAGTTTTGAGTCTTAGGACATCTTCACACGGGTGTATTTGTGCGCTTTTTGTGCATGCAAAAATTGTGCGCACACAACACAGATAATAAAACCCATTGATTTTTGGCACCCACAAAAATAGGACCTGCTCTATTTTGTGTGCATTTGCACACCAAAGGGTCCCAGAGAAGTCCACGTAAATGCACATGCACTGAGCAACAGTATGTGCATTCTAGATGCGAGAAAGATAGGGCAGGACCTATCTTCCTGCTTTTTTTAATAACACGGAATTTGAACAGTTAAAATTTTTTTTTTACCTGATTCATGCGCTAATACACTCCGTAGTAGCAAGTGTATTAGCGCATGTCTGTTTAAACCCTAAACACTGCAGATTTTCAAGCAATCTCATCCACACACTGCAGAAACAATCTGTAGGGTAGATTGACGTGGTGTGAATTTTATTCTATTTTACATTCCAGTGTATTAGCGCATAAAACAAAATTCTTGTTTTTCCCTTTACCATTCAAATTTCGTGCTATTGCACTAGTAAAAAAAAAAAGCAGCACAATAGGGCCTGTCCTAACTTTTCTCAAACATGAAAAAGCTACGTGCAAGAAAAATAGGGCAAGTCCATCTTTTCTCACATGTAATATTAGGGCTTAGTCACACAGGCGCCGATGCGCCCGTGTGACTGAGCCCTTACTGCAGGAAGAAGACGGCCGCACTTCAGGACGGACGACTCCCCGCAGCGCTGAAGAAAGAACACATGACCAGCAATGAAGTCGGTCACATGTTCTTTCCTCCAGCGCTGCAGAGAGACGTCCGTCCTGAAGTGCGGCCGTCTTCTTCCTGCAGTAACATGGGCGCCGGTGCGCCCGTGTGACTAAGCCCTAAATGTGCAAGAATCCCACTAGTCAAAATGAAACCATTGAAATCAATGGTTTTTATTTTGTTAAATTTAAGGGAATGAAATCTGCAAAATCCACACCAAAATCTGGGCCAAAATTCATGTGATGCATGTGGATTTTGATGTTCATCTGTAGCGAAATCCTCTACATTTGAACATAGCCAAAAAGCTTTCTTCACATGGTGTTATACAAATGTTTCTTAGTTAATAAACCAGTGGATCTCATATTCTGCTTACAGATCTGTTGATTGGGATTTGGCCCTAGCAATCTTTATTCTTCTTTAAAAGTCTTTGCAGAAAATAATGCCATTGATTTAGGGCTAAAGGCACATTATATTAAGAGAGAAGGCAGCTTGTGAGCATATGTCATAGATGTGTTCATAATCTCCAATCCGCAAGCTGTACCTCTATTTATTGGATACATGCATGGCAGATTTAATTAAATAAAAAAATTGTAGACGCATTAATTTAATGTAAAAATTAATATGGGCAATTTATTTAAAGATCCCAACTCAAGAATTGGAGTTTTCTGCAAGTTTAATAAACTACTGGATTTTTTACAGTCTGGTTAATGCAAATATTAATAAACTCTGTACAAAAATTCAATATAGATACAGTTTCTTTCCTTCTAAGAATTTGATTTGGCTGGCACAAGAGAATCTGGTAAAAAGTGATGCTGAGGCAGAATTTTAGCATGAAAATAAGTGTTAAATGTATGCAGATTCCTAACAAGTATTTTATATAGAAGGAAATATTTGCGAATCATGTAAGGATTTTTTTATAACTGGGTGTCCTGGCAATGATACAACCAAAATGTTGTGCCAAATGTAAGACTGACAGCACTGTTAGCTTTTGAAAAGTAAAGATAGAAGTGAAGTATACCAGAGTTCCACAATTTCAATGGCTGCAGCTTTAATTATGGCATTCCTGAACATTACTTCTAGGATGTCTATACTAGACAAAAACTAAACAACTATGAAAATGGATTCCCAGTAGATGATGTAAAGAGAGAAGTTATTAGCCAATGAATGAAGAGAAGGGATAAGTAAGGGATGTATACTGGGTTGGGAGGAAAGAAGGGACATTTATGTTGAGTCTCACTGCTGGGCACAGACGGCTGAGCCTGATTACATCAAGGAGCAGAGTCAGTGTATTTATGACAATGACTTAAAAAAATAACACTTCAAATATTTTGCCTACTATTATTCTCCTATTATGTTCTTAAAGAAAGGACATTTCTCTTGTAACTTGTTGTTTGGTACTTTGATTCCATTGCGACTTGAAAGGATTGTTACTTCCATTTTAAAACACAGGTGTTGCAACGGTCTTAACCCCTTTAGGACCAGGCACTGTAAATATATGGCGCCTGGTCCTGGGCTTAAAGCCCGCTGTATGTAAAATGGTGGCGGCGCTTTAAGTCTCCTCCCTCTGCAATCAGTCAGAGGCAGGAACAGGTTATCAGCTGTTAGTAACAGCTGATAACCCGGAGAAGAAGGCAGGAGGGGTTTTTAACCCTTCCTGCTTTCTGCTTCCCCCGAGCACACAGCGCTTAAGTAAACTATAACTTTCACATCAGGAGCCCGGGGGGTCACGTGACCGCCTGGGTTTCCTGCTACAGCAGAGCTGGAGGGTCATACTATACCCTGGCCAGCTCTGTCAGTGACTAATGTCACTGCAGGGACTTTTTTCCCCTGTAACTGGGGCTCCTATGGATGCCCCAGCTACAGTGGGAAAGTGTCAAATAAAAAAAAATTAAAAAATGAATGTCCCCCAGAGGTCTTACATGACGTCATGGAGGACATAGATAGTAAAAACATGATTACATACACATATAAAACAAAATAGCAGAATAAAACAACAATACATACATAAGAAAGAAAATAACACAAAGCCGACGCCAACAAAAACCGTCGCCGTATGCGCCCTGTAATCCAAAACCATACATATTATACATCAAAATGTCCAAAATGAAGACAGGAACCCATTCCCATACTTTATTTTAGCATAAATACATTAAATTAAAAAAAATAACTATAGATGTTAAAAAAAATCTTTTTTTTAGCATTTTACCCCCAATAAAACAGAAAAAATGGCAGTGAAAAAGATATTAAAAAATAGCCCTATATGTCACAGAAAAAAAAACGCAGTAAAAATAATTTTGAAAGCTAAAGGAAAAAAATAGGCTAGTAAAACCACCACATGGGTAACATCCCTAAAAAGTGTCTGGTCCTTAAGGTACAAAACAGCCTGGTCCTTAAGGGGTTCAAAGATCAGAGGTATTAGTCCCAAAGCATATCCCATCCCAAAAAAGATTTCTATGCATTGTCATCATATAGTAAGGTGCTGGAGGAAGCATTCCTCATTTCCTCCACAGTAGACTGAATGGTCTTCGGCAGGGGACTGGTGTTAAGTCAGTGACATGGTCAGTACAGAGCGAGCTGACAGGAACTCCAGGCAGGGGCAGTCTAAGGCTGCCTACAGTATGTAGCAAAAAAGCTGTAGTTAGATCATATGCTAGTTTTGTGCTAAATCACACCAAGTCTATCATCTCACAGTAATACTGCCTGTTAGTAAACCCCTCAGAGTAATAGTACCCCTTGGTGATCCGTTCACAGTGCTAGTATATTCCTAAATAATATACAGATATCAGCTTTACATAATGATAGTAGTTACAATGCAGTTACTTCTAGTGATCACAAGTGATGTAGTTTCTGATTGGTGTCATTCTCTCTTCCTTTTCTTCTCTATATGGGCCCAGACCATCATGATGACTTCTCCTGGCCACAACTTGTCTCTGCAAAATTTCACACAGAAATCTTTGGCTCCTTGCTTTTCCAGCACCCTCCCTGTTTTCCACACCTCTGCTCAATCCATAGTACCCCAGGTAGTAATTAAGCCCCACACAGTAAGAGCTGCTTTTAGTGCACACCACGTATTAAAAGTGCCCCCTTTTCTGCCCCATAAGTAATAATGCTGCCTTTTCTGCCTGAATAAGTAATAATCTCCCTCTTCTGCCTCCATAAGTAATAATGCCCTTTTCTACACCCACAAGCAATAATGCCAGCTTTCTACCCGCAAATCAATAATGCTGCCTTTTCTGCCCCCATAATGAATAATGCTCATTTTCTGTCCCTTTTACTCTGGCCCCATAAATATTAATGCCCCTTGTCTGTCCCCATAAAAGCAATAATGCCCCTTTACTGTGGTCCCTGTAAAGGATAATGCACCTTCTCTGCCCATACTTGTTCTAGCTGAAAAAAATATACTGTATATTACAGTACGGTAACTATGTGAAGCAGATAAGATTAAAACTAACCATAGGATTTATATGACAAGTAATTCATTCATTGAGGAAATAAGATGAAAAATGTCTGTATGAAACCTAGCATTTCTATAAGAAGCACTGGACTGAGCCTTAACCTAACACAGGATGTGTTGGATTTTGTGGTGAAACCTGAAAGCTGTCTACCTGGGAGTGAATAATAATCTTTGGAGAATAATGCCCTATATTAAAGCCTCTGAACTCTACCAGATGACAGGTACCTAAGTGTGTAATAAAGTGAGGCAGCTCAGACATCATTTATTAAGCATTATAGGTGACCACAAATCTTTAGAGATACAGCAAGTCTATATCTAGTGGGCTAAATTTATCACATAAGTACCTGGAGATTCTTAAAGGGGTTGACCAGTTACAATATAAATTTTAATGGTAGATGCACAGGTCTTAAACAAAACAAGCAATATTTACCCATCCTCAGCCCTGGCGATTCAACATTGCCAGCCCACGATCCTCCCAATCTCTGTTTTGGAACAACACCACGTGACCGCTGTAACCATTCAGAGGCCGCAGCATCACCTTTCCAAACTCCTGGCATCATAGTGCCCAGGATAGAAGTGCCGATGCCAAGAGTACAGGTGGTGATGCCACAGCCTCGGATAGGCTGCAGCGGTAAAATGGTGTCTGTTTTAAAACAACAAGAGCGCTGCAGGGCTGCATCGCTGGGGCTGAGGACTGGTAAGCACCGCTTGTTTTGCTATTTTAAGCTTTGCACACCTGTCATTAAAGAATTATATTGTAACCAGAAAACCCCTTTAAAGTATACATCTAGCTATGAAGTTTGATGCAAGGTCCAAAATTCTGTGCTAATTAATTTTTTAATACAGTCTTATCTTTGATTCAGAGTGACACAGCTCCAAATCCACTGTTTCTCTTTACAGAGCCATAGGGATAAATTATAAAATTTTGACTTATTGTATATAGATTTATACAGCTCCTAAGCTCCTCTAGTAGTGGCTGTGGGTAGCCAAAATATTATCATTTAAAGGGTATGTATACTTTGTCTATAACTTTGAATTCCCCTGCCATCAGTGCTGTGTAAGTAAGCGCTGTGATTGGATCAAGCGCCAGCCAATCACAGCCGACCCTCAATCATTCACAGCCATTCAGTGGATGACATCACTGAATGGCTGTGATTGGTTTATTGAGCACCGGCTGTGATTGACTGGCGCTCAATACAATCACAGCACTTACTTACACAGCACTGACGGTGGGGGAATTCAAAGCTGAGCAGGGAGATGACAGTGGGGAGTATTCTCAAGACCATCGTGCCGGAGACATGGCGCCGGCGGAGAGGTGAGTATTCCATTTTTTCTTTACCTAATATATACTAGAGTATAGCTCAGCTTATACTCGAGTCAATACGTTTTACAGGTTTTTTGTGGTAAAACTTATTGACTCGGCTTATACTCGGGTCAGCTAATACTCGAGTATATACGGCATATTTTGCTTTCATAGGAAAAATTTGCAGCAATCCCACAGGAAAGCTACTTGTTATGGCCAGGAACTAAAATCTCTTAGTGGCATCAATAGATTAAAATATGATACATTTTATATAATAAAACAACGACTGTATTGTAATTTGTGTAATTTACCCAGATTTAGGGGATATTTTGGATAGAATGATGATTCATTTTTAGCTGAAATTCTTACAAAATAAGATATATGTAGCTAAGAAATTATCCCATAAAGCATATTTGTTCTTATGAATCTTTTTTAAGGTTAAGTGTGAGTCACATTGTTCATCCACTCATTACATACAGACGTAAAAGAAAGGGCTGAAAGAAAATAAAACACTTTTTTCATTGACTGACGCCAGCTTTATCAAATGTGTTTATACTTGCCTGATGGACAGATAAGTATAATCTTTTTATAACATACAGACAAATATTTCAAGAAACAGGCAGATGTACACATGTGGGGGAGACAATGCCACCCACTATCTGTCATCCAGATAATATCTATTATACTCACAGTGGTACAAAAAGAGCAGATCCCAGGTCACGTGTGTGACTTTTAGCATAAGGGTCCTTTTAGACGAGCCGATTCTCGTTTGAACGTGCGAGTGATGACATCATTGATGACATACAGATGGAATGACTTTTGAATAACGATAATATGAATCTGTATTACAAACGTGTTTTATAGATTCGTCTGAAATTAGCCTTAGAGTCTACATAGGTGCTATAGTGTGTTTCTTATATAAAGAACTGTTCAGAGCCAAAGTTTCAACAAAATTATAGACCAATTGTAATGGAAAGTCAGATCTTACTGATGGGTCAGTGGGAACCAAGTTGGGTATTTCATGCAGATGCAACCAGTCCATGGAGTCTACTGTACAACTGTATCATGAGAAGAAATGTCTATCAGGTGGATTGTGTAAAATTAAGTGGTGAAACAGTAAACGGGAATCTCTAAGCCACATTTCAAGGCTTGAAAATTAACTTTACTTCGTGACTTGGTAACAAAAATAAGTGTAGGCAAAAGCAATCTCCAAGAATAATGGAGGCACTGACTGTTTGGCTGGCATCAGCAAGTGACAGTCAGCTTTCTGGTTCTGCATTGTCATCACCAGCTGAATTATCTTCATTGAGTAATAGTGAGTCACATACAGGTTCACCACAACACAACGGTTCTCTCATACTCGCTTCTCACTCGAATCTGACGTAATCCCGCCTAGCATAATGCCAAGCCTACTTGCGCATGTCTGAACTCCCATGTCACACTCCGACATCCTACATCACAATAGTGGTTTTAAATTATTGAGTATTTCGAGAGTGGTAGAAAGAATAATTCTTACCATAACAAGGATCGCTAGAAAATGTTAGATCCATAGGGTCAAGGAATAAAACATCCTTTAGGATCTTGGCTACCCATACAGGTTATTATAAAAAATATTCTACAACTCTAGCATTGACTATTACTAATAATAATGTACGGTGCTCCAAATGATTGCAGGTTTTTATAATTATAGTCAAACTTTTATTTACACCTACTCATTTTACACAATACTTGATTTCATGCTTTTTCCACAGCACACTCATTCCCTGATACATTTTAGTCAAATAGTATTGTATATTTTATCTTACTGTTGACATTTTCAAATATCACACATTTTCCCTAAATACATTACTTGGTACAGCATTTTTTCTATTTGTATATCAAAGTTCTGAACAGTAAATTAGTTCATTTTGTATCATGTACGGACTGTTTGTACTATTACTGTTAATGAGATCATAATTCATAAAGCCTGTTTTATAACTCTTAGGTACTAAGCACACAGTATAGAGTATGTGCGGAGGCATACAGAATCCACATGTTTTTGTACTACATCTGATGGAACTCACCCCATTTCTTCTATTGGATTCCATATCATGACAAAGTATCATTCGCCAACTGAGATGCCTCCACCTACTCCTGAGATCATCCCCACTGTTACTGCCCAGTGAGCCACCAGTTCTGCCATTTCCCACTGCTGGAACTAGGGAGAGCACCCAGTCGGGAGAGGGATGCCAGCTCATTTGCAGGGCCGTGCCAGGCGTATCTTAGTAGACTACTTTCATGTCAATGCATTAGTGACTGCACAACCTGTGGTGCAAGTTGAGGCCCAGCTCTTCATCAGAAGAGTGTCTGTGAAGTGCTAGAGGTATCCTTATTAATTTAGCGTGGGCTGGAGCTCACTTCTCTGCAAAGATATTTTTGCTTTTCTTTTTTTCTTTATTTTACTTAGATTCTAGTTAGGCTGCAAAGTTTTGTCACAGTTCCATGCTGCCAAAAACAGCAACAAGAAAACCAGAGGGAGTAGAGGTGTCGGCATAACTGCTTTTGTTTATATTATTTTAATCCTTTGCTTTGACAGGGCAAGTTTTAGCATGTGGATTTAACAAGTGGTCAGATGGGCAAGATGGGAGTCCTTGTCTAGAGTTCCCAGAGCTTACATTGGACATGTAGGTCCTCTCCGGGAAACAGTACAAGTAATCACAGGAGCAGAAGTTCTGGCTGGCAAGGCAATATACAAGCATGGAAGCAAGCGGAGGGCACATCTTTTTCCTTTTCTTTTTTGAACAGGGCTAAACACAGCAACAATCAGTAGATTTTACCACTTTGGAGCTTTTCTTCGTGTGCTAGATTTTCCAAATAGATGGTGTAGGGTAGTTAGATGCAGATTCCTATCCATTCTCTAACTCTTTTTGACTCTCTGTAGAAAGCCTCTTGACAACACTACTGTAGCACCTTTGGTAGACAATATTTCCTATTACAGAACTTTAGCAGCCCATAGTCGATTAGCTCAGCCCTTCCACCTGACCTAATTTTCACTGTATCAAACCCAGACTCTAGCCACAGAAGCTTTTATAGACTCCCAGAACCCACAAAATCTCACGGGATTTCCACTAATCACAAATCTACACCATCACTCTATAGTCCAACCAGCAACCTGGAGGTATACAAGTCCTAAAGCAACAATTCTATCTGAATAATTCTGCTAATAGAAGCATTATTTGCTCTGTTATTCTAAGGGAGCTTCTGACTCACTCTTACATATATATATCCCATCACATTCTTGTGCAACAGGCACCAGTTCTTAACTACTGTAATGCAGTGCTACTGCGCATTTTCTGTCCCATAACCAATATGGAGTTGGAAGGTAGCTGCCTTAGTTGCCATATTGGTTGGCAACTCAATGGCAAAGCATGAGCTATGTGAGACATGAGCAGGGATGTGCCATAAAAGGGGTGGCTTCCTATCAAACATTGTTCAGAGGCTAGCATCAGTGATAAAAGAGAGGTACTGAGCTACAAGTTGAGAGCAGGTGTGATGCAGCAGTATATGCAAGAGGGATAGTGGTGCCAGAGTCTTCATGAGGGTGCACTTATGACTGTGTTGGAGAGGATCGGACAGACTAACAGTTTGGCTGCTAAAGAGGCCTGAGAAATGTCAAGACTGTGGGCAGGCCCCATGCTGTTCATTAGGATACATTGGGCATGTGAAAGCAACTGAATGGAAACCAGGGGTACCATGCGAGCAGTGAGAGTGATGGACAAAGCTATGTATATTAAGTAAGTCACCTGAAAACCATGGCACCTAACTGACTCTTCAAGTATGTGCCCCTCTGCAAGGGGAAGATAACTTATCAACTATGCTATTGAACTGTAATCATTTGAGAGACAGTACCCTTAAAGGCCGTTACTACCAGAGACTACGCAGTATCCTGTTGGGGTTGAAGACCCAGTGTTTATCCCACTGTGGCCAACTTAAATATTGCTGTTATCTTCAATAAAGTGGTGTAAAGATTAACTCTTCTGCCTCCGTGCATGTGTGTGCCTGTAAATCTCTGTTCTTGGCTATCCAGAAAGGTCGTACCTTGGGTACGTAACATTCCTTCTAGAATCCATTAGGCTATACTTAAGGAATTCATGATACAACAAATCTGAAAAAATGTCTTGTGCAGAAAGTGTTGCTGTAAATTCAGGCTTAACTTCTCTACATAATTTGTTAAAACCAGAATAAAGTGTTTTAACACCAATTGATTTTTTCATAATACCTTTTACAAGCTAAGGCACAGGAACGTGTGAAAAGGTTGCAATCCCACCCAGGACTATAAATATATTTATTGTTTCTTTAAACCTCGTGTTTAATGTTCACTCTGCAAAGAGCTCAACTCCGATTGTGCAAATGTATTTTTGAAATTGTTACTGAAAGCAGCCACAACAATGCTTTATATGTAACACACAACAGCTTTTGGCATAGAATGGATTCAGCGTTGGGCTTGGCTGCCCATTTCTGATAAAAAGCTTCTCTCAACACAACTTCAAAACGACTTCCTTCTTAGCAAACACCTGGGATGCTGAAATGAATGAACAGTGTGCTACAAGCCTGGACTTCAATCACTGGATATTGGATTCATTGTTATCCACTTTGTGAAAAGTATTTCCTTTATAATATATTCTAAGTCTTAAGCTTGGCTGGTTTTCAGATTTGCAGACATGACTGTAGGTAATGATCATGTAACATTATACAATTTGCTATACAGGGCAACTAATATATTTTCCTCAACATATGGAAGTTCTGCTGAGCATTCATATTATATACAGATAAAGACATGACAAGTTTTTTTCTCTTTTTTTTTCCATACAAAGTGGCCAATTTTTATAACAGATGTGCCCAAATTTGCCCTTAGGATGGCCCACATTACTTAGGCATGAAAACAACCATGTTCTGAAATACAGCACAGCAATAATGTATCAGAGGATATGTATTATACCAATATCTGAGCTGAGGCAGTTTGTGCATCTAAAAAGTATGACTATCTAGATATGTTGAAAACTGGAACAGTATCCGTACGAGTTCAGGGATTTACTTAGCAACGGACTCTTCTGCCCAGACCATGCACAGACTGCACTATGATTGTACGGGCCCTTTGGTGCTCGATTTGCCACCATGAGGTACCATTATGCTTCAAGTAGAGAAGGCCCCAAAGTACACCACGCACTGCTGCATATGAAAGTTTTAATACTTTTGGAATTTGTAAGATAAAAAACCTTTGTATGTCTCTATGTAATCAGAGTCATAAAGATGTACAGTATGAGACCACAGAGTCCTATTGGCAATGCATTCAAGATCGATTTAATGCAGATCCCAAATATGACTGCATGCAGCAGACCAAGCAGCTTCTACGAGGCTCGTGGGGCAATACAGAGAGTTCAGTCCTGATCTGCAGAGAACCGGGCAGTCAAGCAAAAATGTAAGTTAGAAAAAGTTCTGCTGTTGGCCAAACTTTGGGGAGAGGTTGACAGACACAGAGGTGGCACAACAACTTTGAAGGCCACAGAAGGGCAATCATAAGTTATCTTCATCATGCAGCCTGATAGAACATGGCACAATTGTTTTTCTGTCAGATTCATGTGGAATCTCATTTAAAAAAAACCTTAGTTCTAAAAATGAAGGGGGTTTCAGCATGGTTTCAGTGCTGCTGTGATAAGGGACTGGGCGGGACTAGACATGCATGGACAGGGATTGAGCGAGGTCAGAGGTATGGTTTATTGTAAAAAAAATGCAGCGAGAAATGCAGCAAGCCACCAGATTTGTCCCTGTTTCTATTTTTTGAAAGTTGGGAGGTATGATGACTTTGCTGTAGTTTTCTGTCATTGAGGAATTTCGTTCAGTCTAGTAAATAAGCTCAAATTGCAATCTTCTTTAGCCCGCTAAGGATCAAAGTGCTTTGCTCCATAAGGGTGCCTCCATACGGGTAGGCGAAAAACACAGCAATAGGGCAAATGTGTGTCTGCTTTGTAAAGTGCATCATCGTGCCTTTTTTCACCCAAATCGAACAAATCATAGCTGCACTGCTATGTGAATGATAACGTGTTCCTAGTGTTGAAGAATGCTATCCGCGACAGGGTGCACAAGCAAGCATGATCAGGTGCATTACATATCTTTAACAGCACCCTGGGTAAATATCCTGCAGTTTTACACTACGGAGCGCTGTCTCTAACATCATTGAATGGCTGTGATTGGCTAACTCAGGCGGCGTCAGCCAATGAAAGCTGGCGCTGCATTAGCCAATTACAGCCATTCAATGATGTCATTGAACGGCTGTGATTGGCTAATGCAGCGCCAGCTTTCATTGGCTGACACTGCCTGAGTTAGCCAATCACAGCATTAGCTTTCTGGAGGCGGGGTAACTCAAGTAAGTATATATTACGGCATGGTTCACACAGCATATTTTTGAAAAATGCCTCTGCCGCTTTGGATGCAGTTTTCCAAGTCAAAGTCAGAAGTGGATCCAGCAGGGAAGAGAAGTATTCATCATACCATTTAGGGGCCTCATGTGGCGCAGAGTGTTAAGGCAGCAGCTCTCGCTCACAACCTGAAGGTTGCAGGTTTAATCCCCGCATCCCCCCCATCCTTCCGAAGTCAGCAAAATGAGTACCCAGCTTGCTAGGTGGTAATAAATAAAAACTACCTGAAAGCACTGCAGAATAGGTTGGCGCTATACATCCATTTCTGGCTTTGGCTCAAAAAAGCACCGCCCAAATTGACACATAAACTGCTGTGTGTCAAAACAGTCTAAGCATGATACTTTACTAGTTTTGTGGATAAACACTGAACTGAGGTTTTGATTCCTCCACATGGTGGAACTAGCGGTGAAGTCTTTGCTATAGAGTGTGTGTGGATGTGAGAATTCACTGACTAATTTGAAATGATTTAAAGAACAGCTCATGGAGACCTCCAAAATACCTCTGAAGTGAAACTTCTCATCTGGTAACAACAATAAAGTGAAGCTGAGGGGGATTAAAGCAGCCTTGTATTGTTAATCCTACAGCTGACTGGTAAAGGGCAAGACTTCACCGCAGGGACTCATGTGCGAGGAGTTCTTATATAGTTGTCAGTTACAATTGAATGTACATATATGCACAGTTTAGACCAGGACAATGGAGAAAAAGTATTGAGGAAAGGAGAATGAAAACTGGATTTACTGTCTCCAATTATCCCCTCCTTCCTAAGGATAAAAGCACATCATATAGTTCACGTTTCATTACCTGCAGCACATGGAGACCACTTCTGAATCTTCCACACGTACTAAAAAAACAACCATTGTGCTATAATATTCATTTTGTTAACTGTAGTTTCCAGATTGTGGAGCTTTCTTATAAGCACAGGCCAGGTTCATTAACCATTGCATTGTTAAGCGGCACTAGTTCTCTGCAAGTGACACAATAAATTCCGCACATCTAACGACTATAGAACAAGGGCTATTGTGTAAAAGGTGTTAATGGTTTTTCTGCACAGTGATGTTATTGTGTAGAAATTAATGTCGTCTTGTCTTCATTTCTTAGAAAATTAGCTCCTTTTCCATGCAATTGAAATTATCACATAAAAATAAATAAGTAAATAAATAACACACATAAATTGTGTGAAGTTACAATAATTTAGGCAAAAAACTGAAGCTCCTCTAAAAACAGTAGACAATACAGTATTAGAGAACACCATTTACTGATAGTTTATTACAAGTTCATGCCAAAAGATGACCGGCTAAAAATATAGTGGAAGTCAGAGAAAGACCAACATTAAAGAATGTAAAATCACATCAGGGGGTCACTAAGCCTGGGTATTAGGGGCTTAAGCACCGAATCTTCAGTCCCTTGCCCCAGATTGTCTGGGAGTCACCAACTATCAACTGCATCGGCATCCTTGCAGTTGAATACTATGGCAGAGCAGGCAGTTCCTAGCACCAATAGGCCACCGCTAACTGGCTCCACTGCCCTGTCCCCATCCTCCGCCACTGGAAGTCAGGTGACCACTGCGGCCAATCAGAGGCCACAGTGACACCTTCCAAACGTCTGGCATTAGCACTGTGATGCCAAGAGTTCAGGAAGGTGGTGCTGCAGTCTCTAACTTACCGCAACGGTCACCTTACTTTGGTGATGGAGGACAGGGCAGTGGAGCAGATTAGCAGTTCCCCAAGGTAGTTATGCTTTATTTTTTTATTTTAACCAATGACCAACCAGTAATATTTTTTAATTTAAAACCACACAGGCCCTTTAATAAGGGAGCATCCCTACTGAGTGAGGGGCATTATGACTAGGGCAGCATCTCTTCTGACTGGGGGCACTATTACTAAGGCAGCATTTATATTGAGTGGGAGCACTATTATTAAGCAACAATACTAAGGGGCATCAATGCTGACTGGCAGGCACAAAGGGACAGTATTGTTGGGCAAAACTATTAAGAGGGTATAAGTACTAAGTAGGGACATTAATGGGCACTATTACTAAATAAGGGCACTAACTTGGGGCACTAAGAGGGCACAGATACTGAGTTGGGGATACTCTTAATGAGTCTGGGAGACCATAACTAACTGGAGGCACCAATGGGCACCATTACTGATTAAAAGAAACTCAGGGGGCACCATTAGTAAGTTGGGCACTAGGGGGACATTATTGCATTGAAAGGGGCAAACAGGAGCCATTATTACCTTTAAAGGGGCATTGAGAGACATTATTACATTGGGTGTAGCAGCAGGATGGAGTTATTGTGTAGGTTGGGAAAATATTGGTGGGGTGCTTGTGATGCAGTTTACAGAGTCAAGTCGTGGCTGGAGGAAAAAGTCATAATAAAGGTCTGGGCCAGAGGGAAAAGTGCAGGACTCCAGTCAGAAAGGACGTCAGCTGTGGTCACCGGATATAATATACTTAATATGAGTAAATCTTACTGTCTCGAGCCCTCGTTCTGTTCACAGATTGAAACTTGAGATACAGATAGGCTTCAACTCAAAGTCCTTACACAAATAGCGCTTATATTGGTGGGTTGCCATACCCTGTGTCTACTCATAAAGATGAGTCCTACACCTCTATCTGCTGAAACCTTGGGAGACAATTTGTGGTTTATGCAGCAAGAAGTTATGGCCCAACTTCCAGCACTCGATCAAGTGGAGAAATCTTTTGTTACTCTCCTAAGCCAGCCTATAAGGCTCTATTCTGGTGGCACTGTAAGGGTCAGCTGCCAAGAACATCCAGCTGTGTCCATATCACAGTGTACACCTTTTCCAACCCCAGAAACCACAACAACCTACTCAGCCCGGCCATGCCACTCCAAACCACTGCCTTAAAGGAACAGCTGTTAATAAACTTTAAACCTTAAGCTATATGAAGGCAAAACGCAAAAAAATAGATCACGTCACCTTTCAAAAAATAGCTATAAAACATACAGCCATGTGCATAGATACAAAACACAAACCAAATACCGAGCTAAAATACACTTGTCTAAAAACAGCCCTAGTTTACGGTCGTTTCACATCCAAGCACGATATCGGAGTCTGAAACGCAGCCCAATATTGTGTTTGGGAACTTACGATGTACTTGCAGATGCAAAGCGTTTTTCCCTCACGCCTCCCATCACTTCAGTACAGTTGCGATCCTGTAAGGTTTAGCAAGTTTTTTTCCTTTATTTTCAATGGGAAAACTTGCATCGCACTCACATGCACATGGCAGGCCATGCAATGGGTTTTCTGGCAACCTTGAAAACAATGAACGAGGCGTTCCAAGGGAATGCCCAAAGACAGGACATGTATATTCGTGTGAGATTTATGTTGCATTCACACGGGCGAGCACGATATTGGGCCGAGAAATCTATCCTGATATCGCACTTGGCAACGTGCGTTTTACCCGCTGATGCGAGGCGCTTTTCATGCAAAAACGCCTTGCCTCACTTCAGTGAAATAGTGATCCTCTGGCCCTTGTTTCTCGCACATTGATTTTAATGGAAAACATCACATTTCACTTGCGTGCACATTGCACAGCATGCAATGTGTTTGATTGTTCTATTGAAAACAATGAACTATGCGTTCTGAGGAATAGGAGAAAAAAGGACATGCAGCGATTTTTAGCCTCGCAGAATCGGTGTGAGGGGGAAAAAATCGCTCATGGTTGTGATTTCATTCAAAAGAATGGAGTGCATATTCATATCAACTTTGTGCGTCTCACAAAGCACAGAACTCGTGCAAGATTCACGCTCCTGTAAATGTAGCCTGAGTCGTTATTTTGCATCAGTATTCATAAGGCTGCCTGCAGACGGGCAGAAATTCTATGGCGGGATTTCCCGCGGAATTTCCGCCCCTGGAAGCTGCCATAGGGTTCCGTTAACAAACGCAATCCTATGCAGATGGCTGCGATTTGGCTGCGCGAAATCTCGTGTGGCAAACAAATCGCGGCATGCCCTATTTCTGTGCGGGGCTCGCGGAGCCCCGCACAGAAACGTCACCTACCGGCCACTAGCCCCACTCTGCACATGCGCCAGCTGCCCTCTCTGCAGACGCTCTGTTCGGGTCCCGCTGCGAGAATTCTCGCAGCCGAATCCGACCCGGCCGTCTGCAGCCGGCCTAAGCCAGATTCAGGAGTAGAATCCACAGAGAAAAAGTAGAATGGAGAGATGGAGAGAAGTGCAGCTCTTGTATGTTTTGGATATAATTCTGGTTTTCGGTTACAAATGCTGATACCAAATATTGACCCAAATACTGCTCTGTGAAAGAGGCCTTAGATTGTATTCTTGCAAATGGTGATACTTTCTTCGGGTCATTAAGGCTTCAAAGACCCCCAATCATGAAATTGTTAATTATAATTTGTATTAATTTTCAGCTTTTACATGTCCTATTAAAATAACAAAGAGAGTTTTGTCACCATTGATGAGGAGAACTATAGCAGATGTCAGTCAAAACAAGAAAAACTGTTGTAAGTTGTTCCAGAACAATGGGAGGCCACAATTGAATGGACAGATGGTGTTGTCTGTATTACCGCAGTGTAAATCCTTCCCATTAGTTAGCACTCAGATATTGGTCACCTGCTCAGTCCTGTGTGGCTCTTTAAACTGTAACTGTCATTTAATTTTTTTTTAATGTACAGAATAGGCGATTACAAGCATTTTTGCAACGTGTTAAATCAGTATGTTCTGTACATTTTAAAGGGGTTGACTGAGTAATATTGTATCTGTAAAACTCCTGTATGCACTAAAATAACAAATAGGTTTATATGCACCTCTCTGCGCTCCCAGTGTGTTCCACGGCGCCGATCCAGGTCTCCCCTCTGACGTCAGGTTTACAGGCTGCCCCAGACAGTTTAAAGGACATCACAGGCACTGCAGCCAATAATAGAGCTCAGTAATTAATCAGTGAAACAAACACAGAGGTAGAAGACTGAGCACTGGCGCGGGACACAGCGGGAGCGGGGAGAGCGGAGTATAAGCCTATTTGTTATTTTAGTGCATGCAGAAGGAGTTTTACCAATAAGCTATAACTTGGAAACCCCTTTAAGTAGAACCCCTACGGCACAGCTAGGAAACAGCGGACGGTTACACTTTAAGGCCAGTTTCACACCAGTTCCTCATGTGATTTCTATAATACTCTGAGTTCAGATCAGGAGACCTGTGGATGGGCTGGGATACTTGTCTGTATTACAGATGCATGTGTCTAAATTAAGTCTAGATAGGAATCTAAGTGCTAGGCTCATGGATACAGAAAACTTCTAACTATGAGTTCTCTGTATTCTTTTTTGGAATCTTTTATAGAAAGGAAGCAATATTTATGTAATTTGGTGTAATAACCCAATGCATGGGTCATTCTAATAATTCTCATAACATATTATATTTGTAATGTGTGTTCAAAAACTGATATATTTTAAAAATACAGTTTCCAGACAGATTAGGTGCCAAGCCTTTAGGCCTCATGTCCCCTGGACAAATAGCATTAGGAAATCCGCGCAGGTGTCCCGCACGCGTTTTCCGAGGCCATAGGGATGCACTGGACATCCGTAGGTAAGTAAATATCTGCGGATGTCCTTTTTTCCTGCCGCACAGATCGCACGTGTGGGAAATCACCCGCAGCATGCTCCATTTTCTGCGGGTCTCCCGCAGGCTTCCATAGAAGCCTATGGAAGCCGTCTGGATCCGCAGTACACCCGCAGCTGAATTTCTGCTCTCTGGCGCGGGTGTACCGCGGGAGAGCAGGAGTTCCAAAAAAAAGAGTGCACGGCGCATGCTCACGTCACGCTTTCGGCGTGCTGAGAACATCCGCTGGGCCGAAGAAAGAAGATCCAGCCATGATGGAGGACAGATCCGCTGCGTCTGGACAGGTAAGAGAAATCAATTTTCAGGCTTCATGTCCGCGGGAAAGGAGGGACCCGCTGCGGGATTCTGCATGGAGAATCCGCGCGGGCCCGTATTTCCTAGTGGGCATGAGGCCTTAGAGTTCTTCCACTCTAATCATGGGTTATGATTTTTGGAGCATTTACAATTTTATCAAATATTGCACTGTATCAAAAGCCTTTAAATTGATAGTGCTGATATCCATATTCTTGAATACTGCTGATACTTCTGGGATTATTTCTGCCTTCTATAATATTCTATCTTTATTGCACACCAAATTGCATTACATGTTCAGTTGGGAGGTGGAAATTGGGAAATTACTAGAGTTTGTAGATTGGTTGAGAATGACCCAAACCACAGCTAAAACATTAATTAACTAGCTGAAGCTGGATAGAAAGTTTGATGAAGTATGATATGCTGGTGGTCTTATATAGGTACACTAAAGTCGCATTTACACGAGCAGTAATCGCTCAAAGATCGCTCAAATGACAGTTTGAGCCATAGCTTTAAGCAATTATTTCCCTTAAAAAATAATTGGTACTCAAGTAGTTTCTTAGCTACTTAAATGCCAATTATATATGTTAATGAAGCCTTCCCTGAGTGCAGGCTAATAGCCCAAGGCTATTAGCTGTGCTCAGATCCTTTGTTCTCCACAGGGGAAACAATGCTATCAGCACTCCCCCTTGGAGAACGACTGATAAAACTGATTGCAAAAATCAAGCTCACTTGATTTTAGTGATCAGTGAAAAGAGCCCGAATGCGGGTGCCCTGCGCCCATTTACACGCACCGATTATCGCTAAAACGATCGCCGATGAGCGAAGTTTTAGCGATAATCGTCCAGTGTAAATGGGCCTTAATTCACAGTTTCTAGTAAAGGCCTTGATAAGCATTAGACTTTGGTCATTTTAATCTACAGATAACAGCAGGGTGGCATGACTCTCTGATGTGTATGGCGACAACTCAAATTTTCTCAGACAGAGGTTATCAGAGGAAAGAAGGATCGGGGACTTTGAATTGCAATGCCCAATCATTTTGTTTCTAAGAGATAAGCCAGTGCAAGAGCTGTCTGGCTGTGACTTACCTCCATAAAAAGTCCAAAATATAGAAAATCAGCAGCACCATACAATACACACAAATCAAGTGCAGGAGTACTTGCCATGCACGCCAAATCCAGGACCCGGACACCAGGGATCCACAAACGTAGAGTCCAAAGGAAGTGAAGGATAGGCAGCACCAGGGAATCCAGAAATAATCAGGCAGAGATCAAAAGAACTCCATACTTTTATTGCAAAACATCTGACATGTTCACAGATGACGTTTCGACCACCAAACCGTGGTCTTTCTTTTTGTGCTGTCAGGTACTAATAGGGCTGGGATAAGGGGTTAGCAAAGCAGATAGTGGAACAACTGAAGTGGGTGCAGAATTTGTGGATGAAAAAGCTAAGTACGGGGATGCACAACATTTGGGTGGGATTGGGGTAGAGACAAAGAAATGCATTATATGTGTTACTAAGTATGCTGTGGAAATAAAATGACTGTTCATTTGACTGCTATCTTACTGAACTTTAGGGACCAATGGTATTGGGATGCAGTTTGAAACCCCTGCTTTGTGCACCAAGAGTGCGTGTCCCAACTCTAAGTATTACCTATTTCTTTGCATATGAAGTATGTTTTTTTGGGGTGAGATCACTAATGGAAGGGCAATTATACATTACATATAGTATTTTAAAAATACAAACTCTTGTGATGTAAACCTGGTACAACTCACTCTATGTACTCCGAACCCTATGTATTGTTAATAAGGACTCTCTATTACCACAGGATTGTGCATAACAGTTGGACTAAACATTCTCATGATGTCATAGACATATCATAATTTTTTAATGATCTACCTTATTTTGTGTGAAAGCCACCCCTTAAAGAGTAAACAATTTGTACTCATACTTAAAGAGGACCTGTCACTGGATAGAATTAGCTGAGATGGCTACATGGTTCTAGAGATGCAGGCTTACTGACTATAACCCCATTATTTTTCCATACTCGCCTCCTTTCACCTGAACGGGCTCTTCTTAGGTTCGTCTCCTGGCGCTCTCAATACATCAAGTGAGCAGTCCTTACCGCTCATTCTCAACGAAAACTTGATTGACAGTCCAATGTCACCCATTGAGAGTAAGTGGTGGGGACCATCTAACTAATACATTAAGAGCACCAGGAGAGCCCAACCAGGTAAAGGGAGGGCAATATGGAAAAAGTAAAAAAGGCACCAATGTTTCTACAGTAACATTAATATATTTGATAATGAATTCCTGCCAATGCATACCAGTCATAGAAGAAAAAGTTAAGTCTATTAATACGGATTATGAGAGCCCCCCAAAGGCTGATCCAAATGTTTGTCTCTTGGATCTGTCTGCTCACATTTTCTAAACTAGTTGATACCTCTTAATCCAACTAGACCACTAATGGTTTTAAGATTTCGTTCTGCAAAAACATCAGTTGTGGCCAAGCTTTAACAACCATGGGGGTAGACAGATTACAGAAGATGTGCGATGGATAAGCTTTGGCCGCTATCAGCTCAGACCAATTAGAAGATTAGGAAAGAGTTGTCAAATCCAACATCAGTGCCAAGAGTAAAGAAGCAATATGTCTTCTATTATCTGATTAAGGTAAAGGAGATGAGACTTCTCCTACTGTGATGATGTCCTAGAGGTTTATATGTTCATCGACATGTATTATTTTAGTCAGATATACTTTGGGAAGAAATCCTACAGATGCTGTAAGTTATTATGTAGCATAAACTGGTGTAAAATATAGAGACTATAGAGAATTAGAGCATCTGTTGCATGTTCTGTATGGGAAGAGCAAAACATTTATAAAGCACTATTTTGTGAAGGAAGGAGATATAGGTTAATATAATTACTTAGCTAAATGTGATGAGAAATTAATCTTGTGATCAATGATATTACATAGACAGATACAATGCTTTCAGTAATTTAGATTTACTATGGATCATAACATTGGATTGCTGAATCCTAACATTTGGCATAAGGTGCGTCTAGAACATTCTAGAATCCCTCTGCATGTATTTACTACTAACGAGCTTCAGTGGGCAAACAACAGACAGAGGAAAGTAGATTTAAACCCTCACACACGATACAAATTCAACTATATGGGATGGACTTTTAGTCGTATAAATGTTTGCGATAGAATTGCCATGTGAACATACCCTAATACTAAAAATTGTGTTTTAAGTAGAGATGAGCGAGTATACTCGCTAAAGGCAATTGCTCGAGCGAGCATTGCCTTTAGCGAGTACCTGCCCGCTCGAGACTAAAGGTTCGGGTGTCGGCGGCGGGCAGGGAGCTGCTGGGGAGATCGGGGAGGAACGGAGGGGAGATCTCTCTCTCTCCCCCCCCCCCCCCCGCTCCCTCCTGCTGACTGCCGCTACTCACAGCTCTCCCGCGCTGGCACCCAAACCTTTAGTCTCAAGCGGGCACGTACTCGCTAAAGGCAATGCTTGCTCGAGCAATTGCCTTTAGCGAGTATACTCGATCATCTCTAGTTTTAAGGTGTTTTTCACCTAGTCTATTGTACAAAAGTCTTATTGTTGGCTCCATTTCATCAAATTTCATACACGTTTCTTAATTTGCTGAAGTAAGAAATGTTTCAGAGTGCTTCTTTATCTATTTCTGGATTAGCATGCTTCCCTACATGAAAGGAATACACTTGATGCCATTGTAAACATATAGTTAAAGGAATCAAGTTGTCTGTCATTGAGGATAAGCTTTCCTGAGAAATTCCATGTTGATAGATATCTTCCTTGAAGTTGTTTCTCTTATTTATAGAGTGTTCTTTTTAAATAAAGGTAAAAAAAAGCTCTAAAGCGATGTATTGAAATGATGTCTGCTGATTACTATGTACTTCTATCTATATGTGTGAATAAGCTACATGCACTTTACAAGTAGCTGCTTGGAAAAGCAAGCAGGAAATGACCATATTGTTGACTTTCGTAAGGATCCCATAATTATATGCTGAGGTCTGGTCAACGGACATCAATTAGGAATGTAGAGGAACAAAGAATAATGAGCTTTAGTGCAGCCCAGTGTAATGTGGAGTGTCTGCATAATAATGAGGTTCCTTCTGCTGAAAATAAAACAGAATAGGGACTCCCTTTACCCCCGTGTACTGATGCCTTACAACAAGCTGCCGATGACAAAGGCCATAAGATCTAGAGAAATCTGTATTCGCGTGGCAGATGAACCCTTCATTATATAAAATGGTGAATCTGGTGAAACAAATGAACAGTCCATAAGGAGACTGAGAGCATCCTTCCTCCATAGAAATGAATAGAAAGGCTTTACTCAGATTTAGGTCATGCTGGTATTCTCAGTAGCCGTATTAACAGAGAAGTTTGCCAAATGTGGCACCCTGATGAATAACAACCTTATCCCACATGGAAGGCACCGTGTCAGATCACTGCTTAGTGACTCACAGAACCAGGACTCACTAAGTAGAAACAACTTTATGTCCAGATCTCTAACATTTACTGACAGAAGATTTGGGATTCTTAAGAAACCTAAGAGGCTTGTGTTTACAAGGGACCTGTCCAGTTTTATTAAGAGCTTGTAGGAAGAAGAGCAACTGTAGCAAGTGAAGAATTTCACAAGTTCATATACACTTCAGTCATATGTAAACTGTATAGTTCCGTCATTAAGTCATTGAAGCATAATAGGGCTTGTTCACATTAGCATTGGGGAGTTCTGTTTTCCTGCTCTATTCGTGGAAACAGCCCTCACTGGCTGAATGGAATCGTCTTATAAGCTATTTGGTCCTGCTTTTTCTGACCCTGATGTGAACGAGCACCTAAAATGGTTTTCAAGGAAAAAAGAGTGTTAGGGACCTTTTTTCAGCATAGGTCACCAACACCAGATTTGTGGGGGTCCAAAATTCGGGACTCTCAGCAGATGAAAAGATGCTTTGGAGAGCCAGAACTGTCAAACTGCTGTCCATAGCACATCAACCCAGTTTATTATTGCAGTTTTCTCCTATTCACTTCAATGGGAGAGTGCCATTGGTGAGGATAGGTAAGCAACAGTTTTTCACCTGGAAAACCTTTTAAAGTAATACATTTGCTTTCTATATGTCCATATGTAATTAAAACTAAAAGAGTTGAGTTGTTATGTCTAATAATTATACTTGTATTATATACCCACAGATTTCAATAGGAAAAAGCAGCCTGTGACAACTGGTTTCAATCATCACACGGGCTCTGCTCAACCATATTGTTTTCTCAATAGGTAAGGATCACAGACTTGGAACTCTCATCTATCATACATCAATGGCCTATCTGTTTCATATAATAATAACAATATCCCAATAAATAGAATGTAACATTGTATTATAATAAAGGTTATAAAGACCTGCACAAGATCAGCACTCCAATTTGTCTACAAAGCTACTCATTTTTTCATTAAAATGATACCTGTTTACTATAAGATCACTGCTGGATGTTCCACATGGCTTTTGCAATTGTGTATTTTACTAAAAATACGAATAACATGGTTGGCTGGAAAACATTAACCTGTTAGACAAGCACACAGCACTAGCCCATATGTAGTGGCTCACCCTTGAGGCCTTAGTCAGACGGGCGTTTTTCGCGCGATTTGCGGATCGCATGACAGATGCGCATCTGCAAATCGCGTGACCGGTGCCCGAAAATTGCCCGAAAATCTGCTCCTAGCCGCGTTTCATTAGAAACGGGCCAGAGCTGTCCAGCGCATTGCATTCAATGGAGCCGGCAATACAGCCGGCTCCATTGAAAGCAATGCGCTGCGGTCGAATGTGGGATGAATTGTCGGGAAGGGCTTAAATATATAAGCCCTTCCCTGCAATTCATCCAGAAAAGTGTTAAAATAAAAAATATATATACTCACCTGCTCCCGGCAGCCGGAGTTCCGCGCGGCCGTCCTGCAGTGGGTGTGAAGGGGGTGTGAGTCAGACCTGCCCCCTGATTGGCTCAATGCCGACTCCATTGAATTCAACGGAGAAACATCGTTCTTCTCTGCCACAGCTGTTACAGCTGTGGCAGAGAAGAATGATTTGTCTTCTATATGTTCTCAGTGGGGTCGGCGCTGCTGCCGCCGGCCCCATTGAGCGCATATAGAGAAGAGAACAGGAATCGCAGATCGCAGATAGGTGCGATCTGCGATTTCTGTTCTATAATTTATCGGACGAGCGCATAAAAAACGCTCATGTGTCCGATACCATTGCAAAGCAATGGTTTTAAAAAATCACCGGACGCATGCGCATGCGCAAATCACGCGAAAAAACGCCTGTCTGACTAAGGCCTGAGGGCTCACACCCACTTGCATTTTTTTAACGCTGAGATATTGCTTGTTTTTTTTTTTCAACATGATGGTCAATGGGACTTTCTAATGTTAAAAACTCATTGCAAGTTTGTGCTTTGCGATTTTTGAGCGATGCGTTTTTAACATTAGAGAGTCCCATTTACAATCGCGTTAAAAAAAACGCAGCGATATCGCAGAGTTAAAAAAACACAAGTGGGTATGAGCCGTAAGGCTGCAAGCATTTTAGAAGTACAGCACCAGAACTAAGTTCATACCATAAGTATGGCACAAGAACCGGGTTCATACCATAAATATGGCACTAGAACCACACTCATAACATAAATACAACACCAAAACCAAGCTCATATCATAAGTATGGCACCAGAATCAAGCTGATAATATAAGTACAGTATCAGAACCAAGCTGTTTACATAGATAAGCACCAAAGCCAAGCGCAGTATAGAAATGCGCCACCAGGACCAATTTCACTGGTGAGAACCACTAAAATATAACTTTTATTAAATTTTTTATATAAAATCAGGGGACTGCTACCTAAATACAAACACAGGGTACTGCTAGGGAAAAGTGATATGGAAAAAGACCTGGGGGTACTAGTGGACTGTAGAATTAACCGGAGCAACCAATGCCAGTCAGCTGCTGCAAAAGCAAATAAAGCCTTGGGGTGCATTAAAAGAGGTATAGGGGCGAGGGACGAGAACATTATCCTCCCACTATATAAGGCACTTGTCAGGCCTCACATGGAATACTGCGCACAGTTCTGGTCAACGGTGCTCAAGAAAGATGTTACAGTGCTTGAAGGGGTTCAAAGAAGAGCGACTAAACTAATACATGGAATGACGGGATTGGAATACCAAGAGAGACTATCAAAATTGAGATTATTTACCCTGGATAAAAGACACCTTAGGGGTGATCAAATAACTATGTATAAATACATGAGGGGACGATACAAGGATCTCTTCCATGATCTGTTTATACCCAGGACTGCGACGGTAACAAGAGGGCATCCGCTACGTCTAGAAGAAAGCAGGTTTTATCGCCAACACAGAAAAGGGTTCTTTACTGTAAGGGCAGCGAGACTGTGGAACTCTCTGCCTGAGGATGTGGTGATGGCAAAATCGATAGGAGTTTAAAAGGGGACTAAATGTCTTTCTAGAGCGGAAGGATATTACAGGATATAAATCTTAGGTTAGTTGTTAATCCAGGTATACCGGCAGGTAGGAATTATTAGAGGTTGATCCAGGGATTAGTCTGATTGCCATTAGGGAGTCAGGAAGGAATTTTCCCCCAAAAGGGATAATTGGCTTCTGCCTCTTGGAGTTTTTTGCCTTCCTCTGGATCAACAACATAGGAAGATGAACAGGCTGAACTAGATGGACATTGTCTTCATTCGGCCTTACATACTATGTTACTATGTTACACACATATATCTAGATAATTATTAGAGCAACAGGACAAACTAGTGAATCTCGTTTTATGCTCCTTAATATAAGTACGGACCCTCTAATGTAGGTTGTTGTGTCAGGATTTGCAAACCTATGGAAAAATGTCCATTAGTAACAGATGCTTGATCACGTAGATATTATGCTGGAGTGCTATAATGGACACATTTACTGATACAGCACACTGTGCACCATGATGAAAAGCAGTTGCTTACGTACAATCCCACCATGGTCTGTTTTATTTAAGATTAGTGCTCTACTTTTAATGATAAAAATGATGAAAATGGAGCAGAAAAATGGGCGAGGAAGCGTTAACTACTATGAATATAACCCTATTTAGCTTCCATGTTTTCCCCACTTCCAAACAGGAAACAATCTAGGGTAATATATCACGTGCTCCACCAAGACAAAAGTAGCTGTGGTTACCGATCCTTTATTTGAAACTATAATACGCACAGGTACACGATAATCTCGTGGTTATTGCCCACTGCTTTCATCCCACTCCTAGCTCAGATATGCTCTGATCATAGCGCATCAAACATTAGTGGAAGTCTGCATTACTGATTGAAGATCTCCCTTCAAATTGCCAAATTAACAGACACCAATGTGCCTGCTTGTTGTCCTCATGTGGCTGCTGATTTATAGAGCTGCGTCACATATTGTTACAACTAAATGTTGGAGATGAATTGAGAAAGGCCGTCTCTCGTGCAGTTTGACTGTCTAAACTCCCTCAACATGTTTCTGCCGCGATAATGGACTCGCTAGCTCATCAGGATGGCATTCAGACATTCATAACAGCCTTAACTGTGGGCTGTACAAAGCAGCACATGCACACACACAACCTTTCAGTATCAATACAACTTGATTTCTGGCAGAGATTCACCAGAACCAAGCTCAATACATAATTAGAGTCACAGAATCAAGCTGATATCATAAATATTGTACCAGAACCAAGCGCATTCCATGAATATAGCACCATATCAAAGCTCATAACATAAATACAGCACCAGAACCAACCTCAGTACATGAATATGACACCAGAACCGAGCACATGAAGTAAATAAAGCCTCCAAATTAAGTGCTATATTCCTTTTCTGTATGACCAGTTTCAGACAAGTGTAGTATGATCTACAGTTGGACACTTACCTATATTATGGGCACATTTGAAGGGGTTGTCCGGTTACTGGACAACCCCTTTTCAATAGGACCCCCTGTGTGAACATAGATATACTTACCCTTGTATGGGATCCAGCGCTGCAGAATGTGAGCCAATGCCAAGAGAATTGGCAGAGATGCTGCAGCAATCACCTGATTTTGTGTGACATCTTCTGTCCCAAAAATCACCAAGACCGCAGGGGGGTGCAATGCTGTATCCTGGTGGCCCGCAAAGGGGGTAAGTATGGATTTGTTTATTATTTTCACACAGGGGATCCTATTGAAAAGGCGGTGTCCAGTAACCAGACAATGCCTTTAAGCTCATCTAAAACTAACCTCATAGTCATTACAGTGCAGTTACCTCCAAAGATCACAGGTGACATCTTCTCAGATTGGAGTAATTTGCTTTGAGGGCCAAGACCGCAATGAAGATTTCCAGCAACGACTAGTCTCTGCATGCTCTCCTCATAATCTACTCTTCCTGTGCTCCCCTATAACAATTGTGGCTCCACATTGTTACAGTAAACCATATGTGATTCCATTTAGTTACAATAACTCTTCTGTGGAAACAGTGTCTCTGGATAACAATGTTGCCCTTATAGGTAATAGTGAGCCATCCCCTGTGGCTCCCAACAAGTAATAATGGCCATCTCCTCTGGCCACAGATAATAGCGACCCCTCCTTTGTGGTCTCCTACAAGTAATAGTAACCTTGAATACATTACTTTCTATCCATTTTCAGCACGTTGTAGGCAGTGCACCTGTACTAGTGTCTTCTTATGGTACCAAGACTCAGATGCAACAGCTTAGAAGTACGTAGTAGTCCAGTCAGTGACACTGCTATTGGGCTTGCAAGTGTCAGGGCTCGAACCCAGTCGGCAGCTCTCTCTGCTAGGCTATGCACGACTTGGACAACTCCCTGAAACCTAGCCTTGTTTTGTAATTCTCAGTTACCTAGTTCCTGACTCCTGGTCCTGACCCTGTCCCTATTCCTGATTGCACTTCCTATATAAACCTAGCCCTGCCACTCCTTCAGTGCGTGATTATTGTGTTCTACCACCTTGATTAAGCTCCTCTTCCTCCGGCTTCTCTACAAGTATACCGATATCTACTGCTGCTAACCTTTGGCTTCCGTTGACTACGCTTCCATCTCATATATTTGTACTGCATATCGATACCTCCTGCTGCTGACCTTCATTCAACTGTGCACCCGGATTGACCAGAGACTTTCCAAATGGCGAAAAGAGAGACGGCGGGGTTGGGGCACTAACACATCTTATACCTTCATCCAATCCACATTGAGTCCTCTACCGAGGACTCAAGCCGCACCAGAACCGTTGAAGGTTGATGTCATCCGCCAACCCCTTTCCACCGCTGAAAAGGAAAGCTGCCGTGTTGGTAATCTGTGCTTTTATTGTGGAAACTCTGGACATTATGCTTTAAACTGTCCATACAAGTTCAAAACGACTCTAGCCCTAGCCAACATTAAGGCCACAACCAATCTAGTCATCAAGGAACAAAAGGATGTCACCAAACACACCTTTGCACTGGTAATTTAAGATTGTGTAAAGACCCTTACCTCGATCCACCACTTTGTTCTCCCAATAGAGATCTTTATGGGAGATCAGATGATGCAGTGTTCAGCGTGCTGGATTCGGGAGGATGAGGAAACTTTAGGAATTTAAAATTTGCTCTTGACAAAGACATTGCCACCAGACTTAAACCCATACCAATTGAAATGGAAACCGTGGATGGGTCCCCTGTGTCCTCGGGACCTGTCACACAGAAAACAGGAGAACTTGAGCTCCGCATGAAACAGGATCATCAAGAAATGATCAGCTTCCAGCTCATCTTGTCCCCTAAATTTCTGGTGATTCTCAGGATCCCTTGGTTCTCTGCCCACAATCCCTTTATCAACTGGCAATCAAGGACCATTGCTTTCCCCTCAGAATTTTGTAAAGAGAATTGCCAGGTAGCACCATCCACCCCTGAACCAGTGCAAGACCCTGCGGATGAGCAACAGGACTGTAGCAAAAAGAAAGCTGACTAGCTGCTCCCTCGATCTTCTATTTCATTTGGGCTTATCTACAACCTTGCAGAACCAGAGTTAGGGTCCCTGTGGGAACATTTGGATGAGTATCTAAAGAAGGGCTTCATCCAACCATCCTCCTCTCCGGCAGGAGCACCTATTTTCTTTGTTAAAAAGAAGGACTCAACTCTTCGGCCATGCATTGACTACCGTTAGCTAAACAAGATTACTGTTAAGAATTCCTATCCTCTCCCATTAATTCCAGGGCTGAAGGAGAGGCTTCGGGCAGCCAAGGTCTTTACTAAACTAGAACTCAGAGGAGCATATAATCTGGTACGGATCCGCCCCTGAGATAAATGGAAGACGGCTTTTAGAACAAGATATGGACACTTTGAATCTCTTGTGATACCATTCGGTCTCTGCAATGCTCCCGCTATCTTCCGGCACTTCATGAATGATATATTTCGAGACCTGTTGGACCAATTCATACTGGCATATCTCGACGACATCCTCATTTTCTCTCATAACTTGGAGGAACATCGCAAGCACGTTCAGGTGGTCCTGGAAAGGAATAAACTCTACAGCCAGTTAGAGTAAGGTGAGTTCAAACAGAACCAAATACAATTTCTGGGATACATTATCTCCACAGAGGGCTTAAGTATGGATCCCAGCAAGACTAAAGCTGTCCTGGATTGTCCCATTTCAAAAAATTTGAAGGAAGTACAGCTCCTGATTGGTTTTGCGAATTTCTACAGAAAATTTATCAAGGACTTCTCAAAAATCATCTCTCCCTCACAAAGAAAGCACACACATTTTCCTGGTCCCTAGAAGCTCAAACCGCTTTTGAGAAGCTAAAGACTCTATTTACTTTAGCACCAATACTGATTCACTCAAACCCAGAGTTGCCTTTTGTCATGGAGGTGGACGCCTCCGTCTCCGTGGTGGGAGCCATTCTATCACAGCACATGGGAGATAAGATGCATCTGCACCCTTATGCATTTCTATCCTACACGTTATCACCAGGGAGACACTATTACTAAAGGGTCACAGTGAGGGCACTTATACTATAGTCAATAGTGGTAATATTGAGTATAGGAGGGCCCAAGCTGAACCTTTGCACCTGGGCCCATGAATCTGTAGTTACGCCTATGAGTCCAGTGTTGCATTGCACAGTCCCCTAAGATGCAGAGATCAGTGCAGAAAAGTGAAGATGAGCAGCAGTCACAATGACAGCAGTGTCTAGCAGAATGATGTTATGGAACGATTTCCTGTTCCTACACCAAACCGGAGGGTCCACAGATCAGTGCTGGAGAATGGAGCTGCTGTGAAATGACAGGTGATCTTTTGACTGTGATTGGACAACAGTGCTTCTATTTGATCTATCATAGGAGGGAACACAGCTGAACCCTCAGTTACCGCCTTTCTCTGGATTCAGGACTTGACAATCATACCCACACCTTCAAACATACTTTTGGGGTGTCGACCTATCCAATAATCTGTCTATATGCAAATAGTCCACTATACTATTAACATTTTCCCCTTAGAACAATTAAGCATTTATTATTTAGATAGGGTTGCCATCTTTCTCACCAAAAAATACCGGCTAAGGTACAAAAGGGGTGTGGCTTAACACAGAGTGTGATGTGACAGTTATGTCCTCTATATAAGCATCTACAGCTATCTTAAGCACATGTGTAACATGTCTCAGCAAAACAACTCTACAGTTATCTACTCTCTATGTACTGCAGTGTTTTTACAGGCACCGGCCTCCTAGCAAACAATACTGACCTAGTGGCAACCCTATTTATAGAGGTCATTTTGGGGTTAAAAAACTTATCTCTCACAAGTTTACACGTTTCATGCATTTCCCAAAAACGTCATAACGATGTAACTTTTAATATGGTACACATGACTGTAGACAATGCAATAGCTTTCTGGTCTTTCTGCAGTTACAAACAGAGGAGGGTTTTTACAGACAGAGTTTTTCTTAAATGCCACTGCAGTTTTTGAGGCAGTTTTATGAGCCAAAACCAAAAGTGGATCCAGCAGGAAGGAGCAAAACCTCAAAAAAAATGTGCTCACTTCAGACAAACTGCTGCACAAACACTATTCATGTGATGTATTACCATCAATTCGGTTTAGATAAATACACGTACAGAAGGTAGCGGATGATAATTCTCCTTGACCATTTCATGTGATGAATACACTCAGCTTGTATCTCAGAAACTGAACTCAAGCAGGTTGTTTTTTTTATTTGTTCCTTCACACATGCTTTAGAATGGTGTCGTTGAAGGTGTTGCTCTGAGCAGTAATTAACAGCTCTAATTGCAAATCTATGAACAGCTAATCATAGGAGCCTTTCCATCATCTTACTGTGTGGTGTTTCTTACTGTACAGTGTCAAAGTCTTGACAGCCGCAGTAATGGGTCTGTTAAATAAGTAGCTATAATCCTGGATATAATGCAAAAACACAAATTCTTACAAGAAAGTACTTCAACCAAATATGCTGAATGGTCCACGTCACCACAAAAAAAAAATACCCATGTTAAAGATTTCCATATCTTAACACCTGTGTTGTGAATGTTTCTTCTTAATTATACTGTTGTATACTGGGTGTTGTCAAAAATACTGATGCAGCACTATATATCAATGCCGGTGTCCTATATGGAAATAACAGTAGTGAACTGGAATAGGAAGGCATGGATGCGCTACACCACACATGTCAAACACCCAATATCACTCTCGCAAACCTTCTAAAAACCTCTAGATGCGAGGCGTTTTCATGTGAAAACAGCTTCAGATCACTGCAGGGGTTGCCTTCATCCAATTGCTTTCAATGGGACAGCAGCAGCCCTGGCCCCATTGAAAGCAATGTGAGAACATTGCGATCTCCTGCCACTGCTGGAGTTCCAAAAGCCTCCCTGTTCCATAAAAAATATGTAAAAAATGTAATTGAGATCACCGTGTTCAAAACAATCATAAACCAATCAAACAAAAAACAGCCTTCATACCTCTCATAGAAAAAGAGAGACAGGTAATTTTGGTGAGAGCCAATTTTTTCTGTTAAGAGGCTAAGGCATAGCAAAAACTATATAAAATTGGTATCTCTGTAATCAAACTGCCCCTCAGAATGAAGTTAACATGTCATTTTTACTGCTCAGTGCATAGTGTAGAAATAAAAAACTAAATAAAACAATGGCGTAGTTGTTTTTTTTTTCCATTTCAACCCACTTACATCTCTCATCTATTGTAGAGATGAGCGAGCACCAAAATGCTCGGGTGCTCGTTACGAAATTTTCGCGATGCTCGAGGGTTCGTTTCGAGTAACGAACCCCATTGAAGTCAATGGGCGACTCGAGCATTTTTGTATATCGCCAATGCTCGCTAAGGTTTCCATTTGTGAAAATCTGGGCAATTCAAGAAAGTGATGGGAACGACACAGCAACGGATAGGGCAGGCGAGGGGCTATATGTTGGGCTGCATCTCAAGTTCCCAGGTCCCACTATTAAGCCACAATAGCGGCAAGAGTGGGCCCCCCCCCCCCCCTCCCAACAACTGTTACTTCTGAAAAGCCCTCATTTGCAATGCATACCTTAGCTAAGCACCACACTACCTCCAACAAAGCACAATCACTGCTTGCATGACACTCCGCTGCCACTTCTCGTGGGTTACATGCTGCCCAAACCCCCCCCCCCCCCGCAAGACGCAGTGTCCACAGCGCACACCAAAGTGTCCCTGCGCAGCCTTCAGCTGCACTCATGCCACGCCACCCTCATGTCTATTTATAAGTGCGTCTGCCATGAGGAGGAACCGCAGGCACACACTGCAGAGGGTTGGCACGGCTAGGCAGCGACCCTCTTTAAAAGGGGCGGGGCGATAGCCCACAATGCTGTACAGAAGCAATGAGAAATATAATCCTGTGCCACCGCCATCAGGAGCTGCACACGTGGGCATAGCAATGGGGAACCTATGTGCCACACACTATTCATTCTGTCAAGGTGTCTGCATGCCCCAGTCAGACCGGGTTTTTTTATAAATAGTCACAGGCAGGTACAACTCCGCAATGGGAATTCCGTGTGCACCCACAGCATGGGTGGCTCCCTGGAACCCACCGGCTGTACATAAATGTATCCCATTGCAGTGCCCATCACAGCTGAGGTAACGTCCGATTAAATGCAGGTGGGCTTCGGCCCACACTGCATGCCCCAGTCAGACTGGGGTTCTTTAGAAGTGGACACATGCAGTTACAACTCCGCGTGGACCGACAGCATGGGTGGGTGCCAGGAAGCCACCGGCGGTACATAAATATATCCCATTGCAGTGCCCAGCACAGCTGATGTAACGTCAGCTTTAATGCAGGTGGGCAAAAAATTAATTGGATTACACTGTAGGCGAGGGCCCCAAAAAATTGGTGTACCAACAGTACTAATGTACGTCAGAAAAATTGCCCATGCCCAACCAAGAGGGCAGGTGAACCCCATTAATCGCTTTGGTTAAGGTGGCTTAATTTGTAACTAGGCCTGGAGGCAGCCCAGTTAAAATAAAAATTGGTTCAGGTGAAAGTTTCAATGCTTTAATGATCATTGAAACGTATAAAAATTGTTTACAAAAATTATATGACTGAGCCTTGTGGGCCTAAGAAAAATTGCCCGTTCGGCGTGATTACGTCAGGTTTCAGGAGGAGGAGCAGGAGGAGGAGGATGAATATTATACACAGATTGATGAAGCTAAAAGGTCCACGTTTTTGATGATGATAGAGAACAATGCTTCCATCCGCGGGTGCAACCTACGTATTGTTTAGGTATCACTGCTGTCCGCTGGTGGAGAAGAGAAGTCTGGGGAAATCCAGGCTTTGTTCATCTTGATGAGTGTAAGCCTGTCGGCACTGTCGGTTGACAGGCGGGTATGCTTATCTGTGATGATTCCCCCAGCCGCACTAAACACCCTCTCTGACAAGACGCTAGCCGCAGGACAAGCAAGCACCTCCAGGGCATACAGCGCGAGTTCAGGCCACGTGTCCAGCTTCGACACCCAGTAGTTGTAGGGGGCAGAGGTGTCACGGAGGACGGTCGTGCGATCGACTACGTACTCCCTCACCATCCTTTTACAGTGCTCTCGCCGACTCAGCCTTGACTGGGGAGCGGTGACACAGTCTTGCTGGGGAGCCATAAAGCTGTCAAAGGCCTTAGAGAGTGTTCCCCTGCCTGTGCTGTACATGCTGCCTGATCTCCGCGCCTCCCCTGCTACCTGGCCCTCGGAACTGCGCCTTCGGCCACTAGCGCTGTCGGATGGGAATTTTACCATCAGTTTGTCCGCCAGGGTCCTGTGGTATAGCATCACTCTCAAACCCCTTTCCTCTTCGGGTATGAGAGTAGAAAGGTTCTCCTTATACCGTGGGTCGAGCAGTGTGTACACCCAGTAATCCGTAGTGGCCAGAATGCGTGTAACGCGAGGGTCACGAGAAAGGCATCCTAACATGAAGTCAGCCATGTGTGCCAGGGTACCTGTACGCAACACATGGCTGTCCTCACTAGGAAGATTACTTTCAGGATCCTCCTCCTCCTCCTCCTCAGGCCATACACGCTGAAAGGATGACAGGCAAGCAGCATGGGTACCCTCAGCAGTGGGCCAAGCTGTCTCTTCCCCCTCCTCCTCATCCTCCTCATGCTCCTCCTCCTCCTCAACGCGCTGAGATATAGACAGGAAGGTGCTCTGACTATCCAGCGACATACTGTCTTCCCCCGCCTCTGTTTCCGGGCGCAAAGCGTCTGCCTTTATGCTTTGCAGGGAACTTCTCAAGAGGCATAGCAGAGGAATGGTGACGCTAATGATTGCAGCATCGCCGCTCACCATCTGGGTAGACTCCTCAAAGTTTCCAAGGACCTGGCAGATGTCTGCCAACCAGGCCAAGTCTTCTGTAAAGAATTGAGGAGGCTGACTCCCACTGCGCCGCCCATGTTGGAGTTGGTATTCCACTATAGCTCTACGCTGCTCATAGAGCCTGGCCAACATGTGCAGCGTAGAGTTCCACCGTGTGGGCACGTCGCACAGCAGTCGGTGCACTGGCAGATGAAACCGATGTTGCAGGGTGGCAGCGTCCGTGTGGGACTTGCGGAAATGTGCGCAGAGCCGGCGCACCTTTCCGAGCAGGTCTGACAAGCGTGGGTAGCTTTTCAGAAAGCGCTGAACCACCAAATTAAAGACGTGGGCCAGGCATGGCACGTGCGTGAGGCTGCCGAGCTGCAGAGCCGCCACCAGGTTACAGCCATTGTCACACACGACCATGCCCGGTTGGAGGCTCAGCGGCGCAAGACAGCGGTCGGTCTGCTCTGTCAGACCCTGCAGCAGTTCGTGGGCCGTGGGCCTCTTCTCTCCTAAGCTGAGTAGTTTCAGCATGGCCTGCTGACGCTTGACCACCGCTGTGCTGCCACGACGCGCGACACCGACTGCTGGCGACGTGCTGCTGCTGACACATCTTGATTGCAAGACATAGGTTGCGTAGGAGGAGGAGGGTGGTTGAGTGGAGGAAGCATACACCGCCGCAGATACCACCACCGAGCTGGGGCCTGCAATTCTGGGGGTGGGTAGGACGTGAGTGGTCCCAGGTTCTGACTCTGTCCCAGCCTCCACTAAATTCACCCAATGTGCCGTCAGGGAGATATAGTGGCCCTGCCCGCCTGTGCTTGTCCACGTGTCCGTTGTTAAGTGGACCTTGCCAGTAACCGCGTTGGTGAGGGCGCGTACAATGTTGCGGGAGACGTGGTCGTGCAGGGCTGGGACGGCACATTGGGAAAAGTAGTGGCGACTGGGAACTGAGTAGCGCGGGGCCGCCGCCGCCATCATACCTTTGAAAGCCTCCGTTTCCACAACCCTATACGGCAGCATCTCCAGGCTGATAAATTTGGCTATGTGCACGTTTAACGCTTGAGCGTGCGGGTGCGTGGCGGCGTACTTGCGCTTGCGCTCCAACACTTGCGCTAGCGACGGCTGGACGGTGCGCTGAGAGACATTGGTGGATGGGGCCGAGCACAGCGGAGGTGAGGGTGTGGGTGCAGGCCAGGAGACGGTAGTGCCTGTGTCCTGAGAGGGGGGTTGGATCTCAGTGGCAGGTTGGGGCACAGGGGGACAGGCAGCGGTGCTAACCGGAGGCGGTGAACGGCCTTCGTCCCACCTTGTGGGGTGCTTGGCCATCATATGTCTGCGCATGCTGGTGGTGGTGAGGCTGGTGGTGGTGGCTCCCTGGCTGATCTTGGCGCGACAAAGGTTGCACACCACTGTTCGTCAGTCGTCTGCACTCTCAGTGAAAAACTGCCTGACCTTTGAGCACCTCGCCCTCTGCAGGGTGGCATGGCACGAGGGGGCGCTTTGGGAAACAGTTGGTGGATTATTCGGTCTGGCCCTGCCTCTACCCCTGGCCACCGCACTGCCTCTTCCAACCTGCCCTGCTGCTGCACTTGCCTCCCCCTCTGAAGACCTGTCCTCAGTAGGCGTAGCAAACCAGGTGGGGTCAGTCACCTCATCGTCCTGCTGCTCTTCCTCCGAATCCTCTGTGCGTTCCTCCCTTGGACTTACTCCAATTACTACTACCTGAGTGATAGACAACTGTGTCTCATCGTCATCGTCCTCCTCACCCACTGAAAGCTCTTGAGACAGTTGCCAGGAGTCCCCAGCCTCATCCCCTGGACCCCGGGAACTTTCCAAAGGTTGGGCATCGGTCACGACAAACTCCTCCAGTGGGAGAGGATTCGGAACCATTGCTGCCCATTCTGGGCAGGGGCCCGAGAACAGTTCCTGGGAGTCTGCCTGCTCCTCAGAATGTGTCATTGTAATGGAGTGAGGAGGCTGGGAGGAAGGGGGAGCAGCAGCCAGAGGATTCAGAGTTGCAGCAGTGGGCGGCGCAGAATTCTGGGTGGTCGATAGATTGCTGGATGCACTTTCTGCCATCCACGACAGGACCTGCTCACACTGCTCATTTTCTAATAAAGGTCTACCGCGTGGACCCATTAATTGTGAGATGAATGTGGGGACGCCAGAAACGTGCCTCTCTCCTAATCCCGCAGCAGTCGGCTGCGATACACCTGGATCAGGAGCTCGGCCTGTGCCCACACCCTGACTTGGGCCTCCGCGTCCTCGCCCGCGTCCACGTCCTCTCGCCTACCCCTACCCCTCAGCATGCTGTATTACCAGTAGTGCAGAAACAGAACGCTGTAATTAAATGTGCCGCTTATTGGCCTGTGGTTGGAGGCTGACTTCGCTTACGGAACGCACAGCAGAGCCAGGAAACAATTTTGCGCATGCCTGTAGTGAGACGTAGGTGCGTATGACTGAGCTAGTGGAATTCACAGCGCAGAAGCAGTCAAGTGGCCAAAGGCCAGTAGTAGGCCTTAAGTATTTTGCTCCTATTTTTTTAAAATGCTGAGCTGATACAACAGACAGATACTGTAGGCAGCGTATAATATTATGTATACTCTTTCCCTCTGGCGGTACGACGGCGATCATGTAACAGAGACAGCAGATCCAGGAAACAATTTTGCGCAAGCCTGCTGTAACGCTTAGCTGCGTATTAATTAGGACTACTACCCCCAGCAGATAGATACTGTAGGCAGCGTATAATATTATGTATACTCTTTCCCTCTGGCGGGATGACGGCGATCATGTAACAGAGACAGCAGATCCAGGAAACAATTTTGGCAAGCCTGCTGTAACGCTTAGCTGCGTATTAATTAGGACTACTACCCCCAGCAGATAGATACTGTAGGCAGCGTATAATATTATGTATACTGTTTCCCTCTGGTGGGATGACGGCGCTGATGTAACAGAGACAGCAGATCCAGGAAACAATTTTGGCAAGCCTGCTGTAACGCTTAGCTGCGTAATAATTAGGACTACTACCCCCAGAAGACACGCAGTTAACTGAAGACGGTCACAGGCAGCCCAAATATAGTATTTTTCCCCAATTTTTTGGAAAAAGCCCACTGCCTTTATAGCATGAATATCTCTTTCCCTGCCTCACCAGTACTGGCCCTATACTCTGTACAATGACTGCAGACTGCAGACACAATGTTCTGCACGGCCGATATACAAAAAAAAAAAATTGTGCAGCACTGCTAAAAGCAGCCTCAACAGTACTGCACACGGTCAGATGTGGCCCTAAAAAGGACCGTTGGGGTTCTTGAAGCCTAAAATAACTCCTAACACTCTCCCTATAGCAGCTCCGGCACCAGCAGCACTTTCCCTGATCTCTGTCAGAATGCATCTGTGGCGAGACGCGGGAGGGGCCGATTTATATACTCGGGTGACACCTGATCTCGCCAGCCACTCACTGCAGGGGGGTGGTATAGGGCTTCAACGTCGCAGGGGGAAGTTGTAATGCCTTCCCTGTCTTTCTATTGGCCAGAAAAGCGCGCTAACGTCTCAGAGATGAAAGTGAAAGTAACTCGAACATCGCGTGGTGCTCGCCTCTAGTAACGAGCATCTTGAACACGCTAATACTCGAACGAGTATCAAGCTCGGACGAGTACGTTCGCTCATCTCTAATCTATTGTCATCTGTACCTACTAATCTTTAAAAATACAGGACAGATGGAGTATTTTCTACAACCTGAATAAAGTGCCATGCGTTTAATACTATTAAGTTAAAAACAAATCTGGCATTGTTGTCAGAACTCCTACAAAAGGAACAAAAATTGTAAATTGTACCTCTATATATTCAATCTCCCAATATAAAATCTTTTCACATAGGGGTGCACTCAGCAAGTAACATTCACAGCTGACCTTCAGCAGTATAAATTCTGGGTCTAGGAAGAGAGATACACAAAAATAAAAATTATGGAAAAACATCTTACGGAGAAAAGGAAAAGCAAACGGATGATTATAAAGTTAGGCTTCCTGACAAGAACAGATGCAGAATGCGCGGTCGGTGTTCCCACTGCAGATCTGCAGCAAATACTGTTCGTTACATGCTATGGGAAAGAGCTTCCTCCTAGTTTAGGGACTATAAAACCTTCACATCTTTATCAGTGACTTTTTAAAGACATTGTATTTCTGTTGTAGTATTCTTTTAAGTGCAAATTAATCACATCTATGTCTGTGCCTTGTCATAAGTATGTGTGCATAAATATGCATGCCTCTTCGGATCTATTTCATTTAAGCCTGAAGCAGAACCCTGTGTAGGTCCGAAAGCTCACTATAAGGGTGCGGTCACACGAGCGTAGGCGTATTTACGTTCGCACGTGCGCAGCGTTTAATCGCCGGAAAGAACGTTTTTCGGCAATCATGACCAGAGCTAGAAAGCGTATTATCGTTTGTTCCTACTTTGCAAACTATCTTTTCGGCCATCGAATATGCGTTGGCGCGTATTTCGGTCGCGTATGTTCCGTCTTTTTTTCGGGTTGCCGTTTTTACGCGCCGTAAAATCGCCCGTGCGAACGAATACATTGGAAACCAACGCCTCAGATGGTCACGTTTATACGATTGGGCGCAAAAACGCACCGTTTATGCGCTTGTGTGAAAGCACCCTAACATCAAGTATTTTTGTTAGCCATTAAAAGGTATGATATCTACAAGATTACTTGGTTTCTCTTGCTGCGAACAATCACATTTTGCTCTAAAGGCTAACACAGTACTAAACTTTTTCAGAACAATCAGACAACATGTAATTGTGACCATCCAGTTTATTAGTCATCATTTATGTAGAGCATTGACATATTGGGGTCCCTATCCCTCCTTACCGAATTAGGCTGCTTTCACACCGACGTTAGGGGTCAGTTCACACCTCCTGTCTCTCTGCTGCGTTTTTACAGAAGATTAATTGAAATAATGGAAAAAAGCTGATTTTTTTTCCCCTTTGATTTCAATAGGGTTTCAAATAAACGGAAAGCAAATGAAAAGGCTTTAGTTTGCTTCCATTCCTTTAGGTTTCCATTTTTTGGGGGAAGGAAAATAGTGCAGTCTGCAGCGTTATTTTTCCATTCAGAAAAACAGAAACCTGACGGAATGGCAGCAAGCTGAAGCCTTTCCGTCTGCTCTGCGTTTTTTTGAAACCCTATTGTAATCAATGGGTAAAAAAATAGAACCTTTTTTTGTATTTTTCTCCAGTTTCTCTCCTCCAAAAACAGAGCAGAGGGACAGAAACCCTGAACTGAGCTCATTGCAGGTGCGACAGCAGCCTAAGAAAGTTACATTTTAGGCAAGTTATACATAATAATTACTACAATGCATAATGCTGATATTTAGATATGTAGTATATGTGAAGCTTATAGTATTGCTGCACCATTACGTAGCACTTGCATATCATCATCTATGGCCTCAACAAATCTGGTTTTACGTTATGAACTTGTTAACATTTTTTGGAATTTTGCTTGAAAACTAAAAATGTGCAGTGGTTTGGTAAATCCTGTGAATTTGTCATCACGCTGTACTTGTGGATGCCAAGCAGAACTCGGAACATTTGTTTGAGACTAGAAGTATATGTCCCCTGTGTACTCTGGGTCTCATTCACACATCATCATGTAGTGTTACTAGTCTGCAGTAGAAAGACAACTGCACATGTTAGAGCTAACGCTGAAACATGAGGGGGGAAGAGAAATATACAAGAACATTCACGACTAGGATGTGAATGGGGAAGTATATTCATCAGGCTTCAAGTCTCCACACAATCTGGTAGTGACCAGTAATGTGCTGCCATTTCTATTACAAAGGAAAAAAAGAGCTCATCAACAACGATATGTTCAGTTGGCATCTTGAAACGGTCCAAGAAGGGAAGGGAGCGGCTTCGATGTTGGTGTAGATATATAAAATGAAGGCGCTCCAACACTGGGAATTCTTGAAATGGCAAATCCGTTATTCTGTACACATTAAAGTGATGGTACAGGAGCAGATAGTACAAACGGAACGCTCTTATGTGTTTCGGACCAGACACATGTGATCCTTACTAGTGATGAGCGAGCATACTCGCTAAGGGCAATTGCTCAAGCGAGCATTGCCCTTAGCGAGTACCTGCCCGCTCGAGACAAAAGGTTCGGGTTCCGGCGCGGGGGAGCGGTGAGTAGCGGCAGTCAGCAGGGGGGAGAGATCTCCCCTCCGTTCCTCCCAGCTCTTCCCCGCAGCTGGCTGCCGAACCTTTTGTCTGGAGCGGGCAGGTACTCGCTAAGGGCAATGCTCGCTCGAGCAATTGCCCTTAGCGAGTATACTCGCTCATCTCTAATCCTTACTCATAGATAGGTTCTGTACTGCCGCCCTAGAATATTAACTACTTCCTGTTATACATATGTTGCATAATAACTCCTGATTAGATTGCATGTTAACCCAATATGTACCATCGTCAAGGCACTTGAATGAAGTAATAATTACCATTGTGAGAGGTAAAAATATGTATACTGAGGACTATTGTAACAGTCTGTAATTAAATATACATAAGGTCTGATTGTAAGTTGAGCATGATAGGATATCTTCTATCCAGAAGTAAAACCATAGAGCCTCTCTATTATGCACTTTTTACCCCAGGTCACCTTCTCCTTAATGAATTCTTCTGTTCCTATAACCTGAAGAGAATCTAAATTCCAGTATTATATCATACAAAACTGGTTTGATGCGACAGAGAAGCTACACATACTGGGGTGAGTGTCATGATACATATCTTCACCGATACGTTCCCACAGGGACCTTTTTGAACAACCTATGTACTGAAGATTGCAGGTTATACATGTAATCACTTAGATCAGGGGTCCCCAACTCCAGTCCTCACGGACCCCCAACAGGTCATGTTTTCAGGATCTCCTATAGTAAGAACCCCTGTGGCAATGTCTGAGGCACCGACAATAATTACATCACCAGTGTAATACTGAGGAAATCCAGAAAACATGACCTGTTGGCGGTCCCCGAGGACTGGAGATGGGGAACACTGACTTAGACGACATGCACTCTGGAACAATTATTAAAAGAGACATTCTCATATCCTTTCTGAGTAGGACAAGATAGAACCTGTTTTGTACTAGGCCACATCAGGAAGGACTACATTTGAAGGAACCTGTCATATTAAGCCAGGTTAGGGAATTCTTGTAATTACTGCCAAATGTATTAGGTGACATAATGTTTCCAATAGTATGTCCCCTCCTAGCTCTACATTTACATCTTGAACTAAGAATGTAATATGGTATAAAACTGGGAGCAATTTATAATAGATAGGACTCTATAGTAGTCAGTAGAATACTTAAAGGGGTTTTCATGGTGAATACTATTGATAACCTATCCTCAGGTACAGCTTGCGGTTTCTTACCAATGCTATTTCATAATATAGTTCACTGAATATGTCTCACTATAAATAGGGAAATTTTTAAGTATCTTAACAAGTTAACATCCTCCACAAATTATGTGTAGAAAAATGCTAAAAAGTACATTTGCACTGGTCACAAAAAAGCCACAAAAATGTTAATAGATCAACAAATGAAAACATTGTTCTGCTGCATTCTTAAAAATAAATAAACATTGTATGCCCGAAGGTCCGACATACCCTGGACCTGAAGTGGTTAAGTTAAGCAACTGGGGAAGAGCAGGGTGTCTTATAATGGACTGTTTGGCTACAAAAGAGAAGTAAGTAGGGGTCCAGGAAGTACCTAGAGGGAGTCTGTGTGTCAGCATACATGCACTCATAGGGCATATCAGAGATCTAACCAATACCCTTGCAAAAGTAAGTGACATTATGTGATATGGCACATACCGCCCCGACACTATATTCTGATGAGTCCCAGTGAAGCTTCACTAAATATCTGCTATGGGGATGTAGGTAGAAAGGAGGAACGTGCTTAGTTTTGCTCTATATTGTGAGGCACAGACATAAGGATTGATCAGACAGTACACCAACTGAACACGGATGTTTTCCTACCTCATTCAAAAGTAAAGACAAAGCAAAATGTGTTTAGATTACACAGAAATAGTATGTAGCATGGAGATCTAGTGACAGCTGATCACACGGCGATACATGATGCACCTGGTGCATTAAAATTCAACACCTCACACTCCGCTACCTTATAAAGGCTAATTTTATACGGGCGAGCGTGATATTGGGCCGTGAAACTCAGACCGATGTCGTACTTGGGAATGTGCAATATTCCAGCTGAAAGCCGAGTCGGAGGATCAGCAAGAGCTTTGCATTGTTTTCAATGGAAAACCTCGCATCACATTGGACTCACGTGTACCTCGCAAGTTATATGAGGCTTTATCCAGCCCTATTGAACACAATGGGCGAGGCGTTCTGAGGGAACACCCAAAGAAAGGGCATGCTTTTGCTTCCATTCCGTTAGGTTTCTGTTTTTTCCATGGAAGTATAGCGCAGTCTGCAGTGATATTTTTCTGTTCAAAAGACGGGAACCTGACGGAATGGAAGCAAAAGGAGGTCTTTCCATTTTTTTGGTGTGAAAGCAGCCTAGGGGTCCGTTTGCCCATTCGCTTGGGCAGCCTGTTTATACATAGTTGGCTCGGTAAAACGAGAAATCGTTCACATTCACTGTATAACTGAATGAGAATTACTGAAAGATCGGTACTTCAATCGAAACAATTAGTGAACGAGCCAATGATGATTTTTCTGCCTTCATAAACTATGAGTGAGAAGCAAATGATTAATTGTTCGTTCTTCGATTGTTGGCTGCGTTTACACTGCGATTATTGTTCATTTTCGCTCGTATGAACGATTTTTTGATCGATAATCGTTCGGCATAAAAGAGCCTTTACTGAAAGATAAAAAGCCACTTTTATTCGCATGGATAATTCTATGGTTTCCTGTCACTGAACATCACAGCACAGTGAAGTGTTTGAGCAGCTGAAAGCAAACTTTGGCTCCTGGCAGTAAGAGACTAGACAGAATCCCTAAAGCTGCTCCACAAATCACCACGCAGTGAAGTATTCTGAGAATTAGTATGAAAACAATATTATATTTTCACTCCAAAGTGGATTTGAGTCCTGACACATACGTTTAATGAAGTGAAGAGTCTAACTGCATAAGCAATGTATTAGTGAGAAAAACGCAGTGGAACAGCAAATACTACAAGTGTTCTGGAAACCATGATACAAACTCCTATGTAAGAGTCTTAGGGCTCCTTCATGCAAGCTTTTTTGCGCAAAATTTGTGTGCGCAATACGCAGAGAATAGACTATTGATTTCAAAGGGTTCATTCACATGTACTTTTTTTTTTAACTACCTTGCTAATAAGGGTTGCACAAAAGGTGCTGATTTTCCTTATAAGACTTAGCTAGCAGTGAGTCCTTAAAGAGACCCACTCTGTCAGCTTCTATCAACCCCATAAACTCAAGTTATGGACCCAAAGGAGTCCATAGATGTCAATCATACTCCATTTCTTCTCCATTCTGTGTTTTTGTGCGATGCAACAGAGAGGAAGACTCCATAGGGAAACATGGGCTACAAAACCTCATGAGTCGCATGCATATCGCCGGACCCACAAGGTTTTTGTGTCGGGTTGTGGCATGCTAAAAAAACAAAACAAAAAAACGCACGTATGAAGGAATCTATAGGAAAGCATGGGCTTCTTATACATGCGATTTGCAGCAACGCTACAAAATCACACGACTTTGTCGCCCGTGTGAACGAGGCTTATGAGCGAGCACATAAGTGGTTAGACTGGCAGCTTTGCTGGCAGACAGAGGGGAATGGGTGGAAGTAGAGTATGAGAGTGACACCCCTCAACTCAGCAATTCAGCTTCTGTGAACCCAGAACTTAATTTTCTCTTTAAACAGGTTGTACCTTGGTTAAATATTACATGTCTTAATTGGATCACACATTTTAAAATTCGAATAATAAAAAAAAACCTCCTGTATCTAGATATTTACTACCACAAAAATGTTGTAGTGCCTCCTAATGTTGTTTTTGATCCCCTTTGGAATATCCATCTAAAGTATCCAGTATTAGTAAGAAGGTGGTTCTACTGGGCACATTGGCTGCCCTCACAATAACCAGAATCCCTCCACCACCCATGCACAGCAGGATCTGAGTGATGGAACTTATGTGACCACCAGCAATGCAGACAGTAGGTGGAGGTTCTAAGAGGGAATAAAAATGAAAAAAAAAAAAAAAAAACACGCCAGGGTGCGTAAAATATATAGCAGCAATATCTAGACATGGACACTGAAATAATTACATTCTTCGCCAAAAAACGTCAAGCCCTTAGGAGTTATTGTTATGCTGCAAAACTCATCATGTAGTTACATCTCAGATAGATATTCAAATGATTAAAGCTGTGGTGTGATTAGATGAACGGTCTTGCCACTCAAGGCTCTAAAAGTGGTTCCACCCTTGGCCTATAAAAAAAGCTCTCAGAGGCTACTTGTGTGTAGTGGACCTTTTATCCACTTGTTGTCCACTAGACTTCTCTACGATGCAATCAAAGAGATTTCACCTAGTTAACAGAGTTTGAGAGGAAGCGCGTTACTGGAATGTGTGAAGCTGGATGGTCATATCGAGGAATTGCCCGCCACCAGGGCCATTCTGAGGTCACGCACATAAGGCAACCGGGCTCAGGATGCCATCAACAAACCATCAATAGAATCATAGAATGGCAGATCTGGTCCAACCCCTCTGCTCAGCTCCTCCTGCTCTATACCATCATGCCTGCAGTTTGGACAGCATGTTCTGGCTGACAGATTACCTTTAACGGTAGAAACGCATATCTCAGCAGGATTCTAAAATTTCCCCAGGTAAACATATCACTTTTAAAGCTTATTCAAGGTAGAATATTATATTGACAACAAATCATCCTTACCATAACAGTATTCTGTTATTTTGTTCTGCTACAATAAAAGAAAGTACCAGTATATTTAGTGAGTTTTTAATGAAAAGTCTTACATAAAAATAAAGGACAAAAATTTCATACATGGTTATTGATTTTAAATGTAAAATAAAGAATGAAAAATGAAAGAAAAATGCATTCATATTGAGGTAAAATAAAGCAGTCTATAATTCTTGATGGATATTTTGAAACTTTCTCTTCATGCTGTACATCATAAAAACTAAGCTTTATCACACTGCCACTTTACTCCCATAAGATTGCACAAATTTACAGCAACCTAAAGAGGTAAATCAGCAACAAACTCCCAGAATGCATCAAGGTTATCTGAAGGCTAACACAAACTTAATATTTCTGTCAAAATAGCTAAAAAAAACGAGTCCACTTTTTTTTCCTTTTATTTAGCGCTCCTTGGAAAGCACCCATACTGCCACTGGTTACCAACATGTGCACTCAGCCCCATAGTGTAAAGGAAGCAGGTAGCATTTCTAATTGGTTGTAGATACAGTATGTGTATGGAAATTGTTTACCGTCATTGCCTGCTGGTTATACATAACTTCCTCATTACTACTGGTAAGATTACTGCTGCCTCCCTAAATGCTAATTCTGTCAAAATGGATAGTTTAACCATATTATTGACATCATAATAAAGCAGTACCCTTACCTAAATAATTTCCCTGAGCTATAAAGACAATGCTTGAACCACTTGGTATCAGTCTTCTATCAGGGACATTCATAAGCTGCTGTAATTTCTATGGTATGGAATAGAAGATGGAGGCCGAGTTCTGAAAAATATAGTTTTCTGTGATTTATTCTGATCATTTCATGTAAAAAGATGTGTAAAAGTTGCCATAACCAAACCTATAATCTTTTCTAATTGTGGGACACTTTAATTATGGCTGTAATCAGGAATCACCGCCAAATGGCATATACATGCTGCTATGTAAGTTTACAGTCCTAATCCTTTTTATAGCACAAAGTAATGCACTATTATAAGGTATGGCTTTAAGCATACACTGCAAATCTGAGGTTTTATTCTCTGACCTAGAAAGCCTGTTCTTTCTTGTCTTCTTTCCCTGTATATTAGTGAACATCTTATGACCACTTTGTGCAGCAACAGAACAATATTCACTTGCTAACATAACCACTCCGTTTACTATTGTGATACGTTACAAGTGTTGAAATCATTTTCTGCCCCTCTCTTTGACATCAATATTGTTCTCTGTGATGCAGCCATCGTCAGATAAAGGAAGAAGCCTAAAGCTGTCTTGTCTCGTCACATCTGAATGTCATTGTCAAAAAGTTCAGGAGTAAAATGGATGGTGACATCCTCATCGTCAGTCATCTCTGTAACAGAGCTTTCAGACTCTCCTAACACAGTACTAACATCATTTGTGTTGTCACGGAATAGTGGAATGACATTACACACATTCTCATCACATTCTCCAATACTACTAGAAGCAGGTTTGGCCAACGTCAGTATGCTAGATGGGGCTGCCTCAAGTACTTCACACTCAACCGGAATCTCTAGATCAGTGTTTTGGTAGGAGCCTCTCCTTGAAGAGGAGGGAAGAGGAGTGGAGGTGAGTGGACTGCTGATAAAGTAAGAATAGAAAGACGACTTCTGTCTTGAAAGGCTCAGTTTTCGCTTCCCAGATTTCTCTGTCACTTGCTTTTTAGTTGGATATGTTTCTGCTCTCCAAGAATTTGTAGGTCTCTTTGCTCTAAAAGCATCAAATTCACCTAATAAAAGATAAAAGAAGAAGATTACGGATCATAACAAGCAATATGCAAAAGTATGTTCATGCATATACAACGAGGAATAAAGAGATGTGCTGCCTAACAGCCAACATTTGGTCTCTTCAGGTATATGGGTTTTTCAGGTGAAAATGATGAATACGTTGGTGGAACCACAAGACAATACTGCAGTCTTTGCTACAATAAGGGCTTGTTCAGACAAGCGCTGTCCGCGCGCATTAAAGATGCGCTTCTATAGGAACCAGAAGACACTGATTTAAGGAAATGGTTAAAAAGGACAGCTTAAGCCACATGAACCTACCTGTCCTTCCAGCCAGGCTGTGTTTACTTTGGATGTAGGGATAATATCCCATATATTTACGCTGCGTAGTCACGTGCATATATTGAACGTCACCCACTGTACCCACAGTAAACAAAACCGGTGGGGAGGACAGGAGCGTTACCTTTGATGAAAATTGCTTTTACATTGTTGAATGTGGCTGAAATGAAAGCTATGAAATAGCTCCCTAAACTTGTATTCTCTAATACAAGCGGTTACTGTCTATATAAGTTGTGAGAGATCACACATTTCCTGGAGCTGGACGCTATTAAGCAATGTTAAATCCTTATAGCACTGTTTCTGTCTGGCTAATAGATGAACTTATGAATGTAATACAGTTATGGTTACTTATTCAATTACTACCTCACCTAATCCACAAGCAAAGAACGATTTGGTTTCATTCCACTCTCCTCACTCTACGCTTGATGAAGACCTCACAATCCTCATCTCCATAGAGCCATGACGGCGGCCCTGCTGTATTGCAAATTTATGATTGCTTTATACCAACCTTTGTTTTTGCCTTTTTTATCTTCATCCAATCCTGATTCATCCGAACTGGAGTTAATTGTGATTACAGAAGGTTGGGGTGCACGGACTGGTGTAGAAATGATGTCTTCTGTACGTTGTAGAATACTGTCAGAAGGGTGCACAGAGATTTCCAGCAATGAAGAATTAAAGCTATCCATATTGGAGGAAGAAGGCTTCTGAGGACACGGCTCATCACTGACCGCACCTGATACCTGGACATGCTGCTGCTGATTTTTAGAAAACTCTACCAAAGACTCCACAGCACTGTGAAAAGTCGAATGATGCTGGACCAGTTGCCGTACCCATTTTGACAGTCCTGCAAAGCAGACGATACAGAAAGGTTTTATTGAGTTCCAATACTATTCAAGAATCTCTTGTTACATCAATATTACTGGATACATGCAATCATTATAGTCATAGAAGTTGTCTTTCAGCTCACTGCAGGAATTAAAAGCAGACCTTAATGCTAATTATGTGCATTAGCTCTATGTAAATCTCTCACTGGTCAGGGGTAATTGAGAAGGCATCATTTGTTCATAGGCATATTTTCTAACATCTGTTCATTCCCAACAGAACCAACCTTCTTGAAAATACGCCCACACCTAATGGGAGTGGAAGAACATTCATGTAGCTGAATAGATGATAGAAGATAGTAGTTTCCTTTGGTAGTAGATTGCAACCCAGTCTTACATGATAAAACCTCAGTTGGGGAAACAATTGGATTTGGTCAACTTTATTAACCCCTTAGTAATGAAGTCTGTTTGCACCTTAATGACTAAGTTTTCAATTTTTTTTATCGTCACATTCCTAAAGGCTTAACTTTTTAACTTTTCTGTCGACATAGCCATATGAGGCCTTATTATTTTTTTGCTGGAAAAATTACATCATTTTAGGTTATTTGAGGTATTGTATAACATACTATGTTAGGCCGAAAAGAGACATATGTTCATCCAGTTCAGTTTATCACCCCCAATGTTGTTCCAGAGGAAGTAAAAAAAAAAAAAAAAGAAGCAATGACGTAGAATCCAATTTTCCCCATTAAAGGCCAAAAAATTCCTTCCTGATTCCAATCTGGCAATCAGAATAATCCCTGGATCAACATTCCTTCTGAATTAATTAGTGACTATAACTTTGTCATATTATAAAGCTCAAGAAAGACGTCCAGGCCCCTCTTGAACTCTTATTCACCATCACCACATCCTCAGGCAGAGAGTTCCATAGTTTCACTGCTCTTTAGTCCACCCATTCCATTTATTACTTTAGCTGCCCGCCTTTGTACCCGCTTAAGCTCTGCTATATCCTTCTTGAGTACTGGTGCCCAAAACTGTACACAATATTCCGTGTGTGGTCTAACCAGTGACTAAGTAGGAGCTGCCTGACACTGGTTGCTTCAGTGACAGTTAACTAAAAGCCCCAAGTCCTTTACCATGTCAGTGCTTCCCAGTGGTTTTACATTTAAGGCTCATTTAGATGGGACGATTGTTGGGCAAACAATGCCTGACACACGTCCTCGCATACACTCGGTCCCGTGCTGTTGCACAGGAGCTAGTATCGCTGTCTCGCTCACAAAGCGGACAGCAGGAGATTTCACACCTTGCTCTCACCCGCCCCTCCCCTATTGACTTAAGACAGCGTCCGTTCAATACTGAATGGCTGCTTTTTGCACTGAACGACCAGCGTTCAGCTCATCGTCCATCGTTTATGCTGCATTGACGATGGACAATGAGCTAAACAATAAGTGTTCAATGCAAATAGCAGCCGTTTAGTACGGAACGGCCGCTATATTAAGTGAAGGGAGAGGGTCGGGGGAGAGCAAGGAGTGAAATCTCCTCCAGCTGCCCCACTGTGAGCTAGCGATACTAGTTTCCGTAAAGCAGCACGGGAGCTAGCATATGCGGGGATGAGTGTCGGGTATCGTTTGCCTGACACTTGTCCCGTCAACATGGCCTTTAGTGTGTAATGGTGACATGCATTTCCTCTGCCCATGTGCATAACCTTACATTTGTCAGTGTTAAACGTAATTTGCCACTTTTCTGCCCAAGCCTCCAACTTATCCAGATGCAGTTGTAACCGCATGCCGGCCTCTCGTGTTAATTTCTTTACATTGTTTTGTATCATCCGCAAAATATTGCTAGTTTACTCTCCAATCCTTCTACCAGGTCATTAATAAATGTATTAAAAAGAATAGGGCCCAGTACCGACACCAGTGGTACCCCACTAGTAACAGTGACCCAATCAGAGTATGTACCATTAATAACCACCCTTTGCTTTCTATCACTGACGAGTTACTTACCCACTTACACACATTCTCGCCCAGACCAAGCATTCTCAATTTATATACCAACCTTTTATGCGTCACAGTATCAAATGCTTTGGAAAAGTCCAGATACACAAGATACAATGATTCTCCCCGGTCCATTCTAGAACTTACCTCCTCATAGAAGCTGATCAGGTTGATTTGACACGAGCGATCTCTCACACACCCATGCTGATACAGAGTTATACAGCTACCACAATAGCATCTTTTAGAAAGTCTTCAAACATTTTACCCACAATAGAAGTAAGACTTACCAGCCTGTAGTTTCCAGGTTCACTTCTTCACCCTTTTTTAAATATTGGCACCACATTGGCTATGCACCAAACCAGTGGAGCAGACTCCGTCACTACGGCGTACTTAAATATAAGAAACAACGGTCTATCTACTATGCCAACGGGATGTGATACTTTGTCGATTTTATTATTTTCAAGTTGACTCTGCTCTATTTCCTAGGTTACACTGGTTATATTTAGAGGAGAGTTTATGTTATCACTCTGCATTTCATTTTACTCTGTGAATGCACTGTAGAAAAAACTATTTAATAGATTTGCTTTCTCCTCACCACCCTCTACAATCTATCCTACATTATTTAATAAAGGGTCAATTCTTTTAAGTATTAATCTTTTTACTATTTATATAATTGAAGAACACTTTAGGGTTAGTTTTACTCTCTTTAGCAATAAGTCTCTCGGTCTTCATCTTTGCTGCTTTTATCTACTTTTTACATAATTTATTGTTTTTCTTATAGGTTTTTAGTGATTCTTAGCTGCCTTTTTGTTTTAGTAGTTTAAACACTTTCGTTTTTTCTGTTTATTGCTCCCTTTACATATTTATTGAGCCATGTTGGTTTTCTACCACTCTTAACCCTTTTATTCCTGTAAGGTATGAACCACTCACAGTGAGTATTTAAGATTATTTTAAACATTCCATATTTATTGTCTGTATCCTTATTTTAGGGGACATTATCCCAAACATTAATACTAAGGGTATCTCTGAGCTGATCTAACTTCCTAAAGTTTAGTATTTTTGTAGCTCCCCAATAAATCTGCCTTTTGAAGACAGACAAGTAGAAATGTATTATATTGTGGTTACTATTTCCCAGGTGCCCTCCAATCAGCACCCCTTCTTTTCTGTCAGATTTATTGGTTGGTATTAAGTCCAAAATGGGTCCAAAATGGCAGTGTCTCTAGTTGAGTAAGTTAATTATCATTAGTTATTGACAGAAATTTAGCTTCCCAATTTATATCTGGATATTTAAAGTTCCCCATAATAATTACCTCATTGTGATTTACTGCTTCATTTATTTGCTTCAGTAATAGATTGTCAGTAGCTTTTGTTATATTTGGTGGCTTATAGAAAACCTCTATGAGGATTTTTAAAATTGTTTTTGCCTCCATGTAGTTCTACCCATGGAGACTCCACTTGTTCATCCCCATTTCATATATCTTTGTGTAGTGTGGGTTTTAAACAGGATTTTACATAAAGACAAACCCCTCCCAGTTTCAGTTTTTTTTATGATCCCTTCTGAGCAGATTGTAACCCTGTAAGTTCACCACACAGTCACAGCTTTCATCCAACCAAGTTTCAGCTATTCCCACTATGTCGTAGTTTTCCTCAGACATTATTACTTCCTGTTCATCTACTTTATTGGTCAGACTTCTATCATTAGTCACTATACAGTTAAGAAGGTTTTGGTTATTTTTTATTTTAAGTATATCCCTATTAACTATTCTGCCAGTTCTAATTGTACTAACCCCTCCCGCTGCTCCACACCCAGTCTCATTACTTAATCCTAGGTCACTGTCTACACTATCTTCCCCTCTATCTCTCTGGTTGCCCTCTCCCAAGTCCCTAGTTTAAACAAACACTCTTCCAATCTTCTAGCCATCTTCTCCCCCAGCACAGCTGCACCCCTCCATCGAAGTGCAGCCCATTTGTACGGTGGAACCTGTAGTCAACAGCAGTCGGCCCAGTTCTCCAGTAACTCAAACCCCTCCTTTCTAAAAATAACTACAGCCACTTGTTTACCTACCTAATTTCCTGTTGCCTTTCTTGTGTAGCATGTAGTACAGGTATTTCAGAAACCACTACTTTGCATGTCCGTGCCCTAATTTAGTCATTTGTGCCAATGTGTGCCTTGACCGCTGGATACTCACAGGCCCTCCCAGTTACCTGCAAATCTGATCCATGATGTGTCAAACTGGAATGCCAGGAAGACAACACACTGTTCGTTGATGCCGGTCTTTGTGGTAGATTGCCCCGCCGATCCCCTAATAATGGAGTATCCCACTACCAGGATCTGTCTAATCTGCCCTGCGCTCAAATTACCCATGCTACTGCAGTAGAATGTCTAAATGTTCCCTGCTCAGTGTTTCACATAGGATGTGAAGCACTGAGTGGGTAGTGAGCGATTTTCAGCAATGATCTGCCTGTCTAAATGTTCTGCACAAGCACGAAACAGCGGTGACGTGACCGGCTTGTGCAGATCGTTTAGCTGACAGTCGTCCCGTGTAAATGGGGCAAAAGTCCCTGAATCCAAAGATACTAATCCCAAGTCACAAACCTAAGACTCAGTACACTTAGAATACAGCATGCACGCTCACTCAGCTCGCACACTCACATATGTTTGATTTATATAGCACTTATCTGTAATACTTCTTCTCCTCCTTTGTTTGGAAACTTTTATTAATTTTTTATTAGGAAAGATTGAGGGGGAAAAAAGAAATACCACCATTTTATTTATGGTGTATGAGTGGTCCTTAAGGGATTAAATACTAAATTACTATGCAAATACATTTAGGAAAAAATGAAATTCCCATCCATTCATTGTGAGATATTACAATGTTAAATTCTTGCTTCACAGCACTTCACTATAACGGAAGTTAAAAATTCTGAGCCTTGTTATGATGCTAAAGATACCCTCAGGCAATTGTGAGAGGTGAACAAGAGAACGCAGCATATAAGCAAACACTAGTCCTGATAGCTGCCATGTACTTACTGAAGGAGACATATTGCATCTTATGTGCTCATTTCTATTAGCTTTATTTTTACATGTCCGGAGAACCCCAGACATGTATGTTGTGTGAGTGTTGTATATTCATGTTACTGGACTCTTTCCTCACAAGTCCCTGTTTACTGTCTGTCTGAAGGTCTTCTATTATTTCACTGATTTTTTTTATTGCACTGTCAAATAAGTATCCGGCTGATCTTGTTTTACAAAAAACTGATCTATACAAAGTGGAAGTGAAACGAAAATAAATGTAAAGTATTCTTAACATGTTTTTTTTTTTTTGTGGCTCCATCAAACGGATCCTTAAAAAAATAAAATAAATGAAAGCATGCTTTCCGTTCATTTCCTTTTCACTTCCGTTATTCAGCATTTTGTTTTACTGCTTGGCTCCTTTATCTTTCCCTCCCATTGTCTCCTGCCCTCTGCGCATGCTTGGAAATGAAACGCGATACAAAAACGGAAATGAAAAACAAATGAAAGCGGACTGCTTTTCCTTTTTTCCAGTCTCCCTTTGACTGTAATGTAAAAGAAACTGATCCGTTTTTGAACCTTTTTTTGAACTGGGAACAAAAACACAGCAGCCTGCGCTTTTGTTCCAGTGTTAAAAAAAAAAAAATTGCAGGAAAATTGAGAAATGCATTTCTATGGGCAGGAAAACAAACTTTCCCTTTCCAATTTGCGGCTCCCACTACAGAAAGCAAAAATGCTAGAGTGAAATGGCCCTTCATAGTATTAAGAGGAGTGGGTGCGTCTTGCTACCCATTTTGCATGTTTGTTTATAAGTATTTGTATTACTATGATGTTACAGCATTCCGGAATTTAGTTTTACATTAAAAACAACATTATATGAATATGTTTCTGTGACTATGGTGCAGTACTCGGCCTACTTAACATTAAAGTGTTGAATGCTTCTAGTGTATTTAAATATATTCACTGTTGTCTTTTTCAGCAGTCTCGATGTTAGGCTACCATAAAAAAGCAAACTATACATACTAGTCATAAGGTTGATTTTCAGCTTTTCATTAGCAGAAATTGGATGTCCTCGCATGACAAACGCTACCAAACAGTTTACAAGCACGGTTGGCACATAGATTTTGAAAAGTAGAATGGAATCTGAGCTCCCCCTGCTGGAAGCACATGGGAAGTAGAAGAACTCCATTTTTAGGTCTTTTATTATTGTTTCCATTTCATTACTGGTCCACTTGCAACAATTTTTGGCTGCACTGGCTGAGGATTTAGGGATTTGCACAGCAGTGCTGCCTTAATAAATTAGACTTCTAAAGTGTTTAGCTGAGAAACTTTAAAAACAAAATCAATTACTGCACGAGACATGTTCAACACAATAGTGGTCTCCCTGCAGTCATTACTGGCTGCAGAGTCAATTAGGTCAATGTGTTTATTAAGACATAAACATGAAGAGAAATATTAAATAGCAGCGCCTGCACTTCATCAGCTCGAAACTCTTGTATAAAGGCAAAACAGCCGGTTTAAAAATATACTTGTTGCTCTGCATGATCTGTATCTAATGTTCAGAAGGTTTAGGACATAGAAACTTTCAATATTCCATGCCTCCAATTTACAAGAATGTAATGTCTGACTACATTCAGTATTACCGTACTATGGTACTGTTAACCGGACCAAGAAAGTTTTTTGACTTTTCTTTGCAATAACTTTAAGATGCCCCACCACACGGCACCAGGAGCCCGCCACTAGTTCACATGTCAAAGTAAATTGTTATTTGTAACTGCTTCAGAGCATCCAAAACGTCATTGGCTAATAGCATTTAGTAGACATTTTCATATTTCTTGATAGAGGAGGGTGAGATTATTTCCTCTCTTGGAACCAGAACAGAATTAAGTGTCACTTCTCACATCATATGGGATAAACTTTCAACTGTGTTATCATGTCTTAGCTATCACTTGGCAGATGTATGTTGTCTCACAAGCTAAGGTACGCAGACATTGTTTAGTTACCGGTTATATACTTTGGGTTGTTCCTGAAACGGTCATCAACTAAAATAAGTGCGCCCCAATCATTCTTATGCCGGATACACCTGAAAGAAATAACAGCACGTGAATGCTTCTGACAATTAACAGGTAAGTATAGAAAATAGACGATATCACACTAAATATACGTGTATACAGATGAGCAGGAACCAAGCCAAGGCTTTACAAATAGACCTGATGTAAATGGGACTGAAACTATTTAGAAAAACAGAGAATAGTCATTGTCTGGTAGTATACTTGTTAAACACACATGGCTGTTAGATATATAGGTGTTCTGCATGTATGTGTTAAACTTCTAAATCAAATAAAACCCTAAACTGGTACATATAAGCAGATACCTGAATGTATATGCTTATCCTGTAAGCCCCTATATACAGTGCAGGATTGGATAACCAGATAGCAAGTGCTCCCAGTCAACGAGAAAAATCATGTATTGCTAGTATTACTTCCATGTCCTATTGAAATCTGTTGCTGTATCACATTCCAATACAGTACTTCAATGATAGATAGATAGATAGATAGATAGATAGATAGATATACACACACCATATAAGATGTGTAATAAATATTCAAATCCAAGCTCCAAGGGGCAAAGCAATATAGAATGCCTGATGGGTGCTGTATTATCAGATTTTCTGGCTTACTGCACAGTTATTGGAAAAAAATAATACAATTACTTCATAGAGAATAGAGACAAGGTCAAACAGCCTAGAATAAAATATAACAATATACAAATGGATGCAGAAAAGCTTAATGAGTTACAAAAAAGCTGTAAGCCGCAGTTTGTTATTTCAATAGCTTTACAATGGCCTTTGTTGAGTTGATGACAATAGCTGTTCAATGGTCCAAGATGTCACAGAAAGTGAAATTTTTCTACCCCTGTACACCCTTTTTACTGTCTTTTACAATCAGTAGTCTAATCATTTTTGGCCGAGTTAATATTCTTGTTTTTGAGAAGCTTCGCTTTATCATGCCGTCCTTTGCTGGGTTAGGACTATTTCCGAATGATCAGTTATTACTGAGGTTTTCCTGTTCTAACGCTCTTGCCTTTGCTGCACTCTAACTTTCTGCTTTACAGAAAACTAAACTTTACTTTGCCGTGCTGTTTCTGCATGGCAGAACATTTCCAGATTTTCAGGAAAGTGCCAGATTCGAGCCTTTTCTGCTTCTATCGTCATAAATCTTTGTAGACATGTTCCTTCCAAAATGTGACCACTTTCTGTCACTGTCAGCATATATCATATTTTGGTGAAGGATCTCTTCAAGTAAAAGGTCACTTGTCTTTAGTGACTTTCTTTTCCTGTGCATGGCCTTTCAGCGACGTTCTACCGAGTGGAAGGTGAATAAAGCCCAACTGCTATTTTTTTTCCCTCTTTTTAATTTTGTAGACTTCAGAAAGCTTTGCTTTGTGTTTGTGTTACCTGAGCTCTTCAAGGCCAGACGGGCGCACAATGAGAAATCCAATATGCTATTTGTTATACTTCAGCACAACACATTTAATCAATATTTGCAATGGTAACTGAACAGAAGTGATTTATATTGAACTTAAGCAGTTTTGTAGGCTTAGCTATATAAATAAATGTACAAACTGATTATTAATTATTTACCGCTGCTTGTTAATCTGGATATCATCTCTGCACACACTGGCAGGTGTCGGGGCTTTTACCAGCAGCCATCAGATTTTCCTTACTATTCATCAGGATTTTACAGGCATCCAGTATTATACACAAATTATAGAATCGTCAGTTAACTGGGAACACATATATCTATGTATTTACTACTTACAGTAAGATAATAGAGGCTTACAGCTAGCCGATATCTCCCTTTGTAATCCATGAGACTGATAAATGACGAAATGTACAATAACCACCACAAATTTTAGCTTGGAAGAACATAAAACATCGTATGTTGTTACTTTTCTCACATATGAAAAGTAGCGCAATCTTTTGTAATTGGCTTACATGACACTGAGCTGAGTGGTTACAAGGAAAGAAGAGTGCTCAAATGTCAATTCATAACTAAATCTTTACAGGGAAATTTGGGGGAATAAGTTGCAAAATGTAACTATTAAAATTCTCAGCAGCATCAAAATATCATGAACATTTATTTTCTTACAAACGTTGAAATGTAATAACTTAGGTCCTTATTTAATGTTGTTATATTTACCAACAAACTCTAGTCTTCTATCATTAATTGATTAGCTATGACTGTTTAAGAGATCTCTGCTCGCGGGGAATTTATGCTCTGCCATCTACCTTATGACAACATGCAGTCACTACACGTTATGCTTACACTTATTTTGATGATACGTTATAATTTCTACAAACCACATACAGCTGAGGTAACGTGTGTATGTTTTCACAATCACTTCTCTACACTTCAACTAGTATTTACAAAGTAACGCTTTTTTTTTGGTAAGGATTTATGACGGTTCACTCCATAGCCCTTGTGGATACACTGGTGGGCAGCTATAGCTCTGAATACAATATAGGTGACAACGGGATTTCTAGACATGGCTACTTGCAAACAAGTAAGCGTATCGATAACATAACTATCATTAGCATAGAAAGTCGAAGTCAAAGAACTTACCTCCCCAAGGCTTGATTAAGGGCTCGGTAAGCTTGTATCTCATACCACTGGCTCCCAGGCAGAAGTCCTCTAGTTTTTGAGTGCTGATCATTATACTTCCTTTTCAGTTCTACCTACAATAAATGAAAAAAACAACAGAGAAATCATAGTAACAGATCAGGCAGAGTATGAAAATGGCATAAGTCAAAGACCTCATTGTTTCACTGCCTGTAAGCTTTACAAATACACAGTTTCTGCACATTCACTGCTCTTGTAGTATAATTAGTACTTTGCATTACCTAACATACACCTAACATTCTTAAGGGGTTAAGTGACCAGAAGAAACTTCACAAAAAAATCCCAAATGGGCTGCTTGTATATATTGGCATGTTTCCTGGCTGCAAGGAATGTAATATTAATAAAATTCTATGGCTGTTACTCATATTATTTGGAATAGCTAAGCAGACTTAACATCACGGTAATGTACTTCTATTAGCACTCAGAAGATCTGAGGCAAATTTTTTTTTTACCATTCAGTCTTACATGTTGACACTCTGCTTTAGTCTCTTAGGATGTCGCATATCGAAATGAACTTGTCACATACAAAAACTGATATTTCTTTCTATTCAGCAAAAATCTATAAATTGTCGACACACAGAATGCGGCATGATTAGCGCTTTATTGGACAAATATGGAACAAAAAAAATTCATAAAAATGTTGCTGTTTTTTATTCTGATTGCTAATATTAAAGCCTCTAAAGCCAGGTCCCTGCTGCTTTTATCCCAGGTCTCCTTTGCCTTTTTTGTAACAAATGAAGGTAAAAGAGGGAAAGGTAGAAGGAAAAATCAAAAAATAAACCATCTATTTATATCAATTAGGTTAGAGGTAATGACTTAAGGATATGGATCTCCTCCCAAAAATTACAAAACACTTGGAGCAGTATACAAATGTTATATGGGATTTAAGACTAGTATAATTTAAGTAATTTAGAAAGGGGATAAATAGATCAATTATAGAGTCCGCAGATAACTATGATATTTAAATGCATACAATTTGAATGATATGTAAAGAGGCAAATAATAGGAAAGGATATAAAATGTATTGAAGTATTAGTTTCTCTTCATAGCGGTATAAATGCTAGAATAATAGAAGACTTCAAAGGTAGAAATATCAACACTCAACATAATCTACTTATAATAGAATCCTGAAAAAACTAATTGACTTGAGAAAATTAGTAGCAACAATAAAATGAAAGAGCTATATAATAAACACTTCAGAGAAATGTGTGAACTGCAAAAAAGGCAACATTTATTTCTCAGTTTAATCAAAATGAAACAAGCAAGAGGAGCATGAAGGGTACTTTCGATGGACTGTAGCAATTTATGATAACCAATGGGCATCAATTCTATGAACTATGTATATATTAATAATAATAATAATAACCCCAGCATATCACACCTGACCATTGCAGCTTATTTACACGTGCGTTCATAAAGTACTACGGTGACACGAAATCAGCTCTTTGACGGACGAGCAACAAATGTACCCCGACAAGACTTGAAAAGCGGACAGGTAAAAACTGGCTCTAAATCGCCAGGATGCCCCATTTCCACTAGCAGCGACGCTAACAGTGCACTTTGGCATGGTAACAGGTTTTGACAAACATCACAAATCCCTGATTGTAAAAGTTTGAAATCTGCAAACAGAGTTTTATGGGCTTTTGAGCGAAAAGCTGCGCCGGAAAGCTTTTTGCCTGTTTTTTTTTCTTGTGGATTGCTCTTTTGTACAGTGTTAACCTTTTTAAACTGACAGCTGAAGGGACACGCTTCAGGAAAAATACAGAAGACTTCTAACTATTTCTGACAGGTAATTTTCAACATAGGTTGGGGTACAAAATTTTATTTTCTGTACCTATGCCCTTTCAAACAAACTGTCAAATTTACAAATTCAAACTTTCAAGCCAGACAGTAAATTGAATTTGATTCTGTAGATTTAATAGTTGCCTCAGTCAGATAAAATGCATGTGGCAGAATGGCGCAAGTTCTCTTAAAGTGAAATGTAGGAAGAAAAAAAAAGCCCAAATACTCAGAGACCCTCTAAACCCCGGAACACATTGCTCTAGCGTGAAAGAGACAAAAAAACGTAATTAAGAAACAATAGATACATTATATATATATATATATATATATATATATATATATATATAAAAATAAATATATATACACACACATATATACATGGGTAGGCCTATAAATAGTACATGAAAGTGTAATGAAGGTTCAAGAAGTGCCCCATATGACTTTACACAAAAAAGAATACTGGCAAACACACACGTATTTACATCATCCTATTGTATACCTGTTGCGATGAATGGTATGAGGAACTGTGACAGAATAATTCATTCATTCAAATCAGGGAAGTGACTTTATATGGCCTTCTTATTTTAGAACACAAGACCACAATATGAAAAAAAATCATTTAAATCTCTGAAACTTACATTTATGGGGTTATTATATGGAGTTTCGGGTGCCATCATGAGATACACTGTCAGCACGGATTAGACAATATCACAACGCAGGGACCCCCCCCCCCCCCCCCCAACCGCAACACCCAGTTGTCAATTTATTAATAAATTTCAAGGATAAATAATAGAGAAATTGTATAGGAATACGTTTGTTTACTAAAGCAGACATGTCAGGACAGCTGACAGGTGCTCTTTAATGGCATCAGTATAGCATGACTAACATTTTTTCTGCTTAAGTTATGACGTCTGTCCTCCACATAGAACAACATAAAAATACCAGAGCCACTTATTTCTTTAAGAGGAGTAAAACACAATGTGCTATATCAGAATACAAACTGGAGTTTCCAGGGAGGCCTCAGTTATATCACTCTGATGCCCTAGATCAGTATTTCTCAAATCCAGTCCTCACGGACACCAACAGGTCATGTTTTCAGGATCTCCTATAGTAAGAACACCAATGTCTGAGGCACCAACAATAATAACATCACCTGTGCAACACTGAGGAAATCCTGAAAACATGACCTGTTGGCGGTCCCTGAGGACTGGAGTTGAGAAACACTGCCCTAGATTACAATACACAATTTACCATATGAGGGCTTACTTCAGTACTAAAAAAAAGGCTGTCTCTACCATTTTTCTGTCTTCTAAAATGAAGCAACTTCGCAATGGGTCTTAAACGGTCACTGACTTTTTAATGACTTGTGCTTATGTGATAGCCAATGTGATAACTAGCAAAAGTGCAATAAAGTTTTATTTACCTAAAATGCACTGCCTATTGTCATTTGAGACCCATCTCTAGTAATAGAGAAGAGAGGGAGAACAGAAAGGAAGTGAAGGAGGGGGACGACTCATGGTGCTCACTTGAAGTCTAAAGAGAGCAGAGGGGAGGAGAAGAGAAGCATAAACACAAACAGATATGCCGTTACAGCTAATGGTGAGTTATCATCTCCACTGCTCAGTACTTCTCTAGTGCCCTCCCTCATGATGTTATGTGTGTGTGTGTTACAGGCAGTTGGGTCACTTTGTGGATCAGCATACGCCATGCTTCCATGTCTTTGTCTTTAGCATAAAATAAGGTACAAAGGGGAAGTAAATATAACAGAATGATTAGAATATACAGGGTTGATTTATTATTTGTTACAATAGAGATACATGGGTACGCCCATCTAAAGCCCTATTTTGCACAGGACAAGTGTCAGGCAAATGATGCCCAACACTCGTCCCCACACATACTAGCTCCTGTAAACCTGCACAGGAGCTAGCATTGCTGGCTCACAGCGGGGAGGCTGCAGGAGATTTCTCTCCTCACGCTCCCCCATCCCTCTCCAGTGCCTTAATATAGCTCCATATAAGTACTGAACGGATGCTATTTACACTGAATGTTCAGCGATCAGCTAGTCTATGCAGCATAAATGATGGGCGATCAGCTGATCGCTCAGTGTAAATAGCAGCCGTTCAGTACTGAATGGCCGCTATATTGACTCAATAGAGAGGGGCGGGGGAGCATGAGGAGAGTAATGTCCTCCAGCCGCCCCGCTGTGAGCCAGCGATACTAGCCCCGATGCGGGTGCACAGGAGCTAGTCTGTGCAGGGACGAGTGTTGGGCATTGTTTGCCCGACATCGTCCAGTGTAAGTGGGCCTTTAGACATTTCAGTCCACAGGACCTGATAAATATAGGCCTCTCCTAACAGTGTAGCACAGCAAGCTACACCTTTTTCCGTAAGCTACATGCACTTCTATAGGAGTTATGGAAACAATGTAGCACAAGCTTGACTGTTTCCATATGCTCAGCAACTTCTCTATTCAGCCACAGCCTAGATGTGGTGGCCAGCATCAAGCAGGAAGGGATACCTCCATTCTACAGATAGGTGCATGTCCTGGAGGTTAGACCCCATTTCTTAGACATTTTTCGGAATATCCTGTTTAAGATAGGAAATATCCCTATTGCCAAGATGCTTTATTTTAGAGACATTGAGTGGTTGCAAAGGTGGACATAGCTTTTAAGCTTATCATTGCAGGAGAGGTGAATTGGTCACTTAACATATCTCATTGTGATACATCTTGTGTTATTAATGTGTTTTTGTGTACACTCTGGCAAATTGTTTCTCGGACTTCGCATAAAATAAAAAAAAAGAGAAATCATGCTCTACTACATCTGTAAATCAACAGTAGGAAAATACGATCTTTCCTACATTTGACAAGCTCCGATAAGATACTGATGGGCTATCCTCAATATCATTTATGGGGGCCACTGCTTGGGACCGCTGATTGCAGGGGCCAATGCTGCTACCTCGTCTCAGACCAGTAATGTCACATTCATTGGTCAAATGGCCTAAAAGCAGCTCATTGCTATTTGAGTAAATGAGATCGACCTGCTGGTTTGCAGTGAATTGGCCACTCTGCTCACCCGAGCGCCATGGCTGCTTGAGGCAGTTGATCAGTAGGAGTCAAAGTGGCGACCCCCACTGATCTGATATAAGGATAGGTCATCAATATTTTAGTCCCAAAAAACTCTTTAAAGAAGAATGTTGGTCAAACAGTCACATTTCAAATAGTCCTCTGCTCTGTAATGGGTCCCCTGGCATCTCTAAGCATTCTTATATTGCTCAAGAAATACCAGAAAGAGACCCTGAACTTAAAAGACTGGCTAGGTGCATTAGAATTTGGGGGGCTTGGGTAGTGCTTTGTTTGTAGAACAGTTTACATAACTAAATAAAAGACATTTACACATAGCACGCTGAACATCAATTTAAATGTAATACTTTTTCAAAGACTATGATGATAAGTGACTGTACAAGATGACAACATTCAGCTTCAATTAAATTTACCACACACTGGAAGAATAAATCCTCCTGTCTATATCATACATGATGCAGAGTCTTATAAACCCCTATTGGCAAACGGGTTACAAAGACTGATAATTATTGCTGAGTGACAAGACAAATAAAGGTCACCAAATTTAAACTTTTCTGCTTAAATAAGCAAAGACGATGTTACATTTTGCAAAAATCATGTTTTGGCATGATAGGTCTATGTGGATTGCTGTGGGTTAAACATTCATTAGAGCCCTGGCAAAGGTATATTAGGAAGAAAGAAACCTCACGTCAGTTTAGTGCAATCAGAATCCATTTCATTGTATAACTTCACATTAGCAGGCATCAAATAAACGCCCAATTCAAAATGACAGAATGCATATGTGAAAAAGCCACTCTCCCCTGCTAGCAAATATCCTCAATGTGCAGCAAACCACAGGCTAGGGATTAGTTAAAATGTCAGAAGACAGCCTTTTACCTGATCATCCTTAAAAATCTACTCTTAGCTATCAGGCATGCTTTACAGACAAAAGGCAGCAGCAAGCAAGCAGCAGACGGCCTGTGGCAAGCTCTGCCATCTTGTAGCTGTCAAACAGATTTAGACTTTGATCTGTCTAGGAGGTCGTGAATACACTGTCTTCCTATTAGCTTGTGTCTAGCAGTGTTATACCTGTTAGCCATGATGTGCTTTACGCAAAATTAGGCTAATACTACCCGCCTGCTTACATTTCTGCACGAAGATCTACAGATTTCAGAAGTTAGAACTATACCGACACATTCTAACATGTAAGATATAGAATGGCTACAGTAAAACTGAAGGCAAATCTAATTATCAATGGGAGTATTATATCATCAAAAAGCTGTTTGTGTCCTTTGTGCAATCATTACAGAATAACCTGCTAAATACATTCTGCACTATGTAATTGGGATCTTCTTCCAACAACGGACACTGCAAATGTCCTGAATCTTAAAGGGGTTGTCCCGCGAAAGCAAGTGGGGTTATACACTTCTGTATGGCCATATTAATGCACTTTGTAATGTACATTGTGCATTAAATATGAGCCATACAGAAGTTATTCACTTACCTGCTCCGTTGCTAGCGTCCTCGTCTCCATGGTGCCGTCTAATTTCAGTGTCTAATCGCCCGATTAGACGCGCTTGCGCAGTCTGGTCTTCTCCCTTCCGAATGGGGCCGCTCGTGCCGGAGAGCTGCTCCTTGTAGCTCCGCCCGTCACGTGTGCCGATTCCAGCCAATCAGGAGGCGGGAATCGGCAATGGAGCGCACAGAGCCCGCAGTGCACCGTGGGAGAAGACCCGCGGTGCATCGTGGGTGAAGATCCCGGCGGCCATCTTACTAAGGTAAGTAAGATGTTGCGGGAGCGCAGGGATTCGGGTAAGTACTGGCCGGTTTTTTTTTTTACCCCTGCATTGGGTTTGTCTCGCGCCGAACGGGGGGGCTATTGAAAAAAAAACAAAACCCGTTTCGGCGCGGGACAACCCCTTTAATTATGTATCTTCACAAATTGAATGCTGATGAATATTCGAGAGGGGTTCAGCCCTTTGTTTTTATTTTTTAATTCAGCTGACTGGTCAATTATGTTACCTGACCTACTCTGTTGAATCCGACTGGTCCAAGTCAAAAGCCGACTCTTCAGACTCCTACACCTGAGTTACTGAAAAATGACAAACACTACAAAGGTAAGACATGTCATTTACCTGAATACCCACAATGGGATATATCATAACTGGATACGGACACCGCCCCAAATATTGTTGTCAGATGCATACGAACAGTCATTGCTATGCTATAGGCACAAATTTGTGAATACCACCTTAATTACAATGTACACATAAAAGATGGCAGCAATGGTGCGCAGAATATACAGGAAATCCTATGTATGAACCGGTAATCGCCACTGAACATTTCAAGCATTGCACAGAATGCAGTTCCTGTGTTGCTAGAGGACCTCTTCTTACAGCAGCGCTATGTTGTGCCATGCAAATAAGGGAGATGGAACAATACCTGTGCAGTGCCACCTATTGGAAGGCACCATTCATTCAAGTCAATGTTAAAACTCTTTATACAAGCCTTGTAACACTGACCGGAAATTGAAAGCAAAGCCAGACCCCATGTACAGACAGCTGTTTCGGGGTGTTTGCCCCTCATCAGTAAGCAGTAGTATTCTGGCTTTGCTACAGAGAGGCCTGTGAGGCCACTATGGAGGTATTGTTCCATCTCCTTTATTTGCATATTACCCAGAGAAGCATGAATGGCCTTTCAAGTCTCCTCACTCACTCACTGTCTAGGTCAGTGGTGGCGAACGTGTGGCACACAGAGCCCTCCCTGCTGGCACGTGTCGCCGTCGGCCGCTCACCATGATAGTGAATACCGGCAGGGGCTGCGGCTTCCTTGCTGGCATTCACTCAGCAGCATTGCTATCTGCGCTGATCCCGGCACACACTGTGATGTCAGTGTGCAGCCGGGATCCTCCTCCCCACCCCAGGACGTCTCCTCTTAGGTTCTGCGAGAGCAGGGGGAGAAGGCGACTGACAGCAGACACTGACGTCAGTGTGCAACTGCGATCAGTGCTACTGGAGTGCGCGCTGGGCAGAGGAGCGGCGCTTCCACGAGGAGGAGGGGGTAAGTATGTGGGTCTCGGTGGGGAATGGGGGGCTGCTGTGGCGTGTCACTATTACACTGGGGCAGCTGTGGGATGTCACTATTACACTAGGGGCCGCTGTGGGGTGTCACTATTTCTACTGGGAGCCGCTGTTGAGTGTCACTATTACTACTGGGGCCCGCTGTGGGGTGTCACTACTGGGGGCCGCTGTGGGGTCTCACTATTATTACTGTGGGCCGCTGTGGGTTCTCACTATTACTACTGGGGGCCGCTGTGGGGTCTCACTAGTATTACTGGGGGCTGCAGTGGGGTCTCACTATTACTACTGGGGGCTGCTGTGCGGTGTCACTGTGATACTGGAGGCCGCTGTGGGGTGTCACTGTGGTACTGGGGGCTGCTGTGGGGGGGGGGGTCACGGTAATACTGGGGGCCGCTGTGGGGGGTCGCTGTGATACTGGGGGCCGCTGTGGGAGGGTCACTGTGATACTAGGGGGCCGCTGTGGGAGGGTCACTGTGATACTGTGGGCTGCTGTGGGAGGATCAATGTGATACTGGAGGCTGCTGTGGGGAGTCACTATGATACCAGGGGCCCGCTGTGGTGGTGGTGGGGGGGGTCACTGATACTGGGGGCCACTGTGTGGGGGAGTCACTGCGATACTGGGGGCCGCTGTGTGTGTGTGTGGGTTGCAGCGATACTGGGGGCCGCTGTGGGCAAGGAGGGGGGGGGGTCACTGTGATACTGGAGGCCGCTGTGGGGGGTATGACTGCTTTTTGGATGCGGAAATGCTACAGAATGTTCCGCTGAGGACATTCTGCAGTATTTCCGCATCCAAAAAACAGTAAAACTCTGCACCCGCTCTGTTTTGAAGCGGCCCTGTCCTTTTTAGAACAACAGGGGTAAAATAGTACGTCATGATAAGCCCCGCCCCCTGACACGTTGGCACTTTCCAGTAAAAAAGTGGGTTTTGGGTTGCAGTTTGGGCACTCGGTCTCTAAAAGGTTGACCATCACTGGTCTAGGTGCTCTCCCTAAGGAGAAAAGATAGCATTTCTGACACATGTTGTGCCATTCGTTCCTCTGTTATTCCAACTGAAAACGTATGAACAGAAAACTGTCCATCAACAATTCTCTTGTCAATACAGTGCGTCTCTGACAGCATGATCACAGTGCGTCAGTGTATATAGTGACAGGAAGAATGGTAACACCCAGCTGTCAATTTAATTGTACATTTCCTGAGGGAACAACAAAGTTATGACACAACGCAACAAACCTATCAGAAGAGCTGACAAGTCCTCTTCAACAGCAATTCACTGTAATCTTGCCTTATGACCTTGCTGCTATAAATATAGACCGCAGTATATAACAGAATATAGTAAAAAGGCTGCCCACTACGGACCTCCAAAAATCTAGACTGTAGTTATGGAGGCAGGGCAGGTGTAAGAAATGATAAACCCTTTCTGCTCTAGGTAACTACTGTCTTATAGGTCCAGTTCTTAAAGAAAGTTCCAGTAATAACCGGAGCATTGGCCGAAAGGGCATGTGTCACACTGAAAATGCAGTTCCTTCAGCAGGCAGCATGTTATAGAGCCGGAGGGGCTGAGCAGATTGATAAATGAGTTTATTAGAAATGTTCTACTTCAACTTGTCATTTATTCATTTAAAGAGACCCTGTCACCTACTTTTAGCACTGTAAGCTAAGCTTAGGGGCTAACAGTAGGTGACCCGCTGAGTCCAGGGATGTATGTGTTATACTTACCACCCCCATCATTTCTCTGGCGTCAGCGCTCAGTGAAAAAAAGTAGAACAGGCTGACTAGTTAGCAGTGCCGCTCAATGTACTGAGCGTCAGCTTCCAGCACTGACACTGGGGGAACGACACGGGGGTAAGTATAACACTTACATGCCCGATCTCAGCGGGTCACCTACTTTTAGCCGATAAGCTTAATTTATAGGGCTAAAAGTAGATTCCCTTTAAAGTTTAAGTGCACTTTCTAAAAACTTCTGACATTTTCAAGACTGCCACCGATCGCTGGATCAAAGCAGCTGGAGCACTTATCCAAGCATAGATTCTGCTTGCTAGCTGAAGACAGACTCAACAGGAAGTCTATGGGCCTGTCTGCACCCTTCGAGCAGTGACAGTGCTTCAGCTGGCCTATTCTCGCAACCAGTGGGCATCTCAGTAACTGGAACCCTAGCGATCAAAACTTTTGACATTTAAAATTTTTTTAGAAAGTGCAGTTACACTTTAAATCTTTGCCAATTCTGGGCATAGGAATCATATGGGTGGACCTCCTTAATGACTGACAGCTATTCCTTGCATGCACACTTACTGAATATGACTGCTGAGATTTCTAAGCCCAGAATAAGCAGTGGATTAAAGGAATATAATCACAAATTATACAGGTACTTTTTAAATTATAATGAATACGTTCAGCTCCTCCTGCTCTATAATATGCTGCCTGCAGACTGGACCTCATTTTTAATGTGATAGGTTTGTCTTAGAAAGAAGCCACATGCTGGATAATCCTATATATCACCAATTCTGCAATAATTAAACCTTTGATAACACATATATAGTGTTTTTGCATAATAGTACAACACACAGTTACTGCGTATTCACATGTTGTGGTCCTATTGCAAAATTACAGCAATGTGTGAATAGTAAATGTGTACTTGGTTAAATATTTTATTATTTAAAAAATAATGCTGGGAGTCCTTAAAATACTATAGAATAGTGGTAAATGCTACACACCGACTATGAAACACTGGCAAAGTACTAAAGAACACTCTTAAGCACAAAGTAGTTTTCTACCTGCTTTGTATAATCAATGAGAACAGGTTAAAACAGTTTTTCATCATGCACAAACTTGCATCATTTTCTGCCAGATTCAGAGTTTGTAACATAAACATCCCACAGAAAAGCCAAATTGGAACATACAAAGAATATGCATTAAGGGCACGAACTGCCGAATATCAATGTAGTGCAAACAAATGTATGTGTAGTGGGATCACTACATAGTCACAAATATGTAACAAATTTAAAGGCAGCTTCATCTGTGGGGGAGAGCCCTTAAAAGGGGATATACAGACTGGCTGTTTAAGCTGCCCACATGTAGGCAGCTCATATTTCAAAATATGGATAAAATACAGGTGCTGTCAGCTTTCGGGCTTATTCCCATGAGCGTATATCGGACGGCGTTTTCACGGCCGGCCGATATACGCTTCCCTCTAAGCAGTCCCCCCTTCCCTCCCACTCACCGGCTCTCTATCCACTCCTGCATTTGCAATTGGAGGGGGCGGGATGGGGGGTGGGAGCTAAGCTCCGCTCTGTCCCACCAACTCCCATTGCTGACTCCACCCCTGCCCCGCCCACTCCCATTGCAAATCGCTCGCAGCGGAGGAAAGAAGCAGAGAGACGGTGAGTGGGAGGGACAGTGTATATCGGCTGGGCGTGAAAACCCCTGAATAAGCCCTTCAGCTGTGCTTTCTTTTTGCTATGGGATGGAATATTTTTCTTTTCCTGCCTTTGTAATGTTATTGACATATGGATGATTAAAACAGAACAAATACACTTATGTGAATGATGGAAAATAGAACCTACTTTTTAAATTCAGCTCATTGACTTCCATGGGCTAAAAGGAGAATCCATATGTTGGAAAATGCTGTGTTTTTAAAGAAAAAAAAAAGGAAAAGAAAACAACCCCCAAAAAGCAAAACCCTGCCATCCACATCAAAGTGCGCAAAAAAAATCTTAAAAGTGACTACAACTGCAGTGAAATGCCTTTGAAACAACCTTCCAAAATTGCGTTGAAAGTGGTCTTCTAGGGGGAGGTCTTCTCAAAGATGATGTGTGATGTATGTTGGAACAGAAAATCTACATCAGGAAATTTGGTCTGGATAAAGGAGGCCTGTCTGGGGGCAATTTTTCAAGCAAAAATCAGTAAAATCTGATCTATAATATTTGTGTGAATGAGGTATAATGGTATAAACTAATTTTACAAACAGTACTGTATGTTATGTAGGAAATTTTCAGCTTTGCACATTGTTTTTTGACAATACTTCATTAGGATGCAAAACTAAACTTCAAATTCTGTTTGTAAGCGGAGAGCATTGTGGTAGCTCTGATGCTACACAGGCTGTTAGGTCATCTATCAAATGGCTGCATGCAGACAAACCACTGTCTGTTCCATGGGCGACTAGTAGACTTTTGAAAGCTCATCAAGAAATAGCTCAAAATCTATTTAAAAAAAGACCAAATTTGTAGAGTTGTGGTCATTTTCAAATAATGAGGAGTGCTGTTATAAGTAGAATTCTTTAAAGGGGTTGTCCCGCGGCGAAAGTGAAATTTTTTTTTTTCCACTTACCCCCGCATTCTGCCCTGTTAAAAAGAAAGCATAGGTTAGTTTTTAAAAAGCACATTGCGCTTACCTGCATCAGCGTTCTGCAGCTTCTTCTTTTCTTCTTGGGAAGATGGCGCCGCTGGTCTTCTCCCACGGTGGAACGCAGGTCTTCTCCCATGGTGCACCATGGATTTTCTTCTCCTTCCTTGCGTTCCATTGCTGATTCCAGCCTCCTGATTGGCTGGAATCGGCACATGTGATGGGGCGGAGCTACGATGACGATGCGGTGACCAGCTCTCCGGCACGAGCGGCCCCATTCACCAGCCAGAAGACCGGACTGCGCAAGCGCGTCTAATCGGGCGATTAGACGCTGAAATTAGACGGCACCATGGCGACGGGGACGCCAGCAACGGAACAGGTAAGTGAATAACTTCTGCATGGCTCATAATTAATGCACGATGTATATTACAAAGTGCATTAATATGGCCATACAGAAGTGTATAACCCCACTTGCTTTCGCGGGACAACCCCTTTAAAGTTAACCTCTAGAGTATATTGCATTATTGTAGTATATGCATATGCAGTATAATATCCTGTCTTTATTGCTGCAGGAAGCAGCAGTCTTCTGGTAAAGCGGGGATCTTGAAGGCAAATCTAATTCGCTGTGGCTTCACTGCACTTGTGCTAGTCTGTTGTCCACAGACAAACTTTAACCCCTTTAGTGGCACGCCCGTAAAATCTCCTTCCCCCAAACTTTGGAAACTATTTTTCAAAATTGTTACAATGTGTTCTTTCATTACAAAAAAAATGTTGCAATGTGATTGTTGCATTTCTTAATAAATACTTGCGAGATTAAATTGCATTGACGACGCTTATTTGAAAAACCTGCCCTGTGAGACATGACATGGTAATAATAAGCCTGTCACTGAAGGGGTCAAGGGATTCTGTAGCTAACATCTATAGATTATGTAGCAATGTGTACCATGTGGTTGCAGTCATGGGACAGCTATGCTTTGTGGTTCCCACTGGCCAATCAAACTGTGAAGACTTGTAATTAGCATGAAGCACATGCCTTTGAATGGTGCCCTGAACAGTAGTTTGTGGTGATGTTCAACAGCTGCTATAGCACCCACTTACTAACATTATAAAGACAATCTTTCATAGAAAAGCTCTGTCAGATTAGAGGCTACTGTATCTCTACCTATTCAAAAATGGTAGATAATGTATCTAAATGAAAATGAAGCAACACTGTTTAATTCTCCTACTGTTTTGTGTCTCTTGTACAAACCTATGTGTATGGCTAGCTGCACACGAACGGGTTGGATTCCAGATGCGGGATCCTGCAGCTGAACTCCCTGTGCCTGGCCGGTAGCCCCGCGTACCTGTCTTCTTTATCTGTACTGCATATGGTCCGGATGGCTCGCCGTCGGACATACGCAGTACAGATTTTCCTGTGCCGTTGCAATGTTAATTGAAGCTGTCTGTGCGGACACCGCACTAGAATACATCATGCTGTGATTTTCCTTTGTGAGCGGAAAATTGCAATTGATTTCCACTCATGTGCAGGAAAATAGCTATGGGCGCTATTTGCTGAAGAACCCGGAGGTGAACGCCTGCCCTGGATTCCGCAATGCAAATCCGGTCGTGTGCAGCTGGCCTAAATCAACAACACAAAGGTGCAGCTAGGGCAGACAAGTAAAAAGTTGATAGATATTAAAACTGTACAAAAGAATCGACATTATTTGCTTAGCTTTTCTGAATGCCAGACGTTGTAATTTAATTTTTCTGAATTACTGTACAGCTGTAAAGTTCTTCAGAAGGGCAGACATCATAGTGCATGTCAAAACTCCACACATTTTAATAAGCTGAACTTGGAGAAATTACATTTACAGTGGTAGCCCTGTAAAGAAACCACTACCATTGGGACCACCAAAAGCTTTCTTTGTAATGAGGTGCCGGGATAAAGTTTATTTGAATGGGACAATTGTTGACGGATGTGAGTAAAGTGCTTTCACACATCATTACTTCCTATCTACATCCAAATATAGATAATGAAACAACAATATATTAAAAGGATGTTCAAAGAACTTGCCAGTTCAAAGCACATCTTACAAATAGTCTTGTATGGAGATTAACTCTTCTGGAACTAAACTCTATAGAAATATGTATTTTAAATCAATGTTTAGTTAACCCTTTCCATTCACCATGTCCCAGATAGATCTACCAGTTTCATCACGTAACCCATATACCACTACCTAATATGTCGTCATTATCTCAATATTAGAAACCAGCAGGTGTGAAGCATATGCATTATGAGGTAGAAAGGAAACAGTGTGTGGAGATATATTAATACTTTGCTGATGATCTGCTGTAATTTTAATACAAAGGCAGGTCAGACCTAGTGATGTTTCCAAAAACTCCAGAGCTCCTAACACTTTACTCAATGCATGGATATGTGAACAAAGGTACAGAGGCTTTCTAAATACAGTATTCGGTCTGAATGCCTTACTTTTTAATGTTTTATACTAGAAAACGGAAGTAAATAGATAGAAAAATCTGATCTTGTATTTTATTTAAAAAAAAGACCAGATTGCTGAGTAGACTGGAGAGAAATTATCCTTCTATTCAAGTCCTCCCGAGTGATGACAGTGTGGTGATAAGAACCTAATTCCTACCCTGTATCATAGAGGCAATCAAATGGAATGTTAAACATGTAAGAGACTGATATCTCTGACAGCTTGGTTTCCACTAAAAGATATAGAAAAAGGGGTAAAATATAGTATACCCTTTAGATGAAAATATTAGAGGTTATATACTGAAACAACAGATGTATACACAAATCTTGTATGCATGCTCTCTCTCATAGAACACTATCATTCAATTGTAAGGTTGCAGGAAGACAACTCAAATACAATGTTAACACAATGTCTGCTATTAATTAACAAATTATGTTGCTCAGTGGTTAGCACTGTCACCTGGCAGTGCTGCAGGGCTAGGTTCAGATCCCACCAAGGACAACAACTGCAAGGCGTTTGTATGTTCTCCCCGAGTTTTTGTGGGTTTCCAAAAACATACAGATAAGTGGATATAGACAGTGATCCCAATAAGGGCTGAAGCCAATATTAGGTGAAGCAAAATATGTAAATAAAGATGATTACCACTGTTCAGTTTTCTGTCTTTTTTGCTGAAAACAGATGCATTGATATCAGACCTTCTGGATTATCAGATTCCACACTAAAAAAAACTTCCCCCTCTCTCTATTATATGGAGAGGGGGTCCTTACTGATGCAAACTGGAAGTAATTTTCCGCTGGTGGTGGTGGGGTTGTAGAACCTAAAGGAGCTGTCCAGAATTAGAAAAACGTGGCTGCTTTCATCCCAAAACCACACTACCCCTTTTCATGGATTGCAAGGGGTATTGCAGCTCAGACCTATTCAAAGCAGTAGAACTGCAATATCAGACTCAACCCATGGACAGCTGTGGCACTGTTCTAGAGGAAAACACCTTTAGAGTCATTTTATACTGCCTGATTATAGGGCACAAACGTTCGTTTGCCTGAATATGTGAATATGGCCCGATCAGTTGGCGAATGAGCAAACGCTTTTTTATCATCTGATTGGCTCGTTTGTGTTGCAGTAAAAACCATCCTGGTCAACAGCAGATTATCCTGTGTGAATTGGGATCTGCAGCTGACAGCTCATATGAACTTTCATTTGTGCCCCACACAGCCAGCATTATACTCCATAAAGGAGGTTCAAAAAGCTCTGATAGAATTGGAGTGTGTAAAAGGGCAGAAAACACGGAAAACCCTAATAGAAGTATATTAAGAGAGTTTTTTTTTTTAACCTATTAAGTAAAAAAAAAAAGAAAGAAAGAAACTAAGGCAGGATGTGTGTGCAGGCATGCCACGTGCACACCTCTCAAAGGCGAGCACGCAGCAAGTTTGCAGTGACATGCATGCTTGCTGTGTGCCCGCAATCCCCATGCACTGTCTTGGTGTGCAATACGTGCCAAAATAGAACATGCTTGAGTAATATGCGCGCAAAAAAACCCCACAGGTGTGAGTGGCCCACTACAAATCAATGTCTATTGGCATCACGTGTCATGCGCAACGTGCAATGACAGTATGCCCTTGAGAGACCGGCTTAAGTAGTGTTCAAACGTGAACATTCATATAAAATTAGACTATGTAACCACTGGTAGCTGAAGAATTCTGTACATATAAAATGACAAACATTTGGTCTATGGCAGGATAGCAAATTTATGCCGATTCTGATGATGGCTGAATTCAGCTAGGCAATGGTTGATTTTGGTTTTACTTAACATGTCCTCCCACCTTTCCGAAGTATTCCCAAACTTAAGGTCTATGATCCTCAGGATAGTCTTACAATGTAGGAGCACCGGTACTGTTGACGGCTAAAGTATATTATCAGTGAAACCACTTTCCCCATTCATTACTTTGCACTCTCACTTATAATCCCTTTGACAGGAAGGGCATGAAAGGCTTATATAATGCTAGAACCACTGCACAATTTGAGTGATGTCAACTGTAGTACATGGCATCTTAGAAAGCTTTGCAGTTCGATAAATCATGTAGCACTTTCACCCCAGGCCCATCTACTCATCTCAGACTTAAAGGCATTGAGGGACTGTGAACAATTGACGAGATTAAGAACTAATGCAACCAAAAATCCAACTCTGAAGAGAAAATTCAATCCATGTCCACTGGTGCAGAAGTGAATAATAAAAAAAAATCAAATCGCTTCCCTTGAGGTACAACGCTGTTCCATACGTTCACTGCCATTGCAGTTTAGGTGATCTAGTAAGTGTCACTCAAACTGACAAATCCCCAAGGTGATAGCTTCACTTTTAAAGCCTTCAACATACTTTGACAGTCAAGTAAAAACGTAAAGGTCAATGCTGCTTGCTAAGGACAAGAGAAAACATAAGTAAATCACTCTGGAATGTTTGGAGAACTGGAAAAAATATACTGATGGCGGCAAATTAAAAAAAAAAAAATCTATTTTAAAATGTAGAAATGTCACAATTTATTGATGCCCATCAATGTAAATATATTGAAAATGTTATTTAGAATTGTTACTCTCCCCAAAACAAACGCAAAACACTTTAATAGTAAACAAATTAATGTATCACATTACTGCTGGTAGGAAGAAAAGTGTCCATTTATTGACCAGTCATATTACAGGGTGCAGTATAGACAGCATCAGACATTCCTGCAGCATCTGAGATGTATTAGCCATTATGTTGTATACTCTGTGCCCTGATTTTAATCTGCCTTCAATAAACTGCCATTTTATTCTATTTGGAAGATAAAGCATATCCATGTGTACGGATTCCTGGGTTTCAAACTTAGCATTGTGGAGTGCGATTTTGTTTCTGGCTTGCACTAGGTCTGACATGCTTGGCAGTTAGTCCCAGTTCCTGCAGCATTAGTTTGGGAAGCAAGAAGTTGAGTAGCTATAGCCATGTTTACTTTTACTACAGCCAGTATGAATGTATGTATGACTGTGGAGTCAGTAAGCCAAACTTCTGGCTCCTTCCTAAATGGCTCATGTATCGGAATAAAAAACTAGTTCACCATAGTAAAATGGTAGCAATTAGACTTAATATATACATTTTATTTTGAAGCGGGTCCATTTCTACCAACACCACCCGAAACAATGTCTATATATACATACATGTGGGGTGTGTGGGTAATTTTGATGACAGGTCTATTTCAACAAGCTTGTTTTCCTCTGCTAGTTGTGGCACCCCAAGTCTTCTCCATGAAAGCAGACTGACCACACTGTTCCTCTCCCCTGCCCCCGCTATCGATATTGGTACTTGCCCAGAGAGAAGCTGTGGTCCTTCCACACATCACATCATTGTTTCTTCACAGCACTGTTTTTTGTTGTTGGGGAAAGACTGCAGAATCCAGATTGCTGTAAGTGATAGAAATTTTTTTAAATCTCGTACTATGCATAAGGGCTTATTCAGACAACTGTATATCGGCCGTGTATTCACGCTGGCCGATATACGGCGTCCCTCTCTGCAGGGGGAGGAGGCTGGAAGAGCCAGGAGCAGTGCTCTGAGCTCCTGCCCCCTCTGCACTATTTGCAATGAGAGGAGGCAGGATGGGGGTGGAGCTAATTCCCTGAACGTAGCCCCGCCTCCAGAGAGAGACGCCGTATATCGGCCAGCGTGAATACGTGGCCGATATATGGTTGTCTAAATAAGCCCTTATGCATAGTACAAGATTTGCTAATATTTCTATCACCTACAACAATCTGGATTCTGCAGTCTTTCCCCAACAACAAAAACCAGTGCTGTAAAGAAACAATGATGTGATGTATGGAAGGACCACAGCTTCTCTCTGGGCAAGTCCCAATATCGTCTGAAGCCGCCCTAAGAGAAAGGGGTTATTGCTCTCCGTAAGGCCGGCTACACTGGAACACAATTCGCTGCGTGCCGCCCACTTGTGACAGTAACGCGGTACGCAGCAAGCACGCCAGAGATATGGTGTTAAGAACTGGACATGTAAAAACAGATGAACATAAATGGAGCAAGAAAAAATATACTTTTTTTTGTAAATATAGCCAACACTAGGAATATCTGCCAAAATTTCCCTTTCCTCCATGAGATCATCTAAAAACAATCCAATAGCGTGGTCACCCTTGATAAATACCATACACTCTACAAACCTTAATTATCCCCTGTTTTTCTAATGTGTGGACCATATGGGTCATTCTCTTGATCACTGTATATTATTCACCTGCTAATTCATATGTGATTTAGGATGACTCAACTTGGACGGCACTGCTGACCTCTAAACATGCCGAGTATGTTTATCATTAGTGTAGCTCTCTTTGAACTATATGTTATAATACGGTTATTAGGATTGCATTGGTACTATATATGCATTCAACTTGATCTAATTTGATCTATATGGTCATTGGTTACAGAACTGTAAAAATCCTCTAAGGCCATGTTCATACTAGCGGTTTTTCTATTGATCCAGTTTAATTAAAACGAAAATCAGAAAACGGCAGTAAAATGGAAAGCATCTGTAAGCTTTCTGCCTAGATCTGCTTTTCAGCATTTAAAAGGTAGTGGTTCAGTGAATGTGAACACTGGAAGGCGGGTCTTACATGTCTGTAAGTATAAAATGCTGTGGGGGTCATGTAGCATTTTACACCTCTGGTGCCAATAGTGACCTGGTGTACTGCTGTGTAGGGCGGCAAAATTGTACTGCGCATGATAGCGTATCTCACGCACACTGTCACGTACAACAGTTTTCTTTCTGGTGATATTTCCCACTCTTTAGTTGCCTTGTAACACTGGGATTCTAGGTTTACGTCTGACTATGGACATCATCTGTATGGATGTTGTATATTCTTATTGTGTTTATTGCTGGAATTGTAGGTTCAAATCTGACCAAGTGTGATTTCTGTATTGGATTTTATGTTCCGTTTGTGTTTATTTTTCTTGCTCTTCCATTTTTCTGGCAATGAAAGAACAAGTGTGGCAGATCAGTTGTTAGCACTGCTGGCTTGCAGCGCTGGAGTTGTAGGTTCAAATCTGACCAAGGGTGATGGCTGTATCAAGTTGATGTTGCTCTTGATGAGATTTGAACCTAGGACCGCAACATTGCAAGGCAACAGTGCTAACCACTGAGCCCCATTCATTGAAGAGCTGCCACCCCCCCCCCTCCCCGAAAACAGAAAAAGTGGAAATGAAAATCTGATTGTCTCCAAATTCCATCTGCCTCCTGCAATAAAAAAAAAAGGATCCATCTGTATACAGTTTCCAAAACTGGAAATAAAAGTGTAGCAGTCTGTGCTTTTGATCCGTATTGAAGACTTTCCGCTTCAACACATTTAGAACATTTTTTTGAAAATGGAAATGTTTTCTTTCTGTTTTGCTGTTCCCACGACGGAACAGCAAAACGGAAATGAAAACTCTAGTGTGAAAACTCTATCCAGCTATTTTGTTTGTTTTATACCATGCTGACATTCAATAAATAGCTCTCAAACTAAAAACAAACTAATGATGTGGATTTTAAATACATGGCTTTATTTCTGTATTATACAGTATATACCCCAAAATAATTTAACAATAAACTCCAACTCGTCCTGCAAACAACAAGAGATCAGAAGAGGTGCGCCAATAAAAAAATTCACTTGGTCATAGAAGTCAAAGTTGGATACTGTCTTGAATGTCTGTGATTAGTGCATCGAGTGCCAGCTCTGATTGGGGAGCCAGATGACACTCAGCGGCCTCAGCCAATCAGTACAATCTCTTGCTGGAGGCAGGGATTTCAATCACCTTCACTAGCAATAGATGCTTTGTCGACCATGACAAGTGGCCCAGCAGCCTGCATGGAGAACAGCAGCGTGGACCCAGAAGCACCAGCTAGGTGAGTATTGATTTTTTTTTTTGGTAGTGCAGCCAGCGCTTGCGTTTAGCGCTGCCAAAAACATAGTACCAAGTTGTGCCACGGTTTCAGCAGTGCTGAAACTGCCGCCCATTCATTTCAATTGGTGACGCAGGGCTGAAAACAGCCAAAGATAGAAGTTACATCGCTGTTGAAGATGCTGCGTTTTGAGGCTTGCGTAAACAGTCCCACTGAAATGAATGGGAGCATTGTACAGCATTTAGCGCAGCGCTGAATGCTGTACAAAAACGGCTGTCTGAGGGAGGCCTTACTGTGTTTTTAGCCACTTTTAGATAGTTTTTCCTAGTTGGCTGAAAAGGGGCGTGGCCAAAACGGTGATACAAATTTTGACATAAACTAATGTATATACAAATGTGTTGGATGTAGTGTTTCCACCTTGTTGCAAAATCAAACGCATGGTTTTGGACATAATCTCCATTTTTCTTTAAGAAAATTCTAAGATCCTGCATTTTTGACACTTATCATAGCCTAATAATAATCTGTCACTTTCTGTTCCATAGAGAAAGCTTTTCAACAGTCATCTCACTAACATCACAGGCAGGATTACACTGGAAGGTAAAACAGCTATATATAGATAACAGAGGATCCTCCATTCACAATAGGTGACCAGCTGTGATTATCTACTCCCCTCCCTGTACAATGCTCTTTGTACAGGTCACAGAACATGCCTAGAACAGTCTCCCATACAAGTCAATGGATCAGCTGCTGACCCATGAAGTTGTAAAGTATATCTCTAAATGCTGTTAAATGCAGCTAAGGCAAGATGGCAGCCCACATAATCATGTATAGACAACAGAATTCTACAATCAGAAAATAAAACTGGATTTAAAAAATTGAAAACGTTTCTCTATCTAGTTTTAATTAATAAAACAATTTGGTGATATAGTGCTTTTCGACCACGTGTCGAACTCAAGACCCATATCATTTTATGTGGCTCCCGAGGTCCAGATGCTAAAGAGCCTCTTCTAGATCGACTGTGCTGGGAAGACCCTTTGGCACACTGTGCACTTGTTTGCAAGCTACTGCTAGGTACCAGGATGCAGGCCACCATCTTGGTCCTACACTGCGACATCGGTCGCATGCGGACTGAGCGCTGTGGCTGTTACTATAGTCCCTGGAGCCTTTGTTGTGCACTCCCCTGGTTCCTTTTCCCACCGAGCCTATCCTGCAGTATAGTGCTTCATTCCAGCTGGACCTCACTTATACAACCTGACCCTTTCTCAGTACCAATCTTCAGAGGACAATCTGTTCCAGCCTACTTGTTCATATCCTGTGAGCGTGCTGCGTGGATCAGAGAGGACCTTGTATTATACTGCTGCTTAACCCAGTAAAGTAGGGTTCTGCCTTGGGAAGATTTTGGGGAAGCTTTCACTAGGTCAGCTAACTGATTACTTGGCAGCTAAGAGTTCAGTGTCTGTGGTGGGAGACTTGTGCCCCAATTTTTCTGCACTAGAACCCTGCTCTGGTCCATCTGTTCTCCCCCCTCCCCGTTTTAACATATCCTTTAAAATACAGTCTTACAATAACAAATGACCCTTTGAAGACAACCATAATACATAATACTGTGACCCTCAGTGAAAATGAGTTTGACACCCCTGCTAAAAACAATACCAACCAAGACATCCTTGCTTCCATCAAAACACTAGAACTCCAAGTGTCACATAGGAAAACTTCTCACTTGAAATCTAGAAAAAAGTGCCAGAAAGCAAATCCTACCGAAGCAAAAATATTCCAGCATTCAGCAATAAAACAAAATTTGAAAAATGCAGTATGACAGTTTCTGTCATTGCTCACAAATTATATGTGTGGAAACAATCCACGGACTGTGTTCAATATACAATTTCCACACCTGCTCTTTGCTCATTGCTACAGAGGAAATAATAGAACAGCGGCTTGCAGAACAGGTGTGGAAAGCTTTGATGAATGGAGTTCATAGTGTTTCCCTTCAATACTCCAGATTTAAACAACGTTAGTTAACGGGCAAGAAAGATAGCCTATGACTTAGCAGCAAAAAAGGAGGGCTTTCCTTACATGTCCCAACACTATAATAACCAAAGCCTATTAGAGATTTAGATAATTAAAAATGTAAAGCAAGTCTAATTTTCAACATTTCCATAAGCATAGTAGCAGACACGTCTAGCTAATAATCAACTAATAGCAGCACAGTATTGCTATAAAATATGAGTAATTGAGCAAAAATAAAGAGCACTGCGTACTACGTATATGGGGTTAAAATGCAAAATGTTGGGAGAACCTTAAAAAAAAAAAATTTGATGTTAATACCAAAAGACATTTTTTCTAGCTAAGTAGACTATTTTCATATCCCTCAGAAAAGCCAAATTAATTACAACCAGAATGAAGCAAGTCTCACTTGGCTAAAACATTTTCCTACGACTATTTTCAGGTCCCAGAAGGTGGGCAGAGGAAATCCTGGTGACGGCCAAGCAAGTCACATTTTGGCTCAGCAGTATAATTCCCTTCTCATAAACTGGGGTTTACATATATCAAATTATCTGATTGTGAAACTTTCATATAATTACACTATTTTAACATTAAAAACAGAATTTGGTTACTAATATCAAAGAAATGCTGCAAAATTGAAGCCAGTTTTCTCTCTTTCCTATATGTGTTACATAAAGCTCCAGAGGCTGGTGGAATGCAAAAATCAGTTAAAAAGTGAAAAATCAAAGTAACCCAGGACACACGAAAAATGTTAATGCCCAAAGATTCAGTAATTGGGCCCTGAAAGATAAAGAGGTCACTGAAAGCACAATATCGCATCATCAGTGTTGTGGGGAAATCTTCCTATTAATAGAGACTTCAAGTCTTGCAAATAAGAACAGTGTGTCAAGAGCCTTCCAGAAAAAGTGACAATACATATTTACAACAGTTGTTATGAAAACAATAAAACGCTACACTAAAGGCCCACGGACGGATCTGCATTGCGAAATCCAGAGCGGGATTCCGTCTCCTGATTCTGCAGCAAATCCAGCCCATACATGCTTTGAAAAGACGTAATTTCCTGCCCACGAGCAGAAATCAATTGTGATTTTCCACTCGTTGGGGAGAAATTGCAGCATGCTGCGATTTTGTGCAGGCTACACACAGCCAGCTTCCATTGAAGTCAATGGAAGCCGTCCATCCCGCAGCCATTCTGCAATCATCTTTGCAGAATGGCCGCAGCAGCCGCATCATCGTTATAGCAATGGCGCGGCGTCCTTCCAACTGTGTATGTGCCGGCCAGTGCTTCGGCCTGCACATTCACTGCAGAGGAGAAGACTGGTGGAGCGGTAAGCTGGGATCACTGGGTCGAACTCCACTGCGGGATCCGAGCCGCCCATGTGCAAGCGGCCTAAATTATGAATAAATCTGTCGGCAAGGAGCTGCCACGCCCCTACCCGGCAAGCCATACCCACTTTCCGGAAAAGTGGAGAGGCTGGCATGGAAGGCTGAAAAATCACAAAATGTTTGCACAAGTGACATGGTGACACTAACTTAAAACACCATCTGTTGAACCATGAAGTGCATTAGCTACAGAATCAGAAGACTACTAAAAGTTCACCTTTTGTCAGCTAAGAGTGAATTCAGTGGACAGTTTATTATTAGAGATGAGCGAGCACCAAAATGCTTGGGTGCTCGTTACTCGAGTCGAACTTTCAGTGATGCTCGAGGGTTCGTTTCGAGTAACGAACCCCATTGAAGTCAATGGGCGACTCGAGCATTTTTGTATATCGCCGATGCTCGCTAAGGTTTTCATTTGTGAAAACCTGGGAAATTCAAGAAAGTGATGGGAACGACACAGCAACGGATAGGGCAGGCGAGGGGCTACATGTTGGGCTGCATCTCAAGTTCCCAGGTCCCACTATTAAGCCACAATAGTGGCAAGAGTGAGACACCCCCCCCCCCCCCGCACTGTCAGCATAAAGATCGTTCTCCTCTGCCATAGCTGTAACAGCTGTGGCAGAGAAGAACGATGTTAGCCCATTGAATTCAGTGGAGCCGGCAATACAGCTGGCTCCATTGAAAGCAATGGGCTGCCGGCGATCGTGGGCTGAATTGTCGGGAAGGGCTTAAATATATAAGCCTTCCCTGCAATTCATCCAGAAATGTGTAAAAAAAAAATAAAAAATATATACTCACCTTGACCCGGCAGAACGATGTTAGCCCATTGAATTCAGTATATATATATATATATATATATATTTTTTTTTTTTTTACACATTTCTGGATGAATTGCAGGGAAGGGCTTATATATTTAAGCCCTTCCCGACAATTCATCCCACGCTCGCCGGCAGCCCATTGCTTTCAATGGAGCCGGCTGTATTGCCGGCTCCATTGAATTCAATGGTCAATGCTCGTCTCGAGTAACGAGCATCTCGAGCACCCTAATACTCGAACGAGCATCAAGCTCGGACGAGTATATGCTCGCTCATCTCTATTTATTATGTGAAAAATGTTGCCTGGTTTGACGAATTTAGATTTCTGCTGCACTATTCAAAAAATAGGGTCAAAATTTAATGAATCACAATGTGGGGAAGGTTTTCTGGGAACACATTCAGCCTTTTAACTCCTTAGTGACAAAGCCTGTTTGCACCTTAATGACCAGGCCAAATTTTGGAAATCTGACATGTGTCACTTTAACATAGAATAGCTCTGTAAAGGTTTTGCATATCCAAGTGATTCTGACATTGTATTTTCGCCACATGTTGTTCTTCATTTAGGTGGTGAAAATAGTCCGATATAATTTGTGTATATTTATTAAAAGTGCCAATATTGGGAAAATTTTGAAAAAATTATCGTTTTTTCACATTTCAATTGTAATATATCAATTATGTGCAAACATACTGTACAAACTTTTGCTAAGATATATATTTCCATCTATTTACTTTATTCTGGACACACATTTGAAAAACTTTTATGTTTTATATATATATATATATAACAGACATACAAATTTAACATTACTTTTCAGCATTTTGAGGAACACTTTGTTTTCCTGCACCAAGCCAAGATTGCAAAGGCTCATAGGTTTCAGAATGATAGATACCCCCACAAATGACCCTATTTTAAAATCTACACCCCTTAATGTATTCACTGAGGGGTGTCGTGAGTATTTCGACCCCACAGTTTTTTTTTCAGGAATTAATTCAATTTAGAGGAGAAAAGTAAAATTTCATATTTTTGCAAATATGTCATTTTAAAGACATATTTTTTCCCTATAGTTTACATGAAAATTAGGATTTACACTCACTCCAAAATGGATACCCCTGTTTGTCCTGTGTTTAGAAACATACCCATTGTGGCCCTAATCTTATATTTGGGTGCACAAATGAAAGGTGTAGTCAGTGTCTTACAGAACAGAAATTTAGCTTGAAGTCCTTTTAGGCCCCATAGCACACTTGTAGAGTTCTTGAGTGCCCAAAAGAATAGAGAACCCCCACAAGTGACCCCATTTCGAAAACTGCACTCCTTAACGAATTCATCTAGGTGTGTACTGTGTATTTTGATCCCACAGTTTTTGAATGAATTCAAGCAAAGCAAAAGGAAAAAAATGGTGATTTTTGTTTTTTTTGGCAATTCTGTCATTTTAAAAACAGCTTTTTTTGTACAGCACACATATAAATGAAGACTTGCACCCCGCAATGGATACCACTGTGTGTGCTGTTTTCAGAAATATACCCATTGTGGCCCTAATCTTATGTTTGGATGCACAACGAGGCCCAAAATGAAAGGAGTAATCGGTGGCTTTCAGAACATAGATTTTGCTTGAAGACCTTTTAGGCCCCATAGCACACTTGTAGAGTTCTTGAGCGCCCAAAACCATAGAGAACCCCCACAAATGACCCCATTTTGAAAACTAGACTCCTAAAAGAATTTATCTAGGGGTGTACTACCTATTTTGACACCACCGTTTTTGAATGAATTCAAGCAAAGCAAAAGGAAAAAATTGTGATTTTCATTTTTTTTGGCAATTCTGACATTTTAAAAACAGCTTTTTTTGTACAGCACACATATAAATGAAGACTTGCACCCCAAAATGGATACCAGTTTGTCCTATTTTCAGAAATATACCCACTGTGGCCCTAATCTTATGTCTGGATGCACAACATGGCCCAAAATAAAAGGAGTAGTCGGTGGCTTTTAGAACATAAATTTTGCTTGAAGGCCTTTTATGCCCCATAGCACACTTGTAGAGCCATTGAGCGGCCAAAACTATAGAGAATCCACACAAAAGACCCCATTTTGGAAACTAGACCCCTTAAAGCGTTCATCTAGGGGTGTACTGTGTATTTTAACCCTACAATTTTTTAATAGATCTAAGCAAAGCAGAAGGGAAAAATTACGATTTTCATTTTTGGGCAATTTTGTCAAGTTAAAAACAGTTTTTGTACAGCACACATATAAATGAAGACTTTCACCCCAAAATGGATACCCCTGTTTGTCCCGTGTTTAGAAACATACCCATTGTGGCCTTAATCTACTTACAGGACCCATGGCTAGGCTTGTAATGGAGGGAACACCCGTTGGATTTCAGGGCAGAACTGAATAAATTCCAGGCCCCATTGCTCACTTGTACGGAATAAAAATTGACTCCCTAAAAATATTCCCCCCCCCCTTCATCACGCGCCCTCTTCGGCATTCCCCAAATCTTAGATAAAAGTAATAATGTGAACTGTGTGGTATTTCCGAAGACAGGGGTAATTACCGAGGCTGATTGGAATGGGTACATGGGGCAATAAAACCGGGTATCCCCCCATCTCTCTTCCTTTTACGGGGGTATTTTTTGATCTCAGTGGTGGGTATGGGGTTGAAAAAGTGGCGCTCCGTGAGTCTTCGTAAGCTTGCGGAGGTGCGACGGTCTCACACAGAAGGCGCTCAACAAGCTGCTCCTGGAACTGCAGGAAGGCGAGCGTTGACTACAATGGAAGCCGGCCGCACGTATTTCTGGGGGAAATACAGCATGCCACGTTTTCTTTCACGCTGCAGAATTCGGCAGCGTGAACATTGAGCTATTAGGGTAAATAGAATCTGATAGCTGTGGGACAAGGCCGCAGATTAACGCCGTGTAAAACGTGGCAGAAATTCAGCCGTGGGCATTATCCCTTACTCTCAAGGCGGTGCCTGACACACATCAGACAGGGGGGCTGCACTGCAACTACACTGAGGATGCAATACACAGAGGAGACCTCCAGAGTGTGACAGGCAATCAGGTGAGGGGGGAAAAAAGTATTTTACCAGAGCAATCCTTTAAAATGGCTACTTTCTGGTAGAATAACACATTATGTCACATACATCACCTTGCACTGGGTGCAATGAGTTCAATATATTCCAATGGCCTGTCCGGTCATTAGATCTCAATCCAAGAAAGCATCTTTGGGATGAGGTGCAGGAAAAGAATGACAATACCTTTCCATTCTAAATTTTGGCAATAAAATATGGAAGGGAAAGTGAATATAAAACACACTTATGAAAAACAAGCCCCGAGGTCCAAATCCCTGGAGAACTTTGATTTTGTAGCTTTTATGTGAGTTTTTTCCCTATCTTTTGCAGAAGTGAAGCAGACTGGAGATTAGAGGGAGTAGAAGTATAACTGCAAGCTTTATGAGGGTGGTTTCACACAATATTTATTGAAAAAATGCTACTGCAGTTTTTGTTGCAGTTTTTGAGCTGAAGCCAGAAATGGACCCGGCAAGAAGGAGAACTAGAAGTCCTTACCTTATATTTCTCACTCCATTTGAATCCAGCTCTGGCTCAAAAAACTGCAAACAAAACTACCACAAAAACTGCAGCATTTTCCAAAACCCACAATAAATATTTTCCTATATCGAGAAGAAAATAAGCAGCTAAATGCAGAGTGTGAACGCATCAGTATTCTGTTTTCTGCTGGAGAGAAACTTTCTTCTCTTCACTAATTAAACACACCTAGTTATGAAACTGATAATCGTGTCAGAATAAAACAAGTTTGGGGAAGTGATAAATAAATGACAAAGTCTGCAGCATAATAAAATATATATGCAATGGGACACTCTAAGTCAATTACCTGTAGAAATACAATTTCTGAGGTTAGTTGAGGATAAAAGGAGAAGCAAAAATAAAGGAGGAAGTGGTAAATATATAACTAGTCTAGAAGTTTCCAAAATAAAAAGTGGGTTAGGCCACCTGCACACGGGTGGAAATCCCGCGGCGGTATTTCCCGCGGGATTTCCGCCACTGAAAGCCTGCATAGGAGTGCATTACAATGCACACTCCTATGCAGACGGCCGCGGTTTGGCCGCGCGAAATCTCGCGCGGCAAACAAACCGCGGCATGTCCTATTTCTGTGCGGGGCTCGCAGAGCCTCGCACAGAAACATCACTCACCCGGCCTCCGGCTTCGGTCTGCGCATGCGCCGGCTGCCCGGCAGCCGGCACATGAAAGGGCCGGGGCCGCCAGGCGCGGGTGAGTACGCGCTCGTCCCTCCAGGCTCTCGGGTCGGGTCCCGCGGCGAGAATTCTCGCCGCCGGATCCGACCCGCTCGTCTGCAGGCGGCCTTAAGTAGATAAAATGCTCATGTTTTGAAATCCTAGCCGCTAACAAATCTCACATTTTGGATAAAAAGTATTTCTTTTTTCAACCATGCAAGTTTGCAAGAAGGCTTGATTAAACATATCCTACAACTTTATGTCTACAGCTTATACCCCTTGTAATCTGATCCTGCAGCTATGCTGCCTTCCGATCTCCGATCTCTAATTCTTAGGCTGGGTTCACGCAGAATTTTCCTATGGCAATTCCGCCCGCAGCTCCTAATCCCATCTACACGCTGTGGCCAAGCCGCACTGAAACTGACATGCTGCGCGGAAAACAAAGACGCGCATGTCATTTCTTTTATCATTTCCGCAGCGGCCTCACTCCTCTCTATGGAGAGAGATTGCTGCAGCAGAGATGCAGGTGGCAAAGCCGCTTCAAAACCCGCGGCCTCTAGCCGCGGGTTTTGAAGCTGTGCTTATGCTGCAGAAATCTCGCGTTTTTTTGGTGCGGCCAAGCCGCGAGATTTCCACAGGGTTTCCGTCCTGTGAGAACCCAGGCTCCATGTAAAATGCAAATGATAAGCTGGCAAACAAGCAAACTCGCATTTGTTAGTTAATCAACATGAATGGTCCTTCGTCCTACCAAAGAGTCTGAATCTTGAAATGGTCTGGTAGACTGAAGCAAATTGCTCCGTCTAAAAGGACTCTTACCAAGGGCTCACTCACACAGCCATATGTGGCCTGCGTATTATGCACATATTTTTCACGCACGTAAAATATGCAGTACACAGCAAATACGCATGTGCGTGCGTATATGATGCATATGTTAAATATCCATAGCCTATATTGGCATGTAATACACACCAAAATAGGACATGTAGCTTTCTTTTTCACGTGCGTAATAAGTGCATAAAAAAAAACATGTGTGAGTGGCCCAATCAATTAGCACAGTGTAATAGACGGGCGACAGACGCCCGTGTGAGCGAGCCCTAACATACATTTAGTAGGTTATCAAGATGTAGAGAACAGATGAAATGGAGCAAGACTGCAAAATCACATTTTTTGTAGCCTATAACCATGAATCACATAGGAGCTGTAGACACAAAACGGTAGAATATTTTAAATCAAGAGGATAAGGTTGCTTCATTTTTTTATGTAAGATATAGAGATGAGCGAGCGTACTCGGAAAAGCACTACTCGCTCGAGTAATTTGCTTTATCCGAGTATCGCTGTGCTCGTCCCTGAAGATTCGGGTGCCGCTGCGGCTGACAGGTGAGTCGCAGCGGGGAGCAGGGGAGAGCGGGCGGGAGAGAGGGAGAGAAAGATCTTACCTCCGTTCCTCCCCGCTCTCCCCTGCAGCTCCCCGCTCCGTGCCGGCACCCGAATTTTCAGGGACGAGCACAGCGATACTCGGATAAAGCAAATTACTCGAGCGAGTAGTGCTTTTCCGAGTACGCTCGCTCATCTCTAGTAAGATACACTGAAGCAATAAAAACGGTTGCACATGTGTACACAACCTTTAAGAGCACATATTTCTGAAGATTAATCACAGTTCTGCTCTTATGTGAATTATTGCAGTATGCAGAAATATTTCAGTTACACAAACTTTAGATCCAAGAGCGACATTCTTCAGACTTCTAGGGAGCTTCAATGACATATAAATATGCATTGCTATGCAGTATTAAATTTCTTCTGCTTTTTCTCCCCTGCTGCTCTGCCTGTGTAAGCACATCATCCATTCTAAAAGTCTGTTCATGAAACAAAATGTGAATAGTAGGATATGACCTTTCCAGATCTAGTGATGCAAAAGTACATGGAATACACAAATAAAAAAGAACCACATTTGCTTTTTGAATACAATCTTCCCCATTTTCAAAAAAGGGGAGAAGGTGAAATCAGGAAACTACAGGCCTGTGAGCCTAACTTCTATACCGGGAGAGATCTTTGAACAAATTATTAAATAGCATGTATGCAAGTACTTGGATGAGTATGGAGTAATTAACCAGAGCCAGCATGGGTTTGTAACAAACAAGTCATGCCAGACTAATCTAATTTCCTTCTATGACAGAATCACCAACTGGGTTTATAAGGAAAATGCAGTAGATATAGTATATCTTTACTTTAGTAGAGCATTTGGCAAAGTATCTCATACTATACTTAATGAAAAAAATGACCAAATATGGGATTGACAAGGCAACTGTTAGGTGGATTCACAACTGGCTGAGAGATCGTACTCAAAGAGTGGTCATAAATGGCTGCACATCCAAGTGAAAGAATGTGTCAAGTGGGGTACCACAAGGCAAAAAAGGCAGCTGAGAGGAGACTTAAAGGGGTTGTCCCGCGCCGAAACGGGGTTTTTTTTTTTTCAACAGCCCCCCCCGTTCGGCGCGAGACAACCCCGATGCAGGGGTTAAACAAGAAAACCGGACAGCGCTTACCTGAATCCCCGCGCTCCGGTGACTTCTTACTTACCTGCTGAAGATGGCCGCCGGGATCTTCTCCCTCGGTGGACCGCAGGGCTTCTGTGCGGTCCATTGCCGATTCCAGCCTCTTGATTGGCTGGAATCGGCACGTGACGGGGCGGAGCTACAAGGAGTCGCTCTCCGGCACGAGCGGCCCCATTGAGAAAAGAAGAAGACCCGGACTACGCAAGCGCGTCTAATCTGGCGATTAGACGCTGAAAATTAGACGGCTCCATGGAAACGAGGACGCTAGCAACGGAACAGGTAATGAAAAATTTCTGATAACTTCTGTATGGCTCATAATTAATGCACAATGTACATTACAAAGTGCATTAATATGGCCATACAGAAGTGTATAACCCCACTTTGTTTCGCGGGACAACCCCTTTAACAGCTGTCTACAAATATCTGAAGGGCTGTCACACTGCAGAGGATCAGCCTTATTCTCATTTGCACAAGGAAAGACTAGAAACAATGGGATGAAACTGAAAGGAAGGAGATACAAATTAGATATTAGAAAAAACTTTCTGACAGTGAGGGTGATCAATGAGTGGAACAGGTTACCACAGGAGGTGGAGAGTTCCCCTTTAATGGAAGTGTTCAAACAAAGACTGGACAACTGGGATGATTTAGTGAATCGTGCACTGAGCAGGGGGTTGGACCCGATGACCCTGGAGATCCCTTCCAACTCTACCATTCTATGATTTTATGATCGGTAAATAAAGTTGAATCAACAGCTTCAAGCGACTTTCAAACTTTTCTGGGTATATAACGTAAATCAAAGACAAATAAGTGTGAATTAAACCTGTTGGATATGTCGTGCCCATTGTTCTAATCTGCTAAGACTGTAAACCTTACAGCCAACCAGAGAGGAATGTAGCATGTAATGTCCAGGGCAGGCTGGCTGTACATTTTAAAAGACTTTTGTGGCATCAAAACAGTAGGATTAGTTGTGCTGTTAGTTCCCTCAAGCTTTTGTATGAAAAAAAAAAGAAGGAACTAAGCCTCTGCCCATGTACACATCAATATATATTGCACGGCCAGCCCTGATAATTTGATCTACATGACATAACTTACATAAAACTTTGGAATTCTAGATTGCTACTAGTAAACAAACTCACGGAGCAATGACCTACAAACCTTTCAGCAGCACGTGGAGCAGTTCTAAAAATGTTGAGATTAGTATATGCAATGGCCTCTGTCTTTGTGTGTGCTTTTCACATATCAAGCCGCAGACAGTTGAACAGGATGGCAGGTACACAGAGCAGAAAGAATCTGAGCTGTTGTCAGGATTGACAATTAGCCCTTCAGCACAAAGTAACAGATAATCCTTCGTTTGATGTAAATGTCTCTACGTGGTTTCTCTTAAAAGGATATTGTAATTTCTGTCTTCTATGTATTGTATATGTTCTTTTTATTTGTAGATCACATAGTCACATCAAAGGGACAAATATAAATGAAAGCTTCAGTTTCATACTACTTTACAGATAGCATTAGGGTAGCGAGAGCATTCTCATCGGAACACAGTTTAAAGTCCTGCACTTGCACCACACAAGCAGGAATCATTAACCCAGCTCCACACAGAGAACAGTAAAGACGAAGTGTAAAAAACAGCAGATATTAGGCAGAAAACTGGTTTACGGGGGTATTCATCTAGGCGGAGTGCTCCAGACTTTAAAAAAAATTATTTATGAGCCAAGCTGAAAAATTTAAGAGCCAAATGAATTTTTTAGTCACCAAATTAAAATACATATATAATGTTAAAATAAAAAAGGCTTACTGTGCGGCACTATAAAGTACATATACACACCCAGAGTGCCGCAACCTATACATATCATCCAATGCTCTGCTTCCAGTAATTGTCTACACATCCAAAGTGAAGTGCCCCTCCCCCTGTATAATAGACATGGTGCATGTCCTACTATACACCGCCAGAGACTGCCTGCCATAGAATAATTACATTCAAGCCTCCCCCATCCATACACATGATAATTGTGATTGGCAGTCCCACTCCTCCCCAGTCCTTATACATGATAGTAAAGACATGCAGGTTCGCTCATCCTCCTCAATAGACGTGATAGTAGTGACAGGTAGGTCTGCTCATTCTGCTCCATTGACATGACAACAGTGACAGATGGCCAGCTTATTCTGTCCATCGACATGATATTGGCCTCAGGCAATCCTGGTACCCCTTAGGGCTCCTGTCCACGGGCAGGTTTGAATTCTGGGGTCTGCGTGAGGCACCCGTGCAGACGATCCGGAGTTCAAGCCACCCATAGAAAATCATGGGCGTCCGCAGCTTAATTAAAGCATGCAGATTTGTTTTGTGCACCTTCTGGTCTGGCAAACAAATCGCAGCATGCTCAATTTTGAAGTCAATGGAAGCCCTCCGATCTCGGGCACACCTGGAAATGACACTTTGGGTGTTCCGTGGATCCCGTGAGAAAGCAGATTTAAAAAAAAATAAATAAATTAAAATCTCCACGCCCCCATGCACGGAGAAGATGGATGATCCGCTCGCACCCAGACTGGTAAGTATTGTCCTCATGCTGCAGGCAGGGTGGAATTCCGCGGCGGGGCTCCCGCCCACGGAACCCGACCCGCCCGTGGACATGAGGCCTTACTCTCCAGTAATCACTTTGATAGGAGCCGCAGAAAGCGAGCTTGTATTGCTTATTTAGGCAGATGGGCGGAGTGCGTTTTGGAGAAAATGGAAGCAGTATGGAGTTGTCTCCTCTTCAGCTGCAGGTGGGCAGTGTGTCATCAGGGTATAGGGCTTCCAGTAGATGTGCCTAGCATTTGCCACGTCTGCTAGAAGCAGAGGATTTAAAGGGGTTGTCCCGCGCCGAAACGGGGGTTTTTTTTTTTCAACCCCCTCCTCCCCCCCCGTTCGCCGCGAGACAACCCCGATGCAGGGACCTAAAGAAAAATCCGCACAGCGCTTACCTGAATCCCCGCGCTCCGGTGACTTCTTACTTACCGGCTGAAGATGGCCGCCGGGATCTTCTCCCTCGGTGGACCGCAGGGCTTCTGTGCGGTCCATTGCCGATTCCAGCCTCCTGATTGGCTGGAATCGGCACGTGACGGGGCGGAGCTACACGGAGTCGGCATCCTGCACGAGCGGCCCCATTGAGAAAAGAAGAAGACCCGGACTGCGCAAGCGCGTCTAATTTGGCCATTAGACGCCGAAAATTAGGCGGGCTCCATGGAAACGAGGACGCTAGCAACGGAGCAGGTAAGTGAAAAACTTCTTATAACTTCTGTATGGCTCATAATTAATGCACAATGTACATTACAAAGTGCATTAATATGGCCATACAGAAGTGTATAGACCCACTTGCTGCCGCGGGACAACCCCTTTAACTATAGCCATGTGGAGAGCTGAAAATGACAAGATTGAAAAATCTTGCCAACATTCGCAAAATCCTGGGTTTTGGTTGCTGTCTGGAGTCCTGTAGCTTGTTTTTTGTTTTTTTTTTACAGCGAATTGTGCAGTTTTGCAATCAGGTTATTGACTGCATGATTTTTAGAGGTGAAACATGGCTTTTAACAGAAAAAGCAGTTGAGCATATGTGTTGCTCTCTAGAAAAGTACATTATCTGGGTTGTGGAGCGGGCTGTGGCACTTATAGGGGGCTGGAGAAAGGAAGTTTGTATGGCGATTCATGAACTATGTATATCAGAGGAAACGTAGTTGCAAGGTATATTTTTCTGGAAAAAAAACATTTTACGTGCTTATTGTTCAATTAGTATTGCTTAGTTAAAGTGAAATAAATTGCAACTGACGGCTAACTTACTTGTAGGTCTTTAATATTCGGAAAAGGAATTCCTACTGTTATAACAGCACGGGCGTTGTCATCAGAAAAGTCTAGTCCTTCACTTACTTTGCCTCTACAAACTGCAATCAGGAGGGCGCCATCTGAAATATAGACAAGAATATACTTCCATATTTAAGTCCTAGCCATATTTATACTCGGACCTTTTGGAGCATGGCGGCTTAATGCTTTGCTTGCCACTTTTTTTTTGGCCCAAGCCTTCCCCATTTATGGTGCAGCAGTTGCAACAAAGTTATATTTATAGTACATAATGTCCTCCTATGTCAGGGTTTCCCAACTCCGGTCCTCAGACCCCCAACAGGTCATGTTTTCAGGATTTCCTCAGTATTGCACAAGTGATGTAATTATTGTCGGTGCCTCAGACATTGCCACAGGGGTTCTTATTATAGGATATCCTGAAAACATGACCTGTTGGGGGTCCCTGAGGACTGCAGTTGGGAAACACGGTCCTATGTAATTGAAGTGTTCATTTACCGGCTGTGGCTTAATATTTATTAATGTAAACACATACTAATCATTCCTATAAAATCTAATTTTGCTTGTCACACTTACCTTTCACTCCCTTAAAACGAATTGCATCATAATACATCTGCAGTAATTTATCAAAGTCCGTTTTATCTCCTCCTTGAGGCTCTTTAATGACTGTTTTGATCTGTTCTAAGTTCTCCCATAGGCCTGTGTGCATCCACCTGTCTTTCAACTTTTCCAGCATCTGAAAAGCATGAATTTATGGAAATATTATTTTAATCGATCTTCAATTTTTCTCCACTTTTACACAACAAAAACCCTTTTTTGGAAATTATTTTTTTTCTACATCAGTGCATTCAAAGTTCCATAACTTTTTTTATTTTTCACGGACGGAGCTCTGAGGGCTTATTTTTTGCGTGACGAGTTGTAGTTTTTATTGCGACCATTTTGTTCTTATCAATTTCCGCTGTTGCAGCAGGAGGCCGTCTATGAGTAATAGCCGTCTCCCACTGTGGTAAGTTTACGTCCTGGCTGTGGGGTACTTAAAGGGGTTGTCCCGTGAAAGCAAATGGTGTTATACACTTCTGTATGGCCATATTAATGTACTTTGTAATATACATCGTGCATTAAATATGAGCCATACAGAAGTTATACACTTACCCCCTCCGGCGCTGGCGTCCCTGTCTCCATGGCTCCGACTGAAGCCTTCTTCTCTGGTCGCCGCAACAGTCGGCGCTTGCGCAGATAAGAATCCTCTGCTGGCTGTGTCCGGGCTCACGAGCGGCGTCCTGGCTCCTCCCTCTTCTCCACGTCATCGTAGCTCCGCCTCCGTCACATGGTGCCGATCAGCCAATGAGGTGGCTGTAATCGGCAGTGGAACGCAAGACTGAAGAAGAACATCCACGGTGCACCATGGGAGAAGACCCACGGTGCACCTTGGGAAAGGACCGGCGGCCATCTTGAAAGAAGAATTTTTATAAGTTCACGAAACGAGCTAATGGTGAGTAGAAACACTTTTTAAAAACGCTTTCCACGGGTAGTGTAGTATGTTTGCTTTAGAAGGGGGACTGGGAAGAGAAAAAATTTACATTTCTGCCGCGGGACAACCCCTTTAACGTAAACCTACGTCATATACCAGTAAGGGGTTGAAGTACCTGAAGCTGTATGTCAAAAATGTCGGATAGGTGCAGGTCCCACATCTGAAGAACAGAAGTCCTCCAACCTTAGTCTGTCTTGACCCATTTACATGTATGTCACATGGCTGTTTCTGTAACGCTCATAGAAATGAATAGAGAGATCTATGCGTATTTCACCAATATACTATGGCTGATGGCAGCCTCAACACACAGAACAGAGCTCAGTGGGGGCCACATGTGTTATATATTTATGGCATAATCTGTGGATATGACATGAATGTCTATTATCTAATAAATATACATCTTAGCCTGATGTGATACAGTTTATTGTCGAAACAACTCTGCCCTCACGAGTATGCATTAAGTACCACTACACGCCATGCCTCACACTCATCACCACCATGACACCTACAGGGTGGGCCACGGAAAAGTACTTTGGCACCTCACTCTTATGAAAGAGTGTGCTGTCGGGCTACCTTGTACTTCAAACTTAAATTCTCACATCATCTACATCCATACAAGTGGTACAAAGCTACCTCTCCCAATCAAACACACAAGGCTACATCGTAAAATGTGTACTTTTTCATCAATTATCTGCTGAGATTCCATGATGACTAGAGATGAGCGAGCGTACTCGGAAAAGCACTACTCGCTCGAGTAATTTGCTTTATCCGAGTATCGCTGTGCTCGTCCCTGAAGATTCGGGTGCCGCTGCGGCTGACAGGTGAGTCGCAGCGGGGAGCAGGGGAGAGAAAGATCTCCCCTCCGTTCCTCCCCGCTCTCCTCTGCAGTTCCCCGCTCCGTGCCGACACCCGAATCTTCAGGGACGAGCACAGCGATACTCGGATAAAGCAAATTACTCGAGCGAGTAGTGCTTTTCCGAGTACGCTCGCTCATCTCTAATGATGACTGTTTCACAAAGTGACAAAATCTTGATTTAACAAATTCCAAACTTAAAGGGGTTGTCCCGCGGCAGCAAGTGGGTCTATACACTTCTGTATGGCCATATTAATGCACTTTGTAATGTACATTGTGCATTAATTATGAGCCATACAGAAGTTATCAAAAGTTATTCACTTACCTGTTCCGTTGCTGGCGTCCTCGTCTCCATGGCTGCCGTCTAATGGCCAAATTAGACGCGCTTGCGCAGTCCGGGTCTTCTTCTCTTCTCAATGGGGCTCGGTGTAGCTCCGTGTAGCTCCGCCCCGTCACGTGCCGATTCCAGCCAATCAGGAGACTTGAATCGGCAATGGACCGCACAGAAGAGCTGCGGTCCACGGAGGTAGAAGATCCCGGCGGCCATCTTCACCGGGTAAGTAAGAAGTCACCGGAGCGCGGGGATTAAGGTAAGCGCTGTCCGGTGTTCTTTTTTAACCCCTGCATCGGGGTTGTCTCGCGCCGAACGGGGGGTGGGGTTGAAAAAAAAAAAAAACCCGTTTCGGCGCGGGACAACCCCTTTAAGTGCTGTGAAATCATGGGACATCCTCGATTATATTATACAAAAAGGAGCGCCGAGCTGCACAAGCAGAGAGAACAAGACAACGAGGAGCCAACAAAAGGGAAGCGCAGCGAGCTACAAGTTGCTCCCGAGCATGGATATTTATATACATAGATTTCAAGCACCGTCCTTAGATGGGGTTTCTATTAGTGAAAGAATACTGCTTTAATGCTTACTCCAAATAACTATGAACATGAATGTATCAGTAAACTTCCTTTGGTACTCGTCAACTCATTTATGAATTCTAGAGAAAGCACTTCAGCTACAAAATTCAGCAGAACTTTATTTAATACTTATTTTCTCAAAAAATAAAAAAATACTACAGTAACAGAAATACGTTTTGCCGCAGCATCAATAGAATAGCAATATTGGTATAGAAGACAACATCTTACATCTAAAAAGGCTACTAAATGATGGTTTGAAATTTTATTGGCTGTAATGGCCAAAAGTATTGGCTAAAATGCTAAGAAGTAAGAATACTTTGTGTTCCTTAACAATTCCTGCCTCTACTTGACCATCATGAGGCTATGCTCACACCATGGTTTTGCATCCTGTTGAAGTACCGTGCTTCTAACAATTAAGCTTTTAAAGAACAGTAGTCCATTTTTGCTGAATCAGTTTTATTATTTTTTTTGCTTGCAGGTGTTAATTTTAAATTGCAGGTTTATTGAAAAAAAAAACCAATCAAACTTCAATACAGACATAGATACCCTATAGCAGTGGTGGCGAACCTGCGGCACGCAGAGCTCTCCCTGCTGGCACGCGCCCCATCGGCCGCTCACCACTTGTGAATACCAGCAGGGGCCGCGGCTCCCCTGCCGGCATTCACAAACGGCACTGCTAGCCGCGCTGATCCCGGCACACACTGACTTTACTGTGCAGCTGGAATCCCCCTCACCCCTGCCCCGACGTCTCCTACTACTTGGTTCCGCCGGGAGGGGGGAGGCGTCCAGCAGCGTGTGTGTCAGAGTGTGTGCCGGGAGCATATTAACACTTTCTTCCCCACTTCTGCAGCAATCAGCAATCCCCAGCAACCTGATTGGTTGTTTGGGTTGGCTGATTCACCAAACAACCAATCAGGTTGCTGGGAATTACCTAGTGAGGCAGAAGTGGGGAAGAAAAAGTTATTATGCATGCCGGGACCATCGCTGACCAGAAGAGGAGCTGAGGGGGAGGAGGTGGAGGTAAGTATGTGGGTCTCGGGAGGGGCACTGTGGGGTGTCACTACTGTACTGGGGGGCCACTGTGGGGTGTCACTATTGCACTGGGGGGCCGCTAGGGGGTGTCACTACTGCACTGGGGGGCCGCTAGGGGGTGTCACTATTATCGCTGGGGGGTGGGGGGACACTATTACCGCTGGGGCCGCTGTTGGGTGGGGGTCACTATCACCACTGGAGCCGCTGTGGGGGTCACTATCACTGCTGGGGCCGCTGTGGGGTCACTATTACCGCTGGGGCCACTGTGATGTGGGGGTCACTATTACTGCTGGGTGGGGGTCACTATTATCGCTGCTGGTGCTGGGGGGAGGTTGTCATTATTACTGCTGGGGGGTGGGGGTCACTATTACCGCTGGGGCTGCTGTGTGGTGGGGGGGTCACTATTATCGCTGTGGGGGGGCACTATTACCGTTGGGTCCGCTGTGGGGTGGGGGTCACTGTTACCGCTGGGGCTGCTGTGATGTGGAAGTCACTATTACTGCTGGGGCCGCTGTGATGTGGGGGTCACTATTACCGCTGGGGCTGCTGGGGGGGGGGGGGTGTCACTATTACTGCTAGGGTATGTTTACATATGGCGGAAATGGGCAGGGCTCTTTCAAAATAGACCGGGTGCAGCTTTTAACTACTTTTTGGATGCGGAAATGCTGCAGAATTTTCCACAGAAATTTCCACTGAGGACATTGTGCAGTATCTCTGCATCCAAAAAGCAGTCAAAATCTGCACCCTGTCTATTTTGAAGCTGCCCGGTCCTTTTTAGAACGACGGGGGTACAATCATACGTTGTGATAAGCCCCGCCCCCTGACGTGTTGGCACTTTGCAGTAAATAAGTGGGTTTTGGGTTGCAGTTTGGGCACTCGGTCTCTAAAAGGTTCGCCATCACTGCCCTATAGCATTGTATTGCCACAGACTTGCTTTGTAAAAACAAAAAAAATAGGACAGAAATATAAATCTGCCAACATTGGCATACTCCACTTTAAAAACAAAAACTGATCTTAGTGGAAACTTGATGAACATAGACGTAACAGATACTTTTAGAGATTTTGCCCCATTTAAACCTATGGGTTAATGGATCCATTTGGTTAAAATAAATAAATGGAGATTATAACAGGATAGTCAAACATGATGTGAACAGCCCATAACAGTGACCTTTAGTTCTGTACAACGGAGCAAGGCTGTACAACCACAGCAGACAGGTATGGAGAGAGTCTGGAAATTATATTATTGACTGCATGCTCACTTAGCTACCAGTGAAACTGTTAGAACAATAATCATTTCAGAGATTTTATGCCTGCAAAGAGACTACAAAATTAGCACTACCATTGGACTGTAGACATAGTGATATGCAATATCGCTGAGCTAGAGAGCTGTGAAACAAATGAACCATTCAGATTTCATACTAAGGGATGGTAAAATGATTTACCGCTAAAACGTAATTCCCAGAACTTTCTATTTAGCTTTTACATCTTAGAACCTACTGGGCATTTCACCAAACCTAAACGCTAAAGAATATTTGAAACGGCCTCACTGCTACTTGGTAGAAATATGAAGGAAAAACATCCATTACATTCTTAATAAAATCACAGTATCAACATGGCTGGTAGTGAAAAAAGTGAGTGTGTCTCAGTGGAAAATCATTGATCTAAAAGCCTTTTGCCATGCGAGCTTCTTCATGTGTTGCTGCTTACATTTTCTTCTTGGGTAAGCATTGCTCAAAGTGCTCCTCTGCTGTGATAAAAAGCGGGCTGAAGGGTCAAACAAAAGTTCAATCTGCATTTCAAATAAAACGTTAGCTACTTCTTAAAAATGTATTTTGATCAAATGGAAAACATCCTGGCCCATCTGATGTATATTGTCAATGTTGTAGATTCTAAAAGTGCTATAAAATGTAACTAATAAGAGTAAGGACTTTAGCATGTCAGGGGTCCATTTTCGAATCACATTTCCTTCAGTCATCAAAAATTGAACGTATGCTTAAAGGGGTTCGGTAATTAGAAAACAAAAATTTAATACTTACTTATTCCTCCTCCGTCTGTCTTATTACCGCACCTTCTACCCACTGACCGATTTGGGATTTCAGCGCAGTCACGTGTGATAAGGTAGCACAGTATTTGTAAGTGTGTGCATGTTACACACAAAATCCGTGTGTACCATGCCAAAAAGTAACTACGTGTGAACATAACCCTAAGAAGCCAATCTCAAACTTGCCACTCAGGGCTTCGATGGCTGCTAAGAACCCCAACTGTACACAAATAAGGTGTCTGAGATATTTTGTTTCACAGTTACCATACTGGTCTGTAGTATAAAGTTATCAAACCATTTATATGAACACCTTAAAGATTAAATCCAAATAGCAATGGCTTTTTTTTTTATTGCACCCCACTTAAACATTTTTAAAAACGTCTTCAATACATTACACAACAGAAATTATTAATGAAATGTGGCCTAATTGTAAACTAAATAACAATTATAGATAATCGTAATCTAAGTATTAACACACAAACAATTGTACCATTCATGTCTTCTATGGACCGTATTGAGTAAACAACCACATCGCAGGAAGAAAATGCAATTGAACATCTGTTTTAACATGCAACTGTACTTATAAAGCTTTTTTGACATGTCAAAAGTTCTGATCGCTGGGGATAGAGAGACTGAAACCCGCAACAATTGCTAGAATGAAGCAGCAGAAACGCTCAATTGAACACTGTCATTGATCACTAACTAAAGTCTATGAGAGTCTATAGAACTCGCTTCTGCTGCTTCATTCTAGCAATCAGTGGGATTCTCAGCACTCAGACTCCCACTGAACAAAACTTTTGACATGTCTCTATGACAAAAGGTTTTAAACGTACGATTACATTCAATAACTCCAGTTAATTGACAAAAGGTGTTTCAATTTAAAATTGGAAGTGCTTTACCCATTACAGAGAATGTGTGATCAGAAAATAACCTATTACGAGGGTGGGCAAAAATTATCCACACTCTGGCTGTAGAATTTAATCAACTTTCAGAAGAGACAAGTGCATTATTTGTCAACATAGTTTCCCTGTTTTTCAATGCACTTTGTCCATCTGTCAACAAGATTTTGTATTTCCTCATTAAAACATATTTTAGACTGAACTGTGAGCCACAAATACATCGCTATCTTCACCTCTTTATCAGATGTTAATCTTCGTCCTCTTAGGGCTTTTCTTTTTTACAGGGTAGTAGTCCAATGGGACAAGATCGGGACTATAGGGAGGATGCTTTATTACCTCAAAACAAACTTTTTTGAGAGTGTCAACCCTGTGTCAGCTGACGAAGGGTCGATATAAGCGGAAAGCTTGTATTTTTGGTAGCCATTAAAAGGTATCATATCTACAAGACTACATGGTTTCTCTTACTGAGAACAATCACACTTTACTGGCTAACACGGTACCAAACCTTTATTTCATCTCACTGTAATGAGCACGGTTGATTGTTGTTGCTCAATGTTCTCATCAGTTGCAAATGTGGAAGGGCATTCGGCATCTTCCTCATGGCTGATACTTGTGCGACCTTCCTTGAAGTTCTCTAACCATTCATACACACTTCTTTGCGGGAAAACACTTTCTCCATACCATGCACAAAGTTTTCCAAAATATCAGCACCAGACACACCCATGAACACAAAAAATTACTTACTGCCAGCTGCTCTTCTTTCGTGCACTGCACACAAATTAACTGACATAACATGTTCAAACCTGTACAGCAGTGACTGGGGAGACTGCAATGCACAACAGAAAGCGTTGATAAGACAGACAGAAATATTGAAACACTTTTGCAGGGAGGAATGGTCCAAAATTCCTCTTCCACAATGTGCAAATGTTATTTACAGCTACAAGAAGCGGTGATGAAGGCGATTGCTGCTAAAAGTGGGATCTAAAGGTTTAAAAAATGCAATGATTGACTTCCTTTTTGTTCATGCACAATGGGCGCTTAACCAGTGTGTTCTATAAACAAGGTGAACAGTACAACGGTTTGTGTATCATTAGTTTAATTAGGTTATGTTTTTCTATTATTGGGATTAAGATAACAATCAGACCACGTTTTATTAGTAATCAATGCAGAAATCCAGGGAATTCCAAAGGGTTAACATACTGTTTCTTGGAATTGTACACTAAATGGTGCCATTAAAAAATGTGACGACTTCTGCAAAAAGAATACCTTTATATGGCTACGCTGAAAGTAAGATAACATTATTTTTTGCTGCTGGAAGGAGGGGTTGAAAAACTGCTGCTGCCCAAAAATGGCTGCGGTATGTCTCAAGGTCTATAAGACAGACAAAATCCCCACACTATGTAACTCTCATTGCCAAATATGACATGTATATTGCCAAAAAGAATACCTGGATAATCCACTGGTCTGTCCCCACATGCCACAGTTTTTCCCACAAAGACTGATTTCCACTCCCCACCACCATCAAATACACTGCTCTCCATCGTGTCCCTTCCCCCTTCTACATGCTTTTTTCAATGCCTTCCTCCCTCTCATAGACATCTCCCCATGGGCACCCTTTCCTTACAGAATGCTCCTAAAGGGGTTTTCCAAAATATTGATTATAAATAGTTTTGGGCTCCCAAAACTATATAAAATCAAAAAACTCACCATGGCCCTGGACTGGCATGTCAGCAGTCCAGTGCCATGGCATCTGAAAAGTGACATCACTTGGCCAGAAGGCATGGTGACGTCCCATAAACCTGTCACATGGGCTGATAACGTCCCTGTCGACCTCCTGTTTGCTGCAGTGGTCACGTGGGTAAACATCCCAAGTGAGCACAGCAGCCTGAAGTAGACACAGACCGAAGTAGCAGCCGTGGAGGAGCAACGTGTATTCATCCACCACTCCGCCACCAATGACAGGGGTTCTCAAAAAAAACCTTTAGATTTCCCACTCTAACAGACTACTCTCCTTGCCTCTATCAAGCAAATCAATAAGGCCCCCCTCCTCCCGCACAGACTGCTCCCATTATTCACCCTCCTCTCTTGGACTGGTCCCCATGGCTCCCTCATCTCGCACATTTGCTATTCCTATACCTTTCATACACAGAATGCTCCCCATGGTCCTCCCCTCTCTCACAGACTGCTCCTCATCATGGCTACCCCCCATAACCCTCACACATATGTACTTCTTTCCTTCTCCCTCAGACAGATTTCATACAGTCGGCTCCCCATGGCCCAACCTCCTCTCTCACAGTCTGCTCTTTTCTTGATCTTAGTCCCCTCAGGATTCTCCTCTACAGCAGTAACTTGCAACAAAATGCCCTTTTTCTCCATTTTTTTTTCCTTCATAGAACTGAATTGGGAGTAAGCGCCATCCCTTTCTATCTGGTCATGTGACTCACCAGGCGAATCTCCATTCTAGAACCTTTACAATTCTCTATTCTGCAGTGCAGGACTCTTGTTGCATGACTAAAATGACACCTGCATATCTTCTTGTTGCTGCGTTGTCGCAATTTAAGCAAAACGTTGGGAAAACGTTGGGAGATTTGCAGAAAATACAAATCCAGGGTGCAGGGAAAGGTGAACCCCTAATCAAAGCACCTTACCGCACCCTAGAAACCACAGGCAAAAAAGGGACAAGATAAAATTTAAAAAAAAAAATTGTACTTGGAGAAAGAAATTCTTCTAGGACTTGAATTTGATCTTAAGCCTTCCATTGATTGCCTTCCATTTGGCAAAAAGAAAAGATATAGTAATTTGTTGAAGTGGTATTTCAGTTTCAGCAAATACAATTGCAATATAATTGCAGTTTACAGTACAATAGGTGGAAAAGGTTTTCAGAAGAAAAACTCACACAGAAATAGGAGCACGATGTGTGTTTTCAAATCCGCAGCATGCCTGCTATGTTGCAGAAAAGCTATAGATTTGCACAGTAGATTTTAATACCTAGGGTGAAATTCACTGCATATTCACTAAAAAATCCACATGTAACAAATCGAGGTATTGATACAGAAAATATATCGGAGAATTGTATACATTTTCATTATACAATATGTAACCTTTTAAAATAAGATTCCATATATACAGACCGAGTTGAGAGGAAAAAAGAACTGTTACCGAAATCTCAGCTCATCCCACATACTTACGTTGTGTCCATTGTGTCCGCTGCTGTATATTAATTTGTGCGCTAGTAAAAACAAATATACAGTACAAATCACCAAACTCAAACTTCAGACTACTTAATTCCCACAGTGCACTGGTAGCATTGTACTACCTATAGACTATAACTGTTCTTTGATTGGCCAGCACTGCTCACATGATCAGTGCAAGGCAATCGGGGAGAACTGAATAGTTTAAATGTGTAGGCTTAAAATTAAAGTGATCATCTTGGACAGCTGAAAAGATCTTGGCGGAGACATCTGCAGAGAAGAATGACAGCAGGTAATATACCTTTCCACCTTCTGTCTATGGACAGAAGTTTGTATCAAAACGGGAGGGCTGCTTTAAGACAAGCAGGCCATGGACACGTCTAAATTGGCAATCATTCATGGCAGCCCTGGGGATCTTCAGCAGACCCCAGGCTAACATAACACCTGGGCAGCACCCCATGATCTCATCACAGGGAAGCTGTTTTGGATGTCACAAGTCCAATCGCTACATTTAAATGCCACTGTTGGAATTGACAGCAGCATTTAAAGGGGTAACAGTCGCGACTGGAGTTATCTTTGATCACGGCTGCTGCAGGTGGGTCTCGGCTATCAAAGATGTCAAACATGTGCTATGTATGGAGCAGACTCACTTTTCAAGCCCACCTGATGTGTTCTGTACATGTATGGTGCAAATTGCGTATCCTGCACGATTTCCGCTTGTGTGCAGGAAATAGTATTTTCTCATAGCATGCTATGGGCTGGATTTACTGTAGAATCCAGAAGCAGACCTCCTCTCCAGATTTTGCAATGCAAATCCCCCCGTGTGCAGGAGGCCTTAGAGGCGTTTTGGAGACATGAGGGGGAACATAAACCATATTAGGTGGTTATAATTAGAGATGAGCGAGCATACTCGCTAAGGCAAACTACTCGAGCGAGTAGTGCCTTATTTGAGTACCTGCCCGCTCGTCTCTAAAGATTTGGCTGCCGGCGGTGAGAGCGGGGAGGAATGGAGGGGAGAGATCTCTCTCCCTCTCTCCCCCCTGCTCACCGCCGCAACTCACCTCTCACCCGTGCTGGTAGCCGAATTTTTAGAGACGAGCTGGCAGGTACTCGAATAAAGCACTACTCGCTCGAGTAGTTTGCCTTAGCGAGTACGCTCGCTCATCTCTAGTTATAATGTTATGGCTAATATGTGCATATGCAGCCACGTATGCTAGAATAAAGCTGGCAATACTATTAAATGAGCTTTCTCTCTAGATAAATAGACATCATTACAGATATCTTGAATGAGACTCTGTATAATTACTTATTGCTGTACTCCTCATCTGCTGGCTGCTAACTACAGTATGTGAAATACTTAAAGGGATTTTCTGTACTGTACTGTTACTTCTGACTGCTGCAGCCAATAACTGGCCATAGCAGTGACCTTCTATAGACAGTGATTGGCTGCAAATCACATGTCCTGGTCAGCAGCAACCAGGAAAACAGAGTGGCTGTGATGCAATTTTAAGTGTTGGGAAAATCCCTTTAAGAAAAAGAATGAAAATAAGGGAAACATATTTAATGAAGTTCAAAGCCTCCAGTGTGGCGAAAGCATAGTATTATAAACAGCATTATGCTTGGTATATGCACACAGATACATGGTAAAAACTAAATTATTTAGAGTTGCATTTTGAAGACAGAGTGTGTGTCGCTCAGCTTGGAGGGCAAGGTATTTCAATGGTATGATTTCTCTATTGGGACAGTGACAAAGTGCCTCCCACCATAGCAGAGAGCAGCACTGAACTGTGTTCCCGGTGCCATAAATCAACACTGTAGCCTACAGGATGTCTCTCTGGTACAAACATACCATCAATTTTTCACTAACCTTGTTAAATAATGGAAAGTTTGAACTGTGACAACAGTAATGAAAAATGAAATATTTTGCACGCCAAACTCTGCAGAAAAAAGTTAATATATTGCAAAAGCAAAACCAAGGGATGCAAAAAGTAAATATTAACTTTTTTTATTATGCAAGTTTCCTAAAACATTATAAAATTTGGATGTTACCAATACATCTCTCTGTAAAGGGGCATCTCAACCTAACATTCAAGAGCCCAAACGCGCTATTAATGTAGACCTACAATATATCAATTCCAAACAGTGCTGGGCTGGGACTAAGAAACAAAGCCCACATACATAGTATGGAAAATATCAGCGTGCAATGCGTTCTACGGTGAATTTTCACTATTTGCTTAAATACGCAAACTAAAATATCAATACAAGAATGAAAATAAAAGCGGCACATAGAAACACAGTCTGGGGCAAGACAACACTTTTTCAGTAAGGGAGCAGTGTACCTTACCACTCCTTAGGCATCAACATACCCATGAATACCGCCATATAGTGGTCAGATGCTGAGTCTACAAAGCTGCACTGCAGAGTATTATCACATTGTAGAGCCCGTTTGTTTCTATCAGTTGTGAGAGAGTAGTGTAATCGACTACACTAAATGCTTAAATGGAGAGATTATTGGTCTTTGTTACAGTAATGGAAGCCTATGGTCCCATACAGACTTTTTGTCTGGATTGCCGAAAACAGCAATCCAGATGGAACGCATCGACGGAATCCACAAACAGAGGCCAAAATGAGATGTGAAGAGGTCCTTAGAGACGAGCAGGAAGTCAGATGAAGTTCATATTTCAGTCACTCATAAACTGGACACTGCATGGGGGATGTATCCTAAAAGTGATGCAAGTTGCACATTTTGGTGAAGCTTGTGCAAAAATATGTGACTATTAAAAATTTGAGCCAACTTTAAAAAAACAAAAAGGCATAGCTTATCCGGAGGAATTATGGTCACCCCAGTCTGACAGATTTAAGTATAACTAAGGAAGAAACTAGCGTAAATTGGACGGCATGAGAAGTGCCTAATGTATTAAAAGGTTTGTGCCTCTTAATACATTAGGAGCATCCTACTCCACCAGGGATTATATTTAGAAAGGTGTATAAAAACCCGGGACTTTTACTATTCCTGATCTATCCTTGGAATTAGTCATCAATAGTTGAATGGCAAGGGACAGGATCTCTGCCAATCAGCTGATTGTTCAGCCTACTGTCAGTGCGGACAGTGCTGGAAGCTAATAGCACTGTCCATAATGCAGTGGACCAGGTTGGTACTGCAAGCACAGTTCCCATTGAATGCCATACTAACCTAGGCAGGTGCAAAGCTAAGCAAGCACAGAACAGAGCAGGACACACACAGAGGCACTATTTACATTACATTTACAAAAATCTGTAGAATTTACCACAGGCGGCCCTTTGTGTGAAACAAAAAAGCGGCCCAATGGGAATCTTTAATTAATAATTATAATTACTAGTGATTTAATTACTTTTAATCTTTAACCTGGTACTATGCTATACTGACTGAACAAAACATTTAGTTTTCAGAATAATGGGGGTGAGGCCTACAGTAAGACTACCTGTGGTAATGTCTGAGGCACCGACAATAATTACATCACTTGTGCAATACTGAGGAGATTCTGAACACATGACCTGTTGGGGTGCCTGAGGACCGGAGTTGGGAGACACTGGCTTCGACTACCAATGTATACTAATACATATTGTGTATATCAGGTAGTCAGAGAAGTGGTTCAGCCATCTTTGTTTGTCCGGGCCTGGAAGGTTGCTGGAAATGCATCCTTTTTTTTCTTTATGCGAGCCTATGAGTGACAGATGGTATGTTATAGTGATCCAGCAAAAAAAACCATATGCCTTATAAAAGTACACCATTTGTTGTTACAATGGGACCTTAGGGGTGACAGGTGGCAGATGGGTTGAATCCGTTGGATATACCCATTTTGTCTTTTTTATTTAATTTTATTTTTTTTAGTTCAATAGATTTTTATTTATTTAGTCTATCAGTGACATACAGTAAATGGAATTTAGTGAAACTAGGTATCAAATAAACAGTGTTGACATACAAAGTATTTGTCTTCATTTTTCAGATTACAATTTCGCTCTTCTTGAGGTAGCTTGTTTTAACTGTAGAAACACTTTTACGTAACTCTTATAACGTTTATCAATAGCATACTAATTACTTAAACATAGATAAGTATGCTAATCTGAAAACGAACAAAAAAGGAAAGAACCCAAAGTGGACTGTTTTAGGACAGGTCTCAAGTCAATTGCTGTTGGCAACTTTCTCAAACTTTTTGTTAACACTTATTATTATAACTAGACCTTAGAGAGTTGTTTGTGCCTCAGATGCATTCTGGAAGCCGGGAGTTCTCACCCACTTCTGTAGCATGGGTCTTGTTGATTTTATTTAATTTTTCACACCATACACCATCTTGGGATACATCAGGTTAAGAAACTAGGCTGGTTAAGGAAGGACACATCTGCATATGTAGCCTAACCCTAAGGACCCATTTACAGGGGTATATTTTAGGTTTGTATTGTATTGAGTGAATATATACCCATTAAATGTAATTAGTGTAATAAGATGTACACAAAAAAAAGAATTGCACCATGTCCTATTGCCAATGACAGTCAATGGGAGTGTAAAAAATGCAGTGGGAATGGATGTTACATGCATATTCACTATGCAATTTACTCATGGGGCCAGTGGGAAAAAAGTGACATGACTTGCGCCTTTTTGGGTTTTTATTTTCGCGGGTGAAAACCAGTGAATACGGATGTAACACAGATGTAAAAAACACGCATATGCAGTGAAAATGTAAACGAGGCCTACGGGTGCTATTACACAGAAGAGCTTCTCCCCTCCCAAATGCAGGCAAGGAAATGCTGATTGCAGCCGAGACATGTATTTGCCTAGCCCAGGGAGCGGAGGCAATCAGGATTTCTCCACCTGCGTGTAACGGCACATTAAGGGCTCCTCCACATGGACGGATTTATCATCAGCCAAAACCAGACGTGGAGAGAAAGTAGAATGGGAAGTTTGGAATTTCTTCCGTATTTTGGACCCGCTCCTGGTTTTGGCTCACAAAATACTGATGAAAGATACGCCCTTGTGAATAAAACCTAAAACTAGAGGGGATATGTCACCTGTGTACTTTTTATATGCCTTGCTAAGAGTCCCTTAATTTCTACTGGGCCACTTAGACAGCAGTTTTATTGCATGCTCGTAAAAAAAAAATAAATGTAGCATGTCCTATTTTGGTGCATAATACGCACCAATATAGGTTATGGGGATTTAACATGCGCATTTGCTGGGCATTGTGCATTTTAGGCGTCTGAAAAATACGTCAGACACACATGAGCCCTTACGCAGACAAATTAATAGTGGGGATGCAGTCTTCATGCATGTCAGATAATGTGCATGCATTTCCATTACAGTCAGGGTGAAATTCTGATAATAGACATGAAATTCGAAGATTTAAAAAAAATTAAAAAATAAAAAAGATGTGGCATCTGATAGAGAGCCGCCATGCATCAATTCCAGCAATTTGGGGAAGTCACAAGGCACAGATCCCCAATCGAAAAAAATGCATGCAAAAATTGCACTCAAGTGTTAGGTAATATCTGCTATATCAAGTGTTGCTTTGTATGTGGATAAGCATCGAAAAATCAACCAAATCTCAATGATCATTCATACAAACCATGACAGTTGTTCATAATTGTTGATGTGTTTTCCCTTTTCATGTGGGCCCAGTAAGGAGAGAATAAGTCTAATGAATCAGTCTGATTGGTCAGCAGGAGTTCAGGGTATGAATTAGAAGGTGTGTAGCTTTAGCCCATTGTGTCTGTGGATTGCGAGTCCAGTTGATTTATTTTCCTCCATGGTTATTCATTGGTTTCTGTCCTCCCTATAAGTCAGCAGGAACATGGGCTGACAGCACATACTGCCACAGTTTATTGCTTGCATACTTACTCAGTCAAAAGAGCAAAATACTTCATCTCGACTGTGTGATAAATCTCCTCTCGTGCAACTGCTGCTAAGTGGTGGGAAAAATGTTGAGGCAAAACTCATTAAAAGTAATCAAAGTGGAATTCAGACCATGTGTTAAAATAAACTGCACCAGTTAAATTTTGTGCTTTCTTAACAACAAACAGCTCCACATGGAAGTGAGCTGCATTAATGGATTTTTTTTCATTTCCCCCACATGCTGCAAATAATCTGCTTGAAGGTATCAAACTGTAATAATCAACATTTTATAGCGCCAGATATGAGATCTCCTCCCTTCTATAACCCATCACAATAAGGGCAAAGCTATGGAAGCAGGAGTGTGGGCGGCAAGGTCCAAACCCCAGGCCTCTTTAGGGCGCCTTCACACCAGCAGAATATTGTCACAATACGCACCATAGAATACTTAAACTTTATCTGACGCTGCAGAAATTCTAGAAGTAGTAAGCCATTTTCAATTACACATCAAAATTCTCATGATGGCATGCAGATTTTTATGTGAAATCGAAGGATACGTTTATGTGTAACGGAGATGCTACGGAATCTCAGCAGCGGAAAATTTCACAGCAAATTCTGCAGCATTTCCACATCCAAAACAGTCCAAAACTACAATAGCTGATTTCAGCAGATACAGCGCTCCTCTCACCTCCGAAGTCTCTGCACTGTCAGCTCGCCCATTGACTTGGCGGCCTCTAGTGAGCGCAGCGCCACTGGTCAGGTGATGTCACTTCTGCATCACCTGACTAGCAGTATTCACTAGAGGCAGTCACGTACCAGGTGAAGGGGTGCATTAACAGCGCGCTGACCGCAGAGGTGCGTGCTATATCTGCTGACATCAGCTGCAGATTTGGACTCTGTTTTAGATGTGGAAATGCTGAGGAATTTGCAGTGGAAATCATGCAGCATTTCCATCACGTGTAAATGTGCACTTAAGGGTCTTGCAGTGCTTATTGCAGAAATATTCCTGTCGTGTAAGCAGATTTTCAAAATTTCGTCCACTTTGCTGCTACTGTAAATGCAGGACAATTTCCATGCAGAGGGTCCGCATGGAAACTCCATGGCAAATCCGCCCCATGTCAACCCATCCTTAGAAGGAAAACATTGTTATGGTTCAGTGTAAGCCACATTTTAAATAGTGTCTAATTTATAAAATAGTGTATTTTAATGATGTTACCATTATTATTTAGCATACATTTTAGTAAGTCTCGATTATATTAAATTGCATTGTTAAAGTGCTCCTAACTTTCTAACTTTTCAGAACCAACTGCCGTTTGTGTACATGAGGTATAACACATATCTGGCCATTATATGACCGTCTGGATTTTTCACCAGCTTTCCCCTCTGCAGGATGTACATGTGATTCTTAATCCTCTCAGTACTGGTGGGAGGAGCCTGGCTGCTGCACTGCTTTCTAGAGACTGTGCACAAAGAACTGCAGATCCTGCCATGGGTAGGCGACTGCTTAGGCCTCATGTCCACGGGACAAATATGGCCTACGCGGATTTCTGCTGCAGATTTCCGCAGCGGATGCACGATTGTCTTTTTTTGCATGCTGGAGAGCAATTGAGATAGAGGAAAATTGAGCACATCCAAGCGTGATCTGCAATAAAATGGAGCATGCTGCATTTTAATTCCTGCGTGGGCCATGCGCAAATCATTTAAAAATACCATCCGCGCCTATTTAATTAACTGTGAGTGGTCAATGACATCCTATCGGGAATTTTATATGAGGATCATGCATGCGGCAGACCCGCGTGGATTTAATAAATCTATTTACCCCGTGGACATTGGGTCTTAGGGTGCCACCCTGCTACAGGTGTATGTGGGAGGGGGGGGTGCAACTTTATTGTTAGAAACAAAATGTAACTTTCTATACAACGAGCGCTGCCATCAGTGATGGAAGTGCTCATTGTTACAAGAGACCCTGGGAGCATTAAGCAACTTTTGTATTGCTCATGGACCCTCTTTCCCAGCTGGTTCTCCTGTGCCCTGAGTGCTGCACTAAGCTATGACACCCCAGCCACTACAGCAGAGGAGGACCCAGAGGACTGTAGCAGCATCAGTGGTGGCAGCACCACCACCAAAACCAGCCACAGAGCGGTGCAAGTGGAACCTGGATAGATGGTCTGGTCTGAATTCAATGGACTTGGGCTTCATTCATTAGGGGGGAGGGGCGGATTAGGACCTCTTAATTATGGGTTCAGATCTTGGATCTGTTTTAATTAGGGAGTCTGCATTAATTATCAGGATTATAAGAGATCTGCATTAATTATGGGATGCATTATGGGGTCTCTTAATTAGGAGATCTGATCTGGGGGCCTGTGCAAAATCTGAAACAGGGTCCTCCAGCTACTATATGTCATTGATAATACTAGTAACTTCTTTTGCGGCAGAGGAGCTTTTGTCCTTTACATCAGGCTCTGGGTACGACTGCTACTTCACTTACTATACCCTTAACCAAAGATTTCTCGGCCACAAACTCTTTGGGAAAAATAGAGAAGAAAAGTAAAGTGAATCACAAGAGTAAATATTCTGCCTGCATCGGTTTCTTTAAAGATGTATTTAAATCTCTTTCAATGGAGAATAAGGTGGCTTTTAAAATACAGGACAAAATACATGCTCTGCTAATTCATCCTGTAGAATGCCGGACGAAGACCAAGCTGAACCCGTTATAGTTCTTGTTATTAGAGGGGTTGTTCAAGATCAGAAAAAATAGAAACAGCACCACCTAGGCCCATTGGTTGTGTGCCTCGTATTAGAATTAAGTCTTATTCAATTAAATAGGGATGAACTGCAATGCCCCATACAGACCATGGACAGATGTGCATTTCTGGAAAAAAAACTAAATATATTTTCTGAAGCTGGACAGCTATTTTACCTAATGTGTCCACTAAAAAATGCCCTTTATATAGTCTACAGTTTCATTGGAGGATATAATAAGCCAATAGGGCCTTCTGAATCTTGACTGGCTTTATGTATATTACTACAAAATGGAGAAATAAGTGCGAGGGAGCTTTCACACATGCTATTTTGGGACATGTTTTAAGGCTATTACAGGAGTGGATCATAAAGTAAGAAGTATATAGGAAACATTTGTCTGGTTTTGAATTCATTCCTTTTTGGGCTGAAAATTTGCACTTCCATGTAAGACGTAGAACTAAGGGTCAGATATTTTAGAGAGGATTATAGTCAAACTATAAATCACTATGCAGTGGTTGGGCTATCTTTTAGTATTTAATCCCTTAGTGACCAGCTATACATTTTTTTTTTATTACACTAAGGATGTTAGGCAAGACCACCAGAAAAACATGGTGGCCTCTTCTAAGGTTGCCATGGGAGTCCCATGCTGGGAAGATCAGGGTCTCAGCAATCTGACAGCAGGCTTCTAGCTCTAAAGACCAGGGACAGAGAAACCCTTAATCCTGACCATTTAGAGGGGTTATCCGGTTACACATTTTTTTTTTCAGAAATTTGCTCAGCCTGCCATAGTAAAATGACAGAATACATACTCATCTTCCCCCCTGTTGCCATTTCACCACTTCTGGGAGGGTAATGATGGCGACACAACACTAGGTTTAGTGGGTGCTGCAATTATTCACCGACTGAAAGGAGCCAGTGACTGGCTGCTGTGGTCACAAGGCCCTTTTGTTACGGACGTCATGGAAGGCTCCTTGCACCTTGAATTAAAGACCAGCCGAGACCAGGCATGAGCGAAATGGCAGCAGTGGGAAAGCAGTGAAGGGGGGTATGTATTGTTATTTTACTACAGCAGGCTGAGCAAGTTTAACCCCTTTAAATGCTGCAGTGAATAGTGACTGCGGCATATTAGCTTACCCTGCCACCCAGCAGCATCCCCTATGGCGGGATTGCAGGGAGCCAATAGGTTGCCATGCCAGATGGAGGCCGGATGAAAGAAAATACACAATGCCACGAAGAGGATTTATCTGAACCTGGTAATAACTTCAGTGTTTTTCAATGACATGCACTGTCACCAGCTCTGAATCTAACAGAACCTTTTTGGGATATGTAAGAATGGGAAATTCTCAGCTGGACTATGCAGCTACTGCGAGATATCTACATGGCACCATGAACCGGAGGGCCCAGCATGTTTACAGCAAGCTGTTCAGCACAAGAATTCAGGATGTTTTCAGAGCAAAAATGTGTTCTTCCCAGTAGTAGAATTGTGAATTTAATAAAGTTGGCACTCAATGTATTTCTGTTGAAGAGGTCCTGTCATCTGTCCTGACAACGACTTTAGTAAATACTTGTACAGTCATTGTCAAAATAATCAAGCACCTAAGAGGAGTTGTTGGAGTTGAATTAAACACATACAACTGTGTGAATGTAACATTGATATAAGTAAGTGATAACCCTATTGGAGCAAAAGGATAATTTATTGTAGAAAACTGAACATTTGAAGGGAGGCTCTAGTACCCTGTTGGGCCACGTTCAGCTTGGATGCAAGATGCGATACGAGCGGGCATGGAGGCATACAGGTTCCATATGGTATTCTGTAGCATATCTGGTCACAACATAGGTTGTGGAAGTTGGCATCCTGGATGATCTATTAGTGATAAATTTGACAACTTGGCAGGCCTCAGAAGTGTGGCAATGTTGTGGAGGTATTCCTGCGACCCCCTTGCTGTGTGCGGCCGAGCATTATCCTGCTGGAAAATGCCTCTTGGAAGCCGCCATGAGAGGAACACATGTGGCTGCAGGATGTCCTGAACATATCGCTGAGAGGTCATTGTCCCTTGTACCACTACTAGGGGGGAGGGAGGGGTGACCGACTGTCATATATGATGGCCCTCCAGACCATCACACCAGCAGGGAGAAGTGTGCTGTTCCACAGAAAAGGCAGGATTGAGGCACTCATCCCTAGGTCTCCAGACACGAACATGGCTGTCATCAGTGCTTATACTAAACCTGGATTCATCGCTAATGACAAGCCGGTTCCACTCCATAGCAGTCCAGTTTCGTTGTTCATGACACCATTGCAAAGGGAGGTGACAATTGGGGAAGGATTCATCCCCAAATTCTACAAACTTTGTGCAAGCTTAATATCAGGCCCATTATTTAGGGTGTTTTAAGTTATTTCTCAAGGCTGTCCCTTATCTCACATAGCCCTACAGACACATATGACTGTTATTCCTGTACTTGGAAAGAACCCCTCAGTTAATAGTAATTTTAGCCTCATCTCTTTAATAAACAGTGATGTTAAATTTTTCTCTGAAATCATTGCCTTTCGATTAAACCCATGTATACCGCATCTTCTACATAGGGAACAGGTAGGGATTTGTCCCAGGCTGAGAGGCCTGTGATAACACCATTAAAAAACTATTGCTGATCTTCAGAATTCACCTTTTGTCTATAAATGCAGAAAAAGCATTCAATAGAGTCTGCTGGGAATACTTAGAGACAACACTTAGTCTCTTTACTATATAGCTCCTCAGCTCAAATACGGATTAGGAACAGGACCAGACAGGGCTGCCCTTGACCAATGCTACCAAGCATAATGCTTCAATACAGGTAATAAGTATTGGAAACAGAAACAATAACTATTTCTTTGAAATAATGCTCTCTGACTTGAGAGGAGACTCTGGTATTCCAACAAGATCCTGCTTACAATATTTTCAATTACAAGTTATATTAATACCCTCACACCTCTTTCTAACTTGATTGCAGAGCTCGTGCCTTTTGAAAAGCTATGTCTTTTTTCAGAGACTCCTGCACATGTGGTTTCGTCGGTCTATGGATTATTGCTGAATGGACAGATGATGAAATCTGATCCTGGTTGGATTAGGATATTGGAAGGAGCACTGAGTAGATCATTTTTTGGAGAATGCTGAACCAAATTATACACACTGACGCACAAAATGTCTATATCGAGCAGGGTTACAAGAACCTCTATAAAATAATATCATAGTGGTTGGTATAGGACCCCTGCTAAAGTACACAAAATATTTCCATCAATACCAGATTTGTGTTCAAAATGCTCTACAGCTACTGGGTCGATGCTGCATATATTGGGAATGTTCACTTATAATTTCTTTATGGCAAGACGTCTCTAGATTATATAAAGCTTTATGCAGATCTCCGATTGACATCACTACTGAGATTGCACTCTAATCTATGTTTTCTGGCTCAATTTCGAAGTTTAAAAAGGCCTACCGCATCATTTCCTAACTGCTATATGCGCCAAGTCATTCCCAAATACTAGAAACAAAGCATTGCTACCCTGAAGATTGCATGGTGTGGAGGCCATGCATTATCTGAAATACATGGAAGAGCTTAAATGCTCCAACCTCGATGAGAATCTGGAATAGGGAGGGGGGGTTCTCTCTACTTGGACCATATACATAGACTAGAGAATCACCCTCTTTTTCTGGTTGGATATTAAATGGTTGTATACCATAATCAGATTTATGGGTTGCAGGCCGTTACCACTGGGTATATCATACTCTCTTTTCTCTCTATTTTTAAGATTTTTAAGACGTGTTTCATCACTTTTCCAACCCCCTTTTATTTTCTGATTTTGGATTTTTAATGGTTTGATTTTTATGCTCTGGCCAGGTGTCACCTCCATCATTAGGAAATTAACATGATATCTTATTGGGTCATTTCTCAATTGGTTATAATCCAAGCTTAGACGAACATTTCAAGGCCGTGACACCCGCCCATGTTATTTGACTTAAATATAACATGGAGGACGATATTGTCACTAAAACAGAAGAGAGACCATAAGATAAATCTGCACAAAACACTTTATTGTATCTAAATGTATTGTATAGGCCCATTTAGATACAACGATTATCGCTCAAAAGCCATCGTGCAGTTTTCGTTATGCCGTCACTCAACGTTATTTCAGTGTGCTGAAAGACAACAAATGAGCCTCATCAGGGATTCACAGCGGGATACAGCTGATACTATTGTTTCAGCTGTATCCCGCTCCCTGATCACAGGCTGGGTATGAAGAACAGAGCGGTCCAGCTGTGTTCTCCATACCCAGCGCGGAGCGCACAGCTGTATAACAGCTGGGCACTCAGTGCAGAAAACAGCTGGATGTAGAAGACAAGTGGGGACACCCCGCTTGTCTTCTGCATCATTCGCTCGCAGCGCGAGGTGATCGCCCATCTTGAGAGATCATCTTGCGCTGTAAATGACACAACGATTATCGCTCAAAAGACATCTTTTGAGCGATAATCGTTGTGTGTAAATGGGCCTTTACATATATGTTTAAATTGTATATATCAAGGCTTTGAATAACAAAAAACTTTTTGAACACTAAATAACAAATTTGACCCTGTTTCTTTTCTAGCATACTACACATGCTGGGAAAAAAAAAACTTCAAACCCACCCCCATCCCTCCCAAACTAAAAAACTAAATGATGATGGAGGTTAATAAAAAGATCTTCACCCGAATTCCTTGAGCACAGTTGTATCTGTAAGGTACAGTTGAAATGTGGTCAAATCAAGGATTGCAAACAAAAAACAAAAAAACAGCTACTGCAAAGAAAACTGCAAGAAAAGCACATGTAGGCTTCCCGTGGCAGTTTTTCACATGGTTTTAACAATATTTCAACAGCTTAAGACTCAACAGTGACATCCACCAATTCGAACTTCTGACAGGTCTCTAAAAATGGTCATACATAGATAGTTGTGCTGAACACCTTTCCTCTCTTCACCACTGAACTTGGCCAAGCATGCATGATGTTTATAAATCCGAAACTGATGACATTAGTACAAATGAGAATGCATGACTTACAGTGTAGATTGGTGAAACACCCAATGCAAGGGCTCCCTAACACGGGTGTATGTGGCCGTGTTTGTGCAGTGCTAGAAGCCCATTAATTTCTACTGTGCCACTTACATCAGTATTTTTTCACAAGTAAAAAAGAAATCCAGCATGTCTTATTTTGGTGTGTAACATGCAACAATTAAGGCTATGGGGATTTAACACATGCAGCAAATACACGTTACATAATCTTTATTTGTATAGCGCCAACATATTCCGCAGCGCTTACATAGACAGAGGGGAATACAGAAAGACAAAAGTACAAACATTACCGAACCACGCTTACATAGTAATCAGTTGATGGAAACAATAGGGGTGCGGGTCCTGCTCCAACGAGCTTACATACTACAAGTAATGGGGTGATACTGAAGGTAAAGGGCTGGAGATGTGCACGGTATGGGAGGTGGAGAGTGAGGGATGCAATACATATAGACAATGGTCTGACATTTAGCCGTGTGACGGCAGAATCGGTATGACTGCAGGAGTGGTTTATGATGGCTAGCAGGGATTGCAGTCAGTAGGTCAGGGAGCATGTTATCAGGCGGAATACAGAGGGGTTTGTTTAGGGAATGCGGTATGCCTCCCTGAAGAGGTGTGTTTTTAGAGCACGCCTGAAGTTCTGCGAGTCCTGGATTGCTCGGGTAGCCTTTGGTAGTGCATTCCAGAGGACTGGTGCTGCTCTGGAGAAGTCTTGGAGGCGGGAATGAGAAGTTCGAATTAAAGGAGCGCTCAGTCTGGTTTCGTTAGCAAAGTGGAGAGCCCGGGCTGATGGATTGAGATGAGGGAGGCAATATAGGGGCGCGCTGCGCTGTGGAGGGCTTTGTGGATGAAGGTAACGAGTTTAAATTGAATTCTGTATTTAACAGGCAGCCAGTGCAGTGACTGGCACAGGGCAGAGGCGTCCGAGTAGCGGCTGGACAGGAACATGAGCCTGGCTCCCGCATTCAGGATGGATTGGAGAGGGTAGAGTCTGGCGCAGGGGAGGCCGATCAGCAACGAGTTGCAATAATTGAGCCGAGAGTGGATGAGGGCAACAATAAGCGTTTTTAGCGTGTCCACAGTGAGAAAAGAGCAGATTCTTGTGGTGCAGCTGACATTTTCGGGCAAAAGATTGTATGTAGGGGTAAATGATAGATCAGAGTCGTATATTTTTGCTGTGTACTGTTTATTACGTGCGTATAAAATACACAGGCTTCATATGCCCATGTGAATAAGCCCCAAGTCTGCCTTCAGACGTGAAAGCTACATATTTAACACAACAAAAAGGATTAGATCTTATCATGTGTAATCACGAAAGCGCCTCCCTATCTAAATGCAACCTTCCATTAAAAAGAATCGGTCACCTCCCCACAACACCGTAAACTAAGTTATGGTGCTATTAGGAAAGGTGACATCGAGTCAAGTGAAGAAGTTTGTATACTCACCTGCTCCCTAGTTCCTGCTCTGTCACCCACTAAAGATTGCGCACTACAAGCAAAGACTCCACGACCGCGTTTTCAACGCATATTACACGTGTGTTACACAGATACGTGACATGCCGTGAATTAAGTCAATGAAAGTAAATGGACTTTCACAGATCCATGCAAAATAGATTGCAGCATGCTCTATCTTTCTGTGTGCCACACAGTTATCACATTTGTATAGGCCGCATATGAAACGCTGTCCATACGCAATACATTATGTGTGGGCAGCGTTTTTATAAGCATTTCCGTGTATGAAACACAGCAGGGAATTAAAAAAAAAAAAAATCATACTGCGCATGTCCATATGTTTGATACGCAGGCATGCGCAGTACACGCGCAGCTATACGTGGTCTATGACAGCAGAGCCGGTGCTTACAAATATCTGTAAAACACTATGAGGAGACCTGCAGCGTTTTACCGATATGTTTGTGGGCATGATGCCAAAATCTGATTCTTTTCAGATTGCTGTGCGCACAACTCTAGAGGGAGGAGACAGGTTCCCTTTAAGATATTTCTGGCATTTTAGAATAAATCCAGTTAAAATCAACTACTTCTTCCTAACTGCATACAATTTAAACTGTGATCCTAGGTAATAATGTAGGAGCACAGTCCGTGTTCAGTAAAAAATAACATTCTATCCATCACTGTTTATGAACACTTCAGTGCTGTATTTTTTCCTCTTCTTTTCCTTAAGTGTAATGTGACTTCCATAACTCTACACTTCAATTCTCACCCTAAAAACCATTCCTGGTTGCAACTGATCCAATAAAGTCATAAAAGCGTTTATTTCACATTTGGAGCACTCATGTATTTGAGCAGAAGATAAACTTGGCAGTGAATATTTTACTGTCTATCTGGAGATATTTCTATTGAAAAGGATTCTTAAACTACAGAAGAAACTATTATTTATGCTATAAGCATACCACTTCTATTATATTAAATCCGTTATTTACAGAGAAAAAAAAAAACATAAAACTAGCAGCTGCATGCCTGAAATATACATTTTGGAAGTTTTGAAAACTAGGTTGCCTTTCTGATTTAAAGCGATCCTCCAAGCTCCCCTTTAGTATGTGTGGCGATAACTTAAAGTCCATCTATTTCTCACAGATGGATTAGTGATCTGTACTTTATAATAAATTGGCCCTTCATTGACTTCCTGATGAACCTGTGATAGACTTATGTTTATACAGAGCAGTTAAAGAGAGGAGGCAGAGCAGCAGACTGAACCCATGATGAGATACGAATGTAGGTCTCCCTGAACCCACGATGAGACACGAGTGTGTGTCTCCCTGAACCAATGATAAAACACAAGTGTGTGTCTCCCTGAACCCACGATGAGACACGAGTGTGTGTCTCCCTGAACCCACGATGAGACACGAGTGTGTGTCTCCCTGAACCAATGATGAGACACATGTGGCTCCCTCAACAAATGATGAGACACGAGTGTGTGTCTCCCTGAACTCATGATGACACACGAGAGTGTGTCTCCCTGAACCAATGATGAGACACAAATGTGTGTCTCTCTCAACAAATGATGAGACACGAGTGTGTGTCTCCCTGAACCCATGAGGAGATAAGAGTTTGTCTCCCTGAACCAATGATGAGACACGTGCGTGTCTCCCTCAACAAATGATGAGACACGAGCGTGTCTCCCTGAACTCATGATGAGACACGAGTGTGTGTCTTCCTGAACTCATGATGACACACGAGAGTGTGTCTCCCTGAACCAATGATGAGACACAAATGTGTGTCTCTCTCAACAAATGATGAGACACGAGTGTGTGTCTCCCTGAACCCATGAGGAGATAAGAGTTTGTCTCCCTGAACCAATGATGAGACACATGTGTGTCTCCCTCAACAAATGATGAGACACAAGCGTGTCTCCCTGAACTCATGATGAGACACGAGCGTGTGTCTTCCTGAGCCAATGATGAGACACGAGTGTGTGTCTCTCTGAACCAATGATGAGACACGAGTGTGTGTCTCTCTCAACAAATGATGAGACACGAGTGTGGATCTCCCTGAACCAATGATGAGACACGAGTGTGGGTTTCCCTAAACCAATGATGAGACACAAGTGTGGGTCTCCCTGAACCAATGATAAGACACAAGTGTGGGTCTCCCTGAACCAATGATGAGACACGAGTGTGGCTCTCCCTGAACTCATGATGAGACACGAGTGTGTGTCTCCCTGAACTCATGATGAGACACGAGTGTGTGTCTCCCTGAACTCATGATGAGACACGAGTGTGTGTCTCCCTGAACTCATGATGAGACACGAGTGTGTGTCTCCCTGAACTCATGATGAGACACGAGTGTGTGTCTCCCTGAACTCATGATGAGACAGGAGTGTGTGTCTCCCTGAATCAATGATGAGACACGAGTGTGTGTCTCCCTCAACAAATGATGAGACACGAGTGTGGGTCTCCCTGAACTAATGATGAGACAGGGGTGTACCTAAGCCACAATGTCCATGGGTGGATTTGATTTGCAGAATCCGCACATGGCACCAGCGTGTGAGATCCACAAATCATGCATCCCATAGGAAAGCACCTAATTTAACACCTATAGTTTTATTTTTATTCGATATGCGGACGCCACACACGGATAATAAATCGTAGCATACTTCATTCATCTCCATGGGAGCTTACGATCTGCAGTGCATCTGCAAATACATTTGCGGATTTGAAAACTAAAATCAATTAGGGAGGTGAGGAAAAGGCTGGGAGGTGGGGTTGCAGATTTTTTCTGCGCGGATGATCTGCAGTGCTTCCACGTACATCCGCACGAGAAAATACACAATCAGCGATCTCCTGCAAGCAATTAAAAAATCAATTAAACGATGACTCGCAGTGCATCTGCTGTGGAAATCCACATAAAAAAATCCACGTTCCATGGACATGAGGCCTTAGACTACCTCAGAATCCCTGTGGACAGTGTAGATAAGCTGTAGAAACAGTATAAATCTACCAACAGGCGACCCACTAAAGGGATTGCGCACACCCCTAATAGAAAAAAAATGTAGCAAACGGGTCATGTTCCTTAATGCAGTTGATTTTGGGGATGTGCAGGCTACTCCACTCTGACTTTTTTGATCCATGCTTGCCCCTCCTAATACTACATCATTGGAGGAGGGAGCCGTATGTATTTTATACTTATATGCACCCGCACTTTAGTGTTATGCAGGTTATAGTAGAGGCATTGTCCATCTATTTTTTGGCTAATAGTCATTCCATCTTTATTTGCATCCCATATATCCCTGACTATTCGGGCGAAAAGATTCGGGGGGCGCTGGGGGCTGCAGAGGGGAGTGGGGGGCTGAGAGAGAGAGCTCCCCCTGTTCCCCATTGCTACCCCCCGCTCCACCACGCCGCCCCCTGAATCTTTTCGCCCGAGTAGTCAGTTACTCGAAAAAAGCAGTGCTCGATTGCGAAATCGCCCTAAACGACCACGTTCGCTCATCTCTACTATTTAGGAATATCCAGCAGTTTGACTAGCTTTTGATTTCAAAGTTGACCAGGTCCATTGTTTTTAACCATTTTTACAGTTTTTTTTCAGGACTTGAATACGGATGACCTAACATCATGATAGGTCATCAATATCAGATGGTTGAGGGTCCACCACTCGGGACCCTGCTGATTAGCTTTTTGACGAGGCTGTGGCGTTCTGGTGGGCACCAAAATCTCTTCTCAAGCCTGTGATGTCACATTTATCAATCACATGGCTTAAGCAGAGCAGCTCAATCCCATTCAAGGAAATGGAATTGAACTTCTAAACCTGTCACAGCCGATATGAAATGTTTAGTGCTGCATCTGGTAGGCAACGAAGAGGCTGATGATCTGATATTGATCACCTTTCCTAAACACAGGTCATCAACGTCCAAGTCTTTGAAAACCCCTTTAATATTTCGTTTTTCATCCTGCTGTTTAATCACATTATGAAATTTGAAACATTTTTTTCTCTGTTAGTAGGTTGCTTGTTGGTGAATTCATGTTGCACGCGTTAGACTAAGACAACTGGTTTCAAACTATTACTTAAAGAGGTTTTCTGCTCTCTTTTTCACCAATGACCTTTGGATAGGTCATCATTAGTTGGACGGGAGTCTGCTGCTCAGGATCCTTATCCATCAGCTGATCGTCCAGCCTGCTGTCCAGTGCTTGCCCTAAGCGAACAAAAGAGGAAGTGCAGGTGCAAGTTTTACTCCCATTGAAATGAATGGGAGAGCCACGCTGCTAATCCACCTGCTTCTCCACTCCTGGTCAGGACTGGACGTGATGTCTGATAAGCAGAGAAGCAGGAAGTGCCATAGCAACACGGCTCTCCCATTGGCACATTAACTTTTTCCACACCACTTCTGCCCTATTCAGCAATTCCAGCAACCTGATTGGTTGTTTGGGTTGGCTGATTCACCAAACAACCAATCAGGTTGCTGGAATTGCTGAATAGGGCAGAAGTGGTGTGGAAAATGTTAATATGCCTCCCATTGACTTAAATGGGAGTGGAGCTGGCGCATGCACTTCCTGTGATGGCTAGTGACAGCAGGCTGAACGATCACTGTGTTTTTTTAATATTTCCATTAACAGATAGAATAAAATAAAAAAGATTAAGCTCGCAAGAGCAACAGAAAAAAGGTCAACAGTATGTTGGGTCAAATTGATCCCATTAGTAATCCTAGTGTTTAATGCGTCCTGCTGTGTCCCTTCTTATTTTTGGAGATGTCCCCATTGTGGAACTGAGCTGGCAAGCACAGAGAAAATAAATTGCAAGTAATCATCACTGCAGGTACTAATATACATATACATTTTGAGCTCCTGACTGGCCAGTTGCTTTACCATGGTTGATCGCACCTAGAATGTTCATTCCAGGGCCACAATTATATAAACAGTCTGGCTTTGCTTTTATTTCCCGGTCATTGTAACAAGGCTTGTATAAAAAGTCTGACTTTGGCTTGAAGGAATGCTGCCTTTCAATAGGTGGCACTGTGGAGGATTTATTCCCTCTCCCTTATTTGCATATTACCCAGAGGAGCGTGCGTGGCCATTTGAGTCTCCTCACTTAGTTTATAATATAGTTGCTCTCCCTAAGGAGAAAAGATAGCGTTTCTGACCCCCGATAAACAGATCGAAAACGTCTTGTTTATTTTAGAGATAATACATACAGAGGGAATGACATTGAAGCAATTAACTTTAAGCAATTTAACTGTGCCTCCAACGCCTGTGTAAAACGCCCTCCTTTGTTTTTCATTTTCATTCTTTCTTCCCAACTTTCGAAAAATGATCACTCTTTTATTTATTCGCCAATGTAGCTGTCTGAGGGTTGTTTTCGGAGATGAATTATATTTTTCAATTCTATTATTTAATGTACCAAAAAACTTTTAAAGATTCTAAGCGAAATGGAAAAAACGAATTCCGCCATCTTGAGGTGGGTGTGGGTGTTCTGGTTCCTATGGTGTACACCCTGTAGCAAGAATGACATGGTAACCTTATTCTGTGGTCAGTACGATTACTACTATACCAAATTTCTATTGTTTTTCTTTTGCTGTACTACTTTTGTTAAGAAACAACCAGCACTCACGTTGTATAGAGCGGGATCGACCCTCGATCCTCCTTCCATATAAACCTCCATGATGTAAATGTATGTCCTGGAGTTTTAGGGGGTTTTCCAAGATTGGAAAAACACTGGATAAGGAAATGCCGTAAAATAGCAGGGGAAAAAAAGCAAAACCCACCTGTGGTGATCTCTGCCGATTTCATTGCAGCCAATCATTGGCCTTAGTAGTGATGGCACCATGTACGGCACAAGACCGTTGAGGCCAATGACTCTTCCCCCTTTGGTCCATTTTTCTTGCTACAAAGCCCATTTAATGGATGGTTACAGGCTGCAGATTAGATCTGTTCTGGTTTCTACACGTCTTTTTTTTAACATATGAGCTGTTCGCTATTGATTGCTAGTTTTCCGCAGGAAGATATTCTATACATGAGGAACTATAGATGAGTAGGGGCTAAACAAATGTATTACCCCATACAAACAATTCCGCAAAAAGGGAAATTAGAAAAGCCACAAACTAAGGGGAGGGGGGATAAATGTGGGAGCATGATGACAACAGGGGCCATTATGGAGTGTAAGGCTAGGCTCCAAATCAGAGTCATTGAATTTAGCCACCTGTTGAAACAGGGAGAGTTAAGGCTTGCAGTGTCTCACATGGCTGCAGGGAACACCTGACTTTCGCTATTTGTCAGGAGACAGAAGTTATGCTTCTGTACCATAACACTCGTAACACAGGTTTTATAGGAGAGAAATCCTTGAGCTGTCAGCAAGCTGGGGGATTTCTTTGCAAAGAGATATATGAGGGTGCATAAAAAAATAAAGATGGAAAATCAGGCATGGAGAAATGAGACATAATGGTCCCCAAGGCCCATGTTTCTAATGTTCCCTATGCTTTTATTCCTATGCAGCTGGCTAGCTGAATGCATTAAGCTTATGCTTCCTATGGAAGAGAATGAGCCCTCCCATTGGGGTAATGAACAAAAAGTAATGCAGAAACTCAACACCATAATATCATTTTACCACTTTGTTTATTAGAAAATTTGGAGACTTCGCTGAAAAAAGAAAGCGTCCCTCAACAAATCATGCAGCTTGTGAAAACTCAATTGTCTGCTTGACCACAACTAATTACGCATGTACAGCATCAACCCAAAGTCAGGATGGGGCTAGCAAAGAGATGGTGCAAACGTATCCCCTTTATAACCCAAAAATTGTGTGCGCCAAACTATACATTTACTTCCCAATCTAAATACTTCAATACACAATAAGCAGAAGAATAATATTTAATTGCATAGTATGATCACCATACGTATCCGCAGTAAAATATGAAAATACAGGAATGCACAATATTCCTTCGGCATCATTTGCCCGCAAAGCCTCCTCTACTGCGCTGCTCATAAACATGTCTGCTCTGTGGAATGTTTACATACTATCTGGACATTGTCACTGCACTGTCTAAGTCTTCTGAAAACAAGTATATCGCTGGGGAGGAGAAAAAGCCAGAATCAGGCCTAGTGGGGAAACCCTGCACTTGCTCAATGTCTATAGCTTTTACACACTTCCAGATGTGCAGCCCATTAATAATGCACTAACTGAAAACCTCTTTTTGAAACTTAAGAATGTGCAAATTGCATTAAAACTTCTTTGCCCTCATTAATGGCATTGTTACAATCCCAGTCCTCTGGAAAATGTTTTTTGGCATTTGCTTAACTTTTTAATATTGCCACTTACTCACTTTAACTACCATGCTTTCAAAACCTAATGTTCTTAATAGGCCAAGAAAGCAGCATGCCATCTTTGTGATCACAAAGAAACAATCGCTACAAACAAAAGAATGCTAAAACATTCTTGTGTCTGGTTATTTCCCTGTGTTTGTCAATTTCAGGTACACCGTAGAGAACAGAACGTAGGCTGCCAATTATTTAGGGATGTATCGTTCTTTGAGGGGAAAACACAGGAAGACCGAGAACGAGCCATAAACTGAATTTAATAAATCAATACGTTCTACGAACCTCAGATCTCAGCAGCCAAATTTTTCAATTTACAGAACAGGTTTTGAAAAGTGTTTTAAAAGCCATCTCAGTGATGTTGATGGTGTTAAGATGTCTGGATGAGTTGTAGATAGGTTAAGCCCCTTTACACTTCTAAGAATAGAAATGGACAGGTGGTATAAAAGGGGCTAGAAAACTAAGAGAAGTAGATTTAGGAGGAAAAAAAAGTATTATTGATAAGAATCTTTGCTTTGTAGCAGTTGTTCTCCTAAACAAGATGGTACAAAAACTTTGGCCAATCATATGGCCTACTGGATGCTAAGCTTGCACATTCTTATGCAATTATTGCTAAAGGGCTCTGTTTTACAAAACTCTATCCATACCCCTAATATGGCTTATGAAGGAAATACAGTGGGGTATCCGGCTAATAGAATAGATGGATGGATGTAAAAATGGGGCATCCCCCTGCTGGGACTGCCCATTACTAAGCTAAGAGCACCATTGCCCCATTGTCACTATGGTGCGAATGGGGACTACAGTCGACCCTGGAGATAACATCTTTGTGTTGGAATGCTGCCGCAACAGAAGCTGAATGTGTCCATAGGCACGTTCACACATCACCGATCTACCGCGGATATTGACACAGAGTTTGGTGAAGCTCTATAGCAGATTTAACCCTTTCAATTGAATCCAAATTGAAAGGGTGAAATCTGCTGCAGATCTGCACCAAAATCCACAACACAAATCTGCAGAAAATCAGCAATGCATGAACATGCCCTTAGGTTCAACAGGCAGCTGGGCCTCTAATACATCAATATACCTTTTGTTTCATTGCACAGCCGGTTGAGCTTTCCTATGAAGCATTGCAGTATACTTACAGTATAAGTCTATATGATTTATATGCAGCTCTATGGCATCCAGTTGCATTAGTTGAGAGATGCATCCAGCACAAAGGCTGCATGTAGACTTCAAGTGCTGTGTTAATACAACTAATCCGATAAACAGGATCTGGAGTTAAAATGCATTAGATTGAGAAAAATAGACATAAAAGGGAAACAGACACTAAGGTCATGCAGCCCTACCTCAGGCCATGTAGCGTGGATGATACGGCTTGGATAACAGGAGATGTTGAAGCTCGGCATTCTAGGGCTGCTTCCTATTGTCAGGCATCTTACAATTAAGTTCAGAAAAAGCAAAACTGCTGCAGTGATGTTTCAGAATATCCCAGAGGAGATTATGCTTCCTTTCTCCTCACAAATTAATATATAATAACCAGACACACTGGTTAAAGGAAGTCTTCAGTGGATATTTTGAGTGTAAGCTAATTGTGTTATACCATATGCCAGAGGTTGATTCTGACAACTGTGCCTTTCATTTTTTTATCAGATGCTCCAACTTCATGGCGTATTACCAGACTGAAGAAGGTGGAAAGAACCCGAACCACTGCAGGAGATGATCCATCCATTGGACAGATTTGCTGTCATTAGCATACTGCGTGGCAAGTGGGATATTTTGTCGTTTGAGCATTTGATGAAAAAATTAAAAAAGGTACAATTTTCATTATCCGCCTCTGGCATGTCATAGAATTCAATTAGCTTACACCCATAAAGTCAGCTGACAGACTTTCTTTAAAACTTGATCGTTACCTACAAATTAAATCCAACATGAATTCTGGCGCCATAAATATGTAAAACTGGAATACTCCTCGATTACAAATTTAATCTCACCAATTCCTAATTGCATTGCTTGTATCATAAAGATGATGGAAACCTAGCAAAACATAAACGTTATTTCAGATTCAGGTTTTAAGAACAGAAAACTGAAAAAAGTTTGTTCCTTTAAAATAAATTGCCATTGGTTTTCAGGTGGATATTTTACTATTGTCTTGTGCTGCCCACACACATTGCATTATAGTCACAGATTCATCATTCGTCTAGCTAGATTATTATTGAGCGCTTATAGATCCGCAAAGAAAATCAGTAGCCATCTGGTGTGAGGCTGTTCACCATGCTGACATGCTTCAGTGGTCCGGCCATTGCTCACATGCTGGGTTATCAGAAGCAAATAGTCCTGTTTATATCCTCCATGAACCGCTCTTTTCTATATGTAAAATGTTTTGTAACACATCTGTCAGACTCCATATGTTTGCATGTGTGGGATCAGACGGTTCACAATACTACATGACTTTGCTAATCTCTTGAGTCATTCGTATGAGAAGATTTCTGACATCGGGGTACAGGGAGTGGATTAGAAGGCCTGGGGATTCTCCAGTGGTGCGTGGACATAAGCGGCATTGCAAAAGGAGAAATATGTGTGAACAGAGCCCAATATCTTGTACAACTCTCTAAATGTATTTACAGTACTACATTGAAAAGACAGTAAAGACCCATTTACATGGAGCAATGATCGCTCAAAGTTCGCTCAAACAACAGTTTGATTGACAGCTTTAAGCGATCATTTTGCATAAACTATTAAGTAGCTAATCAGCTACTTAATAGCAATTTAGTGTACAAATGAAGCCTTAGCTGAAAGCAGTTTATAGCCCGAGGGCTCTTATCAGCTTTCAGTTCCTTTGTTCTCCAGCGGGAAACAATGCTATCAGCACTCCCCGCGGAGAACTGCTGATAAGGCCAAACGACTTTTTTTTAGGTTGGACTGAATTTAACGATCAGCTAGCAGGGCCGAAAAGTGCACGATGACCGCGCGTTTAGATGCAACGATTATCGCTCCGTGTAAATGGGCCTTAAGACCTGGCAAGGATTGAGATGTCGCAAAGTTGTTAAGAGCGGTTACACACTGAATCAATCACTCAAACATAAAAAAAAGTTATCTAAGCATAAGAATTAGGAAAATGTAACTGCAAATTTTAAATATCCATTCCATACATAAACTTCATGTTACTAATAGTTCTGATACATCAGAAGAAAAAAGTTACATTTTACTCCCTACAGGGCAGTTCTTTTCTTTAATAAGGCTGCAATAAAATTTGCCATTATTCTGTCACCACTACGCAGACCACTCATAACCAGAGCATTTTAATACTAGGTTTGGCCCTACAATAACACACACACCTACTACAGATTAATTAGAGGAAACGATAATTACTCCTAAAAGCAAATTACAATTCTCAATTGTTGGCAGAAATGTAAACTTCTGTAAACATTAATTGGAGTTTATGTATTAAAGAGAAATCATATATGGCCTGCGGGTGTTAGTGCCTCTAAAGACCCTTAGATATTGCTACTTTGCAATGATTTTCCCTCTACCGTTCTATTAGATGTCTGAAACGTTAACTACCAAGATATTTGTAATTGCAGCTTGTTTTTGGTCTAAGACATCATTCACTCAAACACAAGTGTAATGGCACCCGTAAAAGCTGCAAATCCACAAATGGTGGCTGACACCTGGACCTGTCATTGCTTCATCTGACAGGTCCATGTGCTGTCTGGCAATCAGTGGCGATTCGCAGCATGTCCAGGTGCCCAAAGGATTATTACAGGCTAAATAGTGATATCCATCATGCTGCAGGTGTATTGCATGGTTCTCCGTTAGCAGAGAGGAATGACCTAGTTGTCTTTCGGTCATGATAATATGCAAATTCACTGCGACAACAAGGCATCCCAAAATGCAGCATATGTTAAAATGTAATCCTAGTGGACCTACCTAAATCTGTCTCCAACTGCTGTGGAATCTGTCAGGTGCTGCAGCTCTTATTACACCGGGATGGTCTGCAGAAACTCCACTGTCTGCTCCTATCAGCTAGCACGTTAGACATGTTGAGGTCTGACGGCTCTAAGGCTGAATTCACGCCTGCAGGTTTTTTGTGCTGTTGCAAGGCTTTTATTTTCCTAACTGTACTTATTAGGTATGTAAACCCCCCAAAATGATGATGCCTTTTAAAATGGTTTTGGTCATCCTTATAAAAAATGCACTAAAATTGTGTTAAGAAATACAACAAAACCTGCATGTGACTTCATCATAAATATTTCTGTTTCTAGTAAAACTAATAATCTTTAAGCCCAATGTCCACGGGCAAATTGAAATTCGCAGATCCGCGCGGGTGTCCCACACGCATGATCCGCGCCCATAGGGAATCATTGGGCACCTGCAGGTAATTAAATACCTGCGGATGTCACTTGTCCCCAGCACGAGGATCACACGTGCGGGAAAACAACCGCAGCATGCTCCATTTTGTGCGGGTTTCCTGCACGGATGGCTTGCGCGGCTTCCATTGAAGCCCATGGAAGCAGTCTATGCCTCGGGAAAGTAGGAGTTCAAAAGAGAAAATGTGCACGGTGCATGTGTGCGGCACGCTGACGGTGTGCCGAGCACATCCGTTGGGCAGAAAAAAGAAGATCCGGATGCGACAGAGGGAACACTCGCAGCGTCTGGACAGGTAAGTATTTCTTGTATTTCTGCTCCAAGGACAGAGCCGAACAATGGCAATTGCAGTGCAAGGGGCCTAAGATGATGTATATCTCAGGACAGAAATGACATATTGGTCCGGGAAAGGTAAAAGCACAATCCAGTGCAAGAGAGAAAACAAATCCGTTATTAAAAATAAAGGGACAATGGATATTAGAACTGACAATAGTTTTAGTAGGAGTCTCTACAAGCACACAGTAACCGAGAAACCCAAGTCATAAATGTTTCAGAGACATAAGTAACTCATTTGACCTGATATATGCTGCAGTAAAATTGCCTATCTGTGCTGTGCAGCGTTAGCAAAATAAGAAATCTATAGGGTGCCATAAACTGGTGCACTAAAAACCTTCAAATCAAATGGTTTTCCATCTGGGTTGCTAAGGATTTTGCCTCAGATGGATTACAATCCAGAGCACTAGAGAGTATACAATGGGTTTTGTTATACCGCAATTCTCAAAATGTTTATTCTAAATCATCTATTGCAGGAAATATGTTGAATTTTCCCCTGGTTACCATTGCTTATAGCAAGAATGCAAAAAGGGTTACATGAAAGAGATCAGACATATTAAAATGGTTAATGTGGCACAGCTAAAACCATGCACAGATTTTTTTTTAATCCTCAAGTGGATCTTAGAGGAGTTTGAGGTAGTCTGAAATCCACCTCCTTTCTATTTACAGACTGAAGCTTTGGTTTGGTCCCTACACCATGCTTTATACTGCAGCTCTGCTTGTCCAGTCTCATCATTTCAATAAAGAAAGGATGGAAGAGATTACCAACTCCAAATAATTAATCCACTTGTGAGTATAGGATTATCAGGTCACCCACACACATACTAGATATGGAATACAAGACATCACTTCTTGGATATTTCAAGGAGTTGTCCGATATTGCAACTCAGCCCCATGAAATTGTCAATTACAGACATAGATCAAGCACAATAGTGATACTGTTTCTAGAAGAAAAAAAAACAGACTCTCCGCTTTTCAATACCCAATAACCCCTAAGGCCAGGCTCACACAGGCCGATTTGTATTGCGTATTCTGCAATCACCGTCCGCGTGGGAGGCATGCATTTTGTTCACACCCAGAGGTACGAATTACGTATTCAGTGAGCGAAAGAAAAAACGCAGTATGTTCTATTTTGCTGTGAAATCCACTCAAATGGCCTTTATTGATGTCAAAGGAGTCTGTCAGACCTGCAGCCCAGACGCAATTAACACTGCATATGGGCTGCAGGTACTCGCGTCATCGCTCAGCGATGGCGCAGGAAATACAGAAGAAGAAAAAACCACAAAACACAAAAAAACAACAAAACCCTGTACTGAGCATGACCGCCAGCTGCCACGGTCATTCACAATACAGTGGAAACAGGTACACCGGACAGGCTGACGGCAGGAATCCGCTGCGGGTCTCCCGGTCTAATAGTAACTTGTTTAAAGCTGAACTAATCCACTAAATACAGATTGCATCAGGCGGTAGCACTCTTTTTACACTTTTATTTCACCTGTAATTATGGTAACCTGTTCTCTAGGGCAGAGAGAAAATTCAAAACTATTTTTACCTGTATGATTTAACCCCTTCCAATCCACTGTCTGACGTCTAAAGACATTCTGATTGAAGGCTGTACAGCTCCGATGTCGGAACACATCTGGCAGGGTAGTCTTACTGTAGATTACTGGCCTTTGTGTTGTCTGGGGCCTCTTCAGCATGTCACATATTGTAGTACTGGCTATAGTCAGCAGATGGCGCTATTGTATAATGGCAGAGAGAAAAAGCCCCCTAGGAAACCCTGAATCTAAAATTGGATTGCAAAGCGTTAAAAGAGGGGACAAAAAGCGACATTGTGGTAGATTTATCAATACACTGCTGCTTTAATACCGCAATAAGCGAGCGCAGATGACTTACCATACTTGTAGGGGCTCACTAGGAAAAGAAAAAACGATCTGCTTTTTCACCAAAATCAGTGCCCCTCTTATCCATGGGCTCTGTCTGGTGTCCAGCCTATTTTATTTTGAATAGGGATGAGCTGCAATGCATGACATCGTAAAAACACAAAAGTAGTAAAGTTTCTGGAGTAAAATCAAACCCTTCTCTTGGGCAATTCTTAATAGTGGCACAAATTAGGACTAATCCACATAGCGATTATAGCCTTATGCACTAGTGCCTAAAAAAGCATCAACTGCAATACCAGAGTCCAGCATGCCCCCCCCCCCAAAAAAAAAAAAGATTATTGTCCCCGTAGTACAGCATGCACTATGCACTGCAGAATGAAAAAACCTTTGAGTGTTTCCATGTGAAATGAGGCTACTTAGGATGGAGATGGCCACATTACCCGACAGCAGATGAAACAGCACAATGCAATGTGGATCTGCAACTCTTCTGCAGCAAATCTGCTGTATACACCCAAGGCTAAAGTATCTCCATCTACTTAAATGGTATAATCCAGCAAACAACAGTTTGGATATGAGCATGATCCGGGATAAGTGAAAAGGGCGCATTACTAACTTTATTTGGGAATAACCTCCAGGTCTGATATGTAAATCTATAAAGAAACAACTGGATGGACATACTTTCTAAGTATTGGGAAAGCGTTCCCTTTCATCATGAGCCTAGAGGATTCTTTCCCCTTCATTCTGATCATTTAGGAAAATGATAGCCTGGCATTACATTATTGGACTTTTATCGCAGTGGGTGAAGCTGAACAGATGGTAAATTTCATTTTATTTTCGGATTTATGCATTGTGTCTCAATGTACAATGTAGGCTTCTCTATTTAGGCATCAAAGCCATCTGACTCCAGGGGTTGGTCCAACTATGCGTTTAATGTCATGGGAAGTTTTTGGAAGATGGCACACCTCTCCTGTCTTTTACTGAAATAAAGAAATAGCTCCATGGCAATGGCAATACAGAAAGAAAGCTCAATTGAAAGAAAAAAAAAAGTTTAAAAGCTATTCAACTTGTTCCTGCACTTTATATAACCACAACTACATCTAACTGGCAGTGTTTCAATATGAAATACAAATTACAGTATAAGAGAAGCTGGCCCAACTGGAATATGCACAGAATAAACATTATTGGTAGTATTCATATGCTCAATGTATGAAACACTCCATTTGTTTTCTGTTCAAGAATGCTTTGTAGTGCAAGATGAAAAAATATACATTATGGCATCCACAGGAATATTATATTTAAGCTATTGTCATGGGCAAGAACATTTCCTGGCAAAGCAAATAGCCAACACCTTTCAAAGCCTAACATGTATGTAGTTTACAGCTCCATATAAAATGGCCAGTTAATAAATACTGTTTACAGTGTAGAGCCAGTATATGTTGGGTTAGAAAGGTAAATCAGCAGACATTTATTCAATCTATTTCATGGTCATACGGGAAAAAAATGTTAATAACCTGCAGCTTTCATCAGCTGATAAATGAAGTATTGTGTAAAAAGTGCAGGACCAAAGCTTTATAAGTCCATTTACCATGCTGGCCCACTGGTATTGATGCGACTATGTTTAGGGGTAAGCCTGGGAGAACACGGAGCCCACAAGGTGTAATATTATATATGCACTACAGAATACAAGAAAAAAAATGTAAAAAAAAAGGAGGAAGTGATGCAATACGACTCCGTACTAAGTAGCACTGCCGTCTAACTTCCGTGTACATAGTTCAGCTGCGCGTATGGGACGTTGAGGTGGCCAAACAGCTTAGAAAGTTGTCTTCTTCCTCCAGATCCCCCCATATATATGGATGCTCGATTTGCTGGAGCACGCATGTGTTGTCAATATGGAGAGGGGGATAAACTCCTGCCATACACCCCAGCTTATCTCCTGATCCTTCTCTCCCTTGACAATTGCTGTGCAGGACATCCCCATACACCTTACGGTCCATTTAGACAAGATGATTTTCATTGAATGAGCGAATAACATCAGAGTTCACTCGGGCAGCCTGTTTATACAGGCAGATACATCGCTGCTCGTTCAAACGAGAAATCGTTCAATCGTTCACATTTGCTGTATAAGCGACTGAGAACGACTGAACGATTGTTACTTAAAACCGAAGGATTAGTGAACAAACCAACCATGATTTTTATGCCTGGATACAAGAATTGCTGAACAAATAAGGATTTATCATCTCTTGTTCAATTGTTGGCTGCGTTTACACTGGACGATAATTATTGGTCATTATCTCTCGTTTGAACCACAATCATTCCACGTTAGAGAGTCTTAAGATGGGTGGCAGACTTGACCAATGCTCTCATAATGTGTAATAAGCCTCGCGTGGCGCAGAGTGTTAAGTTAGCAGAAATGCTGTCCTAAGCTCTTGCTCACGACCTGAAGGTGGCAGGTTCAATCCCTGCCTGGTTCAGGTAGCCAACAAAATGTGCACCCAGCTTGCTGGAGGGTAAAGATGACTGGGTAAGGCAATGGCAAACCACCCTGCCAAGAAAACATCACCTTTACCTACCTTATAATGTGTCTGACCACCTTTAGGAATTACGCACACACTGCACAGCTGATCCGTATTTTGCATCCTATTTTCCAGCCATAACAAGACAGTAGAATCTAAACACAAGTAAAAGTTTTTCTACATACTCCTGGTTTTGACTTGTAAATACAGATGAAAAATATTGTTCAAATCTGCATTGTGTGAAATAGACCTAATGCTAGAAGCTACAGATTTCTAATTTTTTTAGATGGTTTGGAGAAGCTATAATTTTTTTTTTTTTAAATTGCGTACACACTGGCTTATATGGAACGCAGAGCAAATGTCCTGCTGCAGACATTATAGTTGTCCTTTCTTACTGACGTTTAACCCTACAGCCCACTAGGCTTCATCATTATAGAGAACAACCTGAATGTCCAGGTCAGTGTTACATAGGGCAATGCCCAAATCTTGTCCTCTCCTTTACTGAAAAGCGGGCAAAGGCACAGGCGGCAAGCCTTAGTGCGCTTTTAACCTAAACCATACCAGAAATGCCATAAACTTTCAGGAGTAGATGTCAGCTGCAATATAGTGTGCTGTGTACGGTCAGCTCTCTTCCACTCTCTCACGCTGCTGCCTTCCTCTAAGGGCCTGTTAACACCTATACACCGAGCCCTTTCAGCTTTTAAAAACCCTCAGCTTACAATGTCAGCCGCAAATGTTGTCACTACAGTAATACACTCTTCTATGTCGAAATGACAGAAGACATATATTACGTGATACAAAACCCTTGTCTTCATGTAAATGCATGCAGTCCTTACTGTGCTGGCAACACCTATACAATGCGCTGCGCTCCTGATCGCCGCCGCCATTGTCAGACAGACACAGCAATGGCTTATTAGAGGACATCAAGACAGCTGATGCAGAAAAATGGTCACACTCCGCAGCAAGCCAGCAAACAAAGGTCAGCGAGACAGCAGGAGGGGGCATCTCTTAAACAAATAAGCATTAGCATTTCCCTTCATATCGGCTTGTTCGACTTTGATATGACACATATTGAATGAATCATCTGTGCTGCAGGCGCCAAGCAAGATATATCTTCATGCAGACAGGTCGGCGACATGAACCCTAATGGTCCTTATCTTAATCTTGTTTAAAAGCATCTTAGATTTCTTTGTAATCTTTTCCACTTTTTGACATTCATTTTCTTTAAAATGATCTTACAGCTGAACATGTCACTGGCTTCTCCTGAGCCCGTGCTATACAGGACGCAAATAGCCATTCGGCAATGTCTTCTTGCCTTGGCACATTGTCTGTGAATAATGACACTGCCGCCGCTATATGGATATGGAGATAATGCATGTTAAATATGCTGCGTGATACGCCGTGTAATGACCATTAGCGGACAATGTTGACCCTTGTCAGATAGTTACGAACTGTGAAGGGGCTGAATATGATACTATAAGTGGTGCGCACAAATTACAGACGAGGTTAAATTATGTGCTGTTACGGTCACAAGTTCAACATTCAAGCACACATAAAATATGTGAAAGCAGCCAGGTCAATGTGGATAACTGCTCAGCCATACTGGAGGTGTTTAAGTGGCCAAGTATCGGCATATACAATGTAAACGGCATGACGGAGAAGGAAGAAAGCGGCCCACACACTTATACAGTAATCACCCATGTCCATTGTTTAACCTTTACTTTCTCTATACTCTAAGGTAATACTTTGTCATATAATGTGATTAAAGGTCCTTGTAGCAAATATGCCTTTGCTCCATCTCATACTAGTCAGCCAGATTTTGCACACCTATTTATTCAGGTGCCCAACAGTCGGCTTATTAGCCCTGGCAGCAAGTCCCTTCCCAATATAAGGCGCACCACATTCTCCAATAAACTCAAAAGACAATAAATAGGTATAGTTAAACATCTAAGCCATAACTAAGACACAACTGACTGCCATTATGTCACAGCTAAACAGGGGCCAATTTCACTGTACGGGAACCTGCTGTTATGTTGGGTTCACAAATCGCTTGCAGAATCAGAGTGTTATGTCATTAAATGGTACACATTCATACCTGCTAAAGCCGATCATGCCTTGCACTGGTCATACAGTCAGCTATATTTCCTTAAGGCCGGCTGCACACTGCTGGGTGGGATTCCGCTGCGGGCTCGCGCATGCGGAACCCGACCCTGTACCCAGCTGGCATCTGCGCGTAACTGTTTTTCTTCTGCTTTTTCTGTACCGCAGATGGCCCGCACAAATTGCCGTTGGACATGTAGTACAGTTTTCTTTTTAAAATCCCGGCTTTTTCCGTGTTGTCGCTAGGCGATAACGCAGAATCTGCAACTTTTCCACCATGACATTGCACTAGGGCCGCGGGTCAGGCGGCTTCCATTAACTTCAATGCAAGCAGTCTGTGCGGAATCCACTCGTGTGCAGGGAAAAACACTTTGCCATAGCATGCTATGGGCGGTATTTGCTGCGGAATCCCGAGGCAGACACCCGCTCCAGATTCCGCAGTGCAAACCCACTGTGTGCAGCCGGCCTTATCCATTCTTTCTTATTTTATAGCTTGGCTGCTATCAAACAGAAGAAGGAAGTGCAGGAAGACAAAGACTAAAGACACAACAATTATCGCTCAAAATTCGCTCAAAAGCTGTCTTTTGAGCGATAATCGTTGTTTCTAACTGCACTGACATTGTGCAGTTTTCGTTATGCCGTCGCTCATCGCTGTCTTATCAGGGATTCACAGCCGGATACAGCTGATACTATTGTTTCAGCTGTATTCTGCTCCCTGATCACAGGCTGTATAACAGCCAGGTGCTCAGTGCAGAAAACAG